>NC_057861.1:553749710-554349710 GCF_019393635.1 Dromiciops gliroides
CTTGCTCCCGTTAAGAAGGACAGCTAGGTGTGAAGTAGATAGAGTGGTGGACCTAGAGTCAGGAAGACCTGAGTTCAAATCCAGCCTCAAACATCAGCTAGCTGTGTAACCCTGAGCAAGTCACTTAACCCTGTTTGCCTCAGTTTCCTCATTTGTTGTTGTTTGTCCTTAGCTACTGAAGAGGACCATGACAGATGTCATGATTTGCAATGAATCAAATTTAAGTGAGGGAAGGCTGTGCAAGGTCACCAATCTCACTTTCTCTTCCAGAGTCTTCTGGGTCCACTGGCAAGATATATACATCAGGACCACTGGAGATGGCCCTGGATGTTTAAGGCAATTGGAGTTAAGTGACTTGCCCAGGGTCACACAGCTAGTAAGTGTCTAAGGTGAAATTTGAACTCAGGTCTTCATGACTCCAGGGCCAGTGCTCTATCCACTGTGCCACATAACTGCCCCTGCATCTGTAAAATGAGATGGAAAAGGAAATGGCAAACCATTCCAATATCTTTGCCAAGAAAACCTCAAGTGAGGTCACAGAGATTCATGACGGAAACAACTGAACAACAACTCAATTAAATAAAATATTTTTTAAAATCCCATCCTGCAAGGCTTCTTGGAGCATACAAAGCTATAAAACACCTCATATCTTTACTGTTAGATTATAAGCTCTAGGAATGTAGGGATAGGGGCTGGACCTGTGATTTCAGTGACATAGGGAACTCCCTGGTGGGTATATTCCCTCTCCCAATGCAGGTTGCCCCCTTTTATGCAGCTTATAGTTTTAGAGGGAGGCTGTTCTCTCTTGGCTCTTTTCTCATCAAACTATTCCTTCTCAGTCTCCTTTGCCAGCTTCTCTTCCAGATCATACCCTCTAATCTCAGGTGTTCTACTCTGTCCTGGGCTCTCCTCTCTTTTTCTATATTACTTTACTTGGCGATCTCATCAGCTCCAGTGGATTTAATTATCTGTATGCTGATGATTCTCAAATCTACCTATACTACCATAGCCTCTCTGCTGACTTCCAATCTCACATCTCCAGTTGCCTTTCAGACATGTCAGATTGGGTATCTGGAGGACATCTTAAACTCATCATGTCCAAAATTTTGGAACTCATTATCTTTCCATGTAATCCCACTCCCTCCAAACTTCCCAGTTACTATTGAGGGCACCACCATCCCTCTACTCCCCTAGGCTTCCAACCTAGATATCATCTTGCTCTCTTCACTCTTATGCCCATATACAATCTGATGCCAAGGCCTGTCACTTTCACCTTTGTAATTTCTCTCAAATATATCCCCTTCTCTTCTCCTACTCTAATATATTATTGATTTTTGACTTTGTTCTAAGAAGTAAATGATCTCACTTTAAACATGCAAGTTAGTTTGGAAATGTCTCTTGCATCAGTCATGATATAATAAATTTCACTTCTTTTGTGATTTTATTCTATATTCACAATGTCCATTGCCTTACAACTTTCTTCTGTTCACGATATATTGGTGTGATTCATCTGTGTAGTCTGTAAGCCTTTGATCTCTTTCATCAAATACCCCAGAGACATATTTTCCAGTCACCTTCTCTAGTGCTCTTCTCTGCTTTGACATCATCAAATATTAAAGTACATATTGATTTAATTTGAATGCTTTTGTCAAGCTTATTTATTTATTTATTTTTGTGAGGCAATTGGGGTTAAGTGACTTGCTTAGGGTCACACAGCTAGTAAGTGTTAAGTGTCTGAGGTCAAATTTGAACTCAGATCCTCCTGAATCCAGGGCTGGTGCTCTATCCACTGTGCCACCGAGCTGCTCCCAAGGTTTTTTTTTGCATCCTTTACTTTCATATAATTTGAAACAGAGGTTGGCACCCAAGCCACAATTATCTTTATGTTGATCTTTTAGAAATGCCCGTCATGTGCACTTCAATATGATGACTACAGCATCACATAAAATGTTTCTTTGTAGCTTTTGAATGCATACTCTACCAGTCCTTTTAATTATCTTTCCAAGATGGCCCTGACCCATCTTTCTCTTTAAGTACTATTTCCTTTTGTCTTCTGATTTTATTTTATTTTATTTTTTTGCAGGGCATTGAGGGTTAAGTGACTTGCCCAGAGTCACACAGCTAGTAAGTGTCAAGTGTCTGAGGCCGGATTTGAACTCCGGTATTCCTGAATCCAGGGCCGGTGCTTTACCACTGTGCCATCTAGCTGCCCTGATTTTATTTTTAATAAGAACAATTCGTGTTTGTGTAATGATTTGTTTTCTCCAGTGTTATGTACATTTGGTCACTGGATAAGGATTTCACATCAACTGTTAAATTAATATTTATAGTCTAAAAACTATATGATTCTTAGAAACTTGTAGTCCTTTCCCTTCATTCTACTTTAGAATCATTGAAGAAATTGAAAGGGGATACCCAGGACTGAGCCCTAGTTTGGAATTTTCTTTAAATTATGGTTTGGCATTGCCAAACAATTCCTCATCTACTGGCCAGCTTTTAGGGAATGATTTCCTCTGTTTGCCTATGTTATTCCATGTAGAACAGATACTGAATTTGGCTTGGATGGTACTCATAGCCTTTCTAGCATGGTAGAACTGGCAGGGCTTGTACCTCACAGACATATGCAGAGTTATTTCCATATCACCATAAGGCATTTTGAAGTAAATTGGAAACTTTAACTTTTAAGATAAAAATTTATATAAAAATGTTTATATAATTTCAGATAAAAATGTATAAAATTAATACACATTCTGTTTTCAAAGGACTTATGAGAGCATGAGTTACTTGGTACACTCTGCCAAGATATACCATTGCCAAAGCTTAAAGATAACAAGTTCAGGAGACTCTTAGACTGACTATGAAAGAAATATGTCTATGGGAGAAGCTGTGGTAGAAAATTCCAGCATAGACTTCCAGAAGAATGGAATCTTTAATTTTTAAAATTTTTTAAATTTTTAGTGAGGCAATTGGGGTTAAGTGACTTGCCCAGGGTCACACAGCTAGTAAGTGTTAAGTGCCTGAGGCCGGATTTGAACTCAGGTACTCCTGATTCCAGGGCAGGTGCTCTATCCACTGAGCCACCTAGCTGCCCCTGGAATCTTAATTATACTGTCTTACCTCTTGGACCCATTTCATCAAGTCTGTTAGACCTTTCTGACGGATGTCTCCTTGCCAGCGATGGACAATAAATCCTTCCATGCGTAGTTCTTGATAGATAAAGGGAGCTTGAATATAGATTCCTGTAAAGAAGAACATGTGGCATATTTAAATAATTAATTCTGAGGCTTTATAAGCAAACAGGAAAAGAAAAAGTTGGGAAAAACAAAGAAAGCTTAATAGTTTTCAAGTATCAGTTTCATTCTAAATTGTCCATATGCTTTGACCCAGCAATCTTATTACTGAGTATCTAAACCCAGGAAGTCAAAGACAGAAACAAAAGTTCAAAGCATACTAAAGTATTAATAGAAGTACTCTTTGGAAACCCAGTGAGTGCCCACCAACTGAGGAATGGTTAAAAAATAATATGATATATGAATGTAGTGGAGTATTATCATATGGAAAGATATGATAGATATGAGGAATTCAGGGAAACTTGAAGATTTCTATGAATTGACATGGAGTGAAATGAGCAGAATCCAAAGAATAATAACTACCACAATGTCAATGAAAACATCACTAAAAGGTTTGGTTTTTTTTTTTTTTTGGTGAGGCATTTGGGGTTAAGTGACTTGCCCAGGGTCACACAGCTAGTAATTTAGTAATTGTTAAGTGTCTGAGGCTGGATTTGAACTCAGGTCCTCCTGAATCCAGGGCCGGTGCTCTATCCACTGCGCCACCTAGCTGCCCCCAAAACATCACTAAAAGTAAGCTAAATTCTCAATAATTGGAAAAAAAACAGGAATAGTCCTAGAGAACAGTTAAGGAAACATCTCTTTTCATACCAGAGGCAGATGAATACTAGGGCAAAATATTACATGCACTGTCAGGTTCAGTTACTCTATTGGGAGGAGTGTTCAGTAGTGGTAGTAGTAGTGCTGGTGGTAGTAGCCTTTTCATATACTTGAAGATTCTTAGTAAGTCATCCCATATTTTGTAAAGGAGGCATTACTATCTGTAGGTGGGAAGGAAGAGACAATATTGGGGGCAAGACATTTTCACTCTGATGCCAAGTGGCCAGAGTTGTACCTAAAAGTAGCCATTAAATTAAAAGGCACTATGTTGAGATTCCTTTCAAAGAAGAGGATGAGACTTTGCTTACTCCATACTGTTCCCCCTACTCCATTACAGAAAAGAACTTAGAAATTGGGGGTAGAGGAAAGGAAGGGAGGAACCCAGAGGCCTTGTTGTTGACCACAGTCAGAAAAGAAGAGGTGAATGCAACAATTTGACTGGATGGTGTTTTGGGAAAATGCTAATATCAATTAAACTATCATGTCAATAAAACTTACCGTTTACAATTTAGAATTTATTTTGTCTATAGTGACAACCCAAGGCAATGAGAAAGAGGATTTAGTCCATAGGGAAGGTAGATCCTTAATAAGGCAAATAGCTTCTCAATATGAGCCATTTCCAACAGATACTTATAGTTTCATTCATATATATATATATATATATATATATTCTTTTGGGGGGGTAGGGTAATGAGGGTTAAGTGACTTGCCCAGGGTCAAACAGCTAGTATCAAGTATCTGAGGCTGGATTTGAATTCAGGTCCTCTTGACTCCAGGGCTGGTGCTCTATCCACTGTTCCACCTAGCTGCCCCACCCCTATATATTCTTACAGTATTTTATTTGTTCTCTTTTTGTTTGTTTGTTTTGAATTTTATTTTCCAAATTAGATGTAAAAACAAATTTTGACATCAATTTTTTAAAACCTTGTGTTCTGACTTCTCTTCCTCCCTCCCTTCCTCCCTCCCTACCCCCCACCCCAAGAACTCAAGCAATTCAATATAAGTTTTATATGAGTAGTTATGGAAAACATCTCCACATTAGCGATCTTATATATTCTTATAGCTAACTTAGTCATGCTGGGTTCACAGTTGGTAAGTAAGTCTCTGGCCTTGGAGGCATTTTGTTTTGTTTCAGAGGAGCAGTCAGATTCTTTCTAATGTGCTATTTTGTTTGGTCTTTAGGAGTCTGAGAAAGGCTAGATTGTCTTTTTTGGTTGTCCTTACACAAGAACTGGGACAAGGGTAGTGGTTAAACATAACTGCCTGTTTATACTGGGAAAAAAAGCTTATTTTAGAATGGGGTTATTCCTCATAAGACAATTATTGGTAAGCAAAAGTATGGGCATATTATCTTATATTCATGCATTTTTACTTTTTCAACCCACATCTCTAACTGTACATGATTACATTACCTTGTTGAGGCTCTTCACTATTGTATGTGGAAATGGCCCCACACACGGCAATTCTCCCATATTTGTTCATCTGGGGGATAACTGCATTTGTAAATGCTCCACCAACCTAAACCACCAAGGACAAAACCAGAGGGTAAAGGTCAGTATTCACAAATATCTAGGTAACTCCTGTCTTATGGTCACTGAGATTCCCAAGTAGCTGTTGACTTCATAAGCTAGTAGAAAAACAGAACAGTGGTTTGCCATTCCTTTTTTAGCTATTTAACTCAGAGAGCATTTTAAAGATGCCATCACACATGTTCCTCACTTCCAGCATGTTCAAAGTTTATGCCCACTCTTCCCACAAGTGGAATGTTTATTTCTTTTTTTCCCTTTTTTTTCTTCTTTGTGGGGCAATAGGGGCTAAGTGACTTGCCCAGGGTCACACAGCTAGTAAGTGTCAAGTGTCTGAGGCCAGATTTGAACTCAGGTCCTCCTGAATCCAGGGCCAGTGCTTTATCCACTGCGCCACCTAACTGCCCCGGTATGTTTATTTCTATGAGAGTGTTGGGGGAATGTTTTGTAACTAATATTTTTGCTACATATACCACCTTGATAAATGCTTTTATTAATAGCTTATTGTATATTTTGGCACAATGGGAGGTACACCAGGGGAGTTACATGATAGTGGCAGAAGTTCAGGCCCAGAGGGTACTTTAATATATGTATTTTTTTTTTTTTTGCGGGGCAATGGGGGTTAAGTGATTTGCCCAGGGTCACATAGCTAGTAAGTGTCAAGTGTCTGAGGTCGAATTTGAACTCAGGTTCTCCTGAATCCAGGTCCCATGCTTTATCCACCGTACCACCTAGCTGCCCCAGAGGGTACTTTAGAATATAGGAGTAGCGACTGCCCTCTGGGAGCTAGATCTTGGAATTTGACCTCAAGTTGGTGGAATTTCCTAGAGTGGGTGCTACACATGCAAAACCATTAATTCTGTAGGGATAATTTGATGAATTCAGTATAAGTATTCCTAAAAGAATATGTATAAATCAGATTTCTTTTTCTTCTTTGGAGGCAATCAGGGTTAAATGACTTGCCCAGGGTCACATAGCTACTAAGTGGCTGAGGCTGAATTTGAACTTGGTTCCTCTGACTCCAGGACTGGTGCTCTATCCATTGTGCCACCTAGCTGTCCCTAAATCAGATTTCTTTAAGTGAAATTAATTTTTTAAATTAAATCCTGTACTTGTGCAAATGTAACAGCACTGCCTGGCTTTAAAGGAATATTTTGGTGAATTATTTTGACCAAGTGATTCATCGCCTCTTTTTTTTTTTTGCTTGTTTTTTTTTTCTTTTTTTTTTTTTGTGAGGGGCAGTGGGAGTTAAGTGACTTGCCCAGGGTCACACAGCTAGTAGGTGTCAAGTGTCTGAGGCTGCCCCGATTCATCACCTCTTAATTTATATATTTAATATATTCTGGACTTCACAGTCTCATAGAATTTAGAGCTGGAAGTGACTTCGGAGACCATTTAGTCCAGCCTCCTCATTTTAGAGATGTAGTGATTTAACCAAGGTTACTGGGTTAGGCATCGGGACTAGACCTAAGATTTAATTGGTATAGGGACCTTCCAGATAAGGGAACTCCCTCTACTTAGGTTGGCACCTTCTTTCCAATTTACAATTTTAGAGAATAGCCTAAAACATGAGAGGCTAAGTGACTTGCCTAGGGTGAGACAGCCAGTATGTGTCACAGATGCTTCCTGGCTCAAAGGCCAGCTCTCTACCATGTGACCTCTGTCTTTTGAAGGTCACACATATTTAGGAAATGCTAGGAACCTTTAGAACCTGGCAGTAGCAGCTGCCCCCAGGGGACTCAACCTTAGAATGCATAGAATAATGCAGAGTTTGTCTGTTTTCCTTTGCTTGTTCACCAAATGCTTTTAGTCCTCCTCCTCTTAACATCACCTCAGGACTTTTTTTCCCCTGCCTTCTTTGCTGGCATGTTTCTTCCACTTTGTCTAGAAATGTTTTTTCCCTCAAATAAGCCAGAGAATGGAGATGAACAGATGTTAAATTTGATTTCTAGCAAAATTCTTGAACACAGCATTATGTATGTTAAAGGAATGATTTGTATACATATAGAAGGGGAGCAGACAAAACTTCATTAAAAATATGCTAGGTGAACCTCATATACCTCTTACATGATAGATCAGCAAAGACATAGTCTATCTGTATTTCAGCAAAGCACTTGATAATTTTTCTCATAACATCCTTGTGTACGAGATGAAGGGATGATTGTTAGATATGGATCTAGTTGAATGATTTCACCTAAAGAGTAGTTGTTAATGGGATATCAAGAGAGAGGCCTCTCCTTTTTTTTTTTTTTTTGGTGAGGCAATTGGGGTTAAGTGACTTGCCCAGGGTCACACAGCTAGTAAGTGTCAAACGTCTGAGGCCATATTTGAACTCAGGTCCTCCTGACTCCAGGGCTGGTGCTCTATCCACTGTGCCATCTAGCTGCCCTGAGAATTATCCTTGACCTTGTGTTTGTCACTGAAATGGATGAAAACATATGCTGCATGCTTATCCAATTTTTAGCCTGAAATCCTCTCCTTCTTTGCCTCTTCCTTGGCTTCCTTCAAGTCTTGCAAGAAGACTTTCCCAGCCCACCTTAATACTAGTACCTTCCCCCAGAGATTATCTCCAATCTATTCTGTATATATCTTGTTTGCATAGTTATTTGTATGCCATCTTCCCCATTAAATAGTAAGCACCTTGAAAGCAGGAATTTTTTTCCTCTTTATTTATATCCCCAGTGTTTATTTAGCACAGTGCCTGGCATATGGTAAGCACTTAATGAATATTTGTTGATTTGATAACATAACCTAGGAGACATAACTAACACATTCACAGAGGGAGTCAGGATCTCAGAAGTTCTTGATAGGTTAGAATGATGGGTGAAATCTAATAAGATGAAACTTAATGTGGATAAATGTATTTTTCAGGAAAGAAATCTGAGAATTTTAATGAATTCAAGCCCAATAGTCACTGAGAGCATGCCATGGAAGCAAAAAAAAAAAAAAAGAGCCAATTCTATCTTAGACTGCATTGATAGCTGCATATCATATCCAGACTGAGGGAGTTGGTAACCCTGCTGTACTTTGCCTTGGTCAGGCTATATCTGAAATATTGGGTTTAATTCAATATTGAGTACCAAATTTTAAGGATGTTGACAAAATGAATTGCATCCAGAGGAGGTGACCAGGATGGGAAGGTCCTGGAGACAGTGAGGATCTGTTGAAAAATCTAAGGCATGTTTGACTTAGAGAACACTTGAAGGGTAAGGGTGGGGCAGAATAGCTGTATTTAGATATTTGAAGGGCAGGTAGGTGGTACAGTGCACTACTGTAATCAGGAAGACTCATCTTCCTAAGTTCAAATCCGGACTCAGACACTTACTAGTTGTGTAACCCTGGGCAAGTCCCTTAACCCTGTTTACCTCAGTTCCTCATCTGTAAAATGAGCTAGAGAAGGAAATGGGACACCACTCCATTATCTTTACTAAGAAAAAACTCAAATGGGGTCATGAAGAGTTGGTAAGTAAAATGACTGAATAACAATTATATGGAAAGGGGATGGGATGTGTTCTGTTTGACCCCAGAGGACAGAACTAGGGAAAAATGCCTTGAAAAGAGGCAGGTTTTGCCTTGCTGTGATTGAAGGCGTCTTGTCAAATAGAACTATCTGAAAGTTGAATGCATTGCCTTGAGATATAGGGGATTCTCCATCAATGGAGATCTTTGAGTGGAGCCTGGGTGATCAAGGATATTGTAAAGAGGATTCCTTTTTTTTTTTTTTTTTAAAGCAGGGCAGTGAGGGTTAGGTGACTTGCCCAGGGTCATATAGCTAATAAGTGTCAAGTGTCTGAGGCCGAATTTGAACTCTGGTTCTCCTGAATCCAGGGCTGGTGGTTTATCCACTGCAGCACCTAGCTGCCTCCAGGGGATTCCTTCTTAAGGATAGGTTGGACTAGATGGCCTCTCAGGTCACTTTCAACTCTTGGGATTCTGTGAATAGAGATGAATTTATCATGACTTCATTAATTTACATGTGTGTTAAGTACTTGCAAAGTGAAACTTCCACTGCAAAGATACATTGTCACTCACTGAAATAACTACATGTAAAACCTCAGAGTAAATCTATTTCTTTTTTTTTTTTTTGGTGAGGCAGTTGGAGTTAAGTGACTTGCCCAGGGTCATACAGCTAGTAAATGTCAAGTGGCTGAGGCTGGATTTGAACTCAGGTCCTCCTGAATCCAAAGCCAATTCTCTATCCACTGTGCCACCTAGCTGCCCCAGTAAATCTATTTCTTGAAGGGTTCACTCTTATGTCCGGTTCTTTAAATGGTCCTGTGGATGGAGTCTGTCATGAGTTGGGGCTAGGAGGCTTCCATAGTAGAAATTGAAGCCTCCCCTGGCAGGGAATGAGGTGGGACTGGGGTTTGAGGTCTCTCACTCATAGAAGGATTAGAACTCTTCAGGTAGATCAGGAGTTGGCCACTTTCTGGGGTTTTTTCCCTGAAAAAATTGCAGAATTCCCCTAAATTCTCCCTAGATATCAAGTTTTGTTTATGAATAATTTTTATTTCATAGGCAAATCAAAGCCACTGGGTCCCTAAGAATAGATTTGAATTTCTATAAGCAAGCCAGTCCCAGTCTCAGTCTGCATTAATCACAGAAGAAGTCTTCATTCCTTTATCCCACACAAGGACATGGAAATAAGCCTAATGAGGCTTTGTAATACCCTCACACAACCCTTTCTACAACTTTCTTCCCTTTCACATATGAGGATCCAGTAAGTGTCTGCCTAGGCACAGTGCTTTGTTGTGATAGGTTAAGGTGATGCCGTCTTTGGAGAAAACAGTTTGAACTTACGTTGTCAAAGTAGCAGTCATAGCCATTTGGAGAAGCTTTCTTCAGTGTTTCTTCTAAAGATCCTACTTTTTTATAGTTAAAGGCATAATCAAAACCAAGTTTTTCAAGCATTGCAACCTTTTCATCTGAGCCAGCAGAGCCAACTACTCTGCATCCCTAAAGGAAAAGGAGAAAAAGAAACTGGTGACTTTTAAAAGACTCAAAGATAGCCTATCACTCAATCCTACCTAGCCCCAGAAGAACTTCAACTCACCCTAAATAGCAACTTCTTTTCTTTGGAAGAAGGAGGCTTTAGAAATTCTAAGTATTCATAGAATCCTCCAACCAGGAGGCAGTGCAGGGCCTGGCCCATTCAAGATCATTCAGTACTTTTGGGCTGGTTTACAAAATAATACCCAGAGTAGAGATGCCACCATCCCCTGAGTAGGCTGTTAGGGTATTTAATATGCCCTTACCTTAAAAAAGAAATGAACTTAAAATAAAACAAGATAGAGGCAAGTTTGGCATAAAGATGATTGACTTCTTCCTTGCAAAATGTCATTATAGTATCAGCAGAGGTTCTTAAGGCCTGTGGACCCCTTGTGGACAGATTTCAGGGGAACTTGGAGGGGGGAAAAATTACACTTTTATTTTCACTAACTTTTGGTTTCCTTTGAAACCTTACGTATTTTATTTTTAGGCATTTAAAAGCATTCAGAGAAGGGGGGAGCAGGCTTTACCACACTGCCAAAAGCACCCACAACTCAGAAAAGGCTAAGGACCCCTGATTTGGACTTGAATGTGATGGTTACTCAAATAACAGCATGCAACTTATCTTAAAAGGACTCAGATCTCATGTGCCTTCTCCTCTAACCCATGTTTTGACAGGCTAAATGATCTCTTCTACTTGACGTGAGTGATGGAATAATAGCTTCATAATCATTGAATTTCCAGACTGGAAGGGATCTTACAGAAACTTTTATCTAATCCTTTCCTTTTATAGCTGAGGTAAATGAGATTCTGACATAGAAAGTCACTGGTCCCATCACTTACTTTGATTTTAGCAATCTGTCCCACCACGGAGCCCACTGCTCCTGATGCTGCATTGACCATCACCGTTTCTCCCTCCTTCAGAGCACAGATGTCAAGGAGACCAAAGTAGGCTGTTAAGCTGAGGAGAGGGAAGCAAACATCCCGATAACTGCAAAACTGTGCATTTCACCAAGCAAATAAAACAATAAAAGCTTCTTAACTTTAGTTCATTTGGGGGGTTTGATGGGTGGGATGGATGGGAAGAGGAGAAGGGGAAGGAAAAAAGGGAAGCAGACAGAGAAAAAGCAATCTCTACTTGTTATTCTCTCATGCTACCAATCTTTTATTATGCCCTTGAATGCAACCTCTTATGATTCTCAGGATAGATGATGGGTGTTCTTTTTAAAGATAATTGTGCATTTAAATCTTAGAGTACTAGAAGTTGTTATGAAGCTATTTAGAAATAAAAGTGGATTCCACACAAATCCGTTATTTCACAGTAATGTCATTAATAACTCAAGTGCCAAGTGCAACGTGCTTTGATGGGTCCCTAGAGTTCATCCTGGGCTCCCAGTTTCAGTTTCCGTTCTTCACTAGGGTCTTTAAATATCATAAACGATTTAAAATTCTTTACAGAAACTGTTGGAGTCTTGTTCATAACAAAGAGGCCTCAGGTTCCACCTATTTACTTCTGGATCATAAAGGAAAAGAGAAAAGGAAAAAAACAATCTTCAGGTTTTAACAGCTTTTTGCTTGACTTGGACAAGTTCAAAGCTCCTATCCCTTTTGTTGCTCTGGTCTTCCAGGCTCTTGAATAGGGGGATTTGTATGCTGAACCCACAAGCTCAGGCTCTAATCAAGTGTCCTCAAGCTTCAATGTTTTGTACTAGTGCTCAGCATTTTTCCATTGCTATGTTCCTCTGGGGGATGTGGATTGAACCCAGCTTTGGGAATTTAAAATGTTTATTTTGAGGAACAATATTCAAAACTTTCTAGGTGTCACATTTTATGGAGGACATTGCATTCCTCTGGACACTGTCCAGCTAACCAAAGTGACAAAGGGCCACAAGGTCATGTCATGAGAATTGGTAGAAGGAATTGGAGACCTTTAGTGTCTCCAGAGAAAAAAAGAGAAAAGTTAGGGGTACCTGATGCTGCCTTCAAGTATTTTTGAAGGGCCATCTCCTGGAAAAGGAATTAGACTTGTTCTGTTCCCCTTCCATTTCCCCTTCCCTGTCCCTCCATTTAAGACCAAAGGATGGAATTTTTTTTTTTTTGTCATTTGTTGTTGTTGTTGTTTTTTGTGGGGCAGTGAGGGTTAAGTGACTTGCTCAAGGTCACACAGCTAGTGAGTGTCAAGTGTCTGAGGCTGGATTTGAACTCAGGTCCTCCTGAATCCAGGGCTAGTACTTTATCCACTGTGCCACTTAGCCCTCATTGCCCTGCCAAAAAAAATAGCACCTTCCTCACAGGGTTGTTATAATGATCAAATGAGACAACAAATGTAAAGCACTTTGCAAACCTTAGAGTGCTATAAAAAGTTCTTATTCAGCTTCTGTGATGATTTACTTTCACATGAATTCATACATGCTGCTCACCTTTGGGCTCCAAATCTCAGAACTCCCTTTGATAACTTGGGGGTCCCAGTTTCTACGTCTCAGTTGTTATTGTGTCTAAGCAAGCCTGCTCTGCCTAGCCCATTCACCCTTTTCTCCTTTTGTAGCCTCGGATCTCTGTTTATGAAATTATAGCCTGATTTGACGGCTTAGAATCTAAATTTCCATTTATACCACCTTAGTTTTGCAAATAATTGCATCATATAATTGCATTTTACCTTCTCATTTTTCTCAGTCTAATTCCAACCAGATTTGACACCTTAAAAACACAGACCAATGATTTACATAAATTCTTCCTAATTAGCCTCTTTAGTATTTTTTGTTTTGGTGGGGGAAAGGAGAGGGGGGCACAGTTCCAGCAAAGTGTGTGGGTGTGAAAGGAGAGGAGGTTCCCAGGAAGGGAACATTATATGGGGAAAAAGTGAATGGGATTTATCTTGGTACAATGATGTCATCCAAGATAGCTTGTGGGAATTTTTTTTTTTTTTGTGGCGGGGCATTGAGGGTTAAGTGACTTGCCCAGGGTCACACAGCTAGTAAGTGTCAAGTGTCTGAGGCCAGATTTGAACTCAGGTCCTCCTGAATCCAGGGCCAGTGCTCTATCCACTATACCATCTAGCTGCCCCCTAGATAGTGGTCAATTTTTTTTTTTGCTTGTAGGAATTTAATAACAATATCACCATTTATTTTTTTAAGTAGAAATGATGAAACAGCCACTTAGGAAGGCCAGGCAATTGAGCCATGGAAAGTGGAAAGACAAAAGCTGTTGAAAATCACCCAAATGTAGATAATAGCTTCCCTCCCTCCCCCCACTCACAGGGTTGCTTGTAGGAAGCTTATAATCAGGGTGAATACAGGCTTCAGGTGTTCCTAAACTGGCGCTAATACAATGGCCATGGAGCTAATTGTCTTAGAAGGAGGGAGAGCAAGAGAGTCAACCGAGCTTTTCATGACAGGGCCATATGGCTCTGGGCTATGTGTCTTTCTCTTTGTTTCTGTATTTGTGTTACTGTATGTTGGATGTGTCCTTGGGAAAGTCTTTTGTGCTGGGATGTAATGTAATCTGTCATAAAATAACCTGTCAAAAATACATAATGTAACCTGACACAAAGCACACCAAAGGTTAGGTAATAATGACTGCCACAAAGTAAGTTGACAGGTTCATCTTTGACCATACCTTTCTTGTTTTTCCCTATTCTCTCAGCTGTGCCTGTGCTAGAGGTCACAGGATTCTTAGGACCATGACACTATTATCCCTTTGCCTTACTTTCCCTTCACCTCTTCCAGTTTTTCTATTGCTATTATTCCTTTTGCTTTGCAAGGTGCAAACAATCCCTTCAGATAATTTCTGCATTTCTGGGAAACATATTTTCCTAGATTTCTTTTTTTTGACTTCTCCCTCTTTTTTTATTTTATTAATAAAGTATTTAATTTTTTCTCCTGTTACATGTAATGATAGTTCTCAACTTTTGTTTATACAAGCTTTCCAATTTCAGATTTTTCTTCCTTCTCCCCCTCCCCTCTCCCCTAGGCAGCAGGTAATCTGATATAGGTTATATATATATATATATATATATACACACACACACACACACATAATAACATTAAACATATTTCTGCATTAGTCATGTTATAAGAGAAAAATCAGAGCAATGACGAAAAACCTCAAAACTAGATTTCTTAATAGCTTGGAACCAGTGAAATTTTTACTGTGTTGAATTAAATGAAATAAATCTATATCACTCACCCTGTCATGCCAATGGTCCCCAGAGCTAAAGATAAAGGTAATGTGTCAGGCCACCCAGCAGGCAACTTCTCTAGGTTTTTTCCATCAGAGATGGAGTGGGTTGTCCATCCCGAATTGGCTACCACAGTACTACCGACTGGAAAAGTTGGGTTCTTACTTTCCACAACTCTGAAAGAAAAAGGACCCAAACTAATGAAACACTTAGAAAATTCTCCTTCCCTCTTTTTCTAAGAGAACTGGGAAGATAGCTGTTCACAAGAACACTGTTGTGGTAATACAACTACTGAATGTTAAGGGTTATTCAAAAACTATGTTCACAGTCACTTGCAATAACAAGTCTTGATTTCTTTGTTCATCTAGCAAGGTAACAAGGCTCAGTCTAACTCCTCCCCACTTTTACAACTTTTAGTTATTCAGAGGTCATTGGTGACCTTAGAGAAAACAGTAATACAATGGGAAGCAGAAGAGAAATTACAAAGTTCTGGAGACAGAGTAGGTAATGAGATGAAGCCATCTTTGTAGACATTTTTAAAAAAGGATTATCAGTGAGGGTTCACGGATATTAGGAAATGCTTGCCATACAAAGAGAAAAGGCATAAAAATAAAAAAAAAAGACCAAAGAAGACAAGTTTAGCAATGAATGGGAGGGGGAAGTTGAAACAGAAGCTAGGGAGTACTGAGTATATTTGTAGACAGGAAGAAATCAAGTGGAAAGGGAAAAAATGAGAATGTATGATAAAGATGGCATGACTGCTGGAGTAAGACACTGCAGGTAGTGGAGTGGAATAGGCTAAAATGTGCAAGTAGAGTCTTAAATAGTCACTAAGAAAGTTTTGTTATTTGCACTGATGTTCAATATTTTAAAAATATTTTTTAAACACACAAATAGGGAAAGTGGTGAAGGCTGATAATGAGGATCACAATATATTCTGGCCAGGCCACAAGTAAACTAAGTAAATATGGGAAGTTACATTCATCTCTGGAGAGAAGACCTGAGAAATAGGGTGAAGAGTGTGGTGAGGAAGGTGGCAAAAGATCAGCTGAGTTGCTTCTTCGTTTGTAAGAGGGTCAGGAGATTTCTGATGTTCTCGGCTACAGAACAGTCTTTGAGGATGAAATGGTCTGTTGTACCTTATTTAGCAGTTAACCCATGGAACGTGCACTTGGGCTTTGGGGATGGCCAGGCATAGTGGCCTCTTATTGAGGGTATGATACAGTAACACCTGATTTGTTCCCATATGGAACCGTAAACTGGAGGCTGTGTCAAAGAAGATTGGACACTGAGCATCGTAGAGGAAATGGATTCCTGTGGAGGAAGACCTGTGGAAACGCTCCACTTCTTATCTCATTTGGACTACCCTTTCTTATAAACAGAGCCAGTGAACTCCCCAGCAGGGGGAAGAGATTTCTATTCCTTCCTCACTCAACAGCAATGATAGCTACAATTTGAACACATGATGGCAAGAACATGTGCTTGCCTAGATGAGCCGGAGACTGGGCCTCAAGTGTTTAGTCTTCCTTTCCCAAAGCCCCGATCACTAAACAATATCCTGAGAATGGGATTTTTCAGCCTTGGTAGTGAGTTCAAGAGATTGGGAGTTCCTGAGTCAGTGTTGGCTGCACAGGGGGAGGAGCTTCCTGTAACTACATCCTGGACCTGAACAGACTAAAGGGTCATGCTTGGCTCATCAGTGGATCTGACACTGTGAGCTGCTAGGATACAAAGTGAATACATCGATTTCAGCCATTCCACAAAGTTGCCTTTACCTCCCAGGAGAGAATAACAGCTGTGAGGGATTATTGTTCTGTAAATTTGCTTATGAGTCTTGTGTGTTTTAATAATTTATTTTGTGGGGAAAGGGAACAAATGGCTATCCAGAACCTGAAATTGATGTTGTACAAGCAGTACAGGGACCCTGTTAATCACTTTTAGGGGAGACCATAGACATAAACCATGCCTACCCTTTTTAAAAAAGAGTTCTGGGGGGAACTCAATAATATACCTCTAACCCAATTAATCTAATAGTTTATCATTTAAGCCAAATGGGATATATACAAGGAGCATATATACAAATGGAAAAAAAAAACACCTTAATAAATAAATTCAAACAAATAGTTTTTATTCAAAGTACAAGAATTTAGTAGGGATGTCAATGGACATAAGAATCATGGTAAACTAAAGCTAGAGAGAGAGGGGGAAATTCCACCCCTCCTCCTGATTTATGAGAAAATTTGGGGAATTTTTCATGTATTATGAATGAGTGAGAAGAGAGGGAACTCAGCAAGCAAAGGTGTGCATGTTTTTCTGTGCCAGATGGAGGTGGAACAATGTGACAATGTTTTAAGAAGACTTTAAAGGTTCAAAGACAGGGTTGAGGTCAGACAAAAGGGCTCCCACCTTTTTTTTTTTTAACAGCACTCAGACAAACCAAATGTCGTCAAGTACCTGGCAACTTGGCTTCCCATAATTGTATCGCCCTCCTTTAAGTATTTCCTCACAGAAACTCTGAAAAATACAAACATAAGTAGTTATACATTTTTGTTTGTTTGTTTGGTGGGGCAATGGGGGTTAAGTGACTTGCCCAGGATCACACACCTAGTAAGTGTCAAGTGTCTGAGGCCGGATTTGAACTCACGTACTCCTAAATCCAGGGCCGGTGCTTTATCCACTGTACCACCTAGCTGCCCCTAGTAGTTATACATTTTTAAATATATCCCTCATATAAACTTCTGGTCTATGCTGGCCTGTAGAAAATGGTCTACAGTCCTTTCTCTGAAGCAGTGAGAGGGCACAGCATGTAAAGTGTTGAGCCTGTGGTCAGGAAGGCCCAAGTTCAAATCTGACCTCACATATTTATTAGCTGGGTGATCTTAGGCAAATTACTTAACCTCAGCTGTAAAATGGGTATTGTAATAGCATCTGCCTCCCAGGTTTGTTGTGAGGATCAAGTGAGATAATGTTTATGAAGGGTTTTGCCAATCTGAAAGTGCTATTTAAATGCTATCTTTTTATTTTCTCATTCATTCATTCATTCACTCATCCATCCATTTGTTTATCCCATGTACCTTTCTTCCTTAGTACAGGTGGATAGGTAGGAGGGGATTTCTCCCTTTTCTTCCCTTACCAGGGATCACTAATAGCTTCCTTTCAGCAGAAAATCATTGCAAGCAGCATGTTCCTGCTGGCATGGCATGAGAGGAGCTTCCTGGTATCTTCTGAATCTGTTCATTCTCAAAATATAGTTCAAAGACTTGAGAAATGGGGCTGGGTTTTTTCCAACCCCAAAGACAGAAGCAGCCTGGGTGATGGGGGAATATCAAGAGTTCTTGCACAAATGCTTAGCAGAAGCTAGCTTGTGCTTGGATTCTGGGTCTAAGAGGGGAGTATATAGACCATGTTTCTGAATTTCAGTCTTCTATGAAAGGGGTGATGTAGGGTTGGAGAATCTTGATTTGCTAGGTGGCCTTCCAGTGAAGGGATATTTATTGGGCAGTACTACCTTTGGAGGTTGCCTTGCATATTACCCAGCCTCCTTCCATCACCCTTTACCCAGATGGGAAATAATAAGGGACTTAAAACCACCATATGATGGCCGAGAGGAGGGGAGGGGAGAAGATCTGTATTTCGCTCCGTTATTGTTGTGACTCATACAGTTCAGCAGCTCCAGGGACAGTGCAAACTACCAGGTGGCACTATGAGTCTGAAAGGGACTGTAGAGGACCCTTCAGAAAAAGTGGCATTTATAAGAGAAGGAAGAGAATTGTGTTGATTACTTATGAACTATTGTAGATATTTTATGTTTCCCATATTTGTTTTTAGGCTCTTGTGAATGCGCCTTTGCGCCTTCTTCATTCTCTAGGGCGGGCATTCTCAAAGTGTGGTCCAGCGACTGCTACGTGTCTCTGAGGTTAAAACTATTTTCATCATCATAATAATAGGATGTTTACTTTTTAATATAGCAAATGTGGATATATATCGTTACATTAAAAAGGATAATAGTTTTTGAGAGTAGAAAGGGATCTTGAGACCAAAAAGTTTGAGAACTGCTGTTCTATGGATTTAAATAAAGGCTGTTTTTATCACATCATATCACATCATATATCATATCAATCTGTATACATATATGCATATGAATGTGGGTGTATATATACATATATGCATATTTGCATTCAGTACTTGTAAAGGAACTAGGGACATGGTTACTCACATTTGTAGAAAAGTACACAACTGGGGCAGCTAGGTGGCGCAGTGGTAAAGCACCGGCCCTGGATTCAGGAGTACCTGAGTTCAAATCCGGACTCAGACACTTGACACTTACTAGCTGTGTGACCCTGGGCAAGTCACTTAACCCTCATTGCCCTGCAAAAAAAAAAAAAGAAAAGTACACAACTGCTGGGGCAACTAGGTGGCACAGTGAATAGAGAGCCTGGCCTTGAGTGAGGAAGACCAGAGTTCAAATTTGACTTCAGACACTTACTAGCTGGGGCATGCTGGGCAAATCATTCAACCCTGTTTACCTTAGTTTCATCTGTAAAATGAGCTGGAGAAATAAATGGCAAACCACTTCAGTTATTTTTGCCAAGAAAACCCCAGATGGGTTCATGAAGAGTCAAGCACAACTGAACAACACATATCAGCTAGATACAAATTATATTCAAACTTCCCCAAATAGTTAATATGTGGGTGGGGCATCTTGTGTTGAGGATGATGACTTCTTTTTGAGATAATCCCTAAGGACAAACCTAGTCCATGTGAAACCAGAGCTCTGAGGACCCTGAACCATAGCTTATACTGGAAAGAACAAACTACTATGAGAATATATTTATACCAACAACCATTTTAACGGATTTTATGCTTAAAAAAAAAAAAAAGAATAATACCTCATGTAGGGGTCCACACTGAGGAACAAAGCTTCAAGCAGGACCTCTGCAAAACACAATTTCAGAACTTATTAACTTAAGAACATTGTGGGGGGGGGCATTGGGCCCCTTTTGCAATATGGTAAAACCTATGAACCCCTTCTCAGAAGGGGTTTTTAAATACTTGAAATAAAATACATAGATTACAAAGAAATTAATTGTAAAGAAATACAATTATCAAAAAAAATTTTTTAAAAGTGTGCAGATCCACAAACTCCTGACTTAGAAGATAAAATACACATGTCCATTGACAGTTATTGCAGTAGACTGCCACTAGGGGATTCAGTTATCTTTCTAGGAAGGGATCCAGGTCAACAATAAAACTTCATGAAACTCAGAGCTATGAGTAGGAGATGTATTCTTGACCAAAAGAGATAAAAGCAATTACAAAAGATAAAATAGATAACCTTGATTACATGAAACTGAGAAGCTTTTGCACAGACATCGTTAACACATGTAAGGTAAGAGAAAGTTGTTGAATAGGAAGAAAATCTTTGTATGAAATTTCTCTGATAAGGGTTTGGTATTTATGATATATAAACTATATATATGCATATGTGCCATTCCTTAATAAATAAATGCTTAGAGGATATAAACAGTCTCAAAAGAAGAATGGAAAAGTATTCACAACCACATAAAAGAATGCTCTACATGCAAATCAAAACAATCCTGAGGTTTCACTTTACACTCTAAAAATTGGCAAAAATGGCTAAAATGGTGATAGTAAATCTTGGAGGGGTTGTGGAATGATAGAGCACACTAATGCATTTTTGGTAGAGCTGTGAAATGGTACAACTGTTGGGAAAGCAATTTGGAATTATGCAAATAAAGTAACTAAATTGTTTATACTATTTGAACCTGAGACTCCATTACTGGGCTTATACCCCAAGGAAGTCATCAATAAGAAGAAAGTGCCTATGTGCTCCAAAATATTCACAGCAGTACTTTTTGTGATAGCTAAGAACTGGAAACAAAGTTAATTCCCATCACCTGGGGAATAGCTAAACAAGCTGTGGTACGTGAATATAACAATATTATTGTGCTGTAGAAATGGTGTGTGTGAATACATACTAGAATGGAAAGATCTTTATGAACTGATGCAGAGTGAAATAAGCAAAGCCAAGAAAACAATATACATGGAACTACAGCAATGTAAATGAAAAGAACAATCACCCCCTGCCCCAAATCAAAGTAAACATAGCAAAATTACAAAGATCAAGCAGGACTTGCAAGCAGAGATATGAGGGGGCACCCCTAACCCACCCTTGTGGAGGTGGGAGGTCCACAGTGTTACACATTGTATGTGTTTTCCAACTTTTCCCAATTTTTTTCCTCTCCAAGAAATATTTGTTTCATGGTTTTCTGAGAGGGGGAGGATTACTTGGGATAACTATGACAATGTAAGAAACAAACAAAAAAAGTCAACAAAAACTTATATTTTTAAAAAACCGCATGAGAGTAGGCTACATGGGGAAGACTTCACAGGAAATCTTCAGGCTGATGTTGTAAAATCTTGTAACATGAAGAAGACGGCAATGTTGTAAAGAGAATTTTTGTTTAGACACAGACTAGGATATATGGTCTTGAAAGCCCCTTGTACCTCTGAGATTCTGGACTTCTAAGTTCCTTAAGTTATTCTATATGAGGCTTTCTCATTATATGAAATGAAGAAACAGAGAAAGTTCTAAGGATTCACTGAAGAGACTGCTCCACTATGTAGAAGGACATTTGCTTTATATTTTGATGCTTGAGCTATATCTTGGCTATGTTTTTTGAGGACATTTTCGAATTTAAGATTTGTCATGCCAAATTCCCTCATTTCCTATCTTGTAACCATTCTTTGTTTTTTTGTTTGTTTGGTTTTTTTGTGGGGCAATGAGGGTTAAGTGACTTGCCCAGAGTCACACAGCTAGTAAGTGTCAAGTGTCTGAGGGAGGATTTGAACTCAGGTCCTCCTGAATCCAGGGATTGTATTTTATCCACTGAGCCACCTACCTGCCCACTTGTAACTATTCTTACTATTCCAGCCAAACCCATGTACCTTTCGTGAAGCACATGATGGAAATGGTGTCAGGAGTTTTCTCATCACAAATTAGGCTCTTACCTTGAAATAAAGTGAACTGGCCTGTACAGTTATTATAACAATGTATTTGCAACTCTCTTGCAGGAGGCATAAGGAAGAAAGAAAAGCCAAACAGTGTCTAACCTAGGAGGAAAAATCAGGAAGGAAAGTGCAGTCTGGGGCTATAATCATAGTTACTCAATTGTACGATTGCTTCTCACTACAAAGGATTTGACATACAATGATATGCAATGGAAACTTTTTTTTAAGCAGGCAGTTTCCAATATCTCTGAATAACAAGTATCAATACCTATAATTTTACAGTGTTTTACTGTGATAAAACACTTTCATATACATTATCTTCCTTAATATTCATACAAACTCTTATGAAGTAGGTAATGACAATACCAACTCCCATTTATAGAGTGATTTATGATCTCAGAAGCAATTATCTTAACAATTTATTTTCATTTCTCCTAAAACTGTTGGTCCTCTAAAGTTCCATATTTCTCCAGATAACAGCAATATAGATTTAGAGCTGGGAGTGACAGACCTGCAGAGGCTAACTAGTCCAATCCCCATATTTTAAAGATGAAGAAACTGAGGCCTGTATGGGGCTAAAATTCTAGCTAGTCTGTCTAAAATATCTAAAGAGTGGTCACCAATAAATTATAAGCTTTAGCAAGAGTTAAACTTTTAAGCATTTATTAAGGAGAATAAGAATTTGGTGAAGAGAGAGAGAAAGAGGTGTAGATTCAGCTATCTATTTCAGGAAGCCAATGTCTCCAGCTCCTCTCCCTGCTGAGGTCCTCCAGAAAGGGAGCGAGAGAGCAAGTCTCGCCTCTTCTTCGTCCCACAAGCCTCCTGTGAAACTGGGAACATCCCATCCACAAGCACACACAGCTCCAAGCTAATTGGCTGGTAGTTTTGATAGACAGTACCCACGAGGAAACGTCACTTCCTGACGCCAAGGAAAAACTACATGGCTTGCCCTCAAATGCTTTCTCCTCATGGTGGAGCTTTCCTACAGTAACTCTCCAGCAGGTGGTGTCACTCCAATCCTTACAGGCCCAATGAGATTAAAATGACCAGCCCAAGATCACCTGGGTAGTAAGTGTTAGAGATGGGATATGAAACCCAGGGCCTCTGACTTTCAAGTCACTGAGCTTCCACTAGTCCTGAGGGTACTACCATCCTTCCAGTCACTCAGTTTTGAAATTTTAGAGTCATCCTCTACTCTTCACTTTTCCTTCTCTCTCTCTTTCTTTTCCATCCCCAATCCTCCCCCATTCAATGAGTTGGAAAGTTTTATAAATTCTCCTCTACAACATCTTGGGAATCTATCCCCTTCTTTTCATTCACAAAGCCACAATTATAATTTAGTTACCTATGACTTATTGCTATAACACCATGTATGTATATGTACATATGAGTTTCACACACATGTATGTATAAGTGTATATGTATATATATGTAAACTTATGTACATATATATTATCCTCCTGCTTCCAGTCCTTCCCCTCTCTAATCCAGATTGCACATAGCTGCCAAATTAATTGTTTTTTTTTTTTTTTTTTTAGTGAGGCAATTGGGGCTAAGTAACTTGCCCAGGGTCACACAGCTAGTAAGTGAGTAAGTGTTAAGTGTCTGAGGCCGGATTTGAACTCAGGTACTCCTGACTCCAGGGCCGGTGCTCCATCCACTGCGCTACCTAGCTGCCCCAATTAATTGTTTTTGATAGCTATTTGGCCATGTAAGTCTTCTTTTTTTTTTTTTTTTTTTGGGTGAGGCAATTGGGGTTAAGTGACTTGCCCAGGGTCACACAGCTAGTAAGTGTCAAGTGCCTGAGGCCGGATTTGAACTCAGGTACTCCTGACTCCAGGGCCAGTGCTCTATCCACTGCGCCACCTAGCTGCCCCCGCCAGTCTTCTTCTATTACTATTGCCCCCTATCAAAAGACATGAACTTCTCACCCTAGTATTTAATTATCACTTTTACAAATGAAGAAAAAAAAAGGTAAGAGAGGTTTAGTGACTGGCTCTCAGTCACTTAGTAAGTTCCAGAGTGAGTACTCTAACTCAGAATATAAATTCTTTGATGAAAAAGAGTATTAATTATTGTCTTTTTATCCCCAGAGCTCACAAAGTTTTTTTGTTTTGTTTTGTTTTGTTTTGTTTTGTTTTGTTTTGTTTTGTTTTACAGAGGAGATACCTAAATAAAGTTGGGTCAGCTAAACTGATTCTAAGAGCACTGTTCTTTCCATGATAGCATAGTATTAATATCTCAGTTTTATAGATGAGGAAACAGAGGCATAGAGCTTTTAGGTGACTGGCCTAAAGTTATATAGCTAGTAAGTTGTTAGAATTAGGACTTAAGCCCAAGTCTTCTTATTGCAAACAGTTTGCTCTTTCATGTTGCCCTTCTCACCCATTTTTGCTCTACTCAACCTCCCCAATTAGATAGTAAACTTCTTAATCAAGGAGCAGGCTGCTATCATGAAGGAAAACAAAAAAAATATGACATGCTTTCTGGTGCCATATTGGTCTTAGAAAAGAGCAGGTCTGATCATATAACACCTTCCTGTTCCATTTAATAAACTCCAGTGGCTCCCTATTACCTTCAGGATCAAATATAGAATACCCTTTGGCTTGAAAAGCCCTTCCTAACTTGTCACCTTCCTACTTTTCAAATCTTCTTACACCTACTGTCCAGAAACTTGATGATGCAATGACTTTGGCCTCCTTGTTCTTTGAACAATACACCCCATCTCCTGAATCCGAGCATTTTTTACTATGCCTGGAATTCTCTCCCTCCTCGTCTCTGCCTCGTGGCTTCTCTGGCTTCCTCCAAATCTCAGCTAAAGTCTCACTTTTTCAAGAAGCCTTTTCTAGTCCTCAATCTTAGTCCTTTCCCTCGGAGATTATTTCTAATTTATCCTTTATATATCTTGTTTGTACATGTTTGTTCATATGTTCTCTTGCCCATTAGACTGTGTGAGCTTCTTGAGAGAAGGGATTGTTTTGTGCTTCTCTTTGTACCTCCAGCATAACCCTAGGCACATAGTGGAGTCTTAATAAATGCTAACTGACTTTTCAGAAATTAAATATGATTTACCTCCATTTTTTAAGGCTGGTAGCTCAACTTCCTTTATCTCAAAGTCACTTTTGGTTGGTGGACCTTTAAAGTGCTTCTTCAGTGTCCAGCACTTAGCACGAACCATCTTGAAGCTCCTGGAATGGAGATAGAAACATATCATTAGGGGGCAGATAAGTAGTGCAGTAGATAGAGCACCAGCCCTGGATTCAGGAGGAGCTGAGTTCAAATGCGACCTCAGACACTTGACACTTACTAGCTGTGACCCTAGTCAAGTCACTTAACCCTCATTGCCCCAGAAAAAAAATAACATAAAAAGATATAGAAACATATCATTAAATACAAGCCAGCAGTTGGCTACCCAACTCTAAGTAAGTTGGTTACTTACCCTTTAACAAAAGCCCAATTCTCTCTTTTTTTAGACAGTTGATTCCATAAATACAGATTGTGAGAGGATATAACCCATACTATGGCTATAAGAGCACTCCCCACAAAATAAGTTTGTGCCTGGTGCTGTGGGGGAAAAAACCACTGGACTTAGCCTCAGAGGATTTGAGTTTGAGGTCTGGCTTTGCCATTTACTAGCCATTGAAATGTGGGGAAATTGCCCCATTTCCGTTGTGTCATCACTAAAATGAGAGGGGAGGATTACGTAATTTTAAAGCTCTTGTTCCCCTCTCACACTCTACAATTGCCCCTTTTATATGACTGGAGATTTGGCTTGGGCCTTTCTACCTTGAATGGCCTATGTTCCAGCCAATTGACTTACTTGAGGATTTCTGTACACAAAATTCCATCTTCTCCTCCCATGCCTTGAGTGCCCTCATTCTTTGACTCTGCCTCTTGGAACTCCTTTCTCCCTTTAAGACTCAACTAAAGTGACATGACCTTTAAGAGTCCTTTCCTGATTCCCTAAGTTGTTACTTCCCATATCACTGTGTATTTATTTTGCATACTTTGTTACTTCCCTATGGTAGAATGAACACTCTTTGAGGGCAGTATTTGTCCCATTTTTGCATCTGTATCCTTAGTTCCTAGTAGTGTGTGAAACAAGTAGGTACTTAATAAGTGTTTGGTGTGCAATTGAAGTGAACCCAAACAGACTTTTCCATGCTTGCTATTATTTTACAACATTGAAGAAGCAACTATGATATGGCCTAGAGAATTCTGGATTTGGAGTCAGAGCTCTGGAGCAACTAGGTGGCACAGTGGTTAGAGTACTAGCACTGGAGTCAAGAGGTGCTGAGTTAAAATCCAGCCTCAGACATTTATTATCTGTGTGGCCCTAGGCAAGTCACAACCCATATTGCCTAAAAAAAAAAAAGAATCCCAGCTCTGCCACCAAATGAATGTGTCACTTTGGGTAAGTCATATTATCTTTCCAGAACTTAGTTTTTTCATTTGTAAAATGTGGGTAGGGTGAGAATTGGACTAAGTGATATGTATAGTGTCTTCCAATTGTAAATCCTATGAACATTGCCTTTGTAAGCATGAAGACACTGCCAGTTTTTCTACTTCTTTACTCTCAATCAAATTGAAGTGGTCAAATTAATTTTGGCAAACTATGCCTCCCTCTTTAAGAAGAAACCCTGATTTCTATGAAGTCATATTAATACAATATAATTATTAATATAATTTACCCAACTACAAGATGGCATTGTAAACCTTCAAGTTTACATAACCTCAGCTGAACTGGTTTTTATTATTCCTATTCTATAAATGCCAAGGGTGAAGAAAAACAACAACCCAACCCCAACACCTTCCATGCTTTATTTATTTTCTTAGTTCATAGTATTTCTCCCATTTAAAACAGGATGAAAAACCAAACTGACTTCTTTTGTAGTTTTGGTTGACAAAAATACAATTATTTTACTTGAAACCATAAACTTCATTGTGCTGTAAAAAACCCAAACTCAAACAAACAAACCACATACATTAACTTTAACAAGATCATAACAAAAATACCCTTTATACTTTCATTTCTCACTTATTCGTGTGTGCATTTTCCTGATTTTTCTTCTATCATTATTAGAGATAAGTGAAGTCAGTATGTGCATAGCTTTTTTTCTCTCTGAATGACTTTTTATAAATTTCACTGCATTCTTTGTATTTTTCGTATTGGTAATTTTGTATATATACATATGTGTATGTATGTGTATGTGTGTGTGTGTATGCAGGTACCATAGCACCATTCAGCATTGAATCCGGAGTCAGACCTGGCATCAAATCTAGACTTTGCCACTTATTACTTCTGTGACCATAGGCAAGTCATTTTGCCTAACTTCATTGTTAAATATATTGGTTTGTACTTCTTAACTACAAAGGAGGACTCTTTTGAGGCAACTTGGTGGGAGTCTTGGATTGGGAATCAGGAAACACTGAGTTGAAATACCACCTCAGATATTTACTAGCTGTGTGACCACAGGCAAGTCTCTTAACCTCTGTGTGACTGAGGTTTCTTCATCTGTAAATTAGGGATAATAATAGTACCTTCTTCCAAAGATTGTTTTGAGGATAAAATGATATAGTATTTATAAAATACTTTTACAAATTTTAAAGCATTATATGAATGTTAGCTAGACTGTTGGAGTTATGAACTGATTCAACCATTCTATAGAACATGGCTTCTTAAACTTTTTCCACTCTTGATCCCTTTTCGTCAGAGAAATTTTTACATGACCCTGGGTATATAGGTAAATAAAATAAGTATATGTAACCTTTTGCTGTTGTCAAATTTTTTGCGACCCCCACATCCAGTTACATGACCCTACATGCAACCTACGGTTTAAGAAGCTTTGCTATAGAGCAATTTGGGACTTTGTCCAAAAGGCTATAAAACCCTTTGACCTAGCAACACCACTACAAGGTCTGTATCCAAAAAGAAATAAAAAACAATAAGGAAAAAAACCTATATGTATGAAAATATTTATAGCAGCTCCCTTCTGATGGCAAAGAATGGGAAATTGAGGGGATGCTCATCAATTAGGGAATGGCTGAACAAATTGTGGTATGTTATTGTGATGGAATACTATTGTGCTATAAGAAATGAACAGGATGCTATCAGAAAAATCTCGAAAGGCTTACATAAGCTGATGCAAAGTGAAATGTACTGTGTACAAAGTAACAGCAATTTTGTAAGATGATCAATTGTGAATGACTTAGCTATTCTCAGCGATAGTGATCCAAGACAACTCTGAAAGATTTATGATGAAAAATGCTATTCATACCCAGAGAAAGAACTGATGGTATCTGAATACAGATTGAAGCATATTTTAAAAAACTTTCTTTATTTTTCTTGAGATTATTATTATTTTTGGTTTATATTTTCTTTCACAACATGACTAATATGGAAATATGTTTTGCATGACCATACATGTATAACCTATATCCAATTGCTTGCCTTTTCTTTCTTTTTTTTTTTTGTGGTGCAATGGGGGTTAAGTGACTTGCCCAGGGTCACACAGCTAGTAAGTGTCAAGTGTCTGAGGCTGGATTTGAACTCAGGTACTCCTGAATCCAGGGCCGGTGCTTTATCCACTGCGCCACCTAGCTGCCCCCTGCTTGTCTTTTCAATGAGAGGAAGGGAGAGAATTTGGAACTTGAAGTTTTGAAAACGAATGTTAAACATTGTTTTTACACGTAATTGAGGGGAAAATAAAATACTAAACAATGCAAAAAAGAGAAATTCTTGCAAGAAAAAAAGGAATGGTAGCTAATGAGAAGTTCGACTGATAACTAATATCTAACTGGTATCCTTCATGTAGTTTATATCATCATGGAGTGAGCTCAGATGGAAAGCTGTAACAGTAAGTTCTGTGTAGTGTACACAAGGTAGCTATGTTCTCACAAGTTGTTTACTTTCCCATACTTCTGAACTAGTTTTTGATCTGTATCCTATTGTCTGATTAAAATTTCACCTAATGAGTCACAGGGAGGGTGTACCTTTAGCACAAAGCATTGTGAAACAGCAAGCATGCAGTAACAAATAATTGATTTCAAGGAGGAGACTAAAAAAGAGCTTTTCAAAATTTCAAAAGTGGTGATGTTGCCAAAACCTTTCAGTGTGCTTCTCTCCTCTTATTTGTCTCTCCAGGTGTGCAGTCTTTTTTCTTTTAAATAAAAATCATAGTTTAGAAATCAAATCAAAAGGTAGCAAATCAATTAGATAAGGGAACTCCCAAAGTTAAGTCTTGTTTCAGAAAAAGTCAAACATGGATGAAGGCTTTGTATGACCACAGTATTGAGAAGATACCAGTTTCTATTTTAGCTGAAATGAATGTACTCCTCCCCCCAAAACCCGTAAAATGAAATGGTTATAAGGATTAAATTCTAGTGTGGTTAGTACATATAATCTTTTCTGTCTCAAATTTCTTGTGTCCCTCATAGATATAAAAGAGAAAGTAGACATTGTCTTAAAGGCTAACCCAGACTTTCAAGGAGAATTACAAATGTCTTGACAACAACTACCCATCCTGCTCATCTCTCATTTCATCTGTTTATCTGCCAAGCCATTGACTAAGTTGTAAAAAAAAAAATGTAAGAACCAGGGTATCATAAATATCAATCTGTCCTCAAAGTCAGTAAGATCTGGGTTAAACTCCTGCCTCTGATATATGCTGGCTGTGTGCTTTTGGATAAATCCCTTAACTTCTCATTACCCTCAGACAACTTTCTAAGATTATTAATTGTAGAACAGCTGGCTATTTACTTTTGTAGAATGACCTTCTTCCCGGGTGCCTATGCCAATGATATCACAGGTCTGGTTCCCAAATTAAATACAAAATATATAATCAGAAATTAAATGACATCAACCCCTCTCTAGCACCTTGTGCAAGAATAACTACAACATTACAAGGACTATGATATATGTAAAAATTTCCATTTGCAAAAAACCAAGACCCAGACCTAATCTTGGAGGTGGTCTTGTATTTAACTCCAGTATCTAGAGTTCTGAGATCTCAATTATTTCAGTAGGTCAAATTAAAGTTCTGTACACAGAACTTAGAAATCCTGCCTCTGGACCAGGAACTGAATTAAGCCTTTGTCTCTTGCATAAATCTCTAAAATACACTTAAAAAAAAACTATTAAAAAAAGTGTTTACTTACTTACACCACTCCACAGGTTAAGCAATCCAGAGAAAGAATCAGCAATAAAGAGCTCTGCAGATTACACTACAGTGGCTCATTTATTTATACTGTTATGAAGAGGGCGGGTCTTCTTCTGGACCTTGCCCTAAATTTTCCATGCCCTCCTATGTAAGAGCAGAAGTCCCAGTAATTTTGTGAGAAGGAGGAGCAATTTTTTCCTTTCTAGGAAAATCATCATTATTAGGAAAGGTGCAAGGAGGAGGGAGGAACTGTGACAGAGAAATCCCTTGCAGGAGTGAAGGAAGGAGTATTACTGGCAGCTACACTCCCTTCCTCAGTCAAAAGTCTAATACACTAGAATGACATGGAAGAGGAGCGGCATGATGGCAGCAAACCAGGCTGTAGATGTATCAGGTCAGAGTTTAAGATCTATCTGAGGATTCCAATCCATTCACTGGGGAACCATTATGCTGAAATGCTTACTTACATCATCACTTTCTGCCCCACAGCCAAGAAAATTCTCCTTAATATTGTCCAAATTCAGCATTTTTTCATGTTTTAATTTATGTACACACATCTGTACAGGTAGTTTAGTTCTATAGTATCACCTTTGCCTGGGGAAAACAAATCTGGGAGAGAAGTCATTTTTGTTTATGGGTACAGCAAATCACAGTTACAGATTTGTAGTTGGAATGCCCAGGAAAGGTTTGATGATACTCTCCTGAATCCTTCTCTTACTTTCTATGTAGTTCTATAAGGTTAATTCTATGCTAACAAGGTTGGAGTATATTAGAAAACTTTAGTTCTTGTATTGAGGAATTTTTTTCAATGTTATGTGAACTCATATAATCCCTCTAATGCCACATTAATATCAACATTGGAAAGGAACTCAGAATCCCACCTGTACCTGCACAAGAATCCCCTATACAAAATACCATTTTTTAACATATGGGAACATTTACAAATATTGTAGCTTAGGTCACTAGTCCTTATAAAGTTGTTGCAGTTATTCTTGCTCAAGGTGCTAGAGAGCACAGCTGGTGGTACAGTGGATCAAGCAAAGGCCTTGAAATTGGGAGTTCAAATCTCACCTCAGACATTTACTAACGATGTGACCCTGGGCAAGTCACTTAACCCCAATTGCCTTAAACATCCTGGGCCATCCTGATATGTATCTTGCCACAGGACCTAGATGGCTCTGGAGGAGAGAGTGAGGTTGGTGACTTTGCACAGCCCTCCCTCACTTAAATTCAATACACTGTAATCATGACATCACCCCAATGTCATGGTTCTCTTTGGAAATGAAGGACAAACAACAACAACTTGAGAGGGGAATGATGTAATTTAATTTCTGATTATATGTTTGTTTGTTTGTTTGTTTTTTTAGTGAGGCAATTGGGGTTAAGTGACTTGCCCAGGGTCACACGGCTAGTGAGTGTTAAGTGTCTGAGGCCGGATTTGAACTCAGGTACTCCTGACTCCAGGGCCAGTGCTTTATCCACTGAGCCGCCTAGCTGCCCCCTGATTATATGTTTTATATTTAATTTTGGGGCCAGATCTATCATATCATTGACACAGGCATCCTGGAGGAAGTTCGTTCTATCAAAGCAAATGACCAACTGTTCTACAACTAACAATCTTAGAAAGTTGTCTGAGGTGGCAAATATAACAGAAAAGGAAAACATTGGATGTTGGAAAACTGGGACACTAATCCACTATTGGTGGAGTTGTGAAAACATCCAACTATTCTGGAGAGCAATTTGAAACTATGCCCAAAAGGCTATAGAACTGCGCATACCCTTTGAATTGGAAATCAAAGGAATGCCCATCAATTGGGGAATGGCTAAACAAGCTGTGGTATATGATGCCCAATTCTTAGATACTACAAAAAGACTGGCTATAAATATTTTTGTAGAAATAGGTCTTTTTCTCTTTTTGGGTGTGTCTTTGAGATATAAACTGTCATGTTTAAAATTTAATGTGGTAGCCTTATTTCTGTTCCAAGTTTGGGGACAATTAACTGGGGTTTCTAATATATTTGTTACTTATAAATTAGAAGATTTAGCACTAGTTTTGGGGCATTAAGAATTTATTAAAGCATACCAAGTATTAGTAAAAAGAGAGCACATGGGTCAGAAAATTAAGAAAAGGCCTATCTAGCCTAGAGCTCCAGCCTGGCCTGCTTCTTCCTCTAAGTCCTCCATTATGAGCCTGTTCGAGAGCCAAACTGAGAGTGGAAGCCTTCTCTGCATCTGGAGGAGAGGTGGTCTTTACACACCACTTCAAGTTAATTGGCTAGCATCTGCCAAATTCATTGGTTCACTGGATTTTAGGGTGGTCCCATGTTGAGGTCAGAGTTCACACCCTCTAAGAACACACCCTCTTGAGGGCTAGGCAGGTGTGGTTTTAATTGAATTAACTTTAGGTGAGTTAATCAGGGAAGTCAGTCAATTCAATCAATCCAATAAATCCCCTGAGCTTCGGCCTTTGGGCGTTCCAAAACCCATTATTTTCTCACAAAACCTAGCAGTGCTATTGTTGGATCAAAGGGTATGTACAGTTCTATAGCCCTTTGGCATAGTTTCAAATTATTCTTCAGAATGATTACTCTCCCAACAGTGGATTAGAATTCCAGTTTTCCCATATCCCTTCCAATATCCCCTATTTTCCTTTTTTGTTATATTTGCCATTCTGATACCTCAGAGTTGTCTTAATTTGTATTTTTCTGATCAATGGTGATTTAGAGCATTTTTCCATATGATTATTGATAGCTTTGATTTCTTTGTCTGAAAACTGCCTGTTCATATCCTTTGACCATTTATCAATTGGGGAATGACTTATATTTTTATAAATTTGACTCAGTTCTCTATATATTTGAGAAATGAGGTCAAGTGAATGTAAATTTATAGAAATCTATCAGTGGGGCATAAGATTAGGGAGACCCATGTACCTGGGACAGCTTAGACCATTGGACTGTAGAGCTGGATGTCTTTGATCACTTTAGGCAGTGGTTCTCAAACTTTTCCACAGTGATAGAACCTGTCAGTTAAAAACTTTGGCAGAACCTTGTAGTATAATCCTTTAAAATTATTATTTTTAATACCTATTAACAAGTAACATATAACTCATTAAAACAACAACAACAAACTTGGCTTGTTTCAAGGATCCTTGCCTCATAGTTTGAGAAATATTGCTGTAGGGAACAATTTGCATCTCCTGTTACTTCTACCTCATCTGAGCTTTTCCCACTCTCTTGTTAGATGAAGTCACTTCTCTGCTACTGTTGGGCTGCTGAAGCAGTATTCTGCTCTATCACTTCCCAAGCTGTTAGATTTTTTTTTGTTTTTTTTTTGTTTTTTTGCAGGGCAATGGGGGTTAAGTGACTTGCCCAGGGTCACACAGCTTGTAAGTATCAAGTGTCTGAGGCTGGATTTGAACTTAGGTCCTCCTGAATCCAAGACCAGTGCTTTATCCACTATACCACCTAGCTGCCCCCCTAGATGGGGTTTTAAGACCCCATTTGGTCTCGACTTATATTTCCTGGGTTCCTGCTTCTGGTTACCATCTTTTCTTGGCATATCTGTACTCAGAGGGTTAGTATGATTCAGGGATCTTTGAATCATCTCAGATTAGAGTGTTGCAGTTTTCAGGCCTCCCTGTAGCATCCTAAGTAGGATCACTGTGGATGTCTGGCTCTCCTGGAGCATCTTGGTGTTGTGGGATTTCATCCCCTTGGATCATCTTGGTTCTCACCCCTCTGAGATTCCCTGTCATAATACTTTGGGCTTCTAGTTCCTGGAATATTCCTGCTCACATGACTGGTAGTCTTCCAGGCTGTTTGCCTCTGTTTGTGTTGGCTTCCCTGGCAGGACCCATTACCAAGTCCCATAGAATTTTTTTGTATAGTCCTGAAGGTGCTTCCTGTAGTCCTCAGGATTATTTGATCATTATTCTATCTGGTAGCTATTTTTTAAAAAAAGTATTTTATTATTTTCCAGTTACATATAAGGATAGTTTTCAACATTTGTTCTCATAGGATATTTAGTTCCAATTTTTTTTCTCCCACCTTCCCTTCCCTCCCTCCTCCCCCTGATCGAACGCAGTCTGATATAGTTTGTATATGTACAATCACATTAAACATATTTCTACATTAGTCATCTTGTGAAAGACGAATTAGAGCACAAGGGGAAAATCTCAAAAAAGGAAGGAAAAAAACCCCAGTCCAAAAGTAGAAATAGTATGGTTCAATCTGCATTCATAATTCACAGTTCTTTTTTCTGGATGTTGAGAACATTTTCTATCGTGAGTTCTTTGAAACTGTTTTGGATCATTGCACTGCTGAGAAGAGCCAAGTCTATCCCCATTGTTCATCACACAATGTTGCTGTTACTGTGTACAATGTTCTCCTGGTTCTGCTCCTCTCAGTCAACATCAGTTCATGTTAGTCCTTCCAGGTTTCTCTGAACTCCTCCTGCTCATTGTTTCTTTTTTTTTTTCTTTTTTTCTTTTTTGCAGGCAATGGGGGTTAAGTGACTTGCTCAGGGTCACACAGCTAGTAAGTGTCAAGTGTCTGAGGCCGGATTTGAACTCAGGTACTCCTGAATTCAGGGCCAGTGCTTTAACCACTGCACCATCTAGCTGCCCCCTCTGCTCATTGTTTCTTACAGCACAATAGTATTCCATTACATTCATATACCACAACTTGTTTAGCCATTTCCCTATTGATGAGCATTCCCTTGATTTCCAATGCTTTGTGGTGGCTATTTTCTTGTTGTTTGTCCTTCATTCTCAAAGAGGACCAATGACAGCATGAGGGTGACATCTTGACTTTCAAGTTAATTGGGTTTAATTGAAGCAGAGCTGTGTAAAGTCATTAGCCTCACTCTCTACTACAAAGTCATCAGAGTTCAGTAGCAAGACATATGTCAGGACAACTGGTGATGAGTATTTGTGTGAAAGCTGTACTACTCTATAACTTTTCATATTACCATATTATCCAGAAGTGAGCCTAAAGTTGATTTTTTTTTAACCTAAGTGTGACTACAACCCTTAATTAGTTATATTAGTTAAGAGAAAGCTATAAGACCATGGGAGAGGTAGGGCTTATGAGAAAATACTTTGTTATCTTCTTTTGAGGGTTTATTTTGATCTTCCTTATCACCAAAGAAACTTTCTAGTGTCTGCATTTTTTTCTGTCTGCTGATTTTCCCAGCCTGTTTCTTGACTTTTAATTCCTTTTTAAAGTGGGGCACTGCTTCCAGGGCACACTATCCCAAGCTTCAGGGGGTCCCAGGTGGTATGATTTAAGGAGAGGCACATTCTCCACGACCCTGGCCTGTGCTCTGGTCTGTAAGTAACCACAGGCCTGCTTGCTCTTCAACCTGGGAACAGAATTCTGTTTCACTGTGGTGGCAAGCTCTGTTGTGCCTGTGCCCCTTCCCCACATGAACCACCATTCAAGACTGCTTCCTGGTTCCCAGCACAGAGTTCTACCTCAGCACCAGCAGAAACCGCTGCAATCTCTCCCTGGCCAACCACTTGACCCTCTCACAGGACTGTGAGCTGAGTTCCAGAAGTAGCCATTTCCTCAGCTGATTTCAAGGCTCTGGAGGCCTGATTCTCTGGGTCTAGGTCTGGGTCTGTGTGGTGTGGCCCAGATCTGCAATCCACTCTTACCCCAGTATAACAGTTCTTTCCTGCCAACCTTCTTTGGCTGGAAAATGATCTCACCATGCCCTTTTGTGGCTTCTGTTGCTCAAGCAGTTGTTTTATGGCATTATTTGAAGGGATCTGGAGGGATTTGGGGGAGAGCTCTGAGGAGTCACTGCCTGTCCTCTGCCATATTGGCTCCGCCCAGGAATCTTGCCCCCCATCTTGGAATGTGCTCTTTCCTCATCTCTCGGCTTATGAGAAAAGAAAGAAAAGCTGTCGTAATTGTTTATATACTTGACCATAAAATCTTCATCTTATGAATTTTTCTGTTGAATAAAACAACACCCATTTCATATTCATTGTATCTTGAACCTAAATGCTTGTGCGGAAGCATGTATGTATGCATATATGTATTTATGTATATATTTGAAGTCATAGACATGAACTAAATCCTGACATTCATAGAGGAAATCCTGGTTGTGGGCAAAACAAGCCTAATTCTGATGTTCTCAGGAGAAAACCTGGGATGAAATATAAGCCAATTAAGATTGAACCCCAGGAGGCAGCTAGGTGGCACAGTGGATAGAGCACCCGCCCTGGAGTCAGGAGGACCTGAGTTCAAATCCGGACTCAAACACTTAACACTTACTAGCTGTGTGACCCTGGGCAAGTCACTTAACCTCAATTGCCTCACTCCACCCCCCCCCCCCCCCCCCCACCAAATTAAGATTGAACCCAAACCCTGAGGTTTGGTTCTGGGCCACATATTCCTTAAGTTTAACCCACATCCCTATGAAAGTATCTGCCTCCTCTATGAAGCCTTCTCTGATTACTCCAGCTAAAAGTGATTTCTTCCTTAAATTGTCACTTTGGTTGTCTCCTTTGTCACATCACCTTTGACTTTGGATCATACTTAACTGTGTGCATGTCACACCCCCATATTGGATTGTAAGTTCTTTGAGGATAAATAGTAGTAGTAGTAGTAGTAGTAGTAGTAGTAGTAGTAGTAGGCCTCCACCAGTCGAGGATGACCATGGATCAGCGCCTTGAAGAGCCACAAGCCACAGTGTGGCTGTGCAGTTTGATACTGGAGCCGCAGTTCCTGAGTGACTTCTAACCGGTGACTGCCACATCCCGTGTTGTATCTACCCCATGAGGAGTAGCTGGAGTGTCCTCTCCAGGGCACTGGCTGGGCAGATCAATATGGAAAACAAGCTGTTGCCCATGCAGCAGGTTTTCCCTCTCTGCGACATTGGCGGATCCAAAGGAGAGTCAGAGCCAATACAGTTTGGCACCAGTGCCACTGCAGGAGTTGCCAGAGGGATGTGATGTCCAACATTCAACTGCCTAAGGGACTCCAACTTCTGATTTTTCCTTGGGGTTAACTCCCGAAGCCTTTCCCATATATGGGTATAGCCGCAAGGCAGCAGAGGTTTAAAATCAGGTTTTTCTTCCCCTGGGCGGGTTGCCTGCCAAGACTAATGAGCCCCACTTGCCCATTTGAGGATAAATACTATATCTATATCTATATCTACCTCCACCTCCACCTCTACCTCCATCTCCATCTCTCTCTCTCTCTCTCTCTTCCTCTCTCTCTCTCCATCTCCATCTCTATCATCTATATCTATATAGCTAACTAGCTATAGAAATATATGTTATATATGTGTGTATATATGTATCTATGTGTATGTGCACATGTGCATGCGTGTGCATGCACACACACACACACACAAGATTCGGGATCATGAGCTCTGAGAGATATAAAGGATGTCCAGATCTGTAATTAGCAAACAGTCCCTAAGGCAAATTTTGTTGTCCTATTTTGGGGAGTAACCATTGCTCAAAGAGCTCAGTCTGTGCTACATAGGGATTGGGGCGAAGGCAAGGAGGAAGGCAGGTCCCAGGAGAAAAGCTGGCCAGTTCCTCTCCTCTTTTCCCCCTTATTTCTGCTGCCAGTGAACCTGTTCTCTCACTAAAGACCTGACCTTCCCCTCTCCACCACCAACCCTAATAGCATGAACTGGTAGAAGGCTATGAGACACAAAGTAGAGGAACTGACAGTCTCTGAATGGAATCAATCAATCTATAAAGATTTATTAAATGCCTGTTATGTGCCAGGCACTGTTCTAAATGCTGGGGGTACTAAAAGAGGCAAAAGACAGTCCCTGTCCTCAAGAAGCTTACAGTCTAATAGGGGAGACAACTTGCAAACAAATCTATACAAAGCCAGCTATAGACAGGGTAAATAGGAAATAATTAACAGAGGGAAGGCACTAGAATTAAGAACGGTGGGTGAAGGCTTTCTGTAGATTTCTGGGATTTTATGCTCCCCTTCCCTTTCTGTCTCAAGCAATTCCCTTGCTTCCCCAGATGACCTAGACTTCTGCTTCTATCTTTCAGTTCTCAACTGACTCCAAATCTGATAATCTGATACACCTGGCCTCTCCCTAAACAGGAAGTTTCTGGCTCATTGTTATTTAATATTTAATCCTTGGCCTGAGGGACTAGACTCAGGAATGAAAGACTCAGTTTTAGATTTGAGCAGTTGGCCGGCAGCCCTATCCCAGTGGGTGGGGTCCAGAGAATTATAGGGGGGCTGTCCCCAAGATGTAGCTTGGGAGTGTTGTAATGTGGCTGGAAGGTAGGTAGAATACTTACATATATATATATATATATACATATATATATATATATATATACATATATATATATGTATATAGTTACCCTCTTCTTCATTTACCTTTCTCCAAGGGAGACTTTATTTCCTGCCTGGGGAGAATCAGTAGGTTGAAGCCAGCACCTTGACCACTCTAGTCTACTGGGCTTGAGTTATGTCTATCTGCTAACCTAGGGGATGTGGTTTTCACTCAAGCTAAACCTTTGATTGTTTTTCAACAATTCGGGGAAAGGAGGGAGGACTCCAAGCTTTATGTCCAATGAAGTGACTGCTGAGCTTTAAGAAGAAAGTCTGAAGAAACTGAAGTGACTGGAGCATTCCAGTCCTCACACAGGTGTGATCTCCCTCCACCAAGGAAGAGAAAGTCCCACATCAATGGACTTTTGGACTCAGGTTACATAAGGGAAAGAGAAACTCTACCAGAGGTTGTATGCCTATGTGAAACAAAAAAAACCCCTCCCACCATTTCTCAGGGCCCCAGTTTTTTATGTAGAATATAATTTAGGAAAAAACTTTTCCCCTACTTAATTAAATGACAGTAATGTGCTTAAATAATTTGTTTCAACATGAAAACAAAAATGGAGATAGTTACTATCGGAGGACCTACAAGTAAGGAAAGATACTCTAATACAACATTGATGGAGTTGTGAATGTGTCCAGTTGTCCTCTAAAGCAAAACTCCTGAATGTTATACTAACCAAGCTTGACTCCAGAGAAGAGTTGAGAAAATGTATCTCCTTTCTCTATTTGTAAAGATCTGGTTCAGAATGTTGCATATGCTGTCAGACATGATTTACGTGTTGCTTGGTTTGCTAAACTTTTTTTCCCCTCATTCTTTTAAAATCTTTGTTATAGAGCTTGGCTCTCTGGGAGGGATATACTGGGAAGTGAGGATGGTTTTTTAAAAGGTTTCAATAAAAAGAAGATAAAGGTTTTTTTCTATAAACCTTAGACCAAATGTCAGCTATGTGCAAGTACCTTGTAAAATACACAAGACAATTAATTATTTTTGCCTTAGTTTTGTTTTTGTATTACTTTCATCTCCAAATATATCCTTTCTACTTACTCAACTCAGAGAACCTCCCCTTGTAATAAGGAAAAAAATAAAAAGAAGAAAGTAGTTCAGCAGAACAAACCAGTATATTCCCTGAATCTGATAACATATGCAATATTTAGCAGTTGCAAAGAAGGGATGGAGATACATTTTCTCACCTATTTTTTCAGGTTAAGCTTGGTCATTATATTTATACATTATTATTTTTTCCAGCCTACATTGTTTCAGGCTTTGTATATATTATTTTCTTTGTTTTGCTTATGTTCCTTTTTATCTGTTCATATAATTTCTCATGTTTTGCTGAATTTTTCATATTCATCATTAACAGTGCCATAATATTGTATTACATTCATATACAATGATTTGTTTAGCCATTCCCCAACTGATAGGCATCTACTTTATTTCTAGTTCTTTAACACTGCAGAAAGTCCTGCTATAAATATTTTGGTGTAAATGGAGCTTTTATTTCCACTTTTGCCTGCTTGTGGGATGTGTCTAACAGTGGGACCTTTAGGCCAAAGGAGATGGACCTTTTAGTCACTTTCTTAGCCTAGTTCCAAATTGCTTTCCGTGTCATGGTTTAAAAGGTGTGGTCCTTATGTATTCCTCAGTCCAATTGGTATTAAAATTGTCTTTTATTTGGCAATAGAGAAAGTGATGGAGGGGTAAGTCAAAGACTTCACCTCTGGTGAGGAGAGCTCAGAAACATTCTCCTCCCAGAACAGAAGAAAGTCAAAAACTTTTAGAGAGGATAGAACACTGGAAAGTTCCCTTTTGTGGTGGGGTCTGGAAAGCTCAGATGCTTGTCATATTCCTGAGAGTTGAGGGGGATTTAAAAAAAAATGATGATCCTGACCTTTGGGGTTATCTTTGTCTCCTAGCTCTAGTCAGGTAGTAGCCATGCCTAATTGACTTTCCTGCTATAGAATTTTATCTCTCCTTCCTTCCTAGGTGTGTCTGCCCTGATACCTAGTCAGTCAATCTAAACTTTAATAGTACCTTGATTCCTGGATATGTCTGTCCTGTTATCTGGTTATCTTTGGTTTTGCTTCTCACAGAAGAAAATTCTTCTGATTTATTCTAAGCCCCATGTCATCCAGAAGGGCTGAATCAATGAATGATTCTACCCACAGAGTATTAATGTATCTCTTTACTCCACAGCTCCTCTAACACCAACATTAGAAGTTACAGATCTAGTCATATCCCACAGCATTCTAATGCCCTCCTGTTTTCCTTTGTCCAAGCAATTATACTTTAGTAGCCCATGAAGGTTTGCTTTTCCTTTTTATCTCCTCTGTCTTGGAATTCTTATTTACTCATTCCAAACTCTGCTTTACTTAGTGCAGACCTTCTCTGCTAGCTGATATATTATCTGTTCATTTGAATAAAATTTCATGCTGTCTCCCAGGGATATCTGTATCTTAATAGAGGAACTTAAGCTCTAATTTGATTGCAATATGCAGGGACAGACATGTTGTTGAACAAGCAGGTGCCAATTTCTTCATATTTCCCTTTCGTAGGGTTGTCCTTGATCAACCTATTCATACTACAGCAAAACAGGAATAGGTTTAAGCGGTATGGTTTCTGATAGACTGCCAACCCCTATCTAGAGCATATAAATATATAGTGTTAACAATGATAGTTTCCATCATACAAATTTTAATTATTTCAATGGATTTTACTAATCAGTAGGAAAGATTCTCCGCCGCCCCCCCCCCCCGCCCCGCCCCACTTCTATCTCTCAGTCTCTGTCTCTGCTTATGTCTCTTTGTCTCTGTTAATCTGCCTGTCTCTCTCATTTTCTATTGGGCACTATCAGATGTCTGATGCCCTTCAGTGTTCAGCAAGACATGGAGGGCCTGCTACTTGTTAATGTTGGGGGGCACCCAGAATCACAAAATAACAGTGCTTTCAAGTTGATTAATGGATTGAAATGCTGAAAGTCTCTCATTAGAATGGAGACAACGTTAATCAGGGACTGAGGACAGAAACTTACACAAAAGCACAATCTATTAACCTAACAATTTTGCATGGTCATTAGTTTTGCTGGAAAATAAACACAAATTTGATCTACCATTGCTTAAGCATGTGACTGTTTAAAAATATTTCATGTAAGAATATGATGAGAAAGCAGAAAGGCAAATTGCCAAGTTGTGATGGTAATCTATTTGAATATTTATATTAAAAAAAATATAGGATGTGACTGTTCAGAGGCATTGCTTTTTGTGGCATCCATAGCTTACCATTTTGAGACTAACATCTCTTTTTTATTCTAGGCTCAGATTTCCTTCAATAGACTGCTCAGTACTTCGATGTATCAAGGTGGATGTTCCTTCTGATGATGCAAATCACCACCCATCCATGCCTGCACATCCTTTTCTGTGTCCTCTTATAAGTCTTCCATAAGGGGTACACCTCAAATGCTGTAGATTTTCCTCAATTTCTTTTCCCATTGCAAACATAAAAATGAGAAAAAGATGTGGCATGTAATTTAAGCAGCTCCAATTTGATCTATTTAAACAAGTGATGGCAAAAAAGTGGGATATGGATCAAAGAAAGAATATTGATATAATTACAAAACTTTCACGAGTAAATTTAACCAATGTAAATTACTTGCCCTAACAAGGAGCCAAAAGATGCTAAAAATACCTCACTCAGCAAATATATCTTATTTGCCAAATGGAGAGATATAGCAGTCAAGGACAATACTAATTCAGAATATTAAACTCATTAATAACATCTTAAGAAGCATAGTAGATTATGTACAGTATTACCTCATAAAACAAAAGAGTAGAGGATGAAATTAATTTGGTTTTGTTTTAAAAAATTATCTTTTCATTATTATGGACTTGACAAATATCAACAGATGTGAACATTTCCTTATACATGGAAAATAATTAATTATGATACTATAAATCTCCATGCATAACATATATTTTTATGTATATATTAAATTTAACTTGATAGGTCCAATACTACTCTGTCTGTTTCCTTTTATGAATATCCATCTGCTGTCTCTTCTGTGTATTAAAAAAATTAATTGGGGCAGCTAGATGGTGCAGTGGATAAAGCACTGGCCCTGGATTCAGAAGGACCTGAGTTCAAATGTGGCCTCAGACCGTTGACACTTACTAGCTGTGTGACCCTGGGCAAGTCACTTAACCCCATTGACCAGAAAAAAAAATGGTGCTAATTTTTCTTTTTTGGGGAGAGGGATTATCACAGTACTCTACCACTTCCCACACAGCTCTCCCTTCATTAAAATCTTTCCTTGTAACAAATAAGTATAGTCATGAAAAATACAGTTATTCATTGTCCATGTCCATAAATTCATTCATTGTCCACTTCTCATTTTGCACCATTAGTTCACCACCTGTCTGCCAAGAAGTGGGAATCATTATATATCATTAGACTTTTGAAGTCATAGTTGGCCACTGTGCTGTAGTTCTTATGTCTTTTACCATTTTCCTTTACAATGTTCAACTCTTCATGACCCCAGTCGGGATATTCTTGGCAAAGATACTGGAGTGGTTTGCTTTTGCCTTCTCCAGCTCATTTTACAAATTTGGAAATTGAGGCAAACAGACTTAAATGACATATCCAGGGTCACACAGGGTCCTAATTCCCAGACAGGTACTCTATACACTTAGCTACCTAGCTGCCCTTATAGTGTTGAAGTCATTGTATACATTGTTCTAGTTCTGATCACTTTGCATTAGTTCATTCAGGTTCTCTTAAGTTTCTCTGAATTTATTATTTTCACAATTTCTTATGGCTTAATAGCATTTTATTGTGGTCATATAGCACAGTGGAGAGAAATCCAGACTTAGAATTAGGAAGACTGGTGTTCAAATATTACCTCAGATACTTCCTAGCTCTGTAAATAGCTATCCTCTCTAACTTTACCCTCAAGAATCCAGTTTCCTTGTATGTCAAGTGTGGATAATACCACAATTTCCTCCTGTGTTAAGTGGGGATAATACCTCAATTCAATTCAATGAACATTAAGTGTCTACTATGTGCCAGGCACTGTTCTAAACTCTGGGGATACAAAAAGAGGCAAAGGGCAGTATTTGCTCTCAAGGAGCTTACAGTCTAGTGGGGGAGACAACATGCAAAGAAATATATACAAAACAAACTATACATAGGACAAATAGGAAATAATTAAAAGAGCTCTAGAATTAAGAAGGGTTAGGGAAAGCTTCCTGTAGAAGGTAAGATTTTTTTTGAGACTTAAAGGAATGGGAGTGTGGAATGCTGAGCCTGTGCCTTTATTTGTGTTTGTTCAAGACATTTTTGTTTAAGTTCTTGCAGAGGAAGAACAGGTTTAATAAACACAGTTCAAATGAGATTAAAAAAAAGTTTTTCCTCAAGCAAGTTGTTCTCTTCTAGTCTTTTGTCCTAGATTAGAAAAACAAAAAGACAAACTTGAGTAGAAGAGCATTGGGGTCCCCCCCAGACACCAAATGTTCAGATCCATGGAGTATTCCAGGAACAAGTAACAGTTAATAAATAACAAATTAAATAAATGAGGTTGGAACGAGTTGAGCAGGTCTTTTCCACAGTTGTGCCTGGCTAAAGACAAAAAAGCTCCATTTGAATCAATTAATTTGTCATAGTCATCTGTAGTTCATATGATTCTCATCTATCAAAATCTACTGCTACACTCTACCTAGGCAACTGCCTAGTGGTAGGCAGAGATTATCCCAACTATACATAAAGTGGGCCCTAGATTTAGGCTAAAGTGGATAAAAGGCCAAGCTCAGGACCATTTCTAGCCAGGCCTTAGAGATTCCACAGGAATATGAATCATCTCATAGATAAGTTTCTTGTCATATATAATAGTTTTCCATCATAGCTTTTATAAGGCTTTTAAAAATGCTCAATAAAAATACATCTTACATTGTAATTGTGCACAATTAAGAGAGACCTGTTATCTTATTAATGAACCATGCCTGGTCATGTACAATTAGGAGAGGTCTGTTATCTTGCTAACAAGCCTTTAAAGATGCATTTGGTTGCCAGAAAGTCTGTTATCTCTGTTCTACTGACAAGCCATCAATCAAGAATTCTTAGCAGGGTGGAAGTGATGTGGGCTGGAATTAGGGTCAAATTGATCATGAGTCATCCCAAAGGAATTACAAGACTCCGTGACTCAGTTTCCCCAGTTTTATTGATATTCTGTGTGATTCAAACACATATGTGTGCACACATGCACACATCCATAAACACATGTACGGCTGTCTCTGGCTTCACATTTGTTTCTGTTTAGAGGCTGCTTCACATTTTACAATCTAATCATTCTTGTCTGGGATTCTCTTCTTCCTTGTCTAAGTGCTTGGTGTTTTGTCTAATCTATTAACAGTACCTATTCTAGACCATCCTGACTTGCTTTCACTTTCATGGGGACCTGGTAAGGGAGGATGGGAGAGAGGAGGAGAAGGGAAGGAAGTAGGAAGGCACAGGAAATAGAGGTGGATGACAGTAGAGAAAAATTTTGCCTAGTCATGGTGACTTGTAGGTAAATTGCTTTTTACTTTCAACAGATAATAGCTATGTACATGAAGTGTGGAGGTGAGTCACACAGATAGGTAATCAGTAAAGAAAGAACACTGGCTTCTGCACCTAAAATATGATCAAAATAAAAATTAATTTAGAATCATTGCCTTACCTTTAATGTAATGCAAGCCCAAGATAGATTTAAAACCATTTCACACTTGGGGTGCTTTCCACTAAACCTTGCTACCTCTTCTAGCTTTGTTTCCTTCTGCTCAAGTTTTCCTTTTTTCCTTTTTATTTTTATTTTTAGGCTGAAGTCAGCAGGTTAATTTTATGAAATAAAGGGTTCATTTTTACTTCAATATACTGCAGACTCCTCTGAAGTCATATTAAGAAAACATAGTTCTTTCATTTTAAGTGTCAACATAGGGCAGCCAGGTGGCACAGTGGATAGCACGTCAACTCTGGAGTCAGGAGGGCCTGAGTTCAAATATGGCCTCAGACACTTACTAGCTGTGTGACCCTGGGCAAGTCACTTAACCCGGATTGCCTTCACCAAGAAAAGAGTCAACTATATTTAATACCCAGTGAAATCAGTGCAAAAATGGCCATGTGGGAGGATGGAGAAAAATATGCTGGAAAATATGATTTTAGAAAAAAGAAATGATAACAGCCTTTTTTTAGGATTAAAATAATTTTTATTATTGCTTTTTGTTTTTACTGAAAACATCTTTCTCCTCACTGTTCACTCCTACCTTTCAAAGGAGCCCTCCCTTATGTTGTGGGGAAATAGGGTGGGGGTTTGGGAAGGGGTTGGGGTTTGGGGGAAGGGTTCTTAGGAATTCCTCTTTAAAGAATTAGACCCTTTTGCACACAAATCCAATAGAATAAGATAATAGTTTATTCAGGGGCTGGGGAAGGGAAACCAAAAGAGAAATCCTTGGACTTCTTCTCATGGGGAGAAGGCATGGCACAGAGTGTGGCTCTGGGATACCAATCTCCTCAAGCAGGAGACAGGCAGATCCTTTATAGAGGTCCGATGGTGGTCCCATGAGGTGATCCGTGGAAAGTTCCCCTATTGAGGGAGGACCATCCCCCACTGGTGGTGGCTGGGGGAATTGGGTGAGGGGTGGCTGCAGATATCTCAAGCCATCTCTCTCTTCCTCCCGCCACAAAGGCAGCAGCCACACCTAATCTTATCTCCCCAGGGGTGAGGGAGATTGGAATGAAGGGTGATGGTCCCAGAGCTAGCTGCATCCTGGTCAGGTTCCACTTATCTCTTTAGGTGTGTCTGTCCTTTGGTTTAGTTTCTCAAGGAGAAGGTTCTTTGATGTGCCCCAGAGAACTTCTGGGGTGCTAGGCCCTATAACACTTATAAGAAATAAAAGAATGATAAACAAAGGTACTTTACATAATATCCCTCTGGAACAGATGACCCCTGTGGTTCTTTCCAGTTTTCAATCTATGACCTTACATAGGTGCCCCCTGGAAAAGATTTTGTAGAATCAAATTAAAATAGTAATTGGATTGATTTAAAATTTTTTAAATCTATGTTTTCCTATCATGGGCACAAGATGGCTAAAATACACATTTTACATTCTTATGCTACTGATATTTTCCCTGTTGTAACTTTTTGCACATTTTTGGCTTTCAAAATACAAAACCCATAATACCCAAAGTCCTACTTTGATGTTTCATTGTGGCATAGAATTGACTCAGCCACCTCCAAGACTAAGTCAGTGGAGTGAAACAAGAACTGGAAGGCCATGCTCAGATGGAAAGGGCTTTGTCAGAGGTCCAGAGATGGATTTTAATATAATAAGTTTGAAAAACCTCAGCACCAGAAGGTTGGTGATGGATTTCTTTGCTCCCTACCATTCATTAAAGTGCCTGGAGGGAGTGTGATCCGTACTCCCTCCATTTACAAAGGGTGACTCTTTTGAAATATTATTTTATTTAATATTATTCACCCATAATGCCAGTTTTGTTTACAAAGTGATACACTTGAACTTCGTACCTAAAGAGCCTGACAGACTTGTTTTTGTAATGTGTGTATGTGTGTATGTGTGTATGTGTGTGTGTGTGTGTGTGTGTGTGTGTGTGTGTGTATGTAATGACAGACCTGCTTTCAGATCTTGCCTCACACTTACCAGCTGAATGACAATGGTCAAGACTTTATCTTTTCTGAGTCTTAGTTTTCTTATCTATAGAATGAAGACAACACTCTTAGTATCTGACAGAACTGTTTTCTGGCTCAAATCAGGTAAAGTGCCTTGCACACTTTAAAGTGCTGCATCATGTTAGTTATTATTATTATTAATAGTAGAGAAAAATATAAAGAATTAGGCATTGGTAGGCTTTGGCCAGGTATGACACATTACAAGGGCATCAGCAGGCCTTGGAGAGTAGCTGAGATTTCAAGAAGAGATGTCCCTAGGTTGCTTGTGTTGATAGACCTTAAGGGGAAGGTCCTAAACCTGTAGAGCAGATAGGATCACAAGCAGCTTGGAATTAGGAGATGCTTATGTACAGGGGTCCTGACATGTAGGCAGCTAGGGCAGAAGCTTTCCTTGGTTTCATAAATATGGAAAGCACTGCACTAGTGGTTTGGGTCTTAGCATCCCCTTGACCCTTTAAAAACCCCTCATGTGCCAGTCTTTTGCCTTTTTTTTTAGTATACTTTGAATATTTTATTTTTTAATTACATATAAAATCAATTTAAAATGTTTATTAAACATTTTTTTTGAGTATCAAATTTTTTCCCTTCCTCTCTCCCTTCCCCTTCCCTGAAACTCCTTTTACCTTTTCAAGTGTAACGATTGGAATAACGCCACCTGCTGGATACTTACTGTAGAAGAGTTCTGCCCATGAAGGGAAGGTCTTTGAGGGCAAGACCAGGAGTCTTTTCTTCAGGAGTCAGGAAGTGACGCGGACTAGTGGGAGGAGGAAGGAAGAGACTGGCGCTCAGTCTCGGGCTCTGTCCTTTGGACTCTGGTGGAGAGCGGAGCTAGAAATGTGCTCTCCCTTTAATAGATAGGAATCTAGGCCTTTCTCTCTCTTTACCAAAATTCTTATTCTCCTTAATAAATGCTTAAAAGTCTAACTCTTGCTAAAGCTTATAATTTATTGGCGACCACTCATTAGATATTTTAGACAGACTAGCTAGAATTTTACCCCTTAACACAAGCCTAGATTCTTCACTCCTCATTTTCCCACCATTGTTTCCAAAGAGAGAGAAAAAAAAAAGGACAAAGGAAGGCCTTGACACTCATGGGATTCAGAACCAGAATGACCATAATGTATCTTTACCCTATATTTGACAACTGTAATCTTATTAGCTAAGTAAACCTATTCATTTGCTTGTGTTGGGTGTGTCATCTCAATATCTGAGGTGGGTATGGCTACCAGCAGTCACCCATGAGAATAGGCCCAAGAGATTAGATTTGTGTAATGTATGTTATTTAAAGGATATTTGCTTCCTTTTTAATGTCTAACATGTATCTGTTATTTCATGATTGGGTGAGTGGGTGGGGAATATTAAAGATGAAATGAAATCATGTCTATGTAATAGGAAGTTTTTCCCTCTCTGTTGGCCCTGCCTTTCTCTCCATACACAACCCCACACAACTTCCATTGGCCCCAGTTTTCCTGACACAGCTTCCTGACCAGTGGGCATCAAAAGTCCCAGTTTGGCCCTCTGAGACTTCATAAGTGCATGATACCACAAAAATAGCCATATCCTGATAACTTACTGCTCAGAGGAGTTTCCAGATGGAGACCAGAAGGGCTGTGTCCCGAGTAATTAAGTGCTACGGTATCCTTTTTGTATAGCCTTACTATGTAAGGGCAAAGTAAACCTCCCACTTTGTTAAGTGTTTAGTGTCTTGCAAGTTCCTTATATTGTCTCAAAATCTTAACAGAAGTAAGTGGGTTCTAGCTTTAGAGCTGTGCCTATAGAGTAGGTCAAATTTGTGTGTGTGTGTGTGTGTGTGTGAGTGAGTGAGTGAAAGGGTTAAGTGACTTGCCCAGGGTCACACAGCTTGTAAGTGTTAGGTGTCTGAGGCTGGATTTGAACTCGGGTCCTCCTGGGGCCAGTGCTTTATCCACTGGACCACCTAGCTTTTCCAGTCAAATGTTTTACGAACCTTAAAGTATTACATAAATTTGATTTATTAATATTAAGTATATCAAGGAGAGAGAATGTGGCGTGGTAGATTTTTTTTTTTTTTGGTAAGGCAATTGTGGTTAAGTGACTTGCCCAGGATCACACAGCTAGTAAGTGTCAAGTGTCTGAGGGAAGATTTGAACTCAGGTCCTCCTGACTTCAGGGCTGGTGTTCTATCCACTGCGCCACCTAGCTGCCCCTCTGGCTTGGTAGATTAAAAAAAAACCAAAAAACTACCCTCAGAAGTATGAAGACCTAAATTTAAGTTCAAAATATTTAGCTTTCTTCCCTTCCTTTACAAAAACTTTCTTATTGTCTTTATATAACGGGCAAAGTTTTTAAACTTAACTTTTATCTTTTGCAGCATATAATTCTTGTTGTAAAAATTGCTTTAAAATTTGATAGGATAGAACAGATGCAGTACTGGGAGTCAGGAGACTTGGGCTCCACTCTCAGCTCTGCCAAACTATATGACTTTGAACAAGTCATTTCTTCTTTAGGTCTCAATTTCCTTTTCTCTAAAACAAAGTGGTTAGATTGGTTAATTTCTATAGCCCCTTCTGGTTGCACTGCTCAGTGATTTCAAATATTTTAGATTTCTGATATTTAGACCCTGACCACCAGATGGCAGTCATGGGATAACATTTATTTTCTTCATTATTAGACTCTAATTAAAAACAAAAAACAAAAAACAAAACCTCCAGTTGGAAGAAAGAAATATTATATGATATTGGATATTTGATGTTTTTATTTTGACCTTAACATTAACACCAAAACCAATGTGCATTTCTATATATATGTATATAGATATAGTATAACAAAGAGGATTGGGCATGAAACTGAAAATCTCTCTTGTGTACAGCTTGTTCTTTTACAGTATATAATAAATTGAATCTGTAACTCATAAAGCTTTCCTGTTTGTGATTTTTTTCTGGCCTGCTTTCTGTTCTCTTCAGTATATTAAAAATGCTTCAAGGGCCCTCTATTCTTTCTTTTCTTTTTCTTTTCTTTTCTTTTTTTGGCAACCCTATTCTTACCCTATTCCTTTCTACCTTCTCTAGCCATCTTTGAAAAAAAGAAAAGAGAAAAACAAAAGTCTTGTAACAACTATATGTTGTCAAGTAAAACAAATTCCAGCACTGGAGTATTTGGAAGGCTATTTAGACAAGCTAGTGTTGTAGTGTAGTGGGTAGAGAACTGCTCTCAAGCTCCAGCAGACCTGGGTTCAAGACCTTCCTCCGGCTTTGAGACCATTGACAAGTTACTTCACCTGTTAGTGGTCTCTAAGCTTTTTTTGTTTTTACATGCATATCAGTAAAGTAATTTTGAGCATACACAATTAATATATGTATTTACTTATATATTATATAGATGTCCTATGCTAATAATTATGTACATTAAAAGTTGACACAAAATTGAAATTTAAAAGTATGAGATAAAGGTAAAATCTATGGTCTTGGAATCAATAGGGATTAAACTGGAGTTTAATCTGTAGGGAGTGACACAGTCAAACCTGTACTTTGGTGAAAATACTTTGACAGTTGTGTGAAGGCCAGGTTGGAGTGAGGAGACATGAGGACAATTAGTAATCTATTGCAATAATTCAAGGGAAGAGTGTTATGATCTGGTAGGGTGTTAACTGTGAGTAAAAGAGATGTTGTTGAAGTAGAAATGACAAAATTTTGGAATCAATTGGATGTATGGAGTAGAGGATAGTGAAAATTAAAGGATGACACCAAGTGATTGGAAGTAGGGTCTCCTGGAAAGTAATAGGAAAGTTTGAAAGAGGGATGGGTTTGGAGAGAAAAGAAAATAGAATGAGATTTCCAGTGCAGATTGCATCCCATCCGTGCCTGCTCATCCTGTGTGATTCAACTCACTCTGTTGCACCGAAAATGAAAAGGGCGGGGCGAGTGCAGGCCTAGGCATTTATTGCAGCAATGAGGTGATCTGGGGATGGTCAGGGCATTTTGCCTGTATAGGTGCTGTGGGTGCCTAGTCCCAGTTAGGCTATAACTAAGCTGATAGGCAGGGCAGCCATAGTAAGTCAGAGGTGGGAGGGAGTGGAATTGGACACTGTTTAGCAGTAATGGGTAAAAGGATAGTGTAGATCAGTGGTGTCAAATACAGATGAAACAAGGGCAACTAAACTGTACGTAAGGATTCTTGAGGGTCACGTATTGACTTAGTTTTATTGTATTTTTATTTTCTTAAATATTTCCCAATTACCTTTTTTTTTTTTTTGGTGGGGCAATTAGGGTTAAGACCAAGGTCACACAGCTAGTATGTGTTAAGTGTCTGAGGCTGGATTTGAACTCAGGTCCTTCTTAATCCACTTTTAATCTGATTTGGTCCACTTGGGAATGCAGTGGGCCACTGATACTTATGGTAGAGATGATCATCTATTGAGGAGAGGATGAGATGTCACCAGCCTAGCACTTGGGATAGACCGTGGCTGCTTAGATAAGCACAGCCACCACTTTGAAGATCACTGCACCAGAAAACTCTTCAAAATTCTAAGTTGTAGAACAATTGCTAATCTGCAATGGTAGAGGGAGTTATTTCATTAGAAGTTACCTACAGCAATTAAATCATAGATGGGGGAGACCTATTTGTGTTTTCTGAACTGGAGATTCTTCAAAATGGATTCTCTAAGCCTCTATTTCTTCTGTATGTTTTTGGTAAGGTGTTTGTGACTTCATCTTCTCAAGTGTTAGCCTTCTTCTTCCTCATGCAGTAAATAATAGTAGATACCAAAGGCAATTGTTCCACCATCATTGTCAATAGGTCACTCTAGAATTGCAGTAGTGAAGTAGGGTCACTTCATTTTGTGTTTCTCTGTTGTCTTTCCAGTCTCATAAGCAAATGCTCTTGAGGAAGCTAGGTAGAATGCTGGGCCTGATGAGTTACATACTCATCAGCTGCGTGACTCTGGGCAAGTCACTTAAACTCAGTTTCTTCAACTGTAAAATGGGGATAATAATAGCCACTCACCTCGTAGGGTTTTTGTAAGCATCAAATACTTGGAAAGCATTTAGCAGATGCCTGGTACTTAGTAGGTGCTTAATAAATGCCTCTTTCCTTCCTTAGGATAATTTGGCTTATCCAGATTTCATACCTTCTTCTGTGAAGACTCATTTTTCTAATTGCTTTGCGCGTGCATGTGTGTACGCATGTGCACGCGCATGTGTGTGTGTGTGTGTGTGTGTGTGTGAGAGAGAGAGAGAGAAAGAGAGAGAGAAAGAAAGAAAGAAAGAAAGAAAGAAAGAAAGAAAGAAAAAGAAAGAGAGAGAGAGAATGTCCTTCAAGATCCATAAGACTCTTCTGTGTCAGACTGCTTTTTTGGAAGGAGAGGAAATTTCCCCTCCTTTTTCTCTACCTCTCTCACTTTTTGGGACTTTTCTATGCTGGGAACCCACCATGCTAGAAACACCATGCCTTGTGCTATACTCAACTGGACCTCACTAGCCATTCTTTTGTGTTCTCTTCCTGTCTGTGATCTCAGAGGTGGCAAATCAATAAAAGATGTACCTGAGAGAGAGGGCACTCCTTACACAGTAATTTTGGGTGCTCCCCAGAATTTCTGAGAAGCCTTCCTTAGTATGGATAACAGAACCTAAACATTTGTTCTAAGTTTAAGAGCCTAATTTCAGGGGTTAAAGAGACTGGTTATCAAAGTCTCTTGCTCATTTGTCAAAATTTATTTGTTAATGTTCTTTAAAAGGAGAGTTGTGGGATGAAGTGCCATGCAACCAGGAGATGAAAGTAAAATCTAATACATATCTTACCATATTCTAGCAGAGTTTATTATTATTTAAAATTTTTTGGCAGGGCAATGAGGGTTAAGTGACTTGCCCAGGTTTACATAGCCAGTAAGTGTTAAGTGTCTGAGGCTGGATTTGAACTCAGATCCTCTTGAAACCAGGGCCAGTGCTTTATCCACTGTGCCACCTAGCTGCCCCAGCTAGCAGACTTTATTGAAGAATATACTACATCTCTCTGGTTTAGGGACTTTGGATGGTTTTGGAATGAGGAATATAATTACTGCCAAGACTCCTTCAGGTACTTCCAGAGAAAAGGCTTGCTTTTCTGAGCCTTTAGAATTGCTGTTCTTATGCCAACCACAAACTCACTCATATAGATACCAGTATGTGTATGTGTGAAGTTTACAGGGTGAATCTTTGGCAGTAATGCTGGATTTTTCTTGCTTATGTAGAGGGGGGAAAAGCCCCATTTTTGACATAATTTATCAGCAAAGCTTCATTTTCTGGCTGGTTTTGAAAGTTTCTGGACTACTCATTGAATACGGTAGACATGACTGAGCTCACAGATAGTCTTTCTGAACTAATAAATGGTCATTTGAGCAGCTCTGACTTGGCACAGATGCAATAATTTTCAGCAGTCTTACTTGGTTACAGCCTGGGATGTTCAAAACCTTTACGATGTATATGATAGACACAAAAATATCAAAGTATTGACATCAGAAGTTAGCTGATAAACCAGAGCCAACTAACATTCCAAGAGGCTAAAGTAGAAAAGAACTTCTTTTAAACCAGGACAAACTGACTCATCTCATGTGGCTTAGATATTGATACTCATCTGTTGGGTTACCTTCCAAAGAATGTATTGACTAAGTCATACTTTTGCTTTTTGGTTGCTCATGTATCATATCATTAGGCAGCCTAGGCTTAAGTTTTGTTGTTCAGTAATAGTCATGTTCAATTCTTTGTGATCCCATGGATCATACTGTCCATGGGGTTTTCTTGGCAAAGATACTGGAGTGGTTTTACATTTCCTTCTCCAGAGGATCACCTTTTGCCAAAACTCTCCACTATGACCTTGTATAACCTTGCACAGCATAGCTCATAGTTTCAGTGAGCTACACAGGCCCCTCTGCTACAACAAGGCAGTGATCCAGGAGGGATCACTTAAGTTTAGGCCTCACCAATTCCCTACTTATGGATTTCAAAAAGGCTTTTACCTAGTGTGGGGCAAAGAGTATTGGTGAGGGAAAAATGCCCTTCTTGACTCCTTGACTTCTTTTGTTGGAAAGAGAAATGCAAAAGTTGTGTAACAATAGTTCAAAATAAACCCTAAAGGTCATGAATGTTTAGGAAAGACAGTCTTAATATTCCCTTATTTGTCATATATTATTCATTTTTACCTTAGAGTTGAGAGAACATATTCAAATTCTTGATTAGGAAGGATGTATATATATATATATATATATACACATATATCTGTCAAACTATATTAAGTTAAATTAGATGTATCATCATCCTTCTCATTTTGGTCCTTTAATGTTCATCTACTTAGCTACCCATATGTACTGTTTTTACAGAATGGCATAAGATAGTTGAATGCCACTACTATTTGTGTTTGTAATACTAGAATATAAAACATATTCTAATAAATCTTGTATAACACATGATGTCATTGACTTGGAGCTGAAAAAGAGGTTATCTGGTTCAACTCTCATTTTATAGATAAAGAAATTTAGCCTTCAATTAAGTTCCTTGCCTAAGATCACAGAGGCAGTAGATAGAGCTAAGACTTGAGCTTACCCTAACAGCCCTTCTTATGATTTTGGGGAAAAATAAGTGAGTGCAGTGTGTACAACTCTCAAGTGGTTTTTTTTAGTAAATGTTTTGTATGAATAATTAAATTGTGAAGGGTTGTCCCCCACATGTATCCTGGAGGTGTCACTATGTGGCTTGAAAGGCATTATAAAGTTGTCAAAAGTTGGCTTAGAATTTGTCACTCAGTTTGCTATTTACCCTATATCAACCCTTTGAATGTCCAGTTTGAATTTCTGGGGGCTACATTTAACCAAGTAAAGGCAAGTAAGGGCAAAATAATTGAAACTGGGTTCAAATTTTACCTCATCTACTTGTTACTTTTTTGTGGGGCAATTAAGGTTAAGTGACTTGCCCAGGGTCACACAGCTAGTAAGTGTTAAGTGTCTGAGGTCGAATTTGAACTCAGAGTCCTCCTGAATCCAAGGCTGGTGCTTTATCTATTGTGGTACCTAGTTGCTCCCTAATTGTTACTTTTGAGACAGTGGGTCAGTCACTTAGACTTTAAGTCTCAATTTCTTTACCTATAAAACAAGAGGGTTGGAATAGTTGACTTATAAGACCCCTTCCATCTCCAAATCTGTGATGGAAGTGATCTTTGGTGAGGTTTGGTTTTTTATTGGGTGTGTGGGCAGGAGGGGTGTGTGTGTGTGTGTGTGTGTGTGTGTGTGTGTGAAGATGTTATGCAGGATAGTTTTTGTATTTTGATGAAAAGATACAAACATGATGCTAAAGGGGAGGAAGTCAAGCCACTTTTATGTTGACCAGGAGACTTCTTGTTTATTGTTTTTGAAAGAAATAATTCTGGGAATAGAAAAAAAATCTCATCTAATTTTAGTAATCTGAAATAAAGAATCCTCCTCAAAAATTAAGACAATTTAAAAGAACTATTTTGCCCATTATATGGCAGAAAGCCATTGGGTATGATTCTAGCTCTGTTATTAAATTTCCATTACCCAAAGACCAGGCCAACTAAATGCTGAGCAGCTCACCATTGGATGGTTGGCCACTTCGTGATTAATTTTTAGTACTATGGCTATTCACAGAGACTATCTTTAAGACTTGCAATCTTCATTGGTAGATGGAACATCTGTATTGATGAAATCACATACCCTTGCACCATGCAAGAAATATATGAAGTAAAGTTGAGAATAGCTAATTTATGTTGAGAAGAACAGGTTGTTCCTGAAATTGGACCATATGTACTCGTCTACTTTAAAAACTGCAGTTCACAAAGGTGACTGTCCCATTTTGGCCACATCAAAAGAGAAAAGACATAGAAAGGGACATCCACTTGTAAAAGTGAGATTCTAAGTAAATTTCTCCTCAATTTTTATTTAAACTTGTGGATAACAGAAAGATTGAATATGAAGCAGAATAGACAGCCAATAATCCCTGGAAAAGATACTTAGAGATACAGGAGCTGTCCAGGTGCTGAGGTGGTGCTGGAGTGTCATAAGGTTGACCTTCCAGACAGAAGGAGGGAGTAGGGAAGCTTGCAAGGAAGTGAGGAGGGGCAGGTGGGTTACCCTTTGGCGCCGCCCCTTGGTGCAGCTGGTGGCTGCTTCCATCCCAAGAGAGAATGAAGGAGTAGGTTGGGAGACAGAAAGCTGAGAAGAGAGAGGTCAGCTCTCTGGAAAAGCAGCCTGTCATTGTCTGGGAGAGCAAAACAACAGAGTTCTTCCTGGATGCATTTTCCTTTTAGGCAGCATGAAAGCCTCCCTGGTGCTCAGTTTTCCTTCCTGCTTACTGGTGGCTGAGGGCAGAAGCTGGGGGAGGAGGGTGGGAGGGGAGATAAACCATACTCTATTAGATAAAGACATGGGTACCTGGGTTCGTGGGATGGCTCTCTCCAAGAGGGAACAAGGGAGTACCAGTATGGGAGAGGGAAATAGCCATCCTCTGCTTATGGTAAAGGCTTTAGTGGCATGAAGGTATCTAAAATAATCTTTTCCAAGTCAGTTGAGAGTGTCCCGTGGGTGGCTATCTTTGGAGTCTGGTTGATTTTTAAACTTCCTCTTTTTAAACTTCCATGCTTCTCATAGAAGTTTCCTCTAAAGTTGGTGGGAAGGGTGGAGAGAAGGAACAATACAAAAAAGAAAGAAAATAGCCTTGTAGAGATTTGGTTTATAGATTTCACGTGGCCCCCTGGCAGGTGCTTCTGGTTGCCATTGCCCATGGGTGGCATGACCTGGACAACAGTGATTTTGACTGCTGGCCCCTGGAGAAACCTGATGAGATGAACATGCTGGATTGTGGAGGTGAGCAAGGTGCTCTGGAGGGGGCAGTGCCCATTTTGCTTTTTTATCTTTTGGTCTAAAATCTTTTGCCCTAAGCTATCTTTTTCTTTATTTAAAGTTTTTTTTATATTTGAATAGAATTTTATTTTCCAAAATATATATAAAAACAAAATTTTAACATCAATTAAAAAAAAAACTTTGTGTTCCAACTTCTCTTCCCCCCTCCATTCCCACCCCGCAACCACAAGAACTCAAGCAATTCAAAATAAATTATACATGAGTAGCTATCTTTGATCCTAAATGCATAATTGGAGGAGGGAAAACACCCAGAGAGATAAGGGACAGTGGTGTCTTGAATACATTTGTGGTTCTGGGTTGTCAACCCTCCAAAAGTGGTTTTCTAGTAAACTTCTAGCTAGTTTTCAAGGCATCCATATTTGTATTATTTCTACTGGATGTATTTCATTTTTATTCTGGTCCTTTAAGTTAGCAAAAGTAACTCAACTTGAACATTGAACATTTTCAGGTGTGACATTTAACAGCAACCATATGTGTCAGATATAGGAATCCTTTCTGATGAATTTATATTCACATATTTATTTATATTGATTTGATTTTAGAAATACACGCATAGGAATAAATCAGCTAAATTACAGATTTCTTTCTACATGGTTCATGAATTAAACTGAATCAACCACATGTTTCCACATCTCAGGGTTGCCAAATTCACTCACTTTTAATTCAAGAGGATTTAATAGAAGGGAAATAGAGTGGTCCCCACCCTCCCCAGCTGCATAACGTAATCATAAACTGTTAGGTTCCTAAAGTGGGAGAGATAATTTGACAGGTTAGGGATTTAGATAAATTTAGTTTTAAAATGTTTGGTCAAATTTAACATGTCAGCAGTATGTATGTATAATGATGTTTATTTTTAACATCAGTAGCGACTTAAATCAGGCAACTTAAAGTGGTTTGGTAAAACTTTGAGATTTGGTTATGACTGTAGGGAAATGTATCACTTCTAAGTACTTGCATAATTCCTGTCATTGTAGTGGGTTTGTAGTTACTTTTATGTCCTTAATCTATTCCTTTATCATGCTTTTAGAATGATTCAGTGGATTTACACACACACACACACACACACACACACACACACACATCACACTGGCATTACTAATAGGAAGATGATGGAAATTGTCCTTGTTTCTCCTCTCTTCTATTTTCTCATTACTTTTGGTACTATGTAATGGTATGAACTTAAATAATTGAATGCTTTACTTATTTTCCACTCTGTCATCAAAGTATCCCATCTCTCTTTTAAAACCTTATAGAGAACTAGCAGCATCAGCAACACTACCATGTGTTTTGGGTCACCATCAAATATAATTATGATCATATGCACATAAATCCCAAATATTAGAGCTGAACATCTAATCTACCTACCCCCCCCTCACAGATTAAGATATTAAGAACTAAAGGTGAAGTGATTTGTCTGAAATCACACAGCTAAAAAGTTGAAGAGCTTACAGTAAACCTAAGTCTTTCAGAGTCTTGCCTCCAATATCTAATTCTCTCTTCAACCATATCAAGCTTCCTCTCTGAAAATTAGTTTATTATCCCACATGCTACATTTACTTAAGTATAGGCCTATTCAAAAAGGAGTTTGACTTATAAATAAAAATGTTTTACTCCTGCTATATAGCTGCTCATTGCCTTATTCATTTTGATTTCTATTTCTTAAAAGAAAACTATAATTTTCTCTTTTTACTGAAATTACCCAATTGTACAGGTCATTTCCCACTATACAAAAAACCTTTCAGGGCAAATTATAGAAGAAAGTATTTTTTTCCTTACAGAGTAGTGATAGATGGGTTGACATGTTATTCTTATTCTGAATGTTTTGATTCAGTACCAAGAAAATACCATGAACAGAAAATAAACTTTTTATTGTCCCCATTGTGTATTTAGTCATCCAAGGAGGTTTATCAATGTTTATCAATTTTCAATGAGTCTAAAAATTATCTGGTTTGGGGAATTTTCTGTGTGTGTGTGTGTGTGTGTGTGTGTGTGTGTGTGTGTGTGCTAAAAGAGGTTAAAAAATAGGGACTTTTTTTGGGGGCAACGAGGGTTAAGTGACTTGTGCAGGGTCACACAACTAGTAAGTATCAAGTGTCTGAGGCCAGATTTGAACTCAGGTCCTTCTGAACCCAGGGCTGGTGCTTTATCCACTGCACCACCTAGCTGCCCCTAAAAACCTAGGGATATTTAGCTTAGAGAAGGGAAGAATAGTTTTCTTCATGAATTGGAAAGTCTGTAATAGGGAAGAGAGATTATGTTTATTCTCTTTGGGCCTAGGGTGCAGAATTAGGAGCAACAGAGAGAAGGCTGAGGGAGGGGGTACTAACTGGTTAGTGAATGAGTTACAGAAATATATGGGTATAATATTTAAAGGCTTGCAATTGAACAGAATATTTTCTTTAAGGAAGACTAGTTTGGCTGTAATATGCTAATATGCAGGATGGATTAGAAGGAGAAAACCCCAAGAAAGGAAGAATAGAGATTAAGTTCCTGGAACAGGTGAGGCAATCTCTTTATAGAAGTGATAGACAAGAAATATTTCAAAGAAAACATTGACAAGATGGAGAAAGGTTGAATCTGGGACATGAAGGAGAGCCATATCAAAAGTTTTGAGAATGGGCAGCTGGGAAACTGATATCATCAATATAGTGTCATACTGACATGATGGACAGGTGTGTAGATCATGGTACAGGAAAGCTGAAGTCAAGGTAAAGTTCAAAAATGAAAGGTAAGAATTATTGCTGGAGACAAGATCCAGAAAATGCTCAGAAGCTCAAAGTTGGAATGGAAACTGAGGTTCAGAAGCTAGCTTGGTAATTGGGAGTTGGGAAAAACACAAGTGCCAGAAGTCAAGGCAAGGCCATAACTAGGTAAACAAGCACAACAGCTGATTAGAGGCTGTGAAAACCAGATCATGGTCAGACAATGCTTTCTTTAGAGAATTTCTTCTATATTCACTATATATAGACAGGAGGTGGCAGCAGATAGACTACGTGTGGGAGATAGGATGTATGTAGGCTAGCCTGATTTGAATAGCAAATAGGGTTGGGGAGTCATTAGCACAGAAAGGAGAGACGAAGCCATGAAAATGAATGAATTCTTTTGGGGAGAGACTATATTGAAAAAAGACCATGGGGGTAAAGTAGAAATGTTGAGGAAAGCTTACATTTGTTGGGGATGGAAAGAGGAATCAGTGAAGTAGACAAACTATTGACAAAGTATTACTACTAGCTCTCAATAAAGGGCCAAGGAGAGATAGATCTAGGTTGAAAGTGTTACAAGAATAGCAATATCACAGAAGTTAAAGGAAGACAGAACTTGAAGAAGGTGGACCAAAATGTAGGAGATAAAAAATCCATTGCAGTTGTCAAAAAAAAAATTGGTCATCTTTTAGAAAGAAGTTTCTTTGGAGAGAGATAGCAGCCAGATTGCAGAGACTTAAATAGTGAGTGTGTAAAGAGAAAAATATAAGTAATGGAGGAGGAGGTACAGGAAGGTGGAACATTCAGTGACAGGAAAGAAAAGCTGGAGAATACTTGTAGATGAAGGAGATAGTAACCTATAAGAAAGGAGAGATGGATGGATGGAGACAGATGGAGAAAGAGAGAGACAGAGAGACAGGCAGAGAGAGAGTGAGCAAGCAAGCAAAAGAGAGAGACAGACAGAAAGAAATAGAGACTGAGGCAGGCAGGTAGAGACAGAGACAGAGACATTGAAATAGATAAAGACAGGCAGAGGCAAGGAGACAGAGAAAGAGAGACAAAGACAGATGAGACAAAAGGAAGGGGAAGGGGAAAGAGAGAGACAAAAAGAAAAAGATAGAGGTAGAGATAGAAAGACATAGAGAAAGAGAGAGAAGGATGGTGAAGGTGGAGGAGATGTGTAGGAATAGGATCTTTTAGAAGTTGAGAAGGGGTGTAGTCAAGGATACAGGTAACTTGAGAGAGTAGAAGAGGTGATTCCTCCTGAGACTGAACACCTGGAGGACAGGCTAAGCTTAAGGCTAGCTGTCTATCTATTAAAGTGGGCATGAAGGTGATGGAGGAGTTAACAGGGATGGCCTGGATCTTAGTGAAGTAGGAGGTCCCCTTATTTTAACTCACAAAATTAAATGGAAGCTACCATCTGTTAAAGAGCTTGAAGTTACAAAGAAATTTAAACTTAACAGCATAACTAGGCTTTTTCCATATATATAAAATAAATTGAAATTAAATAAGTCAAAATTAAAGCAAAATAAGCCTACACAGTTTGATTTATATCAGTGTTAATATATTCCGAACTTAAACATTAAATGTACATTTTTAAGGTTGTCATAGTAACATTTATCTTCAGTGAATACAAGACTTTTAGATGACACCCAAATCTGTCATGCTATTTGCCCCAAGTCAGCTTTTCCTTATTCTATACTTTTTGTTTTCATGAAGATTAGAAATGGTCAAAATGGTTCTGTAAGGATCCATTTGTAAGGATATTTTTGTGAGGGTAAGTTTTAAGTAAGCAGGTTTTTTTTTTTTTTACAACCTTACATGATCAAAGAACAGAAGCTTTTAGTTGGGAGAGAGAATAATAAAGGAAATTCAGAAAAGGCAGGAACCAAAGGGAAACCTGAACCATGTTGGTGATATTTCCCCACTGTCTAGCCTTCTTGAGTTCAATATCCATGCTAAATGCTTTTGTCTCTGGCTGTATTCTTTCCAGCCATCTCTTTTCCCCCGTAGAAATACAAGTCTGAGGATGCTCAGAAACCAAGATGTTTTTGTTGCAGGAGAAAAAAAAACCCCTATCATTATAACTATTTCAAATGTTTGTTTCCAGAGTTGACTGTAGAAAAGGGATAAAGTAGGTTAAGTTTGTCTTCCCCATATTTGCCTTTGAAGCTTTTGCCTTCCCCATTTTGCATTTCCTCTCCTCAAGCCCCTCCAAACAAGCCCTTATTGTAGCACTTTGTGGTGGCTAGTCTTTGCTAAGTGGCACCAAGACCCGTCCCCTCTTCTTTCCATCAAAATCTGTCCCATTTACTCAGTGCCTTATTTTCTTTCTTTCTTTCTTTCTTTTTTTTTTTTTACGGGGCAATGGGGTTAAGTGATTTGCCCAGGGTCACACAACTAATAAGTGTTAAGTGTCTGAGGTCGGATTTGAACTCAGGAACTCCTGAATCCAGGGCCCGTGCTTTATCCACTGCGCCACCTAGCCGCCCCCAGTGCCTTATTTTCTAAAGCCAGTTGCTTTGATAACCTGTAACCAAGGCTAAAAGCACAGTTGGGTCACAATAGAATGGGTCAATGGGTTCCCCATTTTAGGTAATATATTTTCATTTTAATGGGGGCTTTCTAGGAACTAACCCAGAGGAAGGACTCTACTATTCAGACACTGTGGCAGGCTGATAGGAAACAGAACTTGTACTGGGAAGGATTTTGCTGTCCCCTAGAAAAGCATATGTTTCCTGTAGAAACATTCCTGTTTAACCTATAGGAGTCTTACCCCTGTTATACTAAGTGGCTGTTTTCTATTGGGAAGCCTGACTGCTTTTGCCTCCAGTCAGCCAATAAGCATTTATTAAGTGCTTATTGTGTCCCTGACACTGTGCTAAGAACTGGGGTTACAAAGCAGGCAAAACCTGGTCCCTAACATCAATGAACTTGTATTCGAATGGGAGAGACATTAGAATAAGACAGAAGATCTCTGTTGTGTAAACGATGGGAGGTCATCTCAGAAGGAAGCCCTCTTCACGGTAGACTTAACCAGGATAGGACAGGTCCAGGGCATTTGTGCACTGTAGCCAAAGTTTACAAACTGAGTAGTTTACTATTCACCAGAGGCTTTAATTCTCTCTAATACAACTTGAGTTATCACAGCTCCAGAGAACAGAGAATTTTCTGGAATTAAAAATATGTACATTTATTAAAAAGTAAAAATTAAATGTCCCTGGTCACTTCCTATGAATGTTGTACCCCAGGCCGCTGTTTACACTGGTTACTCCAAGTCTCATTACTTAGAGTCAACATGTTTTTCCAAACCAATCCCCCCTCCCTTCCCCCCCCCCCTCCACACACACATACTGTTAACTTGAGGATAATGTCAGGGTGTTAACTGGTACATACAAGTCAGGGGCTGTCATCCTGCCTCAAGAACTACTCTCAGCTATGCTCATGTGAAATGGGAGCAGACTTCACAACAGAAATCATTCACACAAATTCCAAGAACTTAGAGAATGGCTTCTTAACGAGTCTACCAACTCCTAAAGAGCCCAGGGATAGATTTTAGTGGGTTTGTGTACTTGGATGGAAAAAAATTAACATTTAATTTCCTTAATCTCTAAATGAAATTAAACATTTCCTTTAATGTCTCTATGGCAACAGATATTATCCTGAGAAGTGGTGCCAAGGTTTTACGAGACTTCCAAAGGGGTCTATGATACAAAAAAAGTTAAGAACCCTTGAGTTAATTAGAAGCTCTGTCCAGGAACACACCTTAAAGTTCAACATCTGTTCAGCATTTGTTGTTGTTCAACAAAGTTCAACATTTTTTATTTAAATAAAAGCATACATTCTATCATAAGATTTTTTCATAGTTACCTCTTTTCTTTTATTATGCATTCTGTGAGTCTTAATTAAGTCCATCTAGAGAGGTAATGGGAACAAAAAGAAATTAATTAACCACTTGAAACTTTAACGGGTTTTAGTGACAGTATTCAGCAGTACAACAATATACAGTAGTAGTTTGTTATTTATATAGTAATCAAACTATAGGGAGACACAGGTGAGGACTCAGCAGAAAGCCAGAAAAAAAGGACCCTGAGAATACAAAGAGAGTCCTAAGAGTTCATGCACTAAAAATCATGTACTTTATTCAAATGATAGACCTCAGTAGAGGCAGCTAGTGGCACAGTGGATAGACTCTTGGGCCTAGAGAAAGGAAGATCTGAGTCTAAATTTGGTCTCAGACACTTATGATCTGTGTGACCCTGGTCAAGTTACTTAACTTCTGTCTGCCTCAGTTTCCTCAACTGTAAAAAGGGGAGAATAAGAGTACCTGTACCTCAAAGGGTCATTGTGAGGATCAAATGAAATGATTATATATATATATATATATATATACACACACATACATATCTACATATCTATATATTTATATCTATATCTATACACATACACATAAACATATACATATAGCACTTAGCCCACTGCCAGGCACAAAGTAGGTGCTATATAAATGCATATTTCCTTCCCCTTCTCCTTCCCTGGGGCTTCACTCAGATCCCTTAATTCTTATTTTGAACAAAGTTTTAACAAGCTTGGCTATTTTGTTTTCCAGCCCATATCTAGTGGAAAGGAGTGGTAGCTGCTGTAGTCAGGCACATTCACAATAATAAGTGATTTCTGACAACCCTGACAATAAGGAAGGAGATGAAAAAGACTATAGAAGCAGACACAAACATTCCTAAAGCTAAGCAGTTTGAGTTCATTTAGTGCAGAAGCAAATATTCCTACCCACTTCAATATTTCCTGAAGGCATCATGATTTTATAGTACAGTATAATAATTGATGTTCAGTTTTTTCTTCTTTGTTATTTTATGCCCAGCATCTGGTGCTTTGCATATAATTGGCATTAAAAGAATGTTGGTAGAATTACATTCAATAATGACCCTTATTGTCAAGAAAAGATTAACTTATTTTTAGCATATATTTTCTTTTCTTTTTTTCTTTCTTTTTTTGGCAAGGCAAGGAGGGTTAAATGACTTGCCCAGGGTCACACAGCCAGTAAGTGTCAAGTGTCTGAGGCCGGATTTTGAACTCAGGTCCTCTTGAATTCAGAGCCTGTGCTTTATCCACTGAACCACCTAGCTGCCCCAGCATATATTTTCTTTCTTTCTTTCTTTTTTAGTGCAGCAAACATTTATTTTATTTTTTCCAGTTACATGTTAGGGTAGTTTTCAATATTCATTTTCATAAGATTTAGAGTTCCAAATTTTTCTCCCTCCCTCCCTTTCCTCCCCCCTTCACAAGACATCACCCAATCTGATATAGGTTATATATGTACAATCCACAAGTGCTCTTTTTATCAGTTCTTTTTATGGGGGTGGATAGTATGCTTCTTATTAGTCCCTTGGGATTGTCTTGGATCATTGCATTGCTGAGAGTAGTTAAGTCATTCACAATTGCTCATCGAACAATACTGCTGTCACTATGCACAATGTCCTCCCAGTTCTGCTCACTTCACTATATATCAGTTCATATGAGTCTTTCCAGATTTTTCTGGGATCATCCTGTTTGTCATTTCCTATAGCACAATACTTATCCACTACAATCATATACCACAGCTTCTTCAGTCATTCCTCAATCGATGGACATTCCCTTGATTCCCAATTCTTAGCCACCACAAAGAGTTGCTATAAATATTTTTATACCACTTCCCCCCTTTTCTCTTTTTCATAATTACTATTGTTAACTGTTTCCCTCCATCCTATTCCCTTCCCCATGATATTTACTCTATTATCTATCTTCTTTCACCCTATCCCTCTTCAAAAGGGATTTACTTCTGTCTGTCCCCTCCCCCAATTTGCCTTCCCTTCTTTTGCCCCTTTCTCATTATCCCCTTCCCCTCCTATTTTCCTGCAGGGTTAGATAGATTACTCAACACAATTGAGTGTGTATGTTATTCCCTCCTTGAGCCAATTCTGATGAGATTGAGGTCTTTGAACCTATTCTGATGAGTGTAAAAATAATTTACTGCCCTGCTCCTCCCCATCTCTTCCCCCACTCCATAAGCCCTTTCCTGTTTCTTTCATGTGGGATTTCACCCCATGCTACCTCTGCCCTTCCCCCTCCCTCAGTGCATTCCCCTCACCCCTAAATTTAACCCTAAAGATGTCATCATGGGTCAGCTAGGTGACACAGTAGACAAAGCATCCACTCTGGACCCAGGGGGATCCGAGCCAAAACCTAGCCTCAGACACAAGACCCACTGCACCAAGTATATATTTTCAAAAAAGACAAGGAAAAAAAAGAAGATGAGGAAGTATATAATAAGGATTGGGACTGGACTTGTAATTTTATTGGCATTAGGAGCTCTAGATAAGGAAACTCTTTACCAGTCTAGGTCAGCACCTTTTCTTTGGCTTATAGGCTTAGAGTTGCCTACAACACTGAAAGGAGAAGTGATTTGGCTAGTTACACAATCAGTATTGGTCAGAAACAGGACTTGAACCCAGGTCTTCATGTCTCTGAGGCTAGTTCTCTATCTGCTATGGCATCCCACCTCACTATAAGCCATTTTAGGAATATTATTATCTGGTACGGAGATGACCCTGGGTCCTTAAGGTCTGTGTTAGTAGAACCCAAACTCTATCATATCCTTCCAAAATGGGAAGTCTTGAAAACACACTTGATTAATGTGATTGCATTTCTGTTTTCTGAGGATCAGCCTAGTAGAGTTGGAAGATCAGATGCAATCAATGCTGGTGGAAGGACTACCCATACCAGTTAAGTCACAAGGCCTTTAAGTTTTTTGGGGGGTTACTTCTTTCTTGTAAGGGTACAAGGAAGTCATGACTAATTGCAACTTCAGTGAACTGTTAATAAAGTATGCCTCCTTTCTCTCACTGGAGAAATATTGTAACAAATTTATAGAACCATAGGATTAGAGAGGGAAGGTACCTTTGAACTCATTTAGTGCAATGCCTTTATTTTATGGTTGAGAAAAATGAGACTCAGAGATGTTAGCTGTCCAAGTTCAGACAGATAGAACGTAAAGGAAACAGTATTTGGGGCCCTCCAACTCCAAATCCTGCACTCTTTCCACTGGACATATGAGTGTCCAATGAGGAATGTACTGTCATACATGGTTGATGTGTTGATTTGTTTAGCAGGGGAATTGTTTGAAGGGGAAAGGATCATGGTGAGAGAGCTGGAAGGGCCTTCTGAAGCCATTTAGTCTAGTTCCCTCATTTTACAGATGAGGAAACTGAGTCCCAGAAATATTAAGTTTGGTGGGAAGTGACAGCAGTATTTTAAAAAAATGTATCAGTTAAGAGGGCAGCTAGGTGGCACAGTGGATAAAGCCCCGGCCCTGGATTCAGGAGGACCTGAGTTCAAATCTAGCCTCAGACACTTGACACTTACTAGCTGTGTGACCCTGGGCAAGTCACTTAACCCTCATTGCCCCACCCAAAAAAATGTAGCAGTTAAACAGGACAACTACATGGCACAATGAAGAAAGTGCTAGACTTGGAGTCAGGAAAACTCATCTTCCTGCGTTCAAATCTGACCTCAGACACTTACTGGCAGTGTGACCCCTGGGCAAGTCACCTAACTTTGTTTGTCCCAGCTCCTCATCTATAAAATGAGCTGGAGAAGGAAATGGCAAACTACTCCAATATCTTTGCCAAGAAAACCCGCAATGGGGTCATGAAAGTTCGAAAATGATTGAACAATAACAAAATCAGTAGAACAATTATTTATTTATTTATTTATTTTTTTAGTGAGGCAGTTGGGGTTAAGTGACTTGCCCAGGGTCACACAGCTAGTGTTAAGTGTCTGAGGCCGGATTTGAACTCAGGTACTCCTGAATCCAGGGCCGGTGCTCTATCCACTGAGCCACCTAGCTGCCCCCACAATTATTTATTTTTTAAAAAAAGAAACAAGGCAGCCTTTTGGTTTAAGTACTCACCTGGCCTTTGTTTCTTGAAGTTTTTCTTATTTTCACTGAAGCATTTGTAAATGACTTTGGATGTTTTTGTTTGTTTGTTTTGTTTTGTTTTTCAGTGAGGCAGTTGGGGTTAAGTGACTTGCCCAGGGTCACACAGCTAGTAAGTGTTAAGTGTCTGAGGCCGGATTTGAACTCAGGTACTCCTGACTCCAGGGCTGGTGCTCTATCTACTGCGCCACCTAGCTGCCCCAACTTTGGATGTTTTTAAAAGAATGAATGAAAACAATATAGAAAGAGATGGCCGATCTTTAAAAGGAGATTTTTTTTTTTTTGGTGAGGCAATTGGGGTTAAGTGACTTGCCCAGGGTCACACAACCAGTAAGTGTTAAGTGTCTGAGGCCGGATTTGAACTCAGGTCCTCCTGACTCCAGGGCCAGTGCTCTATCCACTGCTCCACCTAGTTGCCCCTAAAAGGAGATTTTTAATGTGTTTCAAGCCTTTATAAATAAATTACATCATGTCAATGTAAGTTAACATTCTTATTTGAAAATAGAAAGCAGATATATTGATTTTTCTTGTGTTACAAGTACAGGTTGCCTCGTGGCAGGAAATATCCTTTCTTCTACCAGAGGAAATCAGACTCACACTTTTGTAATTGAACTTTTGAGGATGAGCTATAACTTCTTTCCTGTAAAGAATGCTTTGGGGACTGGGGATTTGTTGTGATCATTGGGCAGCCTCAGCAGCCAGTAATACTGACATAATAATCTCTGGTGGAAATGGTGGGGTGACCTGGTAGGGGTCGAATGCATGGGAAACCAGTTCTTGGTTTTCTTGATCCCTTTTGGTTGAATTTTTTTCCAGATAAAGCAGTTAGAAGTCCTGGGATTAACACATTAAAACTTTGTTCTGTGCTATTGTTTAGTGTGGAATAATTAATGCTATTTAGTTTTGCTTTCTTTCTAGGTCTAGAGATGGCATGGGTCCATTGACCACCAGAGAAGGCTATCAGTGGGGAACCTTTTAATGTGACCTATGCTGTCTTTGCTTCAGATGACTTTTATGACTATGCTATCAGAAATGGAATCCTTTCCCACAGGTATAGTCTTGCCTAGAGGCTTCTTCAAGTTTCAAAATACTTACCAATGTCATGAATTTCCAATATTCTCTGATAAGTGCAACAATGACCTACTTGTAGTGTATGTGATGACTGAATTCTGACCTTTCCTCAACTGGATAGATTGCTTTTGGATATTCACTGATCCTTTTGCAGTCAATGGAAAGTTAGTGCAAGTAGGTGACATGAGCCTGGGGTCTCTGTCTAAGGATCAGTCACATAAATTCTCCCTGATAATGGAGGACATCATCCTCAGATAAACTAAATATATCACTTAAGACAATTTTAGCTTCATTATTCTTTCCTACTGCAACTCACCCTGCCTCCACCCCTTTAAAACCAGAGCTACACTTTCATTCCCTGCTCCTCAAATTCAAGAAGCTACAAGCTTTGGAATGCCCAAAAGATGGAACAAGAGAAATAAGACCTGGAAAGTTAATAAACTGTCCAATAAATGCCTGCTTAACTGAGAGTTGGATGCAAATGACAGGTCAAATCCTATTAGCTTGAATACCATTAGCAAAATCACTGACAGCTCTGGTCATTGGTTTTGGCTGGTGGGTATCTCAAGAATTTGCTTATAGGAGAGTCCTACATAATGCTTCTTATACCCTTCTACCCTGTCCTGTATCAGGCTTAAATTGGAGCCCTCTCTCTTTCTCTTCCTACCACCCTGCTTGGGTTAGTGGGTGAAGATAGGAGATGGTAATAGGATGGACCCTATGATGCCAAAACTATAGTTTTCATCAATAAAACCATATACTTCATTGGAAAAATTAAAAAAAAAAGTCCCAGCTTCTCATGATGACTCATCCACTCTGAGTGATGTTCAACATACAATGAAAGTCTCCTAAAATGAATGAATTGAGGCTTTGGTGTTCATTGTAACAGGATTCATCATACCAGGTACAAGGTCCAATTAGATTGAAGGAATTGAGTGAAACGATTTGGTATTTTTCTCTGAGAGTGAAGTGAAGCTCACATCTTGAAAAAACACTCTGAAAACTTTCTTAGTTTTAACTATTTTAGTATTAGCCAGTTTTCTTTTCCTCTCAGGAGTTTCTCCCCTTTAAAGTAAAAAAGAAAAGACACAAAGCACATGGCAAAGGTGAGAAAACAATGGTACCACAGAGGTCATATGTTGCATCTATTTAGAAGGTAGCAATCACACAGGACATGATATATTCTTCATGCTATGAATAAGGAAGGCAATTGATAACACTATCACACCTGACAATTGGTCAGTGCAAATGATAGTGGGGAAAGGGAACATGAAATAGTAGAAAGTACAATATCCCAGGTCTCTAAAGAATCTGGTTTCTAGTCCCAGATTTTTCACTAACTTAATGTGTGACCATGGGAAAGTCACTTTGTGTCTGAAGGCCTCAATCTTCTCATCTATGGAGTAAAAGATCTGAAAGGTACCTTCCAACGTTAAAATCCAATAACTTTCTAAATGTCTCCATATTTTGTGTCATTGTACATTTGAAAGTATTTATACTATTCACTTTTCTATGAGTATCAGTGGGGTTCTTGAATTTCACTATTTCTCACCAAAGCAACTCAGATCTTTGAGAGCAGGGATTGTCTTTTACCTTTTTTGTATTCCCAACTCTTAGCACACTGCCTGGCACTTAGAAATGTTTACTGACCAACACCTATAATTGCCCTTCATTGTAGCCAGGAAAAGGGGAGGAAAAGACCTTTAGAAATGTAGTGATTTGGTTGATAATAGGGGTTGTAGGAGGCTCAATAGGATAGTTAGGTGATACAGTAGTTTGTTTAGCTGTTCCCCAATTGATGGTCATTCCTTTGATTTCCAATTCTTAGTAAGTACAAAAAGGGCTGCTATAAATATTTTTGTACAAATAGGTCTTTTTCTCTTTTGGGGGATGTCTTTGGGATATAAACCTAGCAATGGTATTGTTGGATCAAAGGGTATGCACAGTTCTATAGCCCTTTGCACATAGTTCCAAATTGCTCTCTAAAATGGTTGGATCTTTTCATAACTCTACCAAGAGTGGATTAGTGTCTCAGTTTTCCCACATCCCTTTCAACATCCAATATTTTCCATTTTTGTTATATTTGCCAATCTGATAGGTGCAAGGTGATACCTCAGAGTTGTTTTGAGTTGCATTTCTCTGATCAATAATGGTCTAGAGCATTTTTTCATATGATTATAGATAGCTTTGATTTCTTTGTCTGAAAACTGCCTGTTCATATCCTTTGACTATCAATTGGGGAATGACTTGTATTTTTATAAATTTGACTCAGTTCTCTATATATTTGTGAAATGAGGCCTTTATCAGAGATATTTGTTTCAAAAATTCTTTCCCAGTTTTCTATTTCCCTTGTAATCTTGGTTATATTAGTTTTATTTGTGTGAAAGCTTTTTAATTTTATATAGTCAAAATGATCTATTGTACATTTAATTTTATTCTCTATGGTACAGTAGATAGAATACCCAGCTTGGAGTCAGGAAGACTTATCTTCATGAGTTCAAATCTGGTCTCAGACACTTCCTAGCTGTGTGACCCTGGGCAAGTCACTTAACCCTGTTTGCCTCAGTTTCCTCATCTGTAAAATGAATTGGAGAAGGAAATGCCAAACCACTCTAGTATCTGCCAAGAAAACCCCAAATGGGATCACAAAGAGTTGGACACGACTGAAATGACTAAACAATGATAACAACAAAGAAAGCTAAAAATACAAGAGAATAAATGATTTTTGCAAAATACCAGCTCCCTTAGAGCCCTGTCTTTCCTTTCCTTTCCCATTTTTGACTACTGATTTCTATTCAGTTAAATAAACGAATGGGTTTTGTTAGAGTACCTAGCACCTTTTTGAAGCTAACTACTAATTAGATCATGGTGAAAAATTTAAATGAGAGGAGAGATTACATAGGGAATGAGGGAAAGAACAGAAGCCAAATTGGTGAAAGATTTTGCTAAGGTTTTTTTCATCTATTGTTTTAAGTGATCCCATATATTAATTGCCATTGTACTTAAATCTCCATTCAGTTCAATTAAATTAAATGATTGAGCCAATCATGAAACCCACTATAACAGTCTCAGTGTAAAAAGAATAAGAATATGCATTACTCACATAAAACCGCTGCTTTTGCCACATTGAAATTCTTTTCACATTTCAATTTGGGTATTTTTCCTCTTACATTTGTACAGAGCATCTATGCCATGACTCATGAAGAGAAACTCATTGTAAGAGTTGAGCCAGATTACAAAATAGATTTCCTTTTTTCTAAAACTTAACTGGAAGATTCAGGCATTTTAAAATTGCTGTCATTCAGTCAGCTATGAACATGATTTAGAAAAAAACCACCACAATTTTTCAGATAATGTAAAATGCATTATGGAATAGTGAAGAATTAACTGAAATTGTCATTTTCAACTCCTGAACATTTTTGTTCCTGTGGAATGATATTACTAAGATTGAAAATGAAAGTAACAGATACATCACAAAATTGATACAGAGAGCAAAAGCTAACCTTAATTTCAAATTGCCTAGCTTGGTGGTGTGGTCTTAGGGAGTGCAGGCTTAGGAACTGCATGAGGTCTTCATTATCGCTACTGATAAAAAGTCTTAGTAAAGACTTTGCCTATGCATTGTTTCATTTTAGCTTCACCAAAAGTCCTATGAGGTAGGCAGAGCAAGTACTATTCACATTTTACAGAAAAGGAAATGATAGCTCAGAGGGGATAAGTATTTTGGTGAAGATCCTAGAGTCACTAAGCATCCTCAGGGTAGAATTCAGGTCTGCTCCACTATATTCCCACTCATTGTGTGATTACTGTAATTTTTCAAATAATATACTAAGAAAGTTCAAACTCTGGAAGGTTTTGCCAAGTTAGAGCAGGGATTGTCTTTTACCTTTTTTTGTATTCCCAACTTTTAGCACACTGCTTGGCACTGAGTAAGTGCTTAACAAATGTTTACTGACCAACAACTATAACTGCCCTTCATTGTAGCCAGGAAAAGGGGAGGAAAAGACCTTTAGAAATGGAGTGACATGGTTGATAATGGTGGTTGTAGGAGGCTCAATAGTACAGTTAGGTGATACAGTATCCAGTGATGAAGCATATTTAATTTATGAGAACCAGCATGGCTAAATTTGGAGGTCATCAACATATTGGGGCAGCACAAATGATAATGTTTTTAAGGCTGTGTCTCATTAACAGCTTCAGATCACCACTTCCCATTTTGGCTATATAGCCACATACCAGATAACATAGAGTATCATAGAGATACCAAGTATCACAGAGTGGCCAACAGGGGCAGTTGTAGCAAGGAGGAGAATATGTATTTATGTACAAAGAGCAAGAAATACTTGGTCTTTTGTTAGTGGTGAAAATGCTTAAGTATAATTTTTGAGGAAGCCACAGTTGTAATAACCATTTCTAATTCAAAATTGTTCACTAGGTACTTTAGTCCATTAAAAATTTTTTTTTCAGGGCAATGGGGGTTAAGTGACTTGCCCAGGGTCACACAGCTAGTAAGTGTCAAGTGTCTGAGGCCAGATTTGAACTCAGGTACTCCTGAATCCAGGGCTGGTGCTTTATCCACTGAGCCACCTAGTTGCCCTCTTAATTTTTAATATAGCAATCAAATGATTTCTGGGGAGGTGAAATATTTGAAGAGACTTTGCTATAGAGTAGCATTGACCATAAAATCAAGGCAGAGATGAAGAGACAGCATGATATAGTGAAAGGAGTATTAGATTAATATTTTCCAGCTCAAACACTTATTAGCCATGTGACTGAATAGGTTGCTTAATCTCTCATCTGAAAAACAGGGAAAGTATTTCTTACATTAACAGACTTAAAAACATTGAGGGAAAATAAGGGTTTCATTTGTTTGTTTTGTTTTAGTAGGTGTCTAGTAAACACTAGATAGAATTAGCTATATCCTTTATCAAAATTTATCAGATTTTTGTGTTTAATTATTTTTTATTTTGTATTATAGTTTGTATTTAATTCTGCTCACTTCCTGTGTGATCTTAGAAAGTCACTGAACCTCTTTGAGTTGTAGTATTCTTATCTGTAAAATGAATTGGTTGAACTAGATTAAAATAAAATCCCTTCTAATTCTTTCCAATGCGAAATCCCTTTCAATGATCTCTGAATTTTTCCATTCCCCCCTTGCCTATGTAGATACTGTCACCCCATATGGAATAAGTAAAAAGGCATCTTCTAGAAATGCTGATTGTTTTGCTAAATTGATGCTCACATGATATTTATGGTAAGTGAGAATTTCTTTGAGGGTAAGAGTGTTCTCTCATTCATGGAAACTTCCCCTGCAACTTGGTGCTCCAGAAAATGTATATTATCTCCAACAAAAGAGTACTCTTGTTCCCAAGAGAATGTTTTATTTAGCTGAGCCTATTATAGGTCCCTTATGACTAATATTTAGTTGTTTGGCTCAATTTTCAGATAAGGCTTCACATTTTGTACCTGTTATTTGGAGAACTTTTTGCTACTCCATTTAGACATCAGCATCTAAGGGACAGTGTCAATCAGAGGAAGCCAAACTTGAGTACCAAAAGACTGAAGATGTGGTGTATTTGTTGTGACTGAAATAAACCCATGTGGGGTTATTGATGTTTACTTTTACATGTGGTTTAATGAGTAGGACATGGATGACCTCTCTTGGATCTAGGAACGTAATTTCTAGAAATGGGGAAGGGAAGGGGAGAAGGCGATAGTGCAAGGAGGAAATGAGAGTTAATAAAAAACACAAACCTCTAAACATTTTTGTTCATCTAGCAATGCAAGTGCTGCAAAGAAATTCTGTGAAGACGTAGAGTGCCCTGCCAACTGGAAGGAAGCAAATGGAGAGAACTGCTGTGTCCCCCGTGCTAACATTCATTCTTGTCCTTTGGCTTTCATGGTTAGTAAGTAGTTAGTAGTGGGATGATTTCTATGGGCTCTTTCTTTCTTTTTTAACTGTCTTTTCTTTCACTATTTTTTTTTTCAGTGATGCAATTGGGGTTAAGTGACTTGCCCAGGGTCACACAGCTAGTAAGTGTTAAGTGTCTGAGGCCGGATTTGAACTCAGGTACTTCTGACCCCAGGGCCGGTGCTCTATCCACTGCGCCGCCTAGCTGTCCTGGGTAATTCAATGTATATAGACATGTATACATGTTCCAGGAACAGGGAGAAAGGAGAGGGGTAACAAGGTCAAATCGAGGGAAGAGAAAGAGGGGAGTAGGTAGCGGTACCAGGTGCTGATAAGGCTTAGGAATGTCGAAAAGGAAGAGGCAGGAAACATCTTTCTATCTGGTCACAATTAATTTATGACAAGGACTGGGGTCTGGTATATATGCAGGGGGAGGGAAGAGGGGTACCAGGCAGGCCAAAGACATGATTTTTATTACAGGTAGTAAAACTAAAACATAGCTGACAAGCAATAAGACTAAGCAGGGGCAAATGGAACTAACGAGCAGTAAAACTTAGACAGAGACAGAAGGAACTGACTATACTGGGGGCTGGGTACTTTCCAGATCCCATCCTCAGTGTCTAAACTGACTCAAATCTATCATCCCATACACTTAGCAAAGAAAATGGAGCAGTTTGCCATTTTCTTCTCCAGCTCATTTTACAGATGAGGAACTAAGGCAAACAGGGTGAAGTGACTCACCCAGGGTCATAAAGCTAGGAAGTGTCTGAGGCCAGATTTGAACTCAGGAAGATGAGTCTCCTTTTCTTCCAGGCCTGTCACTCTATCCATTGTGCCACCTACCTGCCTGATAGCAAAATTAGTGTGGTTAAGACTTGGATCTCTCAACTCCAAGGTCCTTTCTCCACCATATATTGCCTCTCATTAAACTTTAGAACTTGACAGTGCATCTGAATCTATTCCTTCCTTTGTATCCTAATTCTTATAACTAACAACATGGTTTCTAATATGAAAACATATTAATATTTTTGAAGTTGGTATAAAAGAATGAAAAAGTTTTTATTTAGTGCTTAGTATACATCAAACACTATACTATAACATTATATATGGTCAGAATCTTCCACAAAATTATATTTTTTGTATCAGCCAGAGTGAATAATGTTGTGAATACAATAGGAAATTAAATTTTTAAAAAATGTGTGATGACTACTGCTTCCCTTCTTTTGTTTCCCAATTGGATTGTAACCTTCTTGTGGGTACTTCAAAGTAATCCTCAGGACACTTAGCACAATGCATATGGAAGACACTCAAACATTTGTTAAATGAGTGAATAGGGTTCTTTTTTCTTATAGCTACAAGTCTCCTTTTGTGGGGAAAACCTTGGAAAGTTTAGTCACCAGATAAGCCCAGGTCCAGTGCCAGTCATAGAAATCACTGGAAGAGAATTATAAGGCTCTATTTAGGAACATCAGAATATGCATATGTATATATGTATGTACATGTGGTATGTATATACACATATATAATTTAATCAGATCTCTTGAGATTTTGTTAGTATGGGGAAATCTAAGTAAGGAAACTTTGATTAAGATTGATTGATTGATTTTTGTGGGTCAATGAGGGTTAAGTGACTTGCCCAGGGTCACATAGCTAGTAAGCGTCAAGTGTCTGATGTCGGATTTGAACTCAGGTCCTCCTGAATCCAGGGCTGATGTTTTATCCACTGTGCCATTCTAGCTGCCCCCTAAGACTGATAATTGATATGGAGGCATCTCTAACTCAATTTGTCCAAAACAGAATTTATTATCTTATCCCGAAATTGCCCCTCTCTCCAACTTTCTTATTATTGTCATCCTGACAGTCATTTAAGCTTGAAACCCAGCTATCATCCTTGATTCCTCACTTTCAACTCATATAATCAATCTGTTAGAACAAATCTTGTGATATCTACCTTTATAACATACTTCACATATGTTTCCTCCCAATCACACAGTTCAAGGCCCTCATCACCTGTTGTCTGGACAATTGAAATAGCCTCCTAATTGGCCTCGAGTCTTCCCCATTCCAATCCATCCTCCAGTCAGCTGTGAAAGTGATTTGTGCACAGGTCTATTTGTGCACACCCTCCTTTCCTCAGGCCTGAGGAAGGTAGAAACACCTAGAAGCATAACTCTATTGCTTAGAAGCTTAGAAATGTCCTTAGTTGATATGGAGTAAGAGTATTTTTTTTTGTGAGGCAATTGGGGTTAAGTGACTTGCCCAGATCACACAGCTAGTAAGTGTTAAGTGTCTGAGGTCAAATTTGAACTCAGGTCCTCCTGACTCCAGCTGCACCACCTAGCTGCCCCGAGTAAGAGTCTTATGATATTTACACATATATCCGCATGGATATATATATATGCATATATATGTACCATTAAAACTTTCATTTTATGTATGAAGTAAAATTTTAAAAATATTTAGAAATAAACTGCAAATTAAATAATGAACTCTACCTTTATTCCTGAGAAAGAGAAATGTTTATCATTCTCCCAGTGTTAGCCTACACAGTTATCACCATGCAGCCCAGAGCATAGACACAGCCACCGAATAAATAAATAAATAAATATATGTACACTGAATAAATGTTAATCCTCAGTTAACACTAACTCTAAATGCTCCATTCGCTCCCTAGCCTGCAGTATTTAACAGAAGTGTGTTTATATTTTGAACTCAACTAAGTACCTGTCATTCAACGGAGGAAGACCCTTAAAAAAAATACAATTGAGAATAGACCAAAAGTGAAAGTGATTCCAATTTTATTCATATTTCTAGCATTAAGAAATTTTGACTTTGATTTTTCCCCCCTGTAATACCTAGCACAGAGTATGCATTTAAGTACTTGATTCATTATGATTTGGAAGAAAACAGGAATATATTGTAAATGAATAAAAATACAATTTATTGTCAATTTATTTTTTAATCCACAAAACCTAGTACATAAGAGATACTTAAATAGTTGACTGATCATGGTTTAGAAGAAAATAACCTATTATAAATAAATAAAAATACAATAAAACATAGGTAATGTTTTATTAATATCTGGTTTTCTAAGTTTATATATAGCTCTTTTTGGTTTAGTGACTTCTGTTTCTATTTGAGTTTGTCATCACTGGAGTAAACTATCACATTTTGCTTATTTATTTGGTGTATTTCAGTTATAGCTCTCACTTTAGAATCCTGCTAACAAATTGTGACCAAAAAAACCCCACACCAGTTAGAGAGAATCCTAGACTGAATGTCCTAGGACCTGGGTTTGAGTCATAGTCTGAGTTTGTTTACTCATATCTAAAATGAAGGAAGTTAGATTAGATGACCTTTAAAGTCTCTTCCATCTTGTAAACTGAGGCAGACAATCTTTAGGGAATTTAGATCATTCCCCTAAACGAAAGAAAACCAGAGGAGGAGGATGCCTGGAAAATTAAAAAAAGGTTTTTATTAAGTAGGGCAGAAAACATGTGCATGGGGACTCTCAGTTTATGATGACAGCCCACCAACTATATATATATATATATATATATATATATATATATATATATATACATATACATACACATACACACACACATATATATATACATATATATATGTATACACTTGCACACACACTTTTTTTAAAAAGGAAGGCAGAGAAATGGGAAGAAAAGAAGGCAGAACATCCTAGAAAGGAATGAGTTAGGGTGCCCAGTTTCCAAGGGAAGGGGAGAAATGCTGGAGGAATTACAGGTGTCCAAGCTGTGGCCCTTTGATACACAAATCAGAATGCATTCTTGGTGATAAGCAGTGCACACAGATCAAGGCCTGAGCATAGACAATAAGATAAGAGGATGTAAAACAGGATGTGTCCCAGAGCCCCATAACCAACAATTAGAGGAGTCTCTGAAGATAAGCATGTCATTTGAAGGTCCATAAACTACCAAATGGCTCAGGGTCTGCTTCAAAGCTGGTATGAGTTTCTAGATGGGTTTACTCTCTGTCATCACAAAGAATTGTTGGTATGTCAAGTCACTCTGTATCTTAGCTAATAGAGCCAGTTCTCATATAGCCCTTCTCTGTTACCTGGATAATTAGAAAGCTCAAGCATAAATCCACTTGTACAATTTCTAAAGTTATGCCTCTAATAATTGTATATATTTATATATCACTTTACAATTTACAAAACATTTACCAATTTACAAAGCATGTTGCTTGTAGCATATAGGGCACTTAGAATTAGAGTCAGGAAGCGGGATTCAAATCTTGTCCCCTCAGACAATTACTGTTTGTGTGGCCCAGAGTAAATTACTTAACTTCTCTGGGATTCTGCTTCATTGTCTGTCAAATGAAAGGGTTAAACTTGACTTCTAGGATTCCTTCCACCTCTAAATCTGCGATACTGTGAAATACTTGTTAATTGTTTGAATCAGTAAGACCTGGGTTTGAATCCTGCCTCATACACTTATCAGTAGGGTGGTTTGGGGGTAGGTCAATTAATTTCTCAGAGTTTCAATTTTAATAGATATAAAAATAGCACCCTACCCCACTGTTTTGTTGTGAGGATCAAATGAGGTAATGTATAATGTAAAATTCTTGGGAAACCTTCAAGCATTATGTAAATGCCAATTATTGTGATTATTTCACCACTAGACAAGAATGAGTCAAATCATCAGTCAGAATTTATTAAGCACCTGTTAAATGCTAGACACTGTGCTGAGTGCTGCAGATACAAAGACAAAAATAACACTATCCATACTCTCAGAGAGGCTTACTTTCAAAGATAGTGTGGTAGAAATATAGACTGGTCCAGGACTGTTGTTTTGGTGATAATCAGTGGTGTGCTGGGAGATGTTTAATGACCAGCTCTCCAAAAATGTATGTTTTAATTTAAGTTTAATCTGCATCATTACAATTTTCTCCATCACTTTCTAAAGACTATTAATCAATTAACCATAAATCAAGCCCTAATGTGTAGCATTTGCTGATTTCTGAAGTTTAAATGTTTACATTGAAAATTTAACAATTGGCTCTTGAGTTGGTAGGAGCTGGCTCCCCTTCAATAAACTACTTAAAAGGTGAAACTACTGTGGCTCTCCTTGAAGCTCCTCCTTTTTGCCTAAAAAAGAAAAAAAAATCCAAATCCAGTGCTTTTCAGTGGGTAGGTAGTTAGAGTATACCATTTACTTGCTCAGGATAATGATTCTATGTCAGGTATCTAACACATTACTGAGAGAATGGTAATGTGATGTTCTTTGAGAACAAAAGACATGAGATGTGTTTGGAGCAAAAAAAAAAAAAGACTTCTGACTGCATTAAAGGAGGAAACAAAGGGACTGAAATAACAGGGCCTTTCTCAGAGCTCTTCAGAATGATTCTAGCACATTTTGTTGAAAGCTTAGCCTTTATCAGAAGATGGGGATTAAATGATTCCATTGGTGATAACTTCTCCCCCCCTCTTTTTCACTTGCTTTTCACTGTTCAATCAAGTCGATCTAATCAGCTCTCTTGCCTGTCTCTGTAGCTAATAAACCAGCTTATCTTTTTTTGGTGAAGGGGAAAGGTGGAATATGCGGCCCATGGATCCCTGATGATGGACAGATATTTACTCACATCATATCTACTGCTGGCAAAATGACACAGAGAAACTGGACAGCCAAGGTGTGACCTTCCTATGGACTCCTGAGCCTGTGTGAGCAGGGTGATGGGCTCAGAGGAGAACTCCCAGATTCAGAGAGTGTTTCAAACACAGAGAGCAGAGTGGGTTGTGTATGGCAGATATGGAATATTCTGAGCGAGGGTGTTTGGAGAATCCAAGGAAAACAGCTAGTCAAAAAAAGCTGCAAGTACTGGGTCAAGATTTTGACATATGGAAATTAAATTTTTGGCACCCCCAAATCTGTCTCTATGACCATATGTAAGCATACATAGTGTGCTGTAAAATGTTAAAGCACTATGTAAGTGTGAATTATTATCCCAACAATCCCTTGACTCAATGGAGTAAAGTGAGAATTTCTGGGACTATGAGAGAGATGTCTGAGGACCTTGTCTGGCAACTTCATATCAATAAGCCTCTCCTGAACTCTGGTAAGGGTATCCCTAGTTCCAGGGATGCTTCCATAGGACCAATTCTGGTGTCTCTTTTTTGAAGTATTTATATAGACGATCTTATTAATGATCTTAAAGAGCAATTTGGTTTTTTCTTTTTTTAAATCACAAAAGTATTTTATTATTTTCTAGTTACATGTAGATAGTTTTGACATTTGTTTTTATAAGATTTCTAGTTATAAATTTTTCTCCCTCCCTCCTGTCCCTTCCTCCCTCCCCAAGACAGCAGGCAATCTGATATAGGTTACATATGTACAATCACATTAAATATATATTCTGCATTAGTCATGTTGTGAAAGAAGAATCAGAACAAAAGGGAAAAACCTCAAAAAAGAAAAACAAAAAGTAGAAATAGTATGGTTTAGTCTGCATCTATATTCCACAGTTCTTTTTTTCTGGATTTGGAGAGCATTTTCCATCATGAGTCCTTTGGAACTTTCTTACACCACTGTATTGCTGAGAAGAGTCAAGTCTATCACAGTTGATCAACACACAATGTTGTTGATATTGTGTACAATGTCCTCCTGGTTCTGCTCATCTCACTCAGCATCAGTTCATGTAAGTCCTTCTAGGTTTCTCTGAAATGCACCTGCTCATCACTTCTTACAGCACTATTGTGTAATGTATTCCATTACATTCATATGCCACAACTTGTTCAACCTTTCCCCAATTGATGGGGAATAATCAAAGAGCAATTTGAATCAAGTAAGGCCCCCATAGTATAAAATGACTTCTTTCTGCCTTTACTTTCCCAATCCAATTCAATCCAGTCCAATCCAATCCAGTCCAGTCCAATCCATTCAAATTCAACAAAACTAGCATTTATTAAGCACTTAATGTATACTAGGAATAGAAGATACAAAACAAAAACTGTCCCTGTCCTCAAGAAGCTTACATTCTACTGAGATGAGGGCATGGGTGTGTGTGTGTGAACACACAGTGAACACAAGTAAGTAAATACAAGTATAGGCAAAGAAATACCAACTAATTTTAAGAGACAGAGGATATAACTAACTTCAGGGTGACACCTGAGTTAGATTTCATATCTCCCTCCTGCCCATGTACTGAATGCTTTAGAATTATAACTCATCTACCACTTTAGGGAAAGCCTTTTGCTCCCTTCTCTCCTCCCCACCTTAAAAACAAACAAATACTCAGAGAAACAAACAAACAACAGCATGGCATAAGGGGAAAAGTCTTAGATTTGGATTCAGAGGACCTGGGTTAAAATTCCGACTCTCCTACTTCCTATCCATGTGACCTCGGACAAGTCACTTAACCTCTCTAGACCTCAGTTTCCTAACCTGCAAAATGAGGGTGATTAGGTGTCCTGTTACGGTCCCTTTCAGCACTGAAGGTTTGATCCTATGATGCCTTTTTTGTTTTATAATATATTATTTTTTATTATGTTTCCCCCATCCCCCAGAAAGTCATTAACTGTAACAAAGATTTTTTTAAAAATTAGCAAAACCAAGCAACATATTGACCACAATTGACAGGATGTGCAATATTTGACATCTCAAGTCATCTACCACTGCCAAGAAGGGAGGGAGGTATATATTTGTTTATCTCTTCCCCAGGATCAGGCTGGGTTTTTATAATTGCACCGTATTTAGTTTTGTCTCACTCCCCCTTTTTTGACATTGTTGTAGTCACTTTTTAATATTGTGTCCCTGGTTTTGTTTACTTCACTTTGTATCAGTTCATAGAAGTGTAACAGTAAGAATCACTGTTAACTTCCATCTCAGGATCACCATTCAGTCACCTATACTGAGGAAAGAAACCCAAAGCAGAAAAGGCAGCCAGGGGTGCAAGGTCCAGGCTCAGTTCATGTAAGGAAGCCTTCGCCTTAGTGGCCACAGGGCCCCAGCCTTCCTGCTGTCAGAGTGAAGTAAAAGGTAACACTCCTCCTCCCTCAGCCCTCACAGGAAGCCCATCGAAGGAGACTAAGTCAAAGGAAGCACAAGTTAGAAGCTCTCCCTTCTTTTAAACTGATTTACTGCCCTGTCTCTGCAACTGTTGCCAGGAAAGACCAAGGATCCACCCACTACAGCATATCAGAGCCTCAGATCCTTGCATCATTGAGGTGAAGGAGCTACAGTTCCAGCTCAGCAATCCAGAACAGACATGGGGAGCCTACTGTTTATCCCTGTTCAATAGAGGGAAGGTCTTCTTCACTGCAGTCCTAGAACTTTATCCCACTCACAGTTAGAATTTCTAGACCAGTCACCTGGTACTTAGGGATATAGTACCAGCATGCATCTGTGTGGCTATGGTTTCATATGCATCATTATTTTCTTTTTTTTAAATTATGAAAGTATTTTATTATTTTCCAGTTACATATAGAGATAGTTTTTAACACTTTTTAAAAATAAGATTTCTAATTTCAAATTTTTTCCCCTCCCTCCCTCCTCCCCAAGACAGCAAGTAATCTGATATAGGTTATATATGTACAATAACATTAAACATATTTCTGCATTAGTCATGTTATAAAAGAAGAATCATAGCAAAAAGGGAAAACCTCAGAAAAGAAAAAACAACAGCACCAAAACCAAAAGAAATAGTATGGTTCAATCTGCATCCATATTCAACAGTTCTTTTTTATTCTTTTTTCTGGATTTGGAGAGCCTTTTCCTTCATCGTATGCATCATTGTTTTCTTTTTTTGTTTTTTTGTTTTGTTTTGTTTTGTTTTGTTTTGTTTTGTTTTGTTTTGTTTTGTTTTGTTTTGTTTTGCGGGGCAATGAGGGTTAAGTGACTTGCCCAGGGTCATACAGCTAGTAAGTGTCAAGTGTTTGAAGCCGGATCTGAACTCAGGTCCTCCTGAATCCAGGGCTGGTACTTTATCCACTGCGCCACCTAGCTGCCCCCCATCATTATTTTCAAAGGAGGTCAATGTATTCCTCTTTGTATATAGAATTAAAAGGGAAAAAAGAGTTTATTTATTATGTTTTTACCCAGAAATCTTGTAGAAAACAAGGTTATGATACAGTCAGATGCTGAATACATTTTGTATTTGTTCATTCATACCTTAAAAACTATCCTGAGTAGACATTTTGGGACAGCCAAATCTTAGGGAGGATACTATTTTTTCCCCTGGTGATAATCTGATTATGCTGTCACTTCCATCATGTTGGATTTATAAACTGTCAGGGAAATTTGGGCAGCTTCCCTGAGCTTGGGGTTACAGGCACAACTGCTAGAGAAAGCCCCAGGGAAAAACAGTGCTGAGACCCTTGCTTTCACCAACAAATTCAAGGACAGTCAGAAATAAACCTGCCGTGCTGTGGTATCTATTGGGGGATCGAGTCTGACAACCTACTTCCAGACCTCCCTTAGGTAGTATAGATATATCTCATTAATAGGAACTACATCTATTAGCATTTTCTATTAAATAACTGAGAAATAAAGCAACTGGTTTCATATACATTAGCTGAAATTTCAGGTCCCTTAGGCCATTTGCTTTTGTAAATTTATGCCCCTGTGATTTCATTTACTCTTGTGGGTAAATATTGCAAGTTGCCCTGGAGAAAACTGTTGTTTGACTGAGAAGCAGTGGACAGAGAACCACCTCCTAGATATAATCTTTCCTCTGACTGGCTGTGCGACCCATGGAAAATCACTTAACTTCTCAGGGTCCTAAGCAACTTTCTAAGACTCTAAGCAGAGTATGAGCTCAACCCCATGGAGAGAGTTTCCTTATTGAAAATTATAAAATCACAAGTCTACTCTCCCACCCTCAAGAAATCAGGGTTTTTTTTCTTTCTTAGATTTCAAGCTTGGGCTTAGGACCTTTCTCTTTTACTTAGTTACTGTGTTTTTCTTTGTAGTAGTTTTTCAGTATGATAGATAGGCAGCTGGTTGGGATGTAAAATCTATTGCAATGTGAGAATGTAGGGAATGAACTATACATGGTTAAGTAAGTTACCAGGATCCATTATTGTAGGCAGTTAGAGGGTACTATGAATGGTCTGGAACTTGGAATCAGGAAGAAATGAATTCAAATCTTGCCTTAAATCCTTGCTAGCTGTATGACCCTGGACAAGTCACTTAATCTGTCTCAGTCTCAGTTTCCTTCATCTGTAAAATGAGGATTATATAGTCTGTTTCATAGGCTTGTTGTGAAACTTAAAAGTGATAATATGTGTGTGTATGTATATATGCGTGCTTTGAAAACTTTAAAGTATCATAGAAATGCCAGCTCTTAATCATAAACTAAGCCATAGTTATAGTGATTATACTTTCTAGAGGTACCCCCTGTTTTGCTCCTGGGTTGTCTGGTTCACTTACATCACAGCCCCAGAAGCTGAGCTATAACTAGATTTGTGTCAGATGGAAGATTTCAATTTGTGGGGGAAAAGGTTCAATTTGTGCAATTTTTTCCAGTGGTGACGCCCTCATACTTTATCAACATTTTGCTGTAAGCAATACAACCATTCTGTGACCATACCCCCACCCCCATTTCATTGTAATGGTACTCCTCTCATGGGGCCCCCAACCACCTCATCTCCCCAGGCAAAGTCCTACTGACAGTAGGACTGTCCTCTGAACAGATCCTTGTTCTCCACCCCATGCTGCCCTCATCACCATTTCCTCAATTGTATTGCTCCAGGTGAAAATGTTCCTCACTGTACCTCTGCCTTGGTGACCCCTCTGCCCTTTTTTCAAGTGAAGTGCCTAGCTTTTAGGTTGAAACTATCTTTTCTTTCTTTTCTTTTTTATTAATCATAGAAAAAAGAAAACATTGTTCCTTGAAGTAAAAATAATAATAGCCCTAGTTCACATAGTACTTTAAGATTTAGAAATTCCTTTTCTCATAATTGTCCTATGAGATAGATAGTGCAAGTATTATTATTTCCCTTTTTACATACAATTACAAGTGTTATTATTTCTCTTTTACAGGCAAGGAAATTGAGACACTGAGATTTTTTTTTTTAAATGAGGCAATTGGGGTTAAGTGACTTGCCCAGGGTCACACAGCTAGTAAGTGTTAAGTGTCTGAGGCTGGATTTGAACTCAGGTACTCCTGACTCCAGGGCTGGTGCCACCTAGCTGCCCCAAGACACTGAGATGTTAAGTGACTTGCTCATAGTCACCCCCTAGGTGTTAAACCATGTGTTAGATATTATACCCCAAATCCCAAATCCCATGATTCCTCTACCTTCTCCTGGACTAGAGAGAGGGTAGGAGGAGAGTGGGAGGTACACACCATAATTCCCAATATAGTCAGCTGTCATTTACAATATTTTGGAAATAGTCTTTTCTAGAGCCACTGCCTAGTCTGATGATTCTTCTGGATACTTCTCAGGACTTCTTCTTTCCCCCCCCTTTTCTCTGCTAGGAGACATTTATTCCTATGAATAAATTCCTTCTCCATTTCTTTATAATAAACACCTTTGTCTCTCAATAATCACCATTTTTTTGTGCATTACAAAAACCCCCCAACAAAATGAATACAGGATCTTGAAAGCCTCACTTCACATTTGATAGCATTTTGCCACTAGAAAATGGGGCACCAGGACCATGGGTTTAGAGTTGATCCTCATTTTGCAGATGAGGAGGCCTTCAAGGCCCAGAGAGATTGTAATTCCTCAAGGTCACACAACTAGAGTGAATGACATCCGGGATTCAAACCCAAGCCCTCTGATTCCAAAGGACGTTTTTCTTGCCTTTCTTCTGGACTACCTATCAATATACAAAACATGTTGGGAAGGGGCTTCTCACATACCCACTATGAACTTTAGTAGCATGGTGTAGTGGAAAGGTCTCTGGTGGACTCGGGCTGGAAGATCTGAATTTTAGAAACAGCTCTGCTGCTTACCATTTGAACTTAAAAAAAAATCCAAAGCCCCTTTGAATCTTAATTTCTTTCTCTATAAACAGGGCTAAATACCTGCCCTGCCTGCCTCAAATTGTTTTTATGATCACCCAAGAGAATGCTTGGGAAGATGTTTTGTAAAAAGAGAAAGGGATACAGAAATTATTGCTATTATTACTTTTTGACTTATTACCACATTTTATATCCTTAACCTCTATAGTATATATTTTTCCATTTCAACCAGGTCAATCTGTTCATTTCTACAAACCAGCAGCTTACTATACACAAACTGCTAGGAAACAGGTTGTAAGCAACCAAAGGTAACCTCAGTTACCTTTACCATACCATATCTGAGGAAAGGCTGTTTAGAAACTGAGTGGTTTTTTTTTTTTGTGAGGCAATTGGGGTTAAGTGATTTGCCCAAGGTCACACAGCTAGTAAGTGTTAAGTGTCTGAGGCCAGATTTGAACCCAGGTACTCCTGACTCCAGGGCTGGTACTCTATCCACTGCACCACCTAGCTGCCCCCCTGAGTGGTTTTTAAAAAAATCTAGTGAGTTCTGTTCTTAAGCTGTAATTGTTGTTTATTCCTTAGATTTTTAAGTCATTTTGCAAAACAGAATGCATGATATAAATTCAAATTAGCTAGAGCTGTTTATGATTTTTTTGAAAATTGTTTTCTCCTTAAGTTCTGTGATTTTAAGAAGTTTGCTGAATTCTTGAATTTAATTTACATCTTATGGCCAAAATATATTTCAAAGAGTTATACCTACAATTTTCCATTGAAGATCAGCTGGGGAAAATAGAATAGATATTAAAAAGGACATAAAGACAGAAAGATAAATTTCACTTTCTGAGCAATTGTAAAACTGTGTTTACCAATGCTTTTTAAAGAAACATTTTTGTCACTTCCCAATGACTGTCTCTTCTATTAGAGCTCCTCATTATACCAAAGGGGTACAGTTAAGCAAAACAAATTAACATGGTCATTTCTGGAAAAGTGTGGCTCATTTCACAAGTATATAATCCACCATCTCCCTGACAAGAAGTCAGAGATGCACTTCACTATTGGTCCTTTGAAAATCACAATTGGTCACAACATTAATCAGAGTTCTAAAATCTTTCAACTTTGTTTTCCTGTACATTATTACAATCATTGTGTAAGTTGTTCACCTGTTTCCATATAAGTTCATAAAATTCTTTGAAGGCAACTTTCCTGTAAGGCATCCATTCCATAAAATGAGGATTTCCTGTGTTGAATAAATGATGCAGCTAAGAACAAAGAGTTCTAACAGAGGAAGAGAGAATAGATGAGAATTTGATGACTGATTGGATCTATTGGGAGAGTGAGAGTGAGGAGCACTAATGTCAAGAAAGATGATAGTGACTTCAAAAAGAATTAGGGAAGTCTGGAAACAGGGTGAGTTTTTGGAGAAATTTTGTATATTGAGGTCTACTCTGGATATCGTGGAGTGTGAGACATCTATAGGACTTATCTTTTGAAATGTACAATAAGTGAGTGGAGGTGCATGATGGAGCTTAGGAGAGAGACTAGGTCTGGATTTATAGATTTAGAAATCATAGAGATGACAGCGAGATCTATGGGAGTTGCAGAAGTCACTACATAAGAAAATGTAGAAAGAGAAGAGAAGATGGCCCAGGATAGAAATTTGGAGGTATACCCAGACTTAGGGGACATAATATGGATGATGATCAAGCAATGAGGATTGAGAAGGAATAGTTACACAGGCAGGAAGACAACCAGAAGAAAACATCATCACCAAAATACAGAAAGGAGAGAGTGTTCAAGAGTGTTCAAGGGTGGACAACAGTGATGTTAAATGCTTCAGAGTGGTTGAAAAAGATGAAGATTGGGAAAAGGTGCTCATATTTGGCAATGAAGAGATCATTGGTAATTTTGAAAAGAACACTTTCAGTTGAGTGATGAACTCAGAAGCCAAGAATTTGGAGAGTTATAGGACAATATTTTGAGGTAATCGTAGAAGCTAGTGGATTTTTTTCTAGGATGGAGGAGACACGGGAATATTTACAGAGAGTAAGCAAGGAACCAGTGGATAGGGGGAACTTGAATAGTAGAGAAAGAACATCAGTGGTGATGATCTTCTGGAGAAGACAGGAGGGGATGAGATCAAGAGTACACACAGGGGCAGCTAGGTGGCACTGTGGATAGAGCACCGGCCCTAGAGTTGGAAGTACCTGAGTTCAAATCTGGTCTCAGACACTTAACACTTACTAGCTGTGTGACCCTGGGCAAGTCACTTAACCCCAATTGCCTCACTAAAAAAAAAAAAGTACACACAGAGGGGTTGGCCTTGAAAATAAGGGTCAATTTGTCATCTGAAACTGGAGAAAAAGGGGAGAGAATGTTGTTTAGGGGTATTGGTATGTAGAGAAGGGAAGAAAAGAGAATGCATTGTAAATATCCTCTATTTTTAAAGTAAGGTACAAGGCAGGCCCTTAGCTGAAGTGGAAAGGAGGTGGTGTTAGAGGCATGAGCACAGAAGAGAAGATTTAAAATAGTTGCTATTGACAGTGGACTAGAGAACCAACTAAGGAGGATTTAAAAAATTGTCTTGCCACAGTGAGGATCCAGTTGAGATTAGATAACATAAATTTGTAATGGACTCAGCCCAGTTGCATGGTTTCCTCCAGTTCCACTCAGTAACATGTTAGTAGAAGTGGAGGAAGAAGCAAGACAGGAACATTGACAGAACAAAGGGGCAAAGATTCAACAGAAGATATTGTACTGCAACTATCTGTTTAACTATAGGGATTTTTGTTGTTGTTGTATGTCCTTTGTTTTCAAAGAGAACCAATGAATTATAGGTATTAGATAGGTCATTAGCATGAATATTGAAGTCTCAGAGGGTGGTGGGAGCGGTTAGGGCAAAGAGACCAACAGACATATCAGTTTGTAGATAGTGAATCATATTAGAAAGAGAGGAATCAGGAAGACTAGGATTAAGACCTGTCTTAGACCAAGACTGACTGTGTGACCCTGGGCAAGTCATTTACCTTCTTAATTCTCTAACTATAAGTTGCTGAGAAGCTGCCCACCTGCATTGCTATAGGGAATTTCTTCATCAGCAAATTCTCTATATCAATGTAAACAAAGGTCAACTACCTTTTGCTTATCCTAGAGGGACTATGTTTGCTTACTATACTGAGTCATTTAATGACATGGCTGGTACTCTTTTCAAATGACTATTTTCAAACACAGAGCAGTATACTCTTGCCTTGTGAAATTACTGAAAATAGATGAAAGAGAATATCCTTTTATTTTTATTATATTTTTTAATTAAAATTTCATTCATTCATTCATTTATTGATTCATTCCTTTATTTGCTTGTATTTTATTTTTTTCCAATTATATGTAGAGATTTTTTTTTGAGTTCCAAATTTTTCTACCACTCTCCCTTCCCTCCCCCATCCTGAGGCCAGAAAGAAATCTGGAGAATATCCTTTTAGAAAACAAAATAGCTGCCCCCTCCTAACAAAACCAAACATGCTATCACTTAGAAAACAACTTTATCACATCATGAAATCCAAAAGTATACAATTCAGATGACCCACTCAAAGAGGAACATTTCGGTAAAAGAAAAAGGTCATTTCTAAGGGCTAGACAAAATGTCTTTTTTTCCTGGTAAATACAAATGAGGCAACTTTCAAAAACTTTATGTTGTAGAGAAGGTATCAACTTGTACTGGTAGAGAGAATTTCCTCACTTAAAATGAAGTCCTTATCCTATACTTAGATGAAACATTAATTATATAAAGCCACTGATACAAAATCGATTATTCTCAATGCATATTTTATTGGAGCTAAGTAAAAATTATCAAAAGGCATTGTGGGGTGCAGCTAGATGGTACAGTGAATAAAGCACTAGCCCTGGATTCAGGTGGACCTGAGTTCAAATCTGGCTTCAGACACTTGACACTTACTAGCTGTATGACCTTGGGCAAGTCACTTATTCCTCATTGCCCTACCAAAAAAAAAAAAGTAAAGCAAGAGTTTTACAGGGCAGCTAGGTGGCACAGTGGATAGAGCACCGGCCCTGGATACAGGAGGACCTGAGTTCAAATTCGGCCTCAGACACTTAACAATTACTAGCTGTATGACCCTGGGCAAGTCACTTAACTCCAACTACCTCCCTCACACCCCCAAAAAGGCATTGGGGCACAGTGGATAGGGAACTAGCCTTGAAGCCAGAAAGACCTGAATATGGTTGTGCTTCCATATTGGCTAAATGATCCTGGACAAGTCACAATGTGTTATCACTAGAGTTAAGTCTCTGTAAGTTGCAGAGAAGCTGTCAACCTTCCTACAGGAAATTTCCTCATAGATGACTTTCCTACATCAGTGAAATCATAGGTTCAGTCCTTACCACTTAAAAATTACTGCTGAATATAAACATGGATTCAAGAACTGCTTGCAATAACTCCAAGGCATGGAGTCCCATAGACTATAGTTTTGGGGAATCGTTGAATTAGATATTAAAACCCAACAAAATTAAGAGAAATTTGCACATATAATGATAGATGTAGAGGAGCCTTCTCTTGTGATTTTGAAGAATGGTCCAGATGATCTAAGATATTTTCCCAGTAATTCCTTTGTGGAGGTAGGGGAAGAGATATAGGTTCCATTTCCATCCTGCTAGTGTGTGATAAATGCATCTGATTGTGTACATTGGTTCCGAAAGTCCTGTATTCCCAAGTGATGTTGCAAGGGCAAGACCAAGAGAAAATGAGAGCAGTTGTTTCTCACTGTCGAATATGCCCTTAAGAGAGAAATTATTTTCAGCAGCTAAACAGAAGTTCAAGTTGAAGAATCAAATTCAGCCTGTAGCACATTCAATACCCATAGGGTGACCTTAATGTTCTGTATATTTTGTTCATTTGAATGGAAGGAAGAGTTTGATGCTATTGATACAAGTGCCTGGGAGGCAGATACGGATCATTATTATTCTTTAAAAGCAGCAGCCCATGAAGGAAGGGAAATGGATGAATTAACAACACTGGAGTCGCGCAGTCTACTGTGGTTTGCCTTTGTCTTTTCTAGGTTGTGTTAGTCCATGTAGGTGTTACTTCTCTTATTGCTCACATCAGAGTTGGAAAGAGGTTTGGAAGCCCAAACCACAGTACTACCTGCAACAGGTAAGATAGTTTCTCATTCCACAGAGAGGGTCTGTGGAGTTTGTCCTGGAGTATGTCGATGGTCATTGGCCACACTGGGCCACTTCCTATGAACTTTTCTCAAGGCAACTGTGGCAGATATGCCCTACCTAAGTCTCTGTGGAGGCACTTTATATTATTTTATTTATTTTTTTAGTGAGGCATTTGGGGTTAAGTGACTTGCCCAGAGTCACACAGCTAGTAAGTGTTAAGTGTCTGAGGCCAGATTTGGACTCAGGTACTCCTGACTCCAGGGCTGGTGCTCTATGCACTGTACCACCTAGCTGCCCCCGAGGCACTTTGTAATACCACAGAACTAGGAGTCAGGTGACCTAGATTTGGGTTTTTATTCTGTCAATAACTTGCTATGTGACCTTGAGCAATAATAATAATAATAACTGACTGTAGTGTTTTAAGGTTGACAAAGTGCTGGATATGCGATTTTTGAGTCTCAATAATGCTAGGAGGTAGGCACAGCAGTTTTCACCCCCATTTTATAGACAAGAACCCGAGTTTCTAAGAAATTAAGTGCTTTGATTATGATGATGCAACTAGCAAGCATCACTGGAAGGATTTGAATCCAGATTTCTGTTGCTGCTGATTCATTCTCTCTCTCTCTCTCTCTCTCTCTCTCTCTCTCTCTCTCTCTCTCTCCTTTTTTTATTCCCTGTGTAAAACAAGGTGGATAGGCTAGTTGATCTCCAAGATCCCTTTCAGTTCTATAGCTAAAATTTTTTGTTGTTGTTGAAGTATCTCCCATAGATATTGCATGTGTTACTGATTTTGTTGAATTGCTTTTTATCTTTTTCTTTTAAGAGCATTGTTATAAGAGATGGATCATTGGGAAAGAGGGAAGGCATAAGGTTAGAAATGGATAAAATGGATAAAGGGGCAAAAAAAGGCATAGTTAAAAATAGGATAAATAAAAAGGCTATTTCCTACAATGAAATCTTTCTTTAAAAAAAAAAAACAACAAACCTATGGGGCAGCTAGGTGGCGCAGTGGATAAAGCACTGGTCCTCGATTCAGGAGGACCTGAGTTCAAATCCGACCTCAGACACTTGACACTTACTAGCTGTGTGATCCTGGGCAAGTCACTTAACCCTCATTGTCCTGCCAAAAAACCACACAAAAAACCCCAAAAACCCAACAACAAAACCTATGTATTTATTTGTTAACATTCATTAAAAAATTAAGTTCCAAATTTTCTCCCTTCCTTTAGCCCCTCTCCCACCTGAGGAGCCAAGCAGTATGATATCAATTATACATGTGATATCATGCAAAACATATTTCTCTATTAGACATGTTACAAAAACAAAAACAAGCAAGAAAAAGTAAAAAAAGCATGCTTTAATCTGAACTCAGAGTTCATCATTTCTCTCTCTGCAAGTAGATAACATTTTTTATCAAGGGCTCTTTGGAATTGTCTTGGATAATTATATTGATCAGAGTGGCTGTCTTTATTATTGATTATTGTTACAATATTGCTGTTACTATATACAATGTTTTTCTTGTTCTACTTACTTTAATTTATGTAAGTTCATATAAGTTTTCCCAAGTTTTTCTGAAACCATCTCCCTCATAATTTCTTATAGCACAATAGTATTTCATCAGAATTATATAACACAACTTGTTCAGTCATTTCCCAATTAATGGGCATTCCTTCAGTTTCCAATTCTTTTCCACCACAAAAAAGAGCTGCTATAAATATTTTTGTACATGTAGGTCCTTTTAGCTTTTCTTTAATCTCTTTGGGATACAGACCTAGTAGTGGTATTTCTGGGTCAAAGGAGTGAATTCTCTTCAATAGATTCTTTTTTTCAGTGCTTATTGATACAAGTTCATAAGCCCCCTGTCTCAGACTCTGCTTAATTTTCTGTACCAGTTGGGAGAGGTTAGTAGATTATTCCGATACCATTAAATGTGTGTTCTGCATTGGAAGGATAATAGGCAATGACTCAGACCCCATTGATTGCTGCCATGCATACAGACTGGAGCAGACAGATAAATTCTGTTACAAATGCTGGCTTCATTCTACATTCGATATGACTCTAGTCAACAGGGTTCCTAAGAAGTCTTTGGGTATGCATAGGATGGATGCCAAGCAGCAGGAGCTTGGGTCCTCAAGGAAGTGTGTTGCATGCGCAACTGCCCTCAGGGTTCATGAATAGATCCCTGTAGATTTTCCACATGGTGGCTTCTGTGGGAGTCCAATATAAAGACCTTATAGCAGATGGTTTAACCTTAGACTCAGGGGAGGAAATAGGCTCTGAGTTACCATAGTAGCTTGAAGAAATGTCTATTTTTTGATGCCAAGCAGATCACTGGAGTACAAGAAGGTTAAACTTCACCTATATGTCTGAATAGCATTTGTGTCCAATATCTTTTAGGAAGCTGCCAGAACCCCTCAGGGCTCCTGAAGGCAATTACAAACCATGCCCTTGGCAGCATGGAAGACTGAAGGCACTTCTCTGCCAGTAGGAATGCATTCTGAGCTCTATGTTCTTACTCATTGCCAGACCTGGCATGGGTTGGGCCTGTCCGATGCCAATCACAAGCCCCTTAGGAGGGAGTCATGTTGAATTCTTGTACAATCAGTCCCTGGCATATTATTTGTTCCATTGGATTAAACTTCCGCAGTACTTAAGCTACTACCCAGCAACTGTGCTAACTTCTGAGCTAATCAGAAACTATTTCATGCACTGATGTGCTCACCTAAATGGTGCTGCATTGAGACCAGTGACGAGTCATTTAGTACATTTTTGGAGAAGCTTACTCAAGTAGCCTGGATGGAGGAGCTTTGGGGCTAGAATAGCCTCATCCTAAACATGCTCTTGGGATACTGTTAGAAATGGAATTGGAAGTTCACAGAGAAATCTATGTGAAAGTTCCCATCTACTTGCCATCATAAACTATATGTTGTTTCTGTCTTTGTTCAGTGAAATGCATACTGTCCTGCAAACCTGCCTAAATAGGCAAGGTATATATATTTTGTTTTTTATAAACTGAGTCACTTTAAAAATCAATTTTGGGGGGGGCAGCTAGATGGCGCAGTGGATAGAGCACCGGCCCTGGATTCAGGAGGACCTGAGTTCAAATCCAGCCTCAGACACTTAACACTTACTAGCTGTGTGACCCTGGGCAAGTCACTTAACCCCAATTGCCTCACTAAAAAAAAAAATCAATTTGAAGGGTCTCTTGGGTTAAAGAATAACAGAATTAGAATTTATAGGCTTCAAAGCTGATATTTACACTCATCTAGTTCATCCCTCTTATTTTACAGAGGACGAAACTGAGGCCCAAGAAAGTTGTGACTTGCCCAAGGTCGCACAGATAATAAGTGACAAAACAAGAATTCAACCCCAGTTTCTTTAATTCTAAGTCTCGTGGTTTTTTCCCCATTACACCATACTGTCTCATTGGAAACGACATTCAGAGTAAACCTTGGCATCATAAGTCCCTATCATAGGATGTTGAAGCTGGAAGAGACTTTTGAGATCATCTGGCCCCACTGCATTTTATAAATGTTTGAAATGAGGCATAGATTAATGAGATGCCGTGTCTACTCTAGCTAGTTTCAGGGACTGCTCTAAACCCAGGTTTACCATTAGTTAGAACTCAGGGCTCCACACCCCCCTAGGCCATACTGATTTTTGTTTTTTATTAGTTTTCCTCTCTTTGGCTCAGAAATTATTCATTTCCTAACATTCTGTTGTTATTCCCCCCCCCCTTCTGTTCAGTATGTGGGGATGGCCTGTGTGAAAAGGATGAGGGGTGTTCCATATGCCCAGTGGACTGTGGGGAATGCCCACTTACTACAGATGTCTGGGTAGCCATTGTTTTGCCAAGCTGTTTAGTTTGTACTGCTTTCGTTCTGATAATCATGGTAGGTTTTGCTTAACATTTCTGTTATTTTTTCTTAGCTACTTGTTTTCTAGATTTCTCCTTCTTTGTCTAAACCTACCACCTCATCCTTTGTATAGAGTGGTTTGATGGAAAGAACTCTAGTTTCTAAACTTAGCTTTCTAACCCCAGGTCTACCTTTAGCCAGCTTTATGACTTTGTGCAAAACACTACTTCTCTTTGTGTCTCAGTTTCCTCATTGAAGTATTAAGGTGGTGTAATTAATCCATTATCCCCAAAGTTCTTCTAGCTCCAATATTCTGTGATGTCAGAATTCCCTGTAATGTTAGATCTGATCAGACAAGAGACTATTCATCCCAAACAGATACCTCTGCATATGTCTTAAGAGTATGAGGGATAAGTACTGAGCCTAAATATTGCTGCCTAGTCATGCTTTGGGAGATTGTTTCATGGGAAAGATGATGGTATTTATGGATTCTGTTTCTGTTTCGCAAATTGACTCACTAGCTGGCCAGAAGAAAAGACCTAAATTCAGCCATAAGGCATAGTGGAATGAATTCTGCATTTGAAACTGGCTTTGAATCTTAGTTCTGTTGCTTTTCACTTGTATGAATTTAAACTAATCACTCAACCTCTCTGGCTTTTGGTTTCTGGTATAAGTTACTTATGTCTGTATGACCGTGGCCAAATCACTTCCCTTTCTGGGATTCAGTTTCTTCCTCTGTAAAAAAGAGAATTTTGGACTAGGCCATATTAATGGTTCCTACAAGCTTTAAATCCTATATATCTGCTAGGACTGGCCATTCTTGGCAACTTTGGTTTGTGTATACAGTGGAGTCAAGAGGATTTGGATTTATATCTTGGCTCCATGACTTCCTACCTTTCTGAGTGATTTTTGAAAGTCACTTGGGAGCAGCTAGGTGGCGCAGTGGATAAAGCACCGGCCCTGGATTCAGACGGACCTGAGTTCAAACCTGGCCTCAGACACTTAACACTTACTAGCTGTGTGACCCTGGGCAAGTCACTTAACCCCAACTGCCTCACTAAAAAAAAAAAAAAAGAAGAAAAAAAAAGAAAAAGTTCACTTAACCTCTCTAAACTACCTTTGGCTCATCTATAGCATGAGGGGGTTGGACCAAGTGGCCTCAGAGGTCCCTTTCAGCTCTAAGTCTCTACTTAGAATTATCCATTTTATCCATGATCCCAACACTGCTCCTGATCAACCCTTGACCAGTGGCTGAGGTGGAGACAACAAAACTTAAACCAAGCAGAAAGTTGCAGTAATCATCTGTAGAATTCAAACCCTCTTTAGGAGATAGGGTAACTTTGATTGGCCCAAGTCATTCCAAATTTTGTTTGTCATAGCCCAGACTCCTCCAATAACTGGTCCTTTCTCTATTGGTTTTGGCTTCATTTAGCTTAATAAAGAAGAGATGAAAAGAGGGAGGTGATGCTTATGTGAGATCCCAGGGGGAATGAAGCAGGATGGTAGAGTGTAAAGATCAGTGGGGTAAGAGTCAGAGGGCCTGGATTCAAATTTGACCTCTGGTACTTCCTACTGATACAAACTTGGGGAAGTTGTCAGCTTATTTAACTTTCTTGGGTCTCATCTGTAAAATGAAAGATGGTCTCTGAGGTCCCTTCCAACTCTAATGCTATGATCTCATGATGAAATGAGAGCTTTTAAAAGTGATTTTTTCCCTTCTGTCTTCATTTATATATATTGGCCCCCCCCAATAGTGGTATTTATTGATGATCTTCAATTTTTTTTCTTCTGTTGTTTTACCTGTAGTACATTATTCCTTGTAGCTTGAGACTTACACAGCCTCATTTACTGCTTTGCAAAAGTGGGGCATTTCACAGATACTGTTGGAAGTTGAATGGAATGTTATTCCTGAGTCCCAAAGGACTCAATTAATTATGGCTATATGCAGAATACGATTCAATTTGTTATAGCATTTGAGAATATCATGAGAGCACAGATTTGAACCTTGGAGGGACCTTAGAGGGTCTCAAGTCCAACACTCTCATTTTATAGATGAGTAAACTGAGGCTCAGGGATTCTAAATGATTTAAAGGTCACACATGTGGTAAGCATAAGAGGTAGGATTTGAACCCAGATCCTCTGATTCCAGAGCCAGTGTACTCTTTTCATTGTTACCAGAGGGACACTTAAAATTGTTTATCATGTAATGGAGAGACATGAAAAGTATATATGGAAAGAACATAACATGAAAAGAAAACATATAAAAAGCTTGCTCACTAGCCATTTATGTGACCTCTTTAGTCCACCCTGGCTTCTCTGTTTCCCCTGCAGTCAGTTAGTATATATTTAGGAAATGTGAATTCATTTGAATATTATTCTAAAATTGGAAGGCACAGCTAGTCTCCAAAATTTTTGTAATATATTCCACAGCCAAATACCAATAATTTAGGATTTCCTGCTGTTTGGGGTTATTGAGGCCATGTTCCTTTCCATTATTTCAGATAAAAGAGATTGTAAATGAGGCCTATCACTCATTAACCTATGTCATAGTCTTCCTCCTTTCAAAGATTCCAAATATATACAAAGAGAAGGGAGTCAGCAGTATTAAATGGGATAATGCATGCAAAATGCTAGCTTCCCAAATGTCAGCAATTTTTATTATCTATCTTATTATTTTAATATGGAGGCAAAGTATGTAGAGACACACAAAAGTGAATTCAAGTAAACTGGCATTGTCTCAAATGTTCCAATGATTAGTTTTTCATTTTTATTATTATTTATACATAGGATCCTTTATTGGGTAATTTATAATCAGCTTATCTTTATTTGATAGTATAATTATTATCTTTAGGAGTTTTAGAAATGATAATGCCCACTAATGTGAGTTATGCATGAAATGATCATAATTTTTATAGCATAACAGTCCAAATATTTGTTGTTTGCTCATTAGAATGTGAACTCCTCGGGGGCCGGGCTGTATTTTCATCTTTCTTTGTACTCCCGAAGCTTAGTACGATGTTTGGCATACAATAAGTGCTTACTACATGCTTTTTTGTTGGACAGTTTTCTTACTATGGATGTTTTGGTTTTAGCGGTTTCAGTATCAGAAGCAAAAGATGTTTTGGGATAAAAGTTGGACTACAGATTTCACCTGCATCAAACAAGGTTAGTAAACAACTATGGGTGATGTTTTTCCAATCCACCTACATTGTGTATCTCCATATCCTGATAAGAAGCTGAAAGAAAATTTACATAAAACAGGCTCTGTCTGGTTGGATTCATGTTACTTTGTCTTAATAGCTCTGGTCACGTGGCCCTTAGGTCCAAAGTCCTATGAGTACATATCTACAGAGGCTAGAGAAGAGCAACCCAAGATGCCTAAATAGATGAAAATTTGCTACCTGTGTCTGTAATTTAGCTGTGAAATGCTCACTGGAAGCAAAGATGAGTGAAAAATTACTTTTGTCACCAGAGCTTTAACTTTTTCTGCAAGGACATCATTGAAGTTTCTATAGCCTCCCCCAAACACCTTTTTGTAGTTAACTACCAATACAACTGGGAAAATGGGGGGGGGGGTGGAGACAGGGAAAAAAGGTAAATTCTTTCTTTGGAAGCTGATAAAAATTATCACAATAGATGGGCTCTTTGGGAGTCATTATTTCCTTATAGTGTTCTGTGAATTCCCTGCAGAACTTTGGAAATCAAATTGAAGGTCATTCCACTTAACAGAAACTTTTTTCCATGGCACACAATAATGACTAAAAATGGATGCAAAGAAGCATTGAGCATCATCACAACTCATTAGTTCATCTCTGCACTCTAGTTCAGCTTTTCCTCTCTGCACAAATGCCCTGAAAGACTTCTCTTTCTTTAGTTCTCTTGAAAATGACTGCTGATGCATTTCTACTATGATTCAATCTTTTTAATCTAGTTCTTCTTATTATCAGAGTTTCCAAGGGTCTCAAGATTCATTTCCCCACCGTATGGTGCATTCAAGCCCTCCCTAGGAGAGAGCCTCGTGAGTTCTCATGGAAACCCCATTGTTCAGGTCAGAGACATACAATTAAGGTCATGCCCTTCTTATCTCTCAGATATCACTGAGTATAATATCCAGTATAATCTAATTCTCAGGGATAAAGCTTTATACCATGACCAGTCTTCCTGTTCCATAGGGAAAAAGTTGTTCCATAGGAAAAAAGGTTGACCTACCTCTGGTTCAATTAACTAAACAGACATTTGTTAAGCATCTATTATGGGCATATCACTGAGTTAGGCATTGGGGAAGATACAAAGATTAAATAAGACAAGATCTGTGCCCTCATGAAGCTCTAATCTAGTAGGGAGATACTGCTCATACACAGGTAACGCTTTTGTATAAAATTATAACTATAGACCTATTCTTTAGGAATCATTATTTCCTTAAAGTGTTCTTTGAATGTCCAGTAAAATACAAATATAACATAAATAAACCATAAGTACATAAAGAAAATGCTATAGGTATTTGAAGGGGGTGTGAAGGGAGGGGTAAAGAGCAGAGAAGTTTGTAATTGACTACAGAGATCAGGATGGAACTTGTCTATAGAAAATACTGATAAGTTTGGCCAGTTTCCAGTTCGCTCTGTTCTTTTATATGAGAAAAAATATTTACATGCTCATTAACTTATAGGACAAATTGCCTCCTGGCTAAATAGAACCTTCTTTTTAGGAATGAACTTTTGCCTAATGATGAAAAGCAGATAATCTACAACCAGATTATATCAACAAAATTATATCCCTGACTTTTCTTTAATATACTCTAGCCGTGCATTTCCCTTGTTAAGTTGTTGGTGGACAGGGAATTACAATTAACTTGGATTTTAGTCTAATTAAAAGATAATTAGGCTAGTCAATCTATATTTTAAAAGACTATAATGGGGGCAGCTAGGTGGCTCAGTGGATAGAGCACCCGGCCCTGGAGTCAGGAGTACCCGAGTTCAAATACGGCCTCAGACACTTAACACTTACTAGCTGTGTGACCCTGGGCAAGTCACTTAACCCCAACTGCCTCACTAAACAAACAAACAAACAAACAAACAAAAAAAACCCCAAAAGACTATAATGTGTTCTAAAACCACATGTTTAGGATTATGTAATCTACTATTCCCTTTTAGTAATAATGGTTATAGATGGTATAAATAAAATTTATGCTCCTAAACAGGACTAAGTTATAGGATGCCATTTAGTCCACTAAAATTATTCCTTGGTAGACACAAGGAAGACCTAGATGTCTTCTGAGGGCCCTTGCACCTTTATACATTTAATCCTAATAATGGTATATTGATAACCAAGTAAAGGGTACCAACACCAAGGTTTAGGGAGTGACAGGATGGGACAGGCAGGAAAAGGCATTGGGATACTATTCACTGAGAGGAGCCAGGAAGAGTCAGTGAATATTGGAAGGATGTGTGAATATCCAATAGGCTTAAGAGAGACATTCAAGTCATAGGCTTCAGGTGCCAAATTCAACATTTGGGGTTTTGGACCAGGAAGGAAGCACATACGAAGATCAGGTTCTAGGTTCATGGGTCAGTTTCAGGTCCAGGAGGCTGCAAGACATTGGGAAGAATGGTTCAATAGAGGAGGTTCAATGTGGGGAGGTGAGAAATGACAAAGGAGAGTGGGTGGGCCATATGTTTCCCAATAAATAAAACAAGTTAAATTATCCTGGATATTAGCATAAAAAGGGAGGACCAAATGGCTAACAGAGAGACAGTCACAAATTGGGTCAATGTCCTGAAGAATCTTACTTTATAGATGAGAATCCAGACTAAGAGCAGGGTAACTGGGAAGTGGAGACCAGATCTTAAGAGGCCTTGACTGCCAGAGTCAGGTCCCAGGCAAAATATTTATAAGAATCGGGGACCAGAATCCAGTTGCACAGCATTTGTGCAGCAAATGAGGATACTCATAGTAGGCCTGACTTGATATGAGTCTTCTGAGATATATATATATATGTCTTATGAAATTGAACTGGGTCCAGGGCATGAGCAAGATTATGACCCCAGGTGAGGAGCAAACACATATAAAACAGAGTTGAAAAGGGTATGATGGTGAAATTGAGTCCCCTAAAAGAGGAATGACAACTCCCCCAGATTGCAAATTCATTTTTAGAGGGGAAACTTATATCCTGGGGAAAATCTGGCTCTAATTGCATCTAGGTAGATAAGTATTTGATATGGGAGAAACAGAATGAATCTCTGAAGATAAAGGGAGAACTAGAGGTGTACTAGCTCAGTCATTGTTTTCTTACAGATAGTTGACTGTTGTAGATATCTTCATGCTTTTCCATTTTTGGGGTAAAGGGGACTCTGTTAACATTTATTAAGCACCTATAAAATACAAGATACTGTCCTGAGTGCTGAAGGTATAAAGGTGAAAAATGATAAAGACCTCATGAACTTTATAGTTGGATGGGGTTGGAGGAGAGGAAGAACATTTTTTTCCTTTTTTTGGTGGGGCAATGAGGTTTAAGTGACTTGCTAGTCACACAGCTAGTAACCATCAAGTGTCTGAGGCCAGATTTTGCACTCAGGTCCTCCTGAATCCAGGGCTGGTGCTTTATCCACTGTGCCACCTAGCTTCCCCCAAGAGAAAGAACATTTTGTGTGATACAAGGGCAAGTGTGATAGTATTTTAATACTACCAAAAAAATCTGACATGACTTTCACCTGGGGAAAAGGGGAACAGAGAATACTGCATTGAAGAGGTGATCTCTGAGTTGAACATGGAAGGAAGGGAGGGACTTCATCAGACAGAAAGGGGAGGACTTATGGAGTATGACATGAACGGATAAAGCATTTAGTAAGCACTTACTTTATGCAGAGCACTGTATTAAGTGCTGAAGATACAAATAGAAGAAAAAGACAACTCCAGCTCTCAAGGAGCTCACATTCAGATTGGGGAGATACTATATGTGGAAGGTTTCAGCTACAAGTCAGATGGAAAGATTCTGTATTCCTTAGGGTGCAGCAGCAAAGAGGATTTTAATGCTTCTTCTTTGATGTAATTTCCACTGGTAAGATTATATTTATTACTCTGATGAACCATTTGAAAAAGCCAAGGACTGGGATTTCCAGAATTTTCTTTGTCAGAACTTTCTTTTCTGTGTTGTTTTTTTTTTTTAGTAGCTACAGCTACTTCACCTGGAGAAACAATTGTCAGACTGCATCTCCAAAGATTTTGCTTCATAGGATGATGTCAGAGGGCTCTGGACTGAAACCGTTTTTGCTTCCAGGGCTCTTGGGTTTAGGGTGAAATTATTATCCCCATATTCGTAAGAGATAGTGGGGAAGAAAGGCCTGGCCGTGAAAAAAAATAAAAGTAGGGGATGAAGAGTAGTCCAGTTTGGCTGAATGTAGGAAATCTGAAGCGAGTTGTAAAAGATACAAAGTCAAAACAGTGAGGTTAGAGTCAGATTGTGGAAGATTTTGAATACCAGAATTAGGATTTTAAACTTTATTTGCTAGATAATGAGTAGACATAGAAAGTTTTTGCGTAGAGGAGTTAACATGACCGTGGTGGTATATTAGGAAAATTCCTCAGATTGGAGAGGGAATATTATAGAGGAAAGAAAGCCAGTTCTGTAGGCCATTACAACAGTTTAAGTGAGAAAATATGAGGTCCTGAATTAGGGTAGTTATTGTGGGAATGCACTGGAGATCCAATTGAGAAGTAGAAAGATTTCTAGGTATAAAGAACAGTACTTAAAAAATGGTTGGATTTATGAAGTAAGGAGGAGGAAAGAGTAAAAAAATAATCCAAATGTTATAAGCCTAAGTAATTGGGAAGATGGTCACACCATGGTAAAAGCTAGAGGACTTAAAAGTAGGGATAGGATAGGGACAGGTTTAGAAGAAGAGATGATGAATTCAGTTTCATGAATGTTGAGTTTTAGAGATGCATGGGGCATCTAAGATGGATGAGTATAAGGAGCTGGAAATAAGGGATTAGAGCTCTGGGGAGGGGAGGAGGAGGAGGTATAGATTTAGCAGATATCAACATGGAGATGATACTTGAAGCTATAGGAATGGAGTGTAAAGAGATGGAAGAAGAGCATGCAAGACAGAAACTTTTACAATACTTATGTTTAAGACAAACGAGGAATTATCATAGTAGATAGAAGAGTAATCTTGGAGATGGAGAATGAGTCTAGTGTGTTTTAGAAAACAGGAGTGATGAGGGTGTCAAGAGAAAGGGGGTAGATAGAGGGAAGTCAAGGAGGATGAGGAAAGAAGAAAAGATCATTAGACTTTGTGGTAAGAAGGTGACTCATGACCTTGGAAAAAGCTGTTCTAGTAAAAGAGTGATTGCAAGAGACACCAGATTGCAAGAGATTAAAAAAAAATAATAGCAAGTACTTTATATATTGTTTTAAGGTTTGCAAAGGGTTTTACAAATATCATCTCATTTGATCCTCATAGCAACTCCACAAGATAGATGTTATTATCATTCCCAATTTACAGATGTAGAAACTGAGGCAGGTAGAGGTTAAGTTACTTGTCCAGGGTCACGTAGCTAGTAAATTTCTATGGCCAGATTAAAATTTAGGTCTTCCTAATGCCAGCTCCAGTGCTCTAATCCACTTCCCTGAAATGGAGGTGGTGTTTAAACTATTCTTTCCAAGAACTTGGCAGTGAAAGAAAAGACGTGACCATAGCTTGAGGAGGTGGTATAGATAAAGGAAAATTCCCTCCTCCCCCCCAAAAGTTGAGAACTTAACTTGTATTTGGCTAAGGGGAAGGAATCAGTAAAGAGGAAGAGACTGAATTAGGGGGTTAGAGTAGGTATGATAACTAAAATGAGATGTCAGAGCAGGCAGAAGGAATGGATTGGAGGGTGGGCTCAGCTTTAGCAAGAAAGAAGTCTACCCTCTTAATATAAGACCAAAGGGAAAGAGGTGAAGACCTCTTGATAGCAATAAAGATTAGGAGAGTAGAAAAGGGGAGTAGTAGGAGTCTGATTCAGATGGCTTTAATCCCAATAAAAATAGAAGGTAAAAATTACCATCTGAGAATAAAGGAGGAGTGGTGTAATTAATGGATAGTAGAGAAAGGAGAAGTCTTGTAACAGCCATTTTAATAGAGAGCCCCTAAGAGAAGAATAAAAGTATTGCTATGTGTTAAGTTAGGTTATATATGTACATTTATAGTGTACTGGTTCAGGGGCAAGATGGAGGAGCCAGATAGTAGGAGCTACCCAATGTGAGGGTTATCAGGGCAGAGATGATGAAAGGTCAAAAAACCAAGAGAATAAAAAAAGCTGCTCTTGTTTAAAGGATTAAATGTTACCTGTTCAAGAAGAGCTTAGGCCCATATATAGCTAGAGCTTCCATTTTAAATTTACTTACAGTTGGAATCGAAGAGGAAGGAATTTGGATTTGTCCCCAAATTTTAGGCGAATTTGGATACATCAAAGGGTAGAAACCAGATCTTTTATTTTATTTTATTTTAGAATCCATCCTTTAAAATTTTTTCATTCCTCATCATCATTGTAATAATAAATAGCATTTACATAGCATGCTGTTCTGTAAAGTACTTCACAAATGCTATCTCATTTCATTTTCATAACAACCTTTTTAAGTAGGTGCTATTATTAGTCTCTTTGATTTTATTGATAGAGAATTCCCATTTTAGGAAAATCTTTCTACTAATGTAAATCAGCACATTCTTGGCAATTTATAGAGGTTGTATGATTTACTTGAGGTCATAAAGATAGTATATGTCAAAGTCAAGACTGGAGCTCAGTGCTTCCATACTGTCTCTAAAGTAAAAAAGATTGGGGATGTTCTGGTCAATGTATCTCTATGTGTGACATATTCAAATTTAATCTGCAAGTCTAGACAATCAATAAATCAAATCCTGATTTCTAGCTCGCTGATTTTCGAGATGCAAATGTTCACAATGAAAATTTAACAATTGCTTAGAGCCAGGATGAGCTGGCTCCAGCACATCCTGATGATATCTGTTAATTATAGTATTGGCATGAAATAATAACAAAATAGCACAGATCTCATCACTGCCAACATTATTTATTGGGGTACTAGGTGGGTCTCTCTCCTCATAGGGCTGTTTCAAATGAGATAATATCTATTAAGTACTTGGCATATTGTAGATGAAGCAAGCACTTAATAAATGTTGATTCCCTTCCTCTTTTCCTTGATGGGAGTTAAGACTCCCATCATAAAGTCCTAAATACTTTACACATTATTGGTCTGCCTGAATCTTTTGTGAAATCTGAAACCCACTCTGAGTCCCAGTTTGGTTGCCCTCAGACTGGAACAAATATATCTTCATTCAATTCAAAAAGCATTTACTAAGTATCTCCTACGTTTAATAAGTTAGTTATAGTATCATTCAAATAGCAGTGCCTCATGACTATAGGAATTATCACATTTCAAAGGAAGGACTAAAATATCCTTACATTGCTCTGGCTACATTAGGGGAATAAAGTCTTATTTCAGTTTATTCAGAAGTTGACATTAGGCATGGAAAAGAGAAGTGACCTTTTCAGCCAAGCCCTGTGAAGGAAAAACTTAAAATGTTTCTATTTCCTTAGGCACTATGGTCATAGCTGACACTGGGAATAGTGTTGGCACCATTCCCAGAACACTATATGGTAGGCAAGACAAAGAAGCGCTGGGCTCACTTGGTGTTCATCAATAAGAGCTGGTTCTACCTTCTTCAAGGGAGGGAAGGCATACGGGGTGACACAGATGCCTTAACAAATCCCTGATTCAGGTGACAGGGCCATTCCACTAGAAGGAAGGTGCTATTATTATCCCTAATTTACAGACAAGGAAATTAAGATAATCAGAAGTTAAATTACTTGCTCAGGATCACCAAACTTGTAGGATATGTAGCCAAATTTGAACTCAGGGCCCCTTGTCTCCAGATCCAGCGCTCTATCCACTACTTAGCTGCCTCAAAACCTAACCTAATGTATGTGGGATGGGAGCAGGGAGGACAAGGACAAAAAAGGAAATAACCATGGAAGCTGCTAGACTCTTAGGAATTATGGTCTCTAGGTTATTGAAGGAGGAACCATTTTCCTGTAAGAAACTGACATCAAATTTGATACACCTAGGTTTTATTAAGCTCTTGACACAACTCCTAAGTCAATCAGTGAGATACTTGGATCATTTTTCTCCTCCACCAGGGCAATTTGATCATGGGACCTGGCACAAAGTAGGTGCTTACTAAATGCTTGTTGACTGACTAATTCACCAATTTTATAGATGAGAGGTAGGTCCTCACTCAAGCACATCTAATCAGTTTCTCCTCTCTGAAGTCACAGGCAGGGAGATCCTAGGAATTGGCCAATGAAGCCCTGGCTGATCAGGCATGAGACTTGAAAGCTTTCAGCATGAGACATGGAAGGTTCCAGAAAAGACAGGGTGGGTATGTTAGGTTGGAGAAGGGGGGCAAGCCCAGAGCAGAGTCAACCAGCTGCAAGTTCTCAGAGAAGTCCCTTAAACCAGACAGGTTTTTTTTTCCAGTCTAGAACTAACTCTCTCTCTCTCTCTCTCTCTCTCTCTCTCTCTCTCTCTCTCTCTCTCTCTCTCTCTCTCCCCTCTTTCATCTCTTCTCTCTCACTTGGTGACCTCATCAATTCCCATGTTTAATCGACATCTCTATATAGATGACTTTCAGAGCTATATATCTAGCCCCATTCTCTCTCCTGATCTCCAGTTTTATACCATCACTCGTCTGTTATACATTTTGAACTGGATATTTCTTAGACCTCTCAGACTCAACATATGGAAAACAGAGTTCATTATCTTTCTCCCCAAACACAACACTTTCCCAAATTTTCTTCTTTCTGTCGAAGGCACCACCATCCTCCCAGTCACTCAGCTTTGCAACTTTGACATCCTTGGTTCCTCATTCTCATTAATTACATATCCAATCAGTTGCCATATTTTGTAGTTTCTACCTTCACAACATCTCTTGCATCCTTCCTCTTCTCTCTACTCCCATAGCTACCGCTCTAGTACTCATCACTTCTCCCTTAGGCAATTGCAATAACTTCCTAATTGGTCTCCCTGCTTCAAGTCTCTCTTCACTCCAATCCATCATTCACAGAACTGCTGAAGTGATTTTTTTAAAGTGCAGATCTGACCATGGTACTCCTTAACTTAATGAACTCCATGGGTTTCCCATTACCTCTGTGATCATGTATAAACTCTGCCAGGCATTTAAACTTTTTAACCTGGCCACTTCCTACCTTTCAAGTTTTGTAACACCTTACATTCCCTGAACACACTCTGTGGTCCCACCAAATTGGCTTTCTTACTGTTCTGTATGTACAACATTCTGTCTCCCATATCTCTGCCTTTGTATTGCCTATCCACCATGCCTGGAGAGGCACCTCCCTCTGTACTCAGCCTCTTAGAATTCCTAGTGTCCCATAAGACTAAGTTGAAGTACCACTTTCTACATGGAGCTTTTCTTGATCCCTCAAGTTCCTAGTGCCCCTCCTCCACGACTACCTTGTAGTTATTTGGTTTATATTTTCTATATATGATTTTATATGCACTTTCTGCTCAATAGAATGCAAGCTCCTTGAGGACAAGGGCCTTTTAATTTTTTTCTTTATATTAATATCACCTAGCTCAGCACCTGGTGTATGCACACACATGTGGTTTTTTTGTTTTTGTGGGGCAGTGGGGGTTAAGTGACTTGCCCAGGGTCACACAGCTAGTAAATGTCAAGTATCTGAGGCCGGATTTGAACTCAGGTCCTCCTGAATCCAGGGCCGGTGTTTTATCCACTGTGCCACCTAGCTGCCTCCACAAATGTGTTTTGATCAGTCAAGATCTTCTCCTTCCTCCCTCTATCCCTGTCCCTTATCTTTGATCTCGAGAAAACAAGAAAGCTAAAACTCAATACCAACATGTATAGTCAATGAAAACAAATGCCCACAATGGCCATCTTAAAAAAATGTGTGTCTCATTCTGCATTCTGAGACTTTCACCTCCCTATCAGGAGGTAGGTGCCCATGTTTTATCATTAGTCCTCTGGAATCCTGGTTGACTATTACACTGATAAGAGTTTGGTACAATAGTATTCCTTCACATTTATTTACCAATACATGTCAACCATTCCCCAATTTATGGACACTGCTTCATTACCATTCTTTGCCACCTCCAAAAGAGCTATAGATATTTTTTGTAAATCTTTAGAGTTTGTTTTGCTCCGTGTTCCCTTAACATGCCCTTCCTCTAATTTTCCTTCTCCCTTTTGTCTCCTCTTTTCCCGTTGAGTGAAATGGATCTCTCTCAGGGGCAGCTAGGTGGTGCAGTGGATAGAGCACTGGCCTTGGAGTTGGGAGTACCTGAGTTCAAATCCAGCCTCAGACACTTAACACTTACTAGCTGTGTGACCCTGGGCAAGTCACTTAACCCCAATTGCCTCACTAAAAACAAAACAAAACAAAGAAATGGATCTCTCTCTCTCTCTCTCTCTCTCTCTCTCTCTCTCTCTCTCTCTCTCTCTCTCCTCCTCCTCCTCCTCCTCCTCCTCCTCCTCCCTCCCTCCCTCCTTCTCTGTCTCCATCTCTGACTCTCTCAGTCTCCCTCTACCTCTCTCTCTCTCCTTTCTCTCCTTTACTCTCTCTTTCATTCTCTTCCCTCCTCCCTCCATCTCTCTGTCTCCCTACCTCCCTCCTTCCCTCCCTCCTTCTCTGTCTCTGTTTCTGCCTCTCTCTGTTGCTGTCTCTCTCCTTTCTCTCCTTTACTCTCTCTTTTACTCTCTTCCCTCCTCCTCCTTATCTCTCCTCTCCTTCACTCTTTCTTTCATTCTCTTCCCCTTCTTCTCCTCTCTCTTCTTCCCTCCTTTTCTCCCTCCCTCCTTCCCTTCCTCCTTCTCTGTCTCTCTCTGTCTCTGTCTTTGTCTCTCTCCATCTCTCTCTGTCTCTCTGTCTCTCTTTGTCTCTCTCCCTCCTTCTCTTTTTTTCCCTCCCTCCTTCCTTCCCTCCATCTCTGTCTCCGTCTGTCTCTCTCTGTCTCTCTCCTTATTTTGACCAGTTCAGATGAAAGTGAGGGTTGCATTGACTTCTTCCATCTCCTCCTTCTTTTTTTGTATAGTGACCTATTTGGGCACCCTGATTATGTGAGGTAATTTCCCCTAACCTTTCTTTCCCTTCTGTCTCCCTGCTCCTTGCCAGTGCATTCCTTTCTCCTTTTTCCCTCATTCTTTTCTTAATATTATCAAGACATAACAGAACCATGCACAGGCCTTGTTTAATTGGACTCCCTCTTTGAAGTCTCATGATAATAGAGTTCAGAAGGCACATATGTATAATCTCCACAAAATTGAATGCCAGCAAGTTTATCTTTGTTTAGTCATTTATCATTGTTCATTTATGCTTACCTTTTTGTGTTTCTCTTCAGTCTGGTGTCTTAACTTCAAAGTTTTTACACAGCTCTGGTCTTTTCATCAGGAATGCTCAGAAGTCCTCTTATTCACTAAAGATTCCTTTTCCCCCCTGTAGGACTGTACTTAGTTTTGCTGGGTAAATTATTTTTTGGCTGTAAGCTCACATCCTTTGCCTTCTAGAAAACCATATTCCAAGTTCTCTGATCCTTTATAGTGGTGGTTGCTAAATTGTTGGTGATCCTGATTGTGGCTCCTCAGTACCTGAATTCTTTCCTTCTGGCTGCTTGAAGTAATTTTTCTTTGACTCAGAAGCTCTGGGTTTGGGTGTCATGTTGTAGGGAGTTTTCATTTTGGGGTTTCTTTCAGGAGCTAAACAGTGGATTCTTTTTATTTCTATTTTGTCCTCTGGTTCTAAGAGATCTGGACAATTTTTTTTTAAGATTTCTTGAAATATGATATCTAGGTTTTCCTTTTTGGCTGTGGAATTCAGCCACAGTGATTCTTAAATTTTTCTCCTCAATCTGTTTTCCAATTTAGTTGTTTTTACTATGAGATACTTTATATTTCCTTCTGTTTTTTTTTTTTTGGTCAATCTTCCACTTTGTTTTAACACTTCTTGTTGCCTCATGAAGTCATTGCCTTTTTTTTTTTTTTTGCAGGGCAATGGGGGTTAAGTGACTTGCCCAGGGTCTCACAGCTAGTAAGTGTCAAGTGTCTGAGGGAGGATTTGAACTCAGGCCCTCCTGAATCCAGGGCTGGCGCTTTATCCACTGTGCCATCATGGCCTTTTATTTAGTCCACCTTACTTTTCAGGGAATTTTTTACTTGGGCAAGATTTTGTACCAAGCTGTTAATTCCCATTCTAATTCTTTCTTTCATAGTTTTTATTTCTTTGCCAATTTTTACTTAATTACTTTTATTATATTTATAAAATATTTTTACCTCTTAAAAACCTTCTAACTTTGTCTTTCTAGGAATTTTAATTGAGTTGTGCCCAATCTGTGTTTTTTTTCCCTGAGACATTGTTTTAGAGTAATTTCTTCTCTTGCCTCTGCCACAATGATAGCTGATTATAGTGGGATTCTTTTTGTTGTTGCTGTTGTTTGTTTGCTTGATTCGTATTGTTGCGACTTCCTGACTTCCAACTTGATCTTAGAACTGTACTCTGCAGCACATCTGGAGGGAAGGTCTAGGCTGGTCCTACTGATGCTTTCCTGGGGGTATTGAATGTTGTATTATTCCAGGATCTCAGGTATAGCCTGGGGACTTGCAAGTTTTCAGTATTCTCAAAGTGATGTGATCCTGAGCAAAGTTTGATATTTTCAAAGTACAATTTCGTACTATTTGATAATTAGTAAATATATTATTTTATAGTGTGTTTGTGTGTGTGTGTGTGTGTATGTGTTTCAGTGAAGGCTTTAGGAAATAGATGAGTCAGCTATGTGGATAAAGTCCTGAACCTTGAGTTGGGAAGACCTAAATTCAAACCCCACATCATGTATAACCCTGGGCAAGTTGCTTAAGTTCTCTCAGCATCATTTTCCTTATCTGCAAAATGGAATAATAATAGTGCTTATTTCACAAGGTTATTGTGAGGAGCTAATTGGATAATATATAAAAAGCATCTTGCAAACCTTAAAGAACTGTGTAAATGTTAGCTATCGTTCTTGTTACTGTGCTAAAAGTTGAGGTCTTACTTTTTATTAGGGCAGATTAATTAATTTCAGGTTTTCTTTATAAATTATACATTGTGTATTTTGCCATGAGTACACTTTTTAGACACCTTAAGCATCTCAGATGAATTTGTAAGTCGCGCAATACCAAATAAGGAAGTTGTCTTCTCTCCTAGTAAGCTATTTCTCAAGCACTTGGTTTGTACTTGTCCCATGTACGATGTTCTAACTACTTTTCCAGGTTTTCCAGATTCCTTTTGTGTTTTGTCTTCCCCTTTAGTTTGTAAGCTCCTTGAGGGCAGGGATTTGTGTAATTTAAGATTCTAAATGTGGATTCTAATCTGTTCCCCCAGTTTTGGGGGAAACTGACTAAAAATCACTGATAAAACGAGTTTAGGTTTTTAAGGGTTTATTGGAAAATAGAAAGAAAAAGATTGAGAACAGAATTCTAACAGCCTGGCATTCCTATCTTTCCTCAAATTTCCTGTGAAGTCCTCTGCCGCCACCACCATCAAGTCAGGAAGCCAAAAAGCCCCAGCGCTCTCTGCGCAGGCTCCCTTTCCTCCTTCCTGTCTCCTCCCAGACCATAGGAGGCTCCTCAAGTTGATTGGCTGGTAGCCTTGATAGACAGCACCCATGAGCAAACGTCATTTCCTGACGCCAAGGAAAAGCCACAATGCCTCTGAGGCATTTTCCTCATGGTGGAGCTTTCCCACAGCAAGTCTCCAGTAGGTGGCGTCATTCCAATCATTACAGATTATATATCTTTTTCTTTTTCTTGTATCTTTAGCACTTAACACAGTGTCTGGCATAGAGTAGGCACTTAATAAATCGATTATTGACTGCTGAATATATCCACATTGCCTATTATTGACTATTAAATATATCCATGTTGCTTCTGCTTGAGAAGAGTACAGCTCCCTCATTTCTAACTTAACATTTTGTGTAATCTTTCTCATGTTGTTCTAATGTCTTCTGAAACATAATTGAGGTTATCCAAGTAGTCCAGCCCCTTTGTATAGTTCATATTGCATATCATTTTTTATGGTGAAAAATGATTGGTGTCCTGGCAATTCCTTTTATCTGGTGTAGAATTTCACTGACCTTCCCAAATTCCACATACCCATTGATTTCAGACCCATTTTTCCTGTTTGTGTCTGTATCCCAGTTTACCCTTCAATTATGTCCTCTGGAACTACCATTCTATTGTTAACAAGTTGTCCTTCATATTGGAGGTGTGCCCTTCCACCAGAAACTGTTTTGTACATATTATTGCATGTTTATGTATATATTATTTTCTTGAAAATGAACGTAAGCCTCTTTAGGGCAAGGACTGCTTTATTTTTGTCTTTGTAACCCCATCACATAGTAAATGGTAGGTACTTAAGAAGTGCCTATTGACTTGAATGGAATTTTCCCTATTTCCTTTGCCCAAGGGCTTCTTAAACTTTTTCCACTAGCAACCCTTTCCCCCCTCCCTGAGAAATAAAATATTTATAGCTGCTCTTTTTGTGGTGGCAAGGAATTGGAAATTGAGGGGATGCCCATCAGTTGGGGAATGGTTGAACAAATAGTGGTATATGAATGTAATAGAATACTATTGTGATGAGCAGGTGGATTTCAGAGAAACCTGGAAGGACTTACATGAACTGATGCTGAATGAGATGAGAACCAGGAGAACATTGTATACAGTATCAACAACATTGTGTGTTGATCAACTATGATAGACTTGACTCTTCTCAGCAATACAATGGTCCAAGATAGTTCCAAAGGACTCATGATGGAAAATGCTCTCCAAATCCAGAAAAAAGGAACCATAGAATCTAGATGCAGATTGATTTCCTTTTTTTTGTTTTTTGAGGTCTTTCCCTTTTGCCCTAATTCTTCTTTCACAGCATGACTAATGCTGAAATATGCTTAATGTGATTATACATATATAACCTATATCAGATTGCTTGCTGTCTTGGGGAGGAGGGAGGGAGGGGAGAGAGGGAGAAAAATTTGGAACTAGAAATCTTATAAAGAGAAATGTTGAAAACTATCTCTACATGAAACTAGAAAATAATAAAATACTTTCATGATTTAAAAAAAGAAGCTCTGTGGTAAACAATTAGTTCATATGCCACTTGCTATCAGAAGCTTTTCCTGGTTCTCTTGTTTTATAGTGTTGCTTCCCTCCTTAAATGACCTTTTATTTACTTAAATGTTTTCATGTTGTATTCTCTGGTGGATTGTAAGCTCCTTGAGGGCATTTTGGTATTTGTATACATACCCAGAGTAATGTCTTACCTGTAGTAGGAGCTTGTGGAATTGATTTGATTTGCCATAGCTGACAAAATTCTCCATTATTTCCCTTGGAAAAAGGTCCATCTCTTTAGTATCTAAGATGGGAGGCAGTTTATGATCATTTTCCATAAACTGGTCTCAAGCAGTCCAAACATCTCTGTAAGAAGTTTAGAAGATTCCATTTCTCAGAAAACTCATAGAGGGCAGCATTTGTATTATTCTCCCTCTTGGACATTTTACCCAGTATTCTATATATTTGCTCAGAGACTCCAAAGAAGTCTGTAGGACTTTTTCCGTGGAGGACAGGAGAGAGATGTTACAAGGGAAGCAACATGGTTGCATCTCTGGATTTATCTTTCAGGGTTCATCTGACAATTGGGGGCTTGGAAAGTAGTGGTCCTGGATGATGGACCCGAGGTCTTGGAATGCTAGTTCTTTCATTGTCAATACAGATGACTTTTTAGGAATTATCTCTCAGCACTGTCTTTAAAGAAGAGGGTAGCAGCACTTCAGGCAAGGCAAAATCCAGAATTGTACACAGTCTTGTTCCTCACTGGAGGGGGTCATTTTTGGGGGAGGGTGGGGCAATGAGGGTTAAGTGACTTGCACAGGGTGACACAGCTAGTAATTGTTAAGTGTCTGAGTTCGGATTTGAACTCAGGTTCTCCTGAATCCAGGGTCGGTGCTTTATCCACTGTGCCACCTAGCTGCCCATTAAGGGTTCATTCTTTCCTTTGGACCCTTCTACCTCTCCCATCCAAAGGACATTTCCTTTCCCTACAAGCTTTGCCTTCTCCGGTTTCTTGATTTTTTCTAACTACGAGTCTAAAGGTTAGGTGAAGTTGCAGCCAGAGCCTGCCAGATAGAACTGAAGTGAACTCCCCCACCTCCCTTCTTGCATATCCTGAATCATGAGACCAGGGACCACTGTTCTGAGAAGCTTGGTGGCCTTGAAGTAAGGCCAAACTTCAGCAGCCTGTCTGAAAGAGAACTTGCTGATGAATTAAACCTTTAGTCCCTGTTCCAACACTAAATCTGGGTTGGTTTCTTTCTCTTTAAAATGGAAGAATTAAGCAAAGTTCTTTCTCTGTGACCATGGGCAAGGGACTTGATCTCTTCGGCTTCATTTCCCTTTCTCTAAAATGGAGTAATTGGACAAGATGGTTCCAACTTCTAACAGAATTTTTTGAGGGTTTGGGGGGAATTGGCTTCTAGCCCCATTTCAGTTTTTTCCCCCAAACACATCTATCTACTTGTTTGTTTTGGAGGTTATTCTTTGCATCACTCTTCCCTGGAGCAGGCTCTCTACCCCCCACCTGCCCCCAATCATGCCTCTTGCATGACAAGTGTAAAAAAATACATGCCATTAGCTGAGTGGTATAGTTGGTACAGTGCTGGACTTCAAGTTAAGATCTTGAGTTCCAATCCCGCTTCACACACTTTTTGTTGTTGAGTTGTTTCAGTTGTATCTGACTCTTTGTGACCCCAATTAGGGTTTTCTTGGCAAAGATAGTGAAGTGGTTTGCCATTTCCTCCTCCAGCTCATTTTATAGATGAGAAACTCGGGCAAACAGGGTAAAGTGACTTGCACAGGATCACACAGCTAATAAGTGTCTGAAGCTAGATTTGAACTCAGGAAGATGAATCTTCATGACTTCAGGTCTGGCACTCTAATCCACTGTGCCACCTAGCTGCCCTTGCCTCAGACATTACTAGTTATGTAATTAGGCAAGTCATATAACCTTTCTTTATGGTGTTTGTTCATTTATAAAGTGAGGGAGTTGGGTTTGATGACCTCTAAATCAATGACCCTATGATCTAGTCATTAAGAATAATGAGTTTTCAAAGAGATAATTATTAAGAGGATGCTACCAGATGACTTATTTCCTTTGGAAATATTGGAGATGGGCAACTTTTCTGACAGCAAGAGCCAACAGAAGTCTTGTTTCTAACCACAGAATGACGTTTCCTCTCCAGCCCTAATCCCCTAACTGATACAGATTGCTCTGGGACATGATATGTGGCTCTTGCCCCAGGTACAACAATTCCTAGTTATGGTGTTAGCAGGAGCCCCAGGTATGGTTTGTCTGCTTGGTATTCTCTTTTCCTCTGCTTATTGTCTTTGTCTAAACAAGGCTAAAACTCTGCTAAGGCAAATCTTCCTCTGCCATTCATCCACATAACTTTGATCTGCAACAAAAAAATAGACAACCTCTAAGTTTTCTCTATTATTGACTCCAGATTCAGATATAGTGGCTACAGATCTTGATGTCCTTGCCTCTTTTTTTTTTTTTTTGGTGAGGCAATTGGGGCTAAGTGACTTACTCAGGGTCACATAGTAAGTGTCAAGTGTCTGAGGCTGGATTTGAACTCAGGTCCTCCTGAATCCAGGGCCAGTGCTCTATCCACTGCGCCACCTAGCTGCTCCTGGCCTTGTCTCTTTAACACCTGAAATGGGTGGTTCTCTCTTTAACTTTTTTTTTGTGAGGCAATTGGGGTTAGTGACTTGCCTAGGGTCACACAACTAGTAAGTGTGGAATTGAACTCAGGTCCTCCTGAATCCAGGGCCAGTGCTCTATCCACTGCGCCACCTAGCTGCCCCTCCTTAACTTTTTAAAAGCCATTTTGTTGTTGTTGTTTATTGTATCATATCTTCATAACCTTATTAGGAGTTTTTTTTTGGCAAAGATACTGGAGTGGTTTGCCATTTCCTTTTCCAGCTCATTTTACAGATAAGGAAACTGAGGAAATAGGTTTAAGTGACTTGCCCAGAATCACACAGTTAGTAAGGGTCTAAGGCCACATTTGAATTCAGGAAGATGGGCCATCTTGACTCCAGATCCTTCACTCTATCCACTATACCAACTAGCTTCCCTTCAGGAGCCATAAAATGCTCTAATTTTTCCTCTAATTAAGCTCCCTTAAGAATATCTTTAACAACTTTGTGAAATTTTTTAAATTACTAAAGGCTAGCAGCAAAATCTTCTAGTTATAAGCCCCACCTAAAAAAAGAAGAGGATCTAGAAGTAGTTGGGGGAATTCTTCAAATCCTACACCATGTATTCCTTCAGGGAATAATTTTTATTTTAAAATGTGGGAGATAGGAAAGGTCTTGATTCCTTTATTTTATGTGAGCTGCTCGACTTCAGGTTCAATTTGGCCTACTTTTGAATCATTAATAACTGCTATGACAGAGAACTTAAGAATTCAACAATAGAAGGACTCTGGGCTCAAATTCTGCCTCAGACACTTAGTAGTTGTATGAAACTGGGTAAATCACTTAAATTTCATGCACCATTGTTTCCTCATCTGGAAAATGCGTGTGTGTGTGTGTGTGTGTGTGTGTGTGTGGTTGGTTGGTTGGTTGGACTCAATGGCCACTAATTCAATGGCCTCTTCCAAAATCTATGATCTTGGGGCAGCAAGGTGGCGCAGTGGTTAAAGTGCCGGCCCTGGATTCAGGAGTACCTGAGTTCAAATCCGACCTCAGACACTTGACACTTGCTAGCTGTGTGACCCTGGGCAAGTCACTTAACCCCCATTGCCCTGCAAAAAGCAAAAAAAAACCAAAAAAACAAAACAAAATCTATGATCTTTGGGGAATTAGGAAGTGCATTATAGAACCAAGGGAAGTAGTAGCAATATGGACAGATTATCTAGCTCATCACAATGTCTGGGTATATGAAGATTAGGATCCATGGAAAATATTTTGTTAGTCATGTTTCTTTCCTGACTCTTCTCTCTTTTTCTGCCTGCCCTATTCTTTCCCCACTACTGCAGCTTTATTCAGTACCACCCCTGCCTTTAGTCCCATTCTCAGGTGGTCTCCCTTCCTTACTCCATCCTTGTAGAAGACCTAAAGGAAGAGTGAGGACTTAGTATATCTGTAGGATGATAATAGTATGATCTGTAGGATTTCTACTACAGATACAAAATGATGGCAAGTTACAGTGAATACAACATTTCCACTGCATATCTTAACAAACACCTTCCCTTTTAGACCTTTACAGACAACTGAAGAGTATCTTCCACAGAATATTTACTCAAAACATTTGGGGGATCAAACTGGCTTCTCTGTTAGGACTATACCTCAACATATTATCCCCTAGCTTGGTCCTTTGGAAAAAGTGAGAACAATATTGTTCTCATATAATTAGGGTTTAAATATCTTTTTTTCTCATTGCAGTGATGGAAAGATTGTAGCCATCAAGAAAATAATGAAGAAGACATTTATTCTCTCCAAGATAATACGTAAAGAAGTGAAGCAAGTAAGGTAAATAGAAAATGTTGGATAATAGAATTGTAGGATTTAAAATTGGGAGGACCTTTAGAGATCAACCATTTCACTTTTTAAGGATAGGGAAATTGAGTTAACCTTTCTGGGTTAAGTGACTTGGTCAAGCTATATAATAACAATTCAAACTAAATATGGAATTTATATATATGGAGAAAAAGAGAAAAGAGAGGAAGAGGCAGAGAAAGAGAGAGGAAGAATAAAGAGAAGGGGAGAGGAAGAGGGAAAAAGAAGATTTGGAAGAAGAGAGGAGAATAGAGGGGGAGAAAAAGAGAAAGTGGGGAGAGGGGAAGAGATGGAGAGGGAGAAAGAAATGGAAGGGGAGAGGGGGAGAAGAAAGAGAGAAATGGGGAAGGAGAAGAGAAGAGGGAAGAGAGGGGGAGAAAGAGGAGAGAGAGAGGGAGAAGGGAGGAGTAGAAAGAACAAAAGTGGTGGTAAAAACATGACATAGTGGATAGGGAGCTCGAAGTCAAGAGGACTTGGGCTCAAGTATTTTCTTTGACACAAACCAGTTATATGACCTTTGACCAAGTCACTTAACCCTTTCAGTGCCCTAGGCAATTCTCTAAGACTCTAAGTTACAGAAGTGTTGACACAGGTTGATAGAAGGGTTTTCTTACTTAGGAGTTCCCTATACCAATGAAATCACAGGTTGGGTCCCTATCTCTTATTATACACGTATATGTGTGTGTATGTGTGAGTGGGTATATGTATGTATGTGGGATAACAAGCTCATGATATGGAATGATTATATTTCCCACTTGTCAAGTTGATTGGTTTCTGACTTGGGATAGTTCTCAAAATTTGTGGAATAAAATGACAGCATAGCATAGCGGAGAGAGCACCAAACTTATCAAAGAACAATGAACTTGGAGATATAAGTCAAAGGATCTGAGTTTTAATCTGGTTTTGCTGCTTGTTACTTGTGTTACCATAGGCAAGTGACTTAATCCATCTAGACCTCAGTTTCTTCATGTAGAAAGTGAGGAGGTTGGGCTAGATGAACTCTAAGGTCCCTTCTAGACCCACATCCTAAGTCAAATAATGGTGCAGCCCCATACAATCCATTCCTGGATTCTTCCCCTTTAATAGGAAACCTTTGAGTGAGTTTGGTAGAACTAAAAGGTATTGTCATGGCAAAGTCTGAACATAGTTAACAACCTACAAGTTAGGAGGGCTTCCTTTGACCCTATGTCATTCTAAAGTAATACTTTACTGTTCATATTTCTATAGTACTTTCATATTTCTGAACAAAGTCCTTCTCCAATGCGATATCATGGTGTAGAGACCACCATTGTTTCCCTGAAAGCTTTGCCAGAAAAGCACAGGTTTTGTAAGGTTCTGCTAAGATGGAAAGGCTTTGAGTATCCGTATAGCAACACACTGCTTACTGTCTATCTGAGGACCAGACAAGCTGGGGACAGAGAATCAGCACTAGCATGTTTGCTACTAGGGTAATGAATTCTCTAGTTGAAGAGACCCATAAAACATGTACATACAAATGCAAAATGATCCATAGATCTGTGTACTCCCCTTCTATTTTCACAGTTATGAGTTGTGGGAGTGATGAAATGGTGGAAAAAGGGGAAGCAAGTGTTAAGAATCAAACAGTTTTTGGAGTATCTACATTGATTTAACTATGGACACTCAGTTGTGTATATGTGTATATGTATGTATTTGGCACATAGGTGGCACAGTGGATAGAGCATTGGCTCTGGAATCAAGAAGACCTGAGTTCAGTTCTGGCCTCAGACACTTACTAGCTGTGTGACTCTGGGCAAGTCACTTAACCCTGTTTGTCTTAGTTCCTCATTTGTAAAATGAGCTGAAAAAGAAAATGTCAAAACACTCCAGTATCTTTGCCAAGAAAACCTCAAATGGGGTTACAAAGAGTCAGACTGGCTAAAAAATGACTGAACAGCAACAATGTATGTATATATTATATATGTATGTTTGTGTATATATATTCAACAATATTATTTCAAATGAAGAAATAGATAATGGTTGCAAACTACTAAGAAGCCTCATGCTTTCATACCATGAATACTTTCCAAAAATAGAATCAGAAGGTGCTGGCTATGATAAACATAGAACATAACAGAAAATAAAATTCTTGTATAATAGGCAGGAAATGACTAATTACTCATATAGAAGTTATTTCAAAATCAGTTCTCTCAGTCTTATCAATACAAAATCACCTCACAAAAACAAATTAGGAAGAAAGAGAAACATGAGGTGGCACTAATCCAATTATAGCAACTCAAATCTACACTATTTACATTATACATACTATTAGTTCTCCTGAAAAATCAGAAATGGGCAAAAGTAAAGATACTGATTCTGATGATCATCACTTTTACCTGATAAAAAAGACTGGCCACAATGAGAAATCCAAAAAAGGCTCATAAATTGGTCAGCTAGTAAATATTTGAATTCTTTGCCAAGTATCAATATGATAGGAAAGGGTAATAAATGCTTAAAATACAAGGTCTTTTTCAAAACATTATGGATGACAGAAGATTAAAAGCAGTACCACTTCACAAAACAGTCCAAAGCAATGGAAGGGAGAAATTCAGGCATGAGAGCCAATTAAGGCAGGTTTCCTTAAGAGCATTTCTAGATGAATCTGGAAGGAAGACAATGAATTGATATAAAACTGATTGGCAGTGGTACAAATATCAGTACAAACATTTTGGACCAGTAATGAAGATGATTCAAAAGAGGATATGGGCAAGTGGAATTGCATTTTGTGAATTTCAAGGTGCCTTCAGTATTTTTGTGCTGCTCTATACTAATGCTTCTTAAACTATGAATTGTGACCCCCGTATTGGGTTGTGTAACTGAATGGGGGGGGGGTCATGAAAAATTTGGCAACAATAAAAGGTTATGTATACCTTTGTTATATATCTACATACCTGGGGGTCATGGAAAATTTTTTCAGGCAAAAAGGAGTCATGAGTGAAAAATTTAAGAGCCCTGCTCTATGCTACCTGTTTTTCTCCAGGGCAATGAGGGTTAAGTGACTTCCCCAGGGTCACACAGCTAGTTAAGTGTCAAGCGGCTGAGGCAGGATTTGAACTCAGGTCCTCCTGAATCCAGGGCCAGTGCTTTCTCCACTGTGCCACCTAGTTGCCCCCGATGCCACCTGTTTTGGTTCAGACCTGACTCAGGCCGGTCCAGTGGTTCTGGATTGGAATAAAATGAGACACTTATAAACCATCTAACATTTTTTGGATTTTGTTTGTTTGTTTTATAGGGCAATGAGGGTTAAGTGACTTGCCCAGGGTCACAGAGCTAGTAAGTGTCAAGTGTCTGAGGCCGGATTTAAACTCAGATCCTCCTGAATCCAGGGGCAGTGCTTTATTCATAGCACCACTTAGCTGCCCTAACCATTTAACATTTAACAAAAAGTTTACTTAACAGGATCACAGAAAGGATTAGCATTTGTTCAAGTAGATGCAGCTCCCTTTGTCTCCATATATAAAATGTCTAGTTAGAAGTGTGTCTTGGGGCAGCTAGGAGGCGCAGTGGATAGAGCACCGGCCCAGGAGTCAGGAGTACCTGAGTTCAAATTCGGCCTCAGACACTTAACACTTACTAGTTGTGTGACCCTGGGCAAGTCACTTAACCCCAATTGCCTCACTAAAAAATTAAAAAAAAAAATTAAAAAAGAAGTGTCTTGACTTGTATACCATTGAAACATCCATCAAGACTCAGAAACCTCAACTCCCCATCTGCTGGGCTTTTTATAGAAAGCAAAATTAGTTGCTCAAGCCCTATTTCCCTTACCCAATCAAATCTTGAAAATGGTTTCCTTGCCTTTTAGAGAAAAACTAGTTCTGCCTTTACATCAGGGATCCTAGTAAATTTTTTTTTAGTACACCATTGCAGGCTTGCTTTTTAATATCAATATTCTACCAGTGATCCTATATGGCAGGGACCTAGGGAACACCATATTCTCAAAAGAATCACAATTATGGGTACAGTGCAGAATGTTACCAATGAAGTGGCAACAAAGACTGGTCATCAAGGACAAACATGATGGGAAAAGGAGGTAAGCTACTTGTATAGTGAACCTGAGGAAATGAAGATGGACACCTTGGTTGTTGCACTGATATTCACCAGTTATGAAAAGAAACATAAGATTTACTCAGTGCTGAGTAATCTTTTGTGGAGGTCTTAGGGAAAGACATGGACAAAAGTCATATAGAATCAGAGGGCATGAGTTAATTGCAGAGAGCATCCATGGGAGAAAATACACTGATGAAATTTCTTATCCATCAGAGTAATTCATTTAAATTCTACAAAGCATTTTCCTTACAACAATCTTTGTGGGATTGGTAATTCAGGTATTATTATCCCATTTTACAAATTAGGAAATAGCTTCAGGGAAGTTAAATGCTTTGCCTATGTGCACATGGCTAGTCATTATAGGAATCAGAATTTGAACTTAGGTGTCCTAGTCCCAAAATGGTGAGTTTTCTAGTATACCAGGTTGCTGAATAGTAGAGAGAATATTCCAGACCTTTTTCTTATAGAATGAATGGTCCTTGAAAGTAGTTGTTTCATTGTATTTGTATCCCCAGAACCTAGTATAGTGTCTGTTACATAATCAATGGTTAATAAATGCTTATTGATTTAGTGATTATTTCCAGGAACTTTAGAGAGAACTTGAAACATAACGTTACCGGGTTACACCTTGGAAAATGTAGGATTTTATAATTTGAACCAAGGGTTTCTAGATTTGGAGGTGGGGGTGGGAAGAAGTTAATGACATTTTGACTGGACAAAATTTCCAAATTCTCATGAAAGCCCCTATATTTTTGTTCTGCTGACAGTGAAGAATTTTAGTAAACAACATTGCTAAAGTGTCAGCACCCTGCTAATGCTATTTGGAAAAGAGCAATCAAGACCCTGTCCAAGGGATGTCAATTTCAATGAAAATCAATACAACAGGGTCAGGTGTGGGGAGAAGCAAAGTGGTACCCAACAAGCCTGTGAAAAAGATTGCCATTTGTTTTCAGAAACACTGGATAAAACGGGTAGTAGAACCATTTGCTAATACTAGGGAGGCACATTTTCCTTAGAGATGAGAATTTTCCTTTTCCTGTTCTACCAAGATATTACGTTTTCTCCGAGTAGTTTTCACCCTCAATAACTAATGAAATGTGTCTGGTATTGCAGGCTTTTTATAGAGTCTTAAGGAATCTTAAGAAATGTATTTCTTATCTTGCTCTTTTGCAACGTGCTCCTTTTCCGCCCTGGATACTTCTAGGTTTTAGCCTTAGCATTCAAATTTCCTTATGAAGCAAAGTAAAAATGGCTCCAACGATAAGACTTTAATCAAAATTAATGGCCATTTTTTCAAAGTTGTTCTTCATAAGTTTTAACACATGCAGCTAACTCTAAAAACCACATCTTTCCTTTATATTCAATTTAATTCAATTTTGCAAGCATTTAAGTGATTACTATGGGCCAAGCACTTTTCTAGGTACTAAGGATAAAAAAAAGAAAAAAACCTGAAACAGCCCCTGCCCTCAGGGAGCTTACCTTTTACTGAGTGGAGAAAGCATATGTACAGATAAGTACATGTAAAATATTAAAAAAAAAAAAGAATTTCCAGCAAGGCTGGATGAGATCTTCAACTGGGGATCAGTAAAGGTCTCATAAAAGAAGTGACACCTGAGCCTTGAAGGGAGCTAGGTATTCCATACTCCTCATTTCCTTCAAGCAGTAGGTCAAGCAGCTTGAGAGAAGGTTGGGAAGCTCAACCATCTATTTAATTCAATTCAATAAAGATTTCTTAAATGCCTACTATGTGCCAGTAACTGTACCAAGTGTTAGGGATATGAATTAAAAAAAATAAGACAGTCTCTGCCCTCCAAGGAACTTACAATCTAAGGAGAAGACAATACACAAAAGGAAGGTGGGAATACCAGAGAAGTATCCCAGGCTGGGGTATTTTGTTTCATCAAATTCAAACTAAGCAGAACTATAAATGGAATCTCTCTTCCTCACGGTTGACTATGAAGTAGGCAGTAATAGTGCTTCTTGATTGAACATGTAGAAATAAAAAGGGAGAGCATTTCAGGCATGATAGGCAACCTATTCAAAGGCATAGAGATGGAATGTATATTATCAGAAAAAACTAGGGGGAGGGGCAGCTAGGTGGGGCAGTGGATAGAGCACCAGCCCTGGATTCAGGAGGACCTGAGTTCAAATCAAGACTCAGACACTTAACACTTACTAGCTGTGTGACCGTGGGCAAGTCACTTAACCTCAATTGCCTCACCAAAAAAACCCCAACCCCCCCAAAAAAACCAAAACCCCAAAAAACTAGGGGAAAAAGGGAATTAGGAAATATGTCCTAAACAGACCCTATCAGATTCATATTGGTTTTTGTAGAGAACTGGATCATCCAAATATTTGCAAATTTGTTGGAGGCTGCATTGAAGAACCTAACATTGCCATTGTGACTGAGTACTGTCCAAAGGGAAGTTTGAATGATGTTCTGTTCAATGAGGACATTCCTATCAACTGGGGCTTCAGGTACAAGATGAATGTTGGAACAATTGGAGATGTGACAATTAAGTTGGCCACTGAGTTATGATATCCTGTGACTATGCTTCATTATTGTTAACGTCCATAATTAATTGCTTGTTATCTGCTGCTGTCCCCAAAGAGTTATACTGGAAGCAGCTGTGAGCCAGGTTGCTAGGCAACATTTTCCTTTTCTTTTTTCTTTTTTCCCAAACCACTTCAGTCTCACAGAGTGTGTGAAGCAGGGCCCATTCACCGCACATGGGAGATTAAATTAAGTTGGGTTTGGTGAAATGTTCACACAAATTGTTATTCCTCTCCAGCTCTTCCTCCATTTGTCCAAGGTTTTGCTCTGTCCATCTCTTTGTTGTGACTTAAATCAGAACAACTCTGAGATAATAACAATTATTACTATTTTTTTTACATCCAGGCAACTATTTAATAATATATGCAGTTGCTGAAATAAACCATTAACAAGGCTCTCTGTAGCCAAAGACCCAGAACCTTGGTTTCTTTTTTTTTAAATTATAAAAGTATTTTATTATTTTCCAGTTACATGTAGAGATAGTTTTCAACATTTGTTTTTATAAGATTTCTAGTTTCAAATTTTTCCCTCCCTCCCCAAGACAGCAAGTAATCTGATATAGGTTATATATGTACAGTCACATTAAACATATTTCTGCATTAACCATATTATAAGAGAAGAATCAAAGCAAAAAGGAAAAACCTCAAAAAAGAAAAACAACAGCACCAAAAAACAAAAGAAACAGTATGGTTCAATCTGCATCCATATTCCACAGTTCTTTTTTCTTTTCTGGATTTGGAGAGACTTTTTCATCATGAGTCCTTTGGAACTATCTTGTACTGAATAGTAACAAGTATTATCCAAATATCTAGGCATGTAGGGATTTGGGGGAGGGGTCTGGAAGGAACCAAGTTGAAACAGGTTACCTTCCAATGCTTAGATTCTGTGATTCTGAGATTTGTTTCTATTGTATTACTCTGCTGGACATTTATCCTGTAATGTGCTAACAATTCTGTCTTTCAGAGACTGGTCCTTGGTTTTATGCTGTGATCACTCCAGGTCCTTATTTGTGTCTCAGGTTTTCTTTTGCTACAGACATTGCCCAGGGGATGGCTTATCTCCATCAGCACAAGATATTCCATGGATGTCTGAAGTCTACCAACTGTGTGATTGATGACCGATGGGTATGCAAAATTTCAGGTAAAGGGATCCAATGAATGCTTGGTATTTGTTTTTCATATCAACTGAGTGTTTTCCATCTTTCAACCATATCTGTTTAATCCTTATAGTGTTTCTACCTCATAATAATTTCCTACCAGACAATAAACTCCATAAGGACAAGGAAAGCTTTCCATCAGAAATTTGTACCTCACCCAATACATAGTGCAGAGATCTATATAGAGGAAGAATTCTTGTTGTTAATGAATATAGCATATGGAACCTCCCCCATTTCATAGACAGTGAAATCAAAGAAGACAGGTAAAGAGATTTGTGTGATGATTCCTGGGAGCTGAGAATTATTGTGATTTTTAGGTAGATGGGAAATAAAGAGTGTCCCAAAGAGATCAGGATGCTGTTGAGATTTAGGGAGCAGAGCTAAAGAGAAGGAACTTAAGTGCTAATGTTCAGATCACAGAGGGAAAGTTTCCTCTCTTCACCTCTTAGAATTGAGAGGGCAGTTGAATAAGGGAAGAACTGGATTGTTTCAGTGCTGGACTGATATGTGAGTAGTTTCCAGAGACTGGAAAGCACTGAAGTGCATTGGGTGGTGAGTGATACTGACTGATCTTGGATTTCTTCTTTTTCTGTGTCTTTATTGTGGCATGTGAGGAGTGCTGATGTGTACCTCTGTTGGTTTGTGTTGGAGACTTCTGTTCTATTCACAGCATTTAATAGTATGAAAAGAAAGTGATTATGAAATTGGGAATTAAGTTGTGATCTAATATTGCCTTTCTGAATGGTACCAGCTGAGCTTGTTTCTATTTTCTGAGAAGCCTGCTGAAAGAGTTGGAGGAGATGAGGGGGAGGGTAGAGGAAGGAGGGATGATAGGGGACATTTTTCTTATGATAACATAAATCCAACTATATGCTCTGGGAACATCAGACCTAACCAGAGAATTTGGTAAGCCTTTTTTTACTGAGGCTTATTTGTTTATTTTAAAAGTGTTTAGTAAGTATCTACTATGTGCTAGGCAGTGGGGATATAAAAAAAATAACCACTCCCTCCCCTCATGGAACTTACACTCTACTGGAGGAAAACGAACAATAAATCAATTCAAAATATATAAGAAGTGAATGTAAAGTAATTTTGGAGGGGAAAGGGGTGCTGGCAACAGGGGTGGATGAGGAAAAGCATTGTAGAGGAGGTGGTACTTGAACTGATCCTAAGAGGAAGATAACCTAATTAGTGCAATGAAATAATAATTCCAGACTCCTTGTCTCTTGGGGAACTATCTTAATGGGTTCCAGCAGATTATACCGACTGAAGGTTTTAATCTGATTTTATTGTGTGTGGAAAGGTCATATCTAAATAATGTACATATTATGTATACATGTAATATACACATATTTTATTAGTTACTATATAGTAACTTTATATTATAGTATATATCATATATATAAAATATATTTTAAGTAACTTTGATAAAAGAAATAAAAAAGGGGGCAGCTAGGTGGTGCAATGAATAGAGCACTGGCCCTGGAGTCAGGAGGACCTGAGTTGAAATCCAGCCTCAGACACTTGACACTTAGTAGCTGTGTGACCTTGGGCAAGTCACTTAACCCCAATTGCCTCACCAAAAAACAAAACAAAAACAAACAAAAAAACAAACAAATAAAAAAAGAAATAAAAAAAGTACAAACAATATGGAGCAAGGGATGATTCAAAAGTCTTTTTCACATATGTTTTGAATGCATACTTTAGTATACATACACAGAGTCAAACACCCTTTATTCTTTGCCTAGTCCTGATCCTTTCTTACTCAACCCTCATGTTGATAATCTAAGACCTAGTTAGGAGGAATCTGCAATGCAGAAAATCTACCCTCAGATAATCTAGAGAAGATCAGAGAAATTATATCTTTTTAGTTAGCTACTGATAATGTGCCATTTACTTTGCAGTGAAGGTGTTGACTTGGATCGGTAGGGTTTTTTTCCTCACTTGGGATTTCCCTGTGACAATAAAAGTGAGGACAGGTCCTATCTCTAGCCTTTCCTCTGTCTTTTGTTTTTACATTACCATAATTCTCAAATATCTCTCTCCAGTCTCCTACCTAGCAAGCCATCTCTTGTAAAAATACAATAAAAATCAATTTAGCAAAACTAACAAACATATCAACTGAGTCTGACAATATATTCAGTGCTTCATACCCATAACCCCCACTTTTACAAAAGGAGGGGGAAATGGAGCACTTAATTTACCATTTTTCTTCCCTTTATTCCACACATTCCCTATTCCAAGAACCAAATTTAATTGTACAAAGAAACAATTTTCTTAGACTGCAGTTTGAGTGCATTCATTACTTGTTACATTGGTACTTCATTATCAGCCAGGGTACTACTCTACCTACTCTTAGGTTGTTTTTGACATTAAGATTTCTATACATCATAGACATCTAAATCACCATCATTTTAGATTTTTATGATATTAATGTGATGATATACAATGGTACAATTACATAAATTCTAATTAAATACTTCTTTCTCTGTTTTCCTTAATGGTAGACTTCGGATTAAAGTCATGCAGAATGGAAGATTTGCCTGAAGGTTTTAATTCATATCGACAGCACCTGAGGCAGATATACCTGGCTCCAGAAGCTCATTTAGTGCCAAATTGGGAACCAACTGCATTGGGAGATGGATACAGGTGATCCATGGCCTTTTCTGGTGAACTATGTCTCAAGGACCATGTTTAGAAGTTTCTTTGATACATTCTGGAATCTACTACTTTAAGAATCTAAGGAAACACACACACACACATCTCAGTGTGATTGCTTTGGCAGACTGTTTTTTTAATCTTATAAGTATTGTAAAGAATTATATACATGTTAGCTCATTTGATTGTCTCAAGAATTCTGTGAAGCAGGCGTCATTATTAACCTGTAAGAGGTAAGGAAACTCAGTTTGAGAAAAATTAAGTGACTTGCCTGTGGACATACAGGTAGTGTCTGAGTCAGCAAGTGAATACAAATCTTCCATAATTTAATAAGTTCAGTACTATCCTAATATGCTCATTCTGCTTCTAGAAAAAGCCTTTAATTTTGTACAAAAAAGGGAAGATTGAGAGCATTTGCTTATAATATGATGTCAGGCACATTATTATAATGCAAGATTCATTTCATATCATTGTCTTTTTCTGTAGAGAAAAAATAATATTAACAAAATGAAATAGAAACTACTGGAAAGGATGAAAGGGTAGTTTTTAAGCAGGTGAGGGATAAAAACTAAAAAAGAAGTATGTTGGCCAGTGAAATCTTTTCCTGAAGGCTATTGCAGATTTTGATGTAAACTCATTGTTGATCTTGCGGCATGTTTGCGCATAAGCCAAAAATAGTAGCTGTAATAGTTTGGAGGAATATTAAAAAAACAAGTTCATAGAAATCTTGGTGTTACATAAAAAAGCACCTCCCTGGAGTGACTGGATTTATAGAATCTCAACAATGAAGGTCATTAATTCTTTGTCTCTGATAAGTTGCATACATGATAGATAGCTAAGGGATACTCATACTACTCTGAAGCCCTTTATTCCATAAAATAGTGTAGATCAAAGTGGGTTGAAGTGGATGAAATAGCCAGAAACCAGGTAGACAGAGAAGACCTATGCTATTTGAACACTCAGAGTATTAGTGACAAACATTTAGTTTTCTTTTCAAAGGAAAAAAAATTATGCAATAATTAATTACCCATGAAATTTAATAACAACTTATACCTATCTGGATGTTTGTATTTCTTTAAAATCCTCTATAAATTGTTCACAATATTGTTTGTAAGAATATTATACATTCATTAGAGTCATATTTTAATAATTATATTTTCTTTTAAAAATGTTTATGATATAATTTGATTGGTAGTTTGCTACATAAATTACTGATTAAGTTTGTAATATTTTTATGTCTACTACTGGGGGCATTATGAATAACATCCAAATTGCCTGTTCTTGCCTATTAGAAGCCCTAAAGTTATTAGTCACTTGATAGTTTGAGGGGGTTAAGGGAGGATTTATATTATTGTTCTGAAACTGTGCCAAGGAATGTGTCTGTGTCTGCCAATTAAACCTCTTAGTACCAGCCCACACCTACTTGTTAAACTATGATTTTTTTCACTATATCTCATTACTTTTGAAAGAATATGATCAAAGTAGCACAAGAAAATATAATCATGTTAGTAATCTGAATCCCAGGTCATATTCAGTCACCCAAACAGCAAGAAAGGCAAAATATCAGAAATATAGCTCTCAGTGGCTCCCATTTAGAAGAATGGCTATTAATGTCCCTTCAAGGGCCAGTGGTAGAAAGGGAATAAATAGGTGGGCTTGACCTAATCTCTGTTGCATCCTCTTTGTTCTCTCTTTTCTAATTCTCAGTCCCCATGTTGCTTAGCCTGCAGGTGGGTATAAAGTAGGATGCACTTACATAGCCAAATTACCTTTACTTAGCTAACTAGTGGACAGAAGCACTAATTACTTCTAATAAACCCAAACAAACTTTAAAAAAAAATTTTAAAAATTTTAATTAAAAAATTTTATTTATTTATTTTTTAACAAGGCAATGAGGGTTAAGTGACTTGCCCAGGGTCACACAGCTAGTATCAAGTGTCTGAGGCTGGATTTGAACTCAGGTACTCCTGAATCCAAGGCCAGTGCTTTATCCACTGCGCCATCTAGCTGCCTGCCCCCAAAACAAACTTTTAAAATTAAACTGTAGAAACACTATCTACCACCAACCTGATTCTCAGAGATTCTGAGAGATGTTTATACTAGACTTTGACAAGTGTCTCTCTGCCCAACCATGGGCTATGCATCTTCCTCTGAGATGGTCATTTGGAAAATCTCTGGCAATCTGCATTGCCCACAAGAGAACACTGGCTGCTTGAGTCTCTAGTGTGGGAAATGTGGTAGCTAATCTTGGTTGAGCCATAGGAATAGGTAGATGGCTGGGGCCTCCAGTGAATTAAAAAAAATGTTTTTTTCAGGGAAATTGGGGTTAAGTGACTTGCCCATGGTCACACAGCTAGTAAGTGTTAAGTGTCTGAGAATGGATTTGAACTCAGGTCCTCCTGAATCCAGGGCTAGTGCTCTATCCACTGCACCACCTAGCTGCCCCTGCCACATAAATTATTGATAAAGTTGTTTGCAATATTTTTACATTGGTGGTCTGTCTTATTGGAGGGTCCACATATGTTTATCAGTTGTTTAAGAATATAGACTTTGCTGTATTATACCACACAAGTGCTTATTTTATTGTTGAAAAATAACTTACCCCCACACAACTCAATCACAGAATATGGGACTAAAACAAAATGGAGTCACTTATCCTAAGTTGACAAACTTATTGATATCTTATTGAGGTAATAAAACCTATTTTCACTACAATGGGCACATACACACGAGGCCTTGTCTGTTTGCTACTGCTATGTTGTGATACATCTGCTACACACATAAAGAACCTGGGACAATCATTCAACAACAATCTTATGCAAAGCTTTATTCCTGGTTTTTCTTGGTTACCTATGCCTGAGATGATTCACCTAAAGCCAGATTCATTGGAGGGCAGCTACCCAAATTTCATACACAATGTTTGTTATTGTTCAGTGTTGTGATTCTTCATGATCCCATTTGGGATTTTCTTGGCAAAGATACTAGAGTGGTTTGCCATTTCCTTCTCCAGTTTATTTACAGATTAGGAAACTGAGGCAAAGAGGATTAAGGGATTTAACCAGGGTCACACAGCTAATAAATGTCTGAGGTTGGATTTGAACTCAGATCTTCCTGATTCCAGGTCCAGAGCTCTATGCATTGCTCTTAGAGTGGAATATCCAACTTTCAAAAAAGTTACCTTGGCAATTTAGATATACTACAAGCAGGTTATGGCCGAATGCCTTAGTTGTACATAAATTCTTTTTACCTACTTTTGCATCTTGAAGAAGATAGATAACCTACTGGGATCTGAGAAAAAATATTGTGGTCTAGACTAGAAGGCATGTGTGTGCCCCTCTTATAAGAGAATGGTTGACTTCCTGAACCTTTCCAAATTTCTAACCACACATTTTCTACAATACATTTAAATTTCTAAAACTTACTTTCTTCACATTTAACTGCTTTACTTTAGTTAAAGCAAACTTCAAAAACAAACTCTAAGATGAAAAATTTATGCCCTTCCCTGGAAGGTATGGTCTGTCTAGTATTGTAGAGACCGGGTTAACCAAAGGGCAGCTGGGTGGCGCAGGAGGCAGAGTGCCAGGCCTGGAGTCAGGGAGACTCATATTCCTGAGTTCAAATCTTGCCTCAAACATTTACTAGCCATGTGACCCTGGGCAAGTCATTTAACCCTGTTTGCCTTAGTTTCCTCATCTGTAAAATGAGCTGGAGAAAGAAATGTCAAATCACTCCAGTATCTTTGCCAAGAAAATAGGGTCACAAAGAGACATGTTGTTTATCCTTCATTCTCAAAGAGGACCATGGCATTGGGGTGATATCATGACTTGCGGTGAATTGGATTTAAGTGAGGGAGGGCTGTGCAAGGTTACCAACTTCACTCTCTCTTCCAGAACCAACTAGGTCCAGTGGCAAGATAGATAGATGATAGATAGATAACACACAAATAATTTATATGCATATATATCCTGAGATATATAGATATATCCTGATATATCTCTATCTACATCTATATATCCTGATCTCTCTCTCTCTCTCTCTCTCTCTCTCTCTCTCTCTCTCTCTCTCACACGCACACACACACACACACACACACACACACACACACACACACAATGACTGGAGATGGCTCTGGATTATTTTTAAGGCAGTTGTGGTTAGGTGAATTGCCCAGGGTCACAGAGCTAGTAAGTGTCTGAGGTGAGATTTAAACTCAGGTCCACCCAACTTTAGGGCCAGTGCTCTATCCACTGTACCACCTAGCTGCCCCTTCAAAGAAACATGACTTAAAAATGACTGAAAAACAAGTACAAAGTCTTTGACCAATGTGTTCCAAGAGTTTTCAGAAGTAAGTATTAGGGATTGTGTTTCTGTCTGCAGGGTGGAAAAAAGACCAAAAGTTTCCTGAGTTCTCCAATATCCAGTTCCATGTATGTGTTTGTGTGTGTGTGTGTGTGTGTGTGTGTGTGTGTGTGTGTGTTGGGTAGAGGTGAGAGGGTGGGAAGGGAGAGAGGACTTAATGGAGTAACTACCTTTGGTACTGACAATGACCTTAGTATTGTACATAAATTCAAGTAGAACAAGGTCTCTTACTGATAGCACCCTGAAAGGGGAGAAATTAGAGAATTTTCCCCTATTAAAACAAGTGAGAAAACATCCAGTTCTAGGAACTGAGATAGTTCTTTCTACATGTGGAGAGAAAATAAGTTATCTTACCACAGGGCACTGAAGAGAAATACTGAAATGTTATGTCTTCCTTTCCATAAATGGTGTCTTACTTATGGAAAAGAGGAGACAAGGTTTTAGCTAGAATAAAAACCAGAGGGGTTTTGACTGAATAAGCCTAAAGCCCAGGGGAGAACTTGTAGTGGGGAGGTAGGTAAACATATTAGGACTCTCTTTGAAACATAATAGTAGAAAGAGGGAAAAGGCTAAGAATGGGACAGTTAAGCAATAATGAAGAAAGATACAACAGAGCAGAATATTTTCAATATTTTCATGGAGGCAGTGTGGTTCAGTGGAGAGTAATGGCTATGGCTCTGACATTTCTTTTTTCTTTTTGGTGAGGCAATTGGGGTTAAGTGACTTGCCCAGGGTCACACATCTAGTGTTAATTGACTGAGGTTGGATTTGAACTCAGGTCCTCCTGAATCCAGGGCTGGTGTTCTATCCACTGCACCACCTAGCTGCCCCTCTGACATTTCTTACCTATGTAATCTTCCACAATTTACTTAACCTCTTTGGGTCCCAAACTCTTCTTTCATAGAAAGAACCAAATGACCTCTAAAATGCTTTTCAATAATAAAGTTATGATTGTGTATATATATAAAAATTTATCAGCTAAATAAACTGGATTCATTAGTATATAAGAAAAAGCCTCAGGGCAGCTTAGGGGGCACAGTGGATAAAGCACTGGCCCTGGATTCAGGAGGACCTGAATTCAAATCTGGCCTCAGACACTTGACACTTACTAGCTGTGCAAGTCACTTAACCCTCATTGCCCTGCAAAAAAGGAAAAAGCCTCTATTTTCAATGTGCCTTTTTTTGGGGGTGGGGATGTTACAGAGGCAAGACTGATGTACATAACATAAGGGATGCCATTAGAAACAAAGAAAATACTTTAAGGCCAAGATTTATGGTATAGACAATAGGGACTATTGAAGATCATGAAGGAAAAGCTGGTTCACTGGGGGTTGAAGATGTCAGGAAAGGCTTTTACAGACAAGGAACACTTGAGGAAGACTTGAACTGATAGGTTTAGATTTGAAGGACAGGAGAAAGAAGGACTTTCTAATCCAGAGAACTAGGAAGAATGAACAGGTTGTAAATTTGGAGGCATCTAGGGACTGGCCGGATTAGAATGAAAAGTCTATGTAGGAAGTGTGGAGTGAAAGATCAAGTTCACATATATAGAAAAGCATGGTGGGGGAGAGAAAGGGGGAGGGGGAAGGGGGAAGATAAAGAAAGAGAGAGGAGAGAGAGACAAAGAGGGTGGGAGAGAGGCAGGGAGAAAGGAGGAGAGAGAGGGAGGAGAGAAGAAGAAGAACAGAGAGGGAGAGACAGAGACAAACACAGAGAGGGGGAAAGAGAGGGGATGAGAAAGAAGGGGGGATAGAGATGAAGGAGAGAAGGGGGAGAGAGGGAACGAGACACAGAGGGGGAAAGGGGGGAGAAAGAGAGGGAGAGAAAGGGAGAGGGAAGCAGAGATAGAGACAGAGATAGGGGAGGGGGAGGGGGGAAGAGAGAAGGGGAGAAAGAGGAAGGAGAGAAAGGGAGAGAGGGAGGGAGTGAGGGAGGGAGGGAGAGAGGGAGGGAGAGAGAGAGAGAGAGAGAGAGAGAGAGAGAGAGAGAGAGAGAGAGAGAGAGAGAGAGAGAGAGAGTCATGAAGCCTTAGGTGTGAGTCCCACACGACCTTTCAGGACTCTAGATAGTTCTCTATATTCAAATCTTCATTCTAATACTGATTTGATATGTAACTACAGGCAAGGCAATTAACTTCTCTGATTTTTCATCTTCAAAATGGGGATAATGATGATGAAGACAATGATGGGGATGATGGCACTTACCTCAGGGTTGTTTTGAGGCTCAAATAAGATGATGTATTTAAAGTGTTTTGCAAACCTTAAAATAGGTATGTAAATATAAGGTATTATTGTTTTTTGTTAGCTTAGGTGAGAACTTACATGTCACAATTTTTCTTTGCATAAAAACTATTGACCTACTACCTAGTCCCTGTTAAGGAATAAAAGTGGTATATACTTGTGAATTCAAGCCCATCATCTCTCTCTCTCTCTTTTTTTTTTTTTGGTGGGGCAATGAGGGTTAAGTAACTTGCCCAGGGTCACACAGCTAGTAAGTGTCAAGTGTCTGAGGCTGGATTTGAACTCAGGTACTCCTGAATCCAAGGCCGGTGCTTTATCCATTACACCACCTAGCTGCCCTAAGCCTATCATCTCTAATAGTCTTCAAAACACTGTAATAAATGAAGAAGGCTGGACTAGATTATCATTAAGGTCCTTTCCAATCCTAAAGCCCTATGGTTATACAATTCTTATTTTAGTGAGCAAATTGTTTTATTTCATATTGGAAATATGATTACTGAATTACTTTCCTAATACATTTTGTTCTTTGATCCCAGTAATTACCCCAATTTTATCTTTAGTAGAGGCATATGTGTAATATGTATTTTAATTGGAGGACAAATGTTAATCGTGTTGTGAAAAGGAGTAGCTCTGTAGAATGGTTTTTGGTCTGAAAAATTTTATTTATTGGAGAACAGTAGAACTTCTCAGAAATATGTTTTCCATGAAAATTCCTTATTTGGACAAAAGGCAAGTAACCTGTGTAAATTCTTTACAATGTATTTGTGTGTAGGATGAGAGTTTTCACATTAAAATGTATACCATTTTACACCTATGCCATCATTTTATTGGAGATCGCCACAAGAAATGACCCAGCACAGGTAAGAACCTGGTAACTCTTTGACGTTTTAAAAAATAACCATTAAAATACACTTCTTAAAATTTTCAAGCAAATGAATCTACAACATAGCACAAAGCATAATGTAATTTTCTCCAGTTCCAATATAATGCCCTATTCAGGGAATAGTGCTGTCTCTGATTTACTCATGAAATTTTTAAAAAGCCTTTATTTTGAATGGCGAATGCTTTGGGTTTGAAGAGAGAAAGAGATGTAGAAAAATTAAATCCTATCCTGTAAGTTTTAGGTTTTTGGAGCGTTAAGGATTATCTTCCTTCTCTGCTCTTTCCTTTTTCCCCACCCCTCCACCCAACTCCAAAGAGTCAGGAGTATTGAATTTGAAGACAGTGGTACTAAAAATACTCATGCTTGATTTGAAACACTCTCGTCCTCTGAGATTTATTTAATAAGTTTACCTGCATTTCAATCTGTGATGATAAAAAACAAACCTAAAGCCAAATTGGAAATCAATGCCATAGGGCATGGACTCTTGGAAATGTGTGTGTGTGTGTATGTGTGTATTTCCAAGAATATGTGTATACACACACACACACACATGTGTGTATGTAATTTTTCACCCAAGGTTTTTCCCCTCCTTTTGGGAAATTGTTTGTACACCTATGTGTTAGTTGTATTGTGTACTGTGTTGTTGTTGTGTTTTTTTAAACCCATAAGCAATTTTGAATTATGGTAAGAAAGTGACTGAAATGTTTTAACCTTTGACCCAGAAATTCCATGGCTAGTCACATACCTGAAGGAGGTCAGTGATTAAAAAAAAGATCCATATATCAATCAAAAAACATTTATTTCTTGAAAATATTTAAAGGAACACTTTTTGAAGTAGCAAAAAACTAGAAACAATGCAGAGATCCATCAGTTGGAGGAATATTATCGCATTGTAAGAAAAATGGATATGGTGAATATAAAAAAAAATCATGGGAAGACCCATATGAACAGACACAAAGGGAGCCAAACAGAACCAGGAAAACAATCTATAATGACTAGACCAAGGTGATATAGTGGAAAGAGCAATGACTTTTAAATCAGAAGACTAGGGTTTAAATCTTAACTTTGTCATAACCTACCTGTGTGAACTTAGACAATAAAGAATAATAATAGCTAGCAATTTATATAGGGCATCAAGGTTTATAAAGTACTATACACATATGTGTGTATATCTATATATTTATATCTGTCTGTCATCTCTCTATCATCTCTCTATCATCTATCTCTATCTCTATTATATGTCTATCTCTCTATCATCTCTATCATCTATTATCTCTCTCTATCTCCCTATCATCTCTCTATCATCTACCTACCTACCTATCTACCTTTCTCTCTCTCATCTATCTCTCTATCATGTGTCTATCTACCAGTCTACTAATTTGATTCTCAAAACATAGGTAAAGCAGGTGATATTATTATCTCCTTTTTACATATGAGGAAGTCATACAGCTACTTAGTGTCTGAGGCAGAATTCAAATTCAAGTCTTCATGATTTCAACTCCTAGGCTCTATTTATTATGCCAAACTTCCCTGGGTCTCTGTTCCTTCATTAATAAAATTAGTTTGTTGGACTAGATAACTTCTATTATTTCTTCCAATTGTAAATCTATGTTCTATGATCCATTACATGAGCCATGTGTTGTAACAAAGAGAAAATACTAATAGCTTATGTTCATATAGTACTTTCCAACAAAGTACTCTCTAGACATTGCCTCATATCCTTCTTAAAATAGTATAAGGCAGAGCAAGAATTATTATGTACATTTTACAGATGACAAGACTGACACTCAAAGAGATTAAGTGATTTCCCCAAGGTAATATAACTAAGTGAGCAGTGACATCATTAGCAGAAGTAAGGTCTTCTGATTCTATTTCTGAGGACTTTCCATTACTCTGAGCTACCTTTACACATTATGTTTATAAGGGAAAAGAAATGGGAAGCACAGAAGAAAGAATGGTTTCTTGCAATTCTTTCATTTGATTACTCTAAAAAATGCTTGGATGCTAGTGTTGGAAATCAAAAGTCTTGTTTAATATGTATGCATTTCTTAGAACAGTATAACAAAGACAACCTAGCAGCTAACAAAAGAAAACCAGACCACTCAGATATGTTATAGATTTATTTCAGTATTGCTAGGTTGAAGCAATAAAAAAGGAAAGAGGGAGGAAAGAAGGAGTGGAAGAACAAAATCAGAAAATATGCTTAGTGACTGAGGTAGGAACAATTCTCATATTGTGACAGTGATGAAAGGTTTGTATTAAGCAAACTATTTATACTACTGAAATTTGCCCACTTTAATTATTTCCATTTTATCCTCTTGCTTGATCTTTAAGAAACATTTTGCAACAGATGAATTAATTATAATCAATCTTTCAATTTAAGTATGCTTCTCCATATACTATTCAAAACCGTTGCTCTTCATGAGGATTGATTGAAATTATTCATCTCTTATGGTTGACATATTCAGATCTACTAGAGAAGCATGGATTTAAAGGTCACTTCTATGCTGAACGGTGAAGTAATCCTGGAATATTCTAGAGTGATGAGTCTCTTCTGGGTCTTGGTTTCTTCTTCTATAAAGTGAGATGGTTGAACCAATTGGGAGTTCTTAACCTGGGGTCAATCAACTCAGTTTAATTTTTTTCATAAACGTATTTTGATATGTGGTTTTTTTGTGATCCTTGGCCTCTTATTTTATGCTTTTAAAACCAATTTTTCTGAGAAAGGGTCCACATAGGATTCAAAGACTGCCAAAGGGGTCAGTGACACAAGAAAGGTTAATAGCCCTTGGTGTAGCTGATCCTTAAGGTTCTTTTTGTAAATGGATAATTATTTGTTGTTGTTGTTTTTGTGGGGCAATGAGAGTTAAGTCACTTGTCCAGGGTCATACAGTTAGTAAGTGTCAAGTGTCTGAGGCCAAATTCGAACTCAGGTCCTCCTGAATCCGGGGCCGGTGCTTTATCCACTGTGCCATCTAGCTGCCCCCCTTCAGGTTCTTTTTAGCCCCGGCATTCTGTGATTCTATGAGATTGTATTACTATACACAAAGCTACAGTAATGAGCATGGTGTCTATGTTGTCTGTGTGTGTGTGTGTGTGTGTGTAGGAGGTGGGGGTGTGTGAGTGTGGGAGGGATCCTAGTAATGAAAACAGCTTATTGGATAGAAAATGTGTTAGGAAGTAGTGATGGATAAAATTGTACAGTTAAGGTGAGACCAGTTGATTGAGGATTCTGACTGACAAGCTGAGAAATGTCGGCCTTTGTTTGCTTCTGTCAGCTCTCTGAGAGTTGAGATCGTTTCATTCTCTGTGTTTGAATCTTCAGCCATGATGGCTCAGAGGGAGTGTAAACAGCAATTGTTTCTGTTCTGGCCAGAAACCCTGAGGGTCTTCCTTTCCCAGACTGATTTTTTTTTTTTGCCTAGGTAAAAGAGGCCATTCTTTGCCTCATTTCTTACCTAGCCTTAAGCACTGAATGGGCTTTGCCTCAGTCAAATTGGGAAAAACCTTAGCTTAAAAAGGCCAAGGTCTCCCATTGCATCCAGGGCCATCTCCAGCTGTCCTGATCTATATCTTGCCACCGGACCCACATGGCTCTGGAGTAGAGAGTGAGACTGGTGGCTTTGCACATCCTTGCTTCATTTAAATCCAATTCACTTGCAAGTTCTGACATCACCTTCTGATGTCATGTTCCTTTTCAAGAACAAAAGACAAACAACAATAATGAACAACCTAGCACAGTGCCTGGCACATAATGGGGGGCAGGGTAAATAAATGCTTGTTGACTAATTGATGGGCAATATTGAGTCACAGAAGTAAGAGCAAAGTGGTGGCTGCTGTTAGGAGGTAAGACGAGACAAAAATAGAGATATTCTCTTTAGTGCTAGTTATGGCAGAGGTCTAGTGGTAACTCTCACTTTAAAAAAACCTCTATCCACAATTTGATGGGTTGTTGGAGCTAGGCAGGACTTTTTTGTTTGTTTGGCTCTCAGATGAAGCCTATGGTCCCCTTCCCAGAATAATATATATATATATATATTTTTTTTTTTTAGTAAGGCAATTGGGGTTAAGTGACTTGCCCAGGGTCACACAGCTAGTAAGTGTTAAGTGTCTGAGGCCGGATTTGAACTCAGGTACTCCTGACTCCAGGGCCAGTGCTCTATCTACTGCACCATCTAGCTGCCCCTCAGAATAATATTTTTGAATGCCTAAAATTAAATACACAGAATTACAAAGGAAAACAATTTCTTTTGAAATATATATGTATTTAAAGAAAGAAAAGAAAGAAATATATATGTACGTGCACGTGCGCACACACACACACACACACACACACACACACACACATGCACACACACCAGGCTAAGAATTCCTGATCTATTCCCACCCCCTCATTTTACAAGTGAGACACAGAGACATGGATGCACAGCTAGCTGGGTAGCAGGCCTAGAATAGGAGTCAGGTCTTCTGACTCCCTGTTTTCAAGTAGTTGGAAAGAATTGATCAATGGAGCTCAGATTAGCTTTCAAATAGCTTACAAATGTATTGTTTTTACTCTGTTAGTTGTATATTTCCTACATTGACTGCTTATCACTCTGAGTCGGTCCATTTTTCTCATTCCACATATTCTCACCTTTTTCTTTTCAGAAAGAAGAATCTCATTCAATGGAGTAGACCTTGTGCCTTCCTTTACAAGAATTAATTACTGACAAGTCAGAAAATTCCTGCCCTTGTCCCTCAGAGTATGTGGAGGTAAGAGATGTACAATCTGTCTTTTAGAGCCTGGCTACCCAAAGTCATTTGTATTTCTTGAGAAGCGTTATATCTTGTTCTTCCATGTAACAATTCCTGATGTTTCCATGAACTTTTGGAAAACACATGGTTGTGACTTTGTCTATAATTCTTGATAACAAGATCCTGATATTTAGATAGATCAGGTCTCCTTTTTTTTTTTTTAATAGTGAGGCAATTGGGGTTAAGTGACTTGCTCAGGGTCACACAGCTAGTAAGTGTTAAGTGTCTGAGGCTGGATTTGAACTCAGGTACTCCCGACTCCAAGGCCAGTGCTCTATCCACTGCGCCACCTAGCTGCCCCTAGATCTCCTTTTTTTAATGGAAGTCTATTGTACAAAATACCCATTATGTTTTCTGTTACATGCTAGAGCACTTCTCTGGTCTCTGAGGCATGTGGTCCCTGTGGGGATTAAAATTATCCAGTCTACAATAAAAGAGACTGAGGCAGAGCTCTGAACCAATGGTATTTTATTAAAAGGTCCACGGTCCTGTCTAAGGAAGTGGACCTCATATCTTCCCCATGATCTGAGATGCCTCCTTCTTCTAGGACCTTATTTTTATAGGGTTTGATACCCAAATATACAAAAGAGGCGTGGTGATATACAAAATCTCATTGGTTGATAGAGAGCCAAAGATAATGTATCGGCAGGTGGGTCACAGATTGGAAGAAGCATGGGGCATCTCCACTGACTAAATGATCTTAAGATGGTCCCCTGCTCATACTGGACAAGCGAATTGTACAGAGGTATAATCATAAGTTGGAGGACTTTCCAAGGAATAGGATGGAGATATTTTTGTCAGACTTCTTGTTGCACAAGTGAGCCTCAGAACTTGGTAAACAAGTAGTGAATATGACACTAAGGTTTGAGGCCCATTATAAGAACCTATCTATCTAATTATCCCTCCATGATTTATGCAAAATATCAAGCTGATTAATACTGATTGGAATTGAGTAGAGGTCCAAATGAATTATTTCTCACAGTCTCACCTGCCTGCTGTTGGCAGACCATGCAACTTCCTTTAATTCCCATCCCTAGGGGATGAAGGGGATGGACATTCTAGGCTGTTGGGATTTGGTTGGGATGGGTCAGAGAAACAAAGGCATATCTTGGAGTAAAACACTCTGCTTGACATTGTGCCAGCTGCTCTAGGGAAGAACTTAGCTCAGCTCATTTGGTATTACCACAAGAAAAAACATTCAGGGCTCTTCAAAGGGGAAAATAAACACTTCTCTTCAATAACTGATGGTAGAGATTCTCTCCAAATTCTCCACTGAAAAGGGACTTGCCCAAATTGCTTATAGAGGCAGCTGGTGGTTCAGTGGATAGAGTGCTAGACCTGAGGTCAGGAAGTTGTTGCTGAGTTCAGTCGTGTCCAACTCTTTGTGACCCCATTTGGGGTTTTCTTGGTAAAGATGCTGAAGTGGTTTGCCATTTCCTTCTCTAGATCATTTTACAGATGAGGAAACTGAGGCTTCTTAGAGCAAGAGCATGATGTAGTGAATAGAGAACAGGCTTGGAGTTGGGAAGATCTAGGTTCAAGTAGTGCCTCTAACACATGCCAATTATGTGACCACTGAAAATCAACCTCTTAGTGCCTCAGACAATTCTTTAAGACTCTAAAATACAAACTTCTTGCCAATATGTGCATCTCCCTGACTCCTCTCCATCGCCACCATAGAAGGGTCTAGCACTGCTGTTAAGTACTGGAGGAGAAGGTGGGGGATGGGACATATCAAAATAAGTAAGGAATAATCCTTGCTCTTAAGTTTATAGTCTAGTAAGGATGATAATGCAGATAGACAGATAATTATAATGCAAATTGGATAGTAGGGTGTAGAGAAATATGAAGTGCTATGCAATCAGAAAAGGGTGAAATGAGAACTCTGCATAGTTATCTGAGCCTCCTTCATTAGGCTTGGTCATTAGATAAAATTTACATCAGAAGGTCATACCCTTTAGGAGTTTTATTATTATATTTAATCTGTGTGACTCAGTATTCAGGACAGCATCTGCCAATGGTAGGGGCTCAATAGATTTTTTTAATTTTTAATAATGATGACAATGGATTCCTAGACATTCTGGTAGTCTAAGACACATCATAAAGAATAATGATGCATATTATGTAGCAGACAGGCTGTAGAATATTTAAGAGCTATTCCTGTGATCAAAGATTCAGATTCTGAACAAGGGTGAGTGTTTTCAAAGTTTGGTGGAGTGAAAATTTCTGGAAAGCCTAGTAGCTTCTGGTATGAAGGAAATGCCAGGATTCCTGTATGTTTCAGGGTTATAAAAACACATCATCCGGGAGTCATCAATGACCCTAAGAGGTTATACTTTACATAGATTGTAAAATGTCAGCATGATATGGGAGAGATATCATGATATCATGGAAAGTACTACATCAGGTCAGGTATCAGCTTGACACTCAGTAGCTATGTGACTTTGGACATGTCATATAATATCACTTAGCCACAATTTCCTCATCTGTAAAATACAGCACATACTTCCTACTTGATAGGGGAGTTGTGAGCATCATGAAAAGCATTTTTGGCCAAAAAGTACAACCTAAATATAAGGGTCACTCAGAGATCCATCCTCCACATAGCTTCCAAAATGATTTCCCCAAATTGCTTATAATATAATAGGGAATTATAATAGTGACTTCTAGAGTCCAATATAAACATCTCTGGCATTTAGAGCAGCTATGTGGCACAGTGGATGGACTGCCTAGTCCTGTAATCAGGAAGACTCATTTTCATGAGTTTAAATCTGACCTCAGACATTTACTATCTGTGTGACCCTGGGCAAGTCACTTTACCCTGTTTGCCTCAGTTCTTCATCTATAAAATGAGCTGGAGAAGGAAATGGCTTGGAAGGACATGCATGAAAGGATGTGTTGAGAAGTGAGGAGAGCCAAGAGAATACTCTACACAGAGACAGCAATATTTTTTGATGAAGAACTGTGAATGACTTGACTATTAGCAGCAATACAATGGTCCAAGTCAATTCCAGAGTAATATTGATGAAACATACTATCCATCTCCAGAGAAGAAACTGATATTGATGAAACAGATTGGGCATGCTATTTTTCACATTCTTTCATTAAGTAACAAATATGGTCATGTTTTCCATGTATAACCCATATCAGATTATTTAGCTCCTTGGGGAGGGGGGAAGGGAGGGATAGAGATTGGAATAGAAAAATATAAATGAAAATGTTTAATCTGGAAAGGTGGGGGAGTGGTGTCCTGGGAAGGGTACAGGAGGTATATATGTATTCATATATATATATATATATATATATATACACACATACCCCTATATATTTTGTGCATTTATGAGTTATTTAGGTATTATTTATATAGTAATTATATTTAAACAAATTTGTCATATAAATTATTTTTATAAACTGATATGTATTTGTTATTTATAAAAGTTATTTAAGAAATTAAAATACTAAGTTATATGTATTAGGATATATCTAGGTATATCTACAATTTACATTATATATGTCATATATGTGTCTGTGTATATGTTTGATATATGTATAAAATAGAATTATATATCACAAATAAAATTAAAAATAAAAAAACCCACTCCAATATCTTTGCTGAGAAAACACCCAAGTTTTCACAGTCAGACACAACTGAAAACAACTGAACACATTTGGGATCTAAAGCCCTTTACAGCCTGATTCCAGTCTACCATTTTGGCCTTGTTTTACATATGTTAGGGCCAAATTAATTCCTTACACATATAATCCCTCTTTGCACACTCGAGTCCAGCTGATCTGCACTTTTTGCTATCATTGACATATGGCATCCATTTCCTGTATCCATCTCTTTGCTGTGCCTGATATCCACTCTCTTCTAGCCACCACCTCTTAGAATTCCTTATTGCTGTTCAGTCGTTTTTCAGTTGTGCCTGATTCTTCATAACCACATTTGAAGTCAGGAAGATGAATCTTCCTGACTTCAGACCCTGTACTCTATCCACTGTGCTAACTAGCTGCCCTTAGCTTTCTTCAAAGTTCAACCTATACACCACCATTGAAATTACCTTGTAATTATTGGGAATATATTTTATAAATGCTAACATGCGTGCATTTTGTTTCTTTCTTAAAGGCAGGTACTGTCTCACTTTTGTCTTTTCTTCTCCAGTGTTTAGTGCATTATCTGGCATGTAATAGACCCTTAGTAAATACAACTAGGTGGAGTAGTGGATAGAGTTCCAGGCCTGGAGTCAGGAAGACTCCTCTTCCTGGGTTCAAATCTGGCCTTAGACTCTTTCTAGCTGTGTGATATGGGAAAGTCACTTAACCCTGTTTGCCTCAGTTTCCTTATCTATAAAAAGAGTTGCAGAAGGAAATGGCAAATCACTTCAGTATTTTTGCCAAGAAAATCCCAAATGGGGTCATGAAGAGTCAGATATGACTTAAAAAAATGACTAAACAACAAATGTTTGTCAAATGATCGACTAATTAATGAGTATCATTTTAGGAGTATTTTGATAGATTATATTTATTAACCTTTCTAAAGCATTAGAGAAGGCTAGTAAGGAGGTTAGAGAGGAAAATGAGAAGTATGAGTAAATTCATTAGAGATAATCAAAGTGTAGTGTTGAGTACTGAACAACAGAGAGTAAGTAGGTATAGACTTGAGCTATGATACTGAGTAAGTGTCATAGAATCAAATAGGATCACAGAACCTGAGGGTGGGAAGGGAATCTCAGAGGCTATCTCAAGTCTATACCAACTACCTAAACAAGAATCCCATTTGCAATTAATGTTGCATCCAGTTTTTCCTCAAAGAACTGCAGTGAGAGGAAACCCATTACCTCTCAACACAGTCAAGTCTACTTTTTAAAAATTAATTTTTTAAAAAATTGTGAACTTATCATAAATAAACACAAAAATCTCAACATACCAAAAAGAACAAGAAAAACTATGAATGTATGTTATGTAATTTATTTTTTAAAAAAATCTATATATAACAATATATCATATCATATATCATATCATATCATATCAATCATCTATCTATCCATCCATCCATCCATCCATCCATCCACCTATCTATCCATCTATTTATCTAGACAGAGACTAATACAAACAGTGTTAGCCTCAAAACCAGAAAGATCTGCATTCAGATTCTGCCTCTAACATATCCTGAGATCCTGGGCAAGTTGCTTATATAAGTACAGACTCATAAGACTAGAAGTTGCAGAGACAATGACAACCTGCTTTGGGAGAGAAAGTTCCATCCCCTAATAGTTCTCTAAACCAAAGCTTCTTAAACTGTGGGTCGTGACCCTATATGGAATCGCATAACTGAATGTGGGGGTTGCCAAAATTTGGCATTAAATGTTTGATTTGTATACCTATTTTATATACTTATACATCTCGGGTCATGTAAACATTTCTTGGGTAAAAAGGAGTCATGAGTGGAAAAAGTTTAAGAAGCCTTGCTCTAAGCAATGGAATGATGGGTCTAGTCCCTTTCTGTAACAAGGTAGTTACAAAACTACTCTATATGTCTATGTTCCCTTGTGCCCCTTTTTTTGTTTTCTTCTGTGACATTTAAAGAAATGTTTTACTGCTGTCCTTTTTTGCTTTTATTTATCACTTACCTTCTACCCTCACCGGTGCCTCCTTGAGGTGAATTATTATTCCTTATAATAAATATGTATAGTTTAGCAAAACAAATATATATATTGGTTATATTTTAGAATGCACATTTCATTCTCCATCTGTAATCTGTTGACTATCTTTAAAGAGTTGAGACCTTTGTATCATCATAACTTTTTTGAAACTATTGTTATTTTGATCATAATTCTGAGATCTCTCAAAGTTGTTTTTCTTCATATTATTTTTGTCATCACATAAATTGTTTGCCTGGTTCTGCTTATTTTACCCTGAATTAGTTAACAAAAACCTTCCCATGTTTCTTTGAATCCATCATTTGCTATTTTTTCTTGTGCAAGAATATTCCATTCACAATTTTTCAGTCATTCTCCAATTTATGCATACCTATTTTGTTTCCTGTCCTTTGCTACTACAAAAAGTGTTATTACAAATATTCTTGTAGTATGCGTCCTTTCCCTTTATTCTTTATGTCCTTAGAATCATCAATGGATCACAGGGTATATACAGTTTAGTTAATTTTTCGATATAGTTTCAAGTCATTTTCCAGAATGATTGAATCATTTCATACCCCCAGTACATTAATATGTTTGTGTTCTACAACTTCTCCAAAAATTACTGTTTTTCTTGTTCGTCACTCTGTAGGTGGAATTTCAAACTTGTTTTAATTGGCATTTCTCTATTAGTGATTTGGAGCAGTTTTATATGGTTGTTAATAGCTTGCATTTCATTTGAAAACTGACCATTCATATGCTTTGACCACTTATCATTTGGGGGATGATCCTTATTCTTACATATTTGTATAAGTTATTTATATATTGTATAAAATAAATAAAATTTAAAATTAATAAATTTTACAAAGAAATTTTCCTTAAGCACAGATCTGATCAACTCTAGGAGCTTTATGTGACCTCTAGGATAAAATATAAACTCCTAATTAGAGGCCCCAACTTATCTCTCTAGCCTCATTGGACATTACTTCCCATATTGCCCGCGCAATTTTGTCAAATTGGCCTTCTCTCCATTCTTCACAGGCCACTCTATTCTGTCTTCATGCCTTTGTGCTGGATGTCCTATATGGCTGAAATGCACTCCTTCCTGGTCTCTGTCTCGTGGAATTCCTCTCTTTTTATTAAGATGCAATTTAAGCATGAACTTTTATATTAAGCCTTTCTTGATCTGCTTCCCCCAACTGCTAGCATCCTTCCTTCTAAACTACCTTGCATTTAACTACTTCATATATATTTATCAACTTTGTATTAATGCTATAAATATTTTTAGGTATCTTTGTTGTCTTCCCATTCAGAATGTAAGCTAATTGCCAAGTAGGGGTTGTTTCATAGGTGATGCAATGAATAGATTGTTGGGACCTGGAGTCAGGAAGACCTGAGTTAAAATCCAGCTTCGGTTTCAATTCCATTTACTAGCTGTGTGACTCTGGGCAACTCACTTAATTGCTAAATGCCTCAGCTTCCTCAGCTGCAAAATGGGGATAACAATACCACTAAGCCCCCAGGGTTGACTAGTGGAGGTGATGGAATTCCAGTGGAGCTAATTAAATTCCTAAAAGATGATGCTGGGAAAGTACTGCATTCAATATGCCAGCAAATTTGGAAAACTCAACAATGGCCAATGGATTGGAAAAGTTGAGTTTCCATCCCAATTATAAAAAGGGCAATGCCAAAGAATGTTCAAATGACTGAACAGTTGCATTCATTTCACATACCAATAAGGTTATACTTAACATTCTTCAAGCTAGGCTTGAGCAATATGTGAAACAAGAATTCCTAGAAGTGCAGGCTGATTTTCAGAGAGGCAGAAGTACTAGAGACCATTGCCAGCATTCACTGGACTATAGAGAAAGCAAAGCAGTTCTGGAAAAAAATCTACTTCTGTTTCATTGACTATACTAAAGCCTTTGACTGTGTAGAGTCCATCATGCAAAATGCCAGGCTGCATGAAAATGCAGGAATTAAAGTTGCTGGGAAAAATATCAACAATCTCAGATATGCAGATGATACCACTCTCATGGCACAAAGTGAAGAATTAAAAAGTCTCTTGGGGGCAGCTAGGTGGCGCAGTGGATAGAGCACCGGCCCTGGAGTCAGGAGTACCTGAGTTCAAATCCAACCTCAGACACTAACCACTTACTAGCTGTGTGACCCTGGGCAAGTCACTTAACCCCAATTGTCTATCTTAAAAAAAAAAAATTAAAAAGGGGCAGCTAGGTGGCGCAGTGGATAGAGCACCGGCCCTGGAGTCAGGAATACCTGAGTTCAAATCCAACCTCAGACACCAACCACTTACTAGCTGTGTGACCCTTGGGCAAGTCACTTAACCCCAATTGCCTCACTAAAAAAAAAAAAAAAAGTCTCTTGATGAGGCAAAGAAGAGAGTGTAAAAGTTGGCTTGAAGCTAAACATTAAAAACAAACCAGGGGCAGCTAGATGGCGCAGTGGATAGAGCACCGGCCCTGGATTCAGGAGTACCTGAGTTCAAATCTGGCCTCAGACACTTAACACTTTGCCCCACAAAAACAAAACAAAACAAAACAAACAAACCAAAACACAACTAAGATCATGGCAAATGCTCTCATCACTTCTTGGTCTCTTCCTGGCATAGAGGGAGAAAATAATGGAAGCATTGTCAGATTTTATATTCTTGGGCTCAAAGGTCACTGCAGATGATGGCTGCAGCCACAAAATTAAAAGAAGCTTGCTCTTTGGAAGGAAAGCTATGGCAAATCTGGACAACATAATAAAAACCAGTGACATCACCTTGCCAACAAAGGTCCGTATAATCAAAGGTACTCTTTACCCAGTAGCAATGTATGACTGTGAAATTTGGACTATAAGGAAAGCTGAATGCTGCCAAATTGACACTTTCAAATTGTGGCACTGAAGAAGACTTTTGAGAGTCCCTTAGACAGCAAGGAGAGCAAATCAGTCAATACATAAAGAAATTAATTCAGACTACTCATAGGAAGGAAAAATGCTAAAGATTGAGCTTAAATACTTTGGTCACATAATGAGAAAACAAGACTCCTTGGAAAAGTCCCTGATGCTGGGAAGCGCAGTATCTAGCACATAGTAAGCACTATATGAATGTTAACTATTATTTTTATTATTATTTTTATATCTAGCACCTATCACAGTGGCTGGCATACAGTAAATACTTGTAAATTGATTGATTTATTGGTTGGTTGACATATCTTGGATAGCTCTAATTGTTAGGATTTTGTTTCCTTTATATCACTTCTTTGGTGAAGTTCTTCATCTGGAAACTCAGAAAAATAGACTACATAATCTTTAAGGGCCATCTCAGCTCTTACATTTTAATATTAAATCAAATGATTCAATTCTTAAATACTCAACAACATTTGTGCTAGACACTGTGGGAGACACAAAATTTAACTGACATGTTCTTTAACCTCATGTAATCTAGAGTCTTTTCCCTCTGTGGTATTGAGCTTTATTAATTTAAATTTTTTCTTATATATTTTGTTCATACAACTTCATTTCTCCACTACTTGGCCATCCATTATAACAAAAAATAATAAAGAAAGAGGTGGGGAAGCAGATCAGTACAATTAATAAAGTTACCATGTGATAATATATGCAATATTTCACAAGCATAATATCCCACTTTTACAAAGAAAGAAAGGAGGCATATTTTCTCATTTATTCTCTATGGCCAAACTTGATTATTTATTGTTGTTGTTGCTATTATTCTTTTCATTTGCATTATTGTAGTCATGTATAATGTTATTCTAGTTCTGTTTACCTTGCTCTACATCAAATCCATGTTTCTATGAATTCTTCATATTTATAATTTCTTACAGCATATGATTATTTTATTACATTCAAGTTTGTTTGTAGCATAGAGTTTAGTTGAATATTATGACATAATATACATTTTTGTTGTTTTTAAGTTGTTTCAGGCATAACCCCATTTAGGGTTTGAGGCAGAATTTGAACTCAGGTCCCCCTGACTACAGGGCCAGCACTCTGTCCACTGTATCACCTAGCTTCCCCTTTTTACCTAGAATGACATATAATTATAATGTTTACCTGTTCCTTCTAACCAATGCAGCTAATCAGAAAGTGCAGGAAAAATAACCCATCTCAAAGACCGATATTTGAACAAATCAAGAAGCTTCTTTACAAGATGAATGCCAACAAAGTTAGTCCAGTGGACATGATGATGACTTTGATGAGTTTGGAAAATACTTAGATCACATTCAGAGTGAGGTTTGAAACTTTATGAAAACATGAGCTGCAACCTTCCAGATATTACTATGTCAAGAATTAATCTGATGTTTAAAGAATAGCTTGATGATCTACCCACTATGAATGAAACTCAGAGTTCTCAACAGTCACGTATTACACTTGATCTTTTTTTTTTTTAAGTGAGGCAATTGGGGTTAAGTGACTTGCCCAGGGTCACACAGCTAGTAAGTGTTAAGTGTCTGAGGCTGGATTTGAACTCAGGTCCTCCTGACTCCAGGGCCGGTGCTCTATCTACTGCGCCACCTAGCTGCCCCTATTACACTTGATCTTAAAGGGATGATGATTCCAAAGTTGATTCCTTTAAAGCAATTCCTTTGTTTTCAGGCAAATACAATTTAGGAATCTTTCAACAGATCCCATGGATTCTATATAGAGAACAAAGTGATTCTTTGTAACAATTTCTCTTTGTGATACTTAGATGGAGAAGTATAGTAAACACCTAGAAGCACTGGTGCTTGAAAGAACCCAGGATCTAATGCATGAAAAACAAAAGACTGATCGTTTGCTGTATAGTAAGTATTAACTTATTCAAATGAAGAAAATAATAGTGATTTTATATAAATTCAACTACATTCAATACAATTATCAAGCACCAACTACATGTAAGGCACATTGTTAATCAATAAAGATAAAAAAAAATAAAATTCCAGTGCCCGATAGAGGGAAATACACATACAAAAAGCTATATTAGAATATAATCACTGATTGGATCATAATATCTCTTTTGTTTTTGGTGCTTTTGTTTTTCTTTTTTGAGGTTTTTCCTTCTTGCTCTGATTCTTCTTGTATAACATGACTAATGCAGAAATATGTTTAATGTTATATATCAGATTACCTGCTGTCTAGGGGAGGGGGGGATGGAGAGGAGGGAGGGAGAAAAATTTGAAATTGGAAATCTTGTCTAAACAAAGGTTGAAAACTTTAATTAATTAATTAATTTAAAAAGAATATAATCAAGTGCAGAGAAAGTAGTCAAATGGACTGGCATGAGAAATTCAAGGAGGGAGGAATCACTTCTAGTTTTTCCTCAGATAAAACAATTGTTGCCAGAGAGAGACAATGTTTAACTCACATCTCCATAGGCAAAAAATAGTTCTAGGTCTCAGGGAAATCAGCCTAATGGGGGAGAGAACATATAAATGATTACTTACAGAGAAGATATACATATATGTATATATATATATATGTATATATAGTATAAATTGAAGATAATCAAAAAAGGGAAAGTACTAATATTAGGAGGGATTGAGAAAGGCTTCTTGTAGAAGGTGAGATTTTATCTGGGTCTTGAAGGAAGCCAGGGGAGGCAGGAGATGGAGATGAGGAGCAAGAGAATTCTAGGCATGGGGTGGTGGGGGGAGGCAGGCATAGTCAGTGAAAATAGATGTAGCATCATGGAGGATCAAAACAGGTTGTATCTATATACTGCTTACCTGGTTTGACTGAGTTTTATGTAAAATTGGTTCAGTTTTGGCTATGACTGACTAAGTGGGTTGGTTGGTCATCACTTCGAGATATCAGCTTATGTGGAAAAGCAAGTAAATTCGACCAAATACAAATTTCCTGGAGCTATTTTTTATAGACTATCACTCGGAAGGACTCCGTCACTTACCAGGGCTGAAAACTTGCAAACTGGATTCTCAGTCATGAAAAACTTCTCAATCAGTTATTATCAATGTTTCACTTTGAAAACATGTATTTCAGGGCAGCTAGGTGGTGCAGTGGATAGAGTACTGGCCCTGGATTCAGGAGGACCTGAGTTCAAATTCGGCCTCAGATACTTGACACTTACTAGCTGTGTGACCCTGGAAAAGTCACAACCCCAATTGCCTTGCAAAAAAAAAAACAAGGGAAAAAAACCATGTACTTCAAATCAATATAGCTACAGCACATAAAAAATATCTTAAATGTCCAATAAGCAATTAATGAAGTTCTTGACAAAAGAACAGTGGTATACAACATTTAAAAGCATCTGATACATTACCAGGTTAGATTATGAATATGTATATGAACTCTAACCTAGTAAGATAGAAATTCCTGAAGGAGTTATGGAAATATCACCCTATTTCACATACTGAAATAACTGTAAATTCAAATTTTTTTTGGCTATGATTAGACTCAAATAAATATTCATCCTCTATCCCTCCAGGGGGTCCCGTGTCTCTTGCACACCAAATGAGTGCTAAATGTGCCCAGTGAATCACTACAGTTTTTTTATTCTGTAGTTAGCATGGAGGTCCTCCTTCTGTGAGCCCCATGACTTCTCATGTCACATATTTTAGCAGGCAGGTCTAGAAGGAGAGGAAAAAGCAAAAAGTGTTCATATAGAAACAAACAGAAAAATGACCTTTGTTTTGGGAGGTATTTAAGTTTAAGACCAGAATACATGTCAAGGGCTCAAAGACCATAAGTTCTCTGAATGATTAACATGTTTGTGGCATTCCAGACTCCTGGAGTGAAAGAACTGTGTGTAACTGACTTTGTTCAATATCAATACACTGAACAATTCCATCAGGTGGACACAGAGAGCTTGGGGCAGGGGGGAGAGGATACATCTAAAATAATGAATGGCTGCTTTGCTCATTGGGTTAGAACATGAGGTTTAAGTCCCAGATATGCCAGTTATGATCTTTCTGTTCTATGGTCTCTGCTTTACCTCTAACTCCATCTTTACAATGTATGACATTAGTCACAAGGGTGTATATGGATCAGTACAGATCTATTCCAACTGGGAAAACAGTTCAAAGTGACCTACTTCCAGAAGCTATTGCTGGTGATAAATAGGAATGTTCTATGGGGAGGAGGAGAAGAGAGGAGAGAAGAGGAAGAGGAAGAGGAGTGAGAAAGGCAGAGAGACAGAGAAGTCTCTTTGGGTCATCTTCACATGAAGATATGATAATTACCAATTCTCTTTCACATCTTAAAACAGGCATGTTACCCAAACAAATTGCAGATGACTTAAGACAAGGCAAACCCCCACAAGCCCAAAGTTACATAAGTGCGACCATCTTTTTCAGGTATGTTAATATGACTTGATTTGAAATTACATAGTCCTACAATTTGTGTATTGCTTTTATAAGATGAGGCATACATAATGTCTGCAAATGGAGAATAAAACGCAACTATTTGAATAAGATATCAACAGAGATTTATAGACAGAGGTTTATGGAGGTTTATAAGTAATGTTTAAAATTGATTGATGTGATTTGTTTATGATTTTTTTGTTTCATTTTTTGTTTTTTTTTCTTTTAAGATAGATGTAAGAGAAATAAACCAGCTTCAGTGAGCTAAAAGGCATATATTTTAGCAAAAACAGTAGGAAATTACTCCAGAAAGGTACATTTTGGCCTTCTAGAAAATGTGTTTTAAAATTTGAAGTAAATGGGTCACTCAGTTCTTCACTGCCATAACAAAGGGAATGTTGATAATATCAGCATCATCACTGAAGCTAAGCAGAATTCATTTTGCTTGGGGGCAAGTTTGTGAATTTCAGAGAAAAATCCATAAAATCTCAGCTCTGAACACTGACATGGAAAAGAACAAAATTTGTATTTACTTAAGAGCATCTTGTTATAAACACAAAGCATATAAGAAATCCCAAGTTAACATAATTATCTTAATTGAACAGATAGAGAAATTGAGGCACAGAGATCAAGTAACTTGTTCATAGTATGAGATTTAAAATTGGATACAAGAGCATTAAACTTCCCTTTAACCTTTCCCTTATTTATCTCCCAGACCAGTAAGTGGAAGAAGCCTCTGATCTTTAGTTAGGGCTTTTATTGTTTTGGAATTACAAGGTGATGTTGATTAGAGAGATAGGAAAGTAGAAATACAAACAAATAGTCTTAGATCTAAGCTTAGTCTGTATTTGTATAGAATTCACCAAAAACCCAAGGCCACCTCTAAGGCTGAGAGCCGGGTCAAGCACGTGCTGTTATGGCAAACCCGGCTGAGTCCAACCTCCGTCAGCCTCTGTGTGTGCAGAGCAACCATCGGGTGAGGAGAACAGGAAAAAAGACATCACTTCCGTTCTCTCCTTGCCTTTTAAGCTCGCACCCCGGAAGTGGAGTGCTTAGCAGACGGACTGGCGGTTTGTCATGGTCTCCTCCCTGAAAGGGTGGTCCTTCAAAAACTGGCGTCTCTCAGTTATCCTAACCGACTGTTAAAAAAACTTTCACTTTTTTTTTTTTACCACAATAGTCATTGATGAGACACCTTCCAGGGTAATATTGGAGAACCCCTATCTAAACCCAGGACATCATCAAATTAATGTTTAGATAAAAATAATAGAGGCACTGAAAACCAACTAAAAAGTATTCGATTTCTTAATTCAATTTAACACGTGTTTATTAAGCACCTACTGTGTGTAGGGCACACTGTGCTTGGTGCTGGGATCCATTATGTATGCATTATGTATTTTGAAACTTTAGTCTAAACAAATAGATTTCCTCTCAAAATTATTTTAGCCTTCACAACTGCTTCTGTACAACTGTATGTATAAATTTCTAAATATTCAAGTAAACTTATTTATCCTTATCAATTATCAAGATGGTCTGAATGTTTGGAGCTAACTTTCCTTCCATTTGGCCAAACCTATTCAGGGCTTTGGTTATGCCATTGTAATTTTTTTTTTTTTAGTGAGGCAGTTGGGGTTAAGTGACTTGCCCAGGGTCACACAGCTAGTAAGTGTTAAGTGTCTGAGGCTGGACTTGAACTCAGGTACTGCTGACTCCAAGGCCAGTGCTCTATCCACTGCGCCATCTAGCTGCCCCTATGCCATTGTAATCTTGCAAAAAGTGTAATAATTTTATTTTAAAACATTCTACTGGTCACCAACTGAATCCCTCTGAGTTGGGTTTCTCATAGCTGAGGAAAATATCATTGAACAAGAAGGCAGCTCTGATGATCAGAACTTGTTACATACCTTGCCTGACTAAACTATTTTCTATCCCCTGTCCCTCCCCAGTGATACTGTTGGCTTCACTCAGTTATCTAGCACCAGCACACCATATCACGTAGTAGAGTTCCTCAACAAGCTGTACATTACCTTTGATGATATTATTGATAGCTATGATGTCTACAAAGTGGAGACAATAGGAGATGCATGTGAGTAATGATCAGACTGAAGTTTCACTAGGGATATTAATAATTGGAATAAAACTGGAGCTGAATGGAAGCCAATAATGAATATGTATGAAAAGTCAACCTACCTTATTAAGGGCAATTTTGTTATGAGGGAAGCATTCAGATTTAATGTACTCTTTTTTTTTTTTTTTAAGTGAGGCAATTGGGGTTAAGTGACTTGCCCAGGATCACACAACTAGTAAGTGTTAAGTGTCTGAGGCCGGATTTGAACTCAGGTACTCCTGACTCCAGGGCCAGTGCTCTATCCACTGCGCCACCTAGCTGCCCCCTCAGATTTAATGTACTCTTGCTAGCCTGTTTTCTAATTTTATTTCTTGAAGTCAGATTCTCAGATACCCAAAGATACAAAGGTAAAAAGATTCCCTGTTTCCTAGTTTATTGATATTTACTGAAGGGGTATCAAAAGAGTAGGCAGTGAATCAGTGACAAATATTGTATTAATATAAAAATAGCTATTTTATGATTTTTCTTAACTTAATCAAATATATTTATAGAAATAATTTGTAGAAATATATTTATAGAAATAATGGAAGAAGCACTAGTTTTTTAAAATTAGCTACTGAAAATCAATTTGTAGTATTACTTGAAAATTTAAAACAAATCTAGAATTATAACAAGACCACTATTGGTCAAATGATAAACTTCTTAACAAGTTATAATAAAAAGAATGTCACTTATTTGTAGTCACTTTTTCATTCTAACATTATTTTTCTTTTGTTTCCCATTTATTACTGGAAACATTGCCTTATTAAGTTGATGTCAATCAACTTTTTATTTGACTGTATGCCAATGTAATTAATACTGTTTATTTGGAATAGATATTTCTCAGAGGACTCCCCAGTGAAGAAGAGAGGATCAGAAATACCTAGGATTCAATAAACTTGAGATCATCTATGTGTAGGAAAAAACTTTTCAATTTGATTAGGATTACTGGCAAAACTGGAAAACAGTCTGGCAAAAATTATGCTCAGACCAAGATTTTAAACTTCACTTCAGTAATTTCCAAAATGGCTACTTGATTTAAACATCAAAAATCATGTCCAAAAATAGAAGAAATCATATATCTTTCAAAACCATGGATAAGAAACAAATTATTAACACAAGAGATAGAGACAATTACAAAGATAAAATAGATGATTTTGATGATTTGAATTTGGAGAACTCTTGCACAAACAAAATTAATGTGTTCTGGATAAGAAAGGAAGCAATTGACTGGGGAAAATAGCAGCAAGTTTGTATCACTTTTTTGATAAGTGTTTGGTATCTAAGATATAAAGAAAAGTAACAGAAATGCATGACCAAAAGCCATTCCCAATAGGATATGAACAAATAGTTCTCAAAAGAATTGTAAACTGTTAACAATTATATATCTATATCTATATATCTATATATATAAATGTTCCAAATCAATAATGGAAGAACACAAATCAAAACAACTCTGAGCTTTCCTCCCTAAGATGAAAACTTGGGAAAATTGGCAAAGATGACAAAAAATGGGAATATCCAAATATTAGAGGAGCTGTGAAAAGATAGGCACCCAATGCATTGTGTAGCTGTCAATTAATACAACCATTGTAGAAAACAGTTTATAATTATGCCAATACAATGGCTAAACTATCCATACTCTTTGACCCATAGATTTTACTATTCAACATATACTTCAAGGAGGTGATTGACAAAAAGAAAAGGCTCCATATGCACCAAAATATTTATAGTAACACTTCTTTGGTAATGGAGACCTGGAGACAAATTAGATATCCAGTGATCAAGAAATGAATAAACAAATCATGATACATGAATGTAATGAACTGTTCTTGTAAAGAGTAATGAATGTGGGGCAGCTAGGTGGCGCAGTGGATAGAGCACTGGCCCTGGAGTCAGGAGTACCTGAGTTCAAATCCGGCCTCAGACACCTAACACTTACTAGCTGTGTGACCCTGGGCAAGTCACTTAACCCCCATTGCCTCACTTAAAAAAAAAAAAAGAGTAATGAACGTGATGAATTTAGGGAAACAAGAAAAGACTTAAAAGAATTAATGCAAAGTAGAAAAAACAGAGCCAAGAAAACAATATACATAATGTGTAAAATAATATAAATGGAAATACCAGAACCCCCAAAATAATAAAAAATAAATTTTGGAAAATTATAAATAACGAACTTGGTTCTAAAAAGAGTTATAAGAAGATACCTTCCCTGATTCATTCACAGAAGTTGGGGAGGGTGTGTGTGTGTCCATGGGTATGCAACATTGTATACATTGTCAGATTTTTTAAAATGTATATTGTGGGGCAGCTAGGTAGCACAGTGGATAAAGCACCGGCCCTGGATTCAGGAGTACCTGAGTTCAAATCTGGCCTCAGACACTTGACTAGTTGTGTGACCGTGGGCAAGTCACTTAACCCCCATAGCCCCACCAAAAAAAAAAATGTATATTGCTCAGGGGGCAGCTAGGTGGCATAGTGGATAAAGCACCGGCTTTGGATTCAGGAGAACCTGAGTTCAAACCTGACCTCAGACACTTGACACTTACTAGCTTTGTTACCCTGGGCAAGTCACTTAACCCCCACTGCCCACCAAAAAAACAAAACAAAACACACACACACACACACACACACACACAAAACCAAAAAATATGTATGTTGCTCAGTTTTGCTTATTTCCCCCCCTTTTTTTCTTTTTCTTTTTAAAAGTTCTTTGTTGTAATGAATGGTTCTCTGGGAGTGGAGAGGAAGGAGAGATAAAGGGGGAAATAGGGATAATGTAAAAACAAAAGATATCTGTAAAATTACTTTTTTTTTTTTTAGTGAGGCAATTGGGGTTAAGTGACTTGCCCAGGGTCACACAGCTAGTGTTAAGTGTCTGAGGCCAGATTTGAACTCAGGTACTCCTGACTCCAGGGCCGGTGCTTTATCCACTGCGCCACCTAGCTGCCCTGTAAAATTACTTTTAAAAAAAGAGAGCACCTAATTGCCTTGACAGTTCATCACCAGACACAGACAAACTGTTCCATGATACAGAAAGAATTGATAGATAATAATACATCCCCATTACTGAGCTTTAAAATATGTAGAAAATAGGAGAAGTGTGGTAAGATATACAATTATTGTCCCAATTTTTTTAAAAGGAAAATCTTTAAACTACAGTCCCATGAACATGATTCTGATTCCTTCCAAAATCTAGAGTGTATTACTGGAGGAATGGCATGTGAACATTTAGAAAATGAAAGTGATTACTAATAATCAGACCTATCATGGGGCCTTGATTGTATATAAATCATTGTGTATATATATATATTATACATATCATGGGGCCTTGATTGTAATTAGCCACCAAGGGAGATGGTTCTGGGATGTCTCTGACTCTGAGTCCCCCGTTTGAGGAAACTAATGAAACATATTCCATTATGCAGGGGGATTGTACAATTGTAACCATATCTATCTAAAGATGAAAAGAACACTGGAGTATTTGGATTCAGAAGCTCTTGGCTTCAATCTTATCTCTACTAATCACTACCAGTATGACTTTTGGCCAAGTCCCTTAGCCTTAATGGGCCTCCATTTTTTAATCTGTAAAATGATGAGGTTTCACTAAGATCTCTTGACTATATCAGACATTACCCCTGAAGGAGATGGAAACCTCCAAAGCTAATACAATTTTAATTTGCATTGAGTGGTATCATGTCCAGAACTAGGAAGGGTTATAGTTCTATTGGCTAGAGAAGTTTTGTGCTACTAGGAGGATGCTTCAGGATGGCAAAAGGTCTGATAATCGTGCTATATGAGGACTGGGTAAATGAACTGGAAGTGTGCAATCTTAGGGAGGACATGATGGCTGCTTGTTTTTTTAGTATTTGAAACTGTAATCAGAGTTTGTATATCAATATGTGAAGTTACGTAAGGAGAGAAAAGAATATGTCCCACCTATCTGGCAAGATGGCTAAAGGCTCTCTGCAGATGAAAGGCTGATGCTGGTCCTAACTACAGCAGGTACCGATTTTCCCCCATCCCTCTATGGCCCAGGTTCTTCTAGGCTCCGTCTAGTGTTTTGTATTTTTGTTTTTTTTTTGTTTTGTTCAGGCAATGGGGGTTAAGTGACTTGCCCAGGGTCACACAGCTAGAAAGTGTCAAGTGTATGAGGCCGGATTTGAACTCAGGTACTCCTGAATCCAGGGCTGGTGCTTTAACCACTGCGCCATCTAGCTGCCCTGGTTTTAAAACGTTAAATTGTTACTTCCATTTGATAGTTCATTGTGATGTTGGCTCATATTTTGTCCTTACTAAAATTTACTCCCCAAATCTCCAAATATAGATGCTCAGGTCTCATTTCTTGCTTAGAATCTTATCTACTTCTCCACTCAAAATGACCCACAGAGAAACACACTTACATTATAGTTCAGTATAGCTTTATTGCATGAAATGGAAAGATAATACACTATAGAACTGAGACTCCCCAAGGACTGCTCAGATGTAAGAGTCAGGCATCTCTATGCCCAGCAAGGATCCTTGACCCATTAATGGCTAAGTTCAGACATTTCTTCTTCCCAAGGAAGTAGGTAGTGCTGAAGTAGTTGGGTCTGGATTCCTCCTCTCCAGACTCCCAGCTTTGATGCTTGTAATCAGGTGAATCCAGGTGCTTTTATCAAAGAAACTCCCCCCATCCCAGCCTTGCAGTGAAAGTCTCAGAGAGAAAGAAGGAATTATCACACCAGCACCTGTTTCAGCTCCTTCATTCAGAATCCCACTGGTGGTGTGCTACCCCAAGTGCCCTGCATGACTTGGTAGAACTGTCTCTTCCTTACAGCATTTACACTGCTATCCTGAAATTTCACAGGCACCCAGAAAATGCAGGGGGAAGGTGAGAAGAAGGATTCTCCTAACGCATACTGTTCTCTCCTCATCATGGCTCTCTGGCCCAGGCAGACATATTTCCCACCCTGCCATGCCTCTCATGCTAGTGTAGTTGTCATGTTTTCCATCACAAAATCCTGTCTGCCTTTTTTGTGAAGCACCCCAATTGGCACAATTCACAGCATTTTTGTACTTTTTCAGTTTTTTGCCCTCTGATTCTGATTCCCAAGATTTCACAGGTCTGATAGGAAACTGGACAAAAGAGGAGAAAAGTTACAGCTTCTAAGGCCATAAGGACTACAAAATGTTATTATGCAGAAGAAAGATTAGACTCCTTAATGCTTGGCATCAAAGGATAGAACCAGAAGCCAGAGAGGGAAGTTGAAGGGAGGCAGATTTAGGATTGAGGTTAAGAAATCTTCCTAAAAATTAGAGCTGTTCACAAGAGGAATAAACAAGCAAAGGCTAGATGACCACATGCTGGGTATGTAGTAGAAGGAGTTCTTGTTCAGCGACTGACCAATGTACTTTCTCTCCTCACCTCCACCTCCTGGATTCCTTCAAGATTCAGTTCAAATTGAACCTTCTGTAAGAGGACTTTCATGATCTATACCTCATATGCCTACTGCTATAGTGCTTTCCCTCTGGCATTAGCTTCCTTTTACTATCTATCTATCTACCTGTCTATCTATCTACCTGTCTATCTATCTACCTGTCTATCTATCTATCTATCTATCTATCTATCTATCTATCTATCTATCTATCTATCTATCTATCTATCTATCTATCTATCTATCTAATCTGTCATCTATATCTATCATCTATCTATCTTTTTTTTTTTTTGCGGGGCAATGGGGGTTAAGTGACTTGCCCAGGGTCACACAGCTAGTAAGTGTCAAGTGTCTGAGGCCGGATTTGAACTCACGTACTCCTGAATCCAGGGCCGGTGCTTTATCCACTGCGCCACCTAGCCGCCCCCATCTATCTATCTTTCTATCATCTACCTATCATCTATCCATCCATCTATCATCTATCTATTATTTATCATCTATCCACCCTTCCACCCACCCATACATCTATCATTTCTCTATCTCTATCTATTTATTCCTCTACCTGTAATCTAGCTATCTAGCATATGCAAATAGTTATTCACCTGTAGTCTCTCCCCCATTAGACTGTGAACTCCTTGAGAAAAGGGAATGTTTTTTTCCCCCTTTCTTTGTGCCCCCAGCATTTAGAACAATTGGTGTTTAATAAATGCTTGTTGAGTGACTAATTGGTGCCTATACCCTGCTCCACACTCTTTGACCTTGGTGCCCATTGCTAAGATTGATGGCTTTAGAAAGCTTAGTCCACTGTGAGGTCAACCTCTTGCTGAGCCCATCCACTTAGATAGGCCATGTGATCTTACATAATGATGGAAACAATAGGATTTTATTTTATTCTCTCAGTCATCTACCCTTGAAATTTTGCTATCATCTTTGATTTCTTTCTCATTCTTCTTCCTCACATTGTTGAGGTTTCAAAATTGTTCTGTCTACAATAAAAGAAACTGAGCCAATGGCACTTTTTTAAAGGGTCCATAGCCCCCTCTAATGAAGTGGGCCTTAGAGCTTCCTCATGATCTGAGATACCTCCTTCCTCTAGGGCCTAAGTTTTATGGTGCTTCATACCCAGACAATACAGGTAGAGTAAACAAAAAATACAGACTCTTATTGGTGGATAGACCTTGTCCTTGGCCCTCTAGGAGGGTCTACACAAAATACAGAATTCCATTGGCTGAAAATCGGGCTAGTGAGCAGACTTTAACAGACCTATCTTGACCTTTCAGGAGGTCCTATCAAGTCAGACCTACATGGGCTGATGGATCCATAGAAAGGCAGACTGCAGTCTGGCAACCAGGGTCACTCCCTGGCCAAGTGCTCATGGTCATCTCCTCATGTTGAGCAATAGAAGAATGACAAGGAATAAAGGGGCAACAAAAATATCTGGGGGACTTTCCATGTAATCAAGCCATTTCCACCATGCTTGACTTGGTCACTATAACAAGGAAAAACAAGGGTGGAGAGTCTCTAATTAGCTTCCTATGATTAAGCAAGTAAACTTACAATCTGCAGTTCACAGCTTTGAGGCCTACTATCAGAACTTATAATTACTACCCCTATGGAATCATATCAAGCTGATTAATACTGATTGGAATAAAATAGGGGTCCAATAAAATAGGAGTCCAATTACTCACCTATCACAACATCCAGTCAATCATAATATCTTGTTTATTTTTCCTATGTAATAGCTCTTGCATCCATCCCGTGATTTCTATTCCCACTGCCAACATTCTGTTTCACATTCTCATTATTTCATGTCCAAATTATTAACTAATTTAGATCTAATTTTTTTCCCTTCAATCTTTCATACCTGCTAATGCCAGAGGGTATTCCCCATTCAGAAACTTTTGGTAGCTCCTAGTAGGAAAAAACAAAAAAAACCCACACCCGTCCTTTGTAGTCTGGTATTCAAGATTATCCACAATTTGGCTTAAAGGGCCAATATTTAGAAATAATTGATAGGCAAGGCAAAACCTACTCAGAAAGTTTTTTGTATTTATACTATCATCATCCTTAACCACCCAGTTTGTAGCATCCAAACTCTATAACTTTAAATTTTAGGGTCACTAATAGCTGTGTTTTGGACATGTAGATAGTTCAATTTGCAAAATATATCCTTGTTCCCATTTCCGTTATGTAGTAGGGCATACAAGCACACACACACACACACACAAATTATTGACCAAAATGTCAGCATCAGTAGCTCCCTAATTAGACTCACTATTATGTCTTGTTCTTTATGAAAAAAATTATTCATTATGATCAAGTTGGATTTATATCAGTGATGCAAGGATGGATTCACATTAAGAAAACCATTGACTTAATCCTCCTATTTTGTCTGGTTCTTCAATTATCTAATAGCGATATATATTATTTGTTTTGAAGGTGAAGGACAGTATTCATGATGTTATATTAGAGTGCTTTAGGTATATAGTGGGAAATGGAACAGTGTTTAACCCATTTCTATAGTCAGATGTAATAAGAACACTGTATTTGTAAGTCAGTGGAGCCGGGTCATTTACTACTGGTGTGATCTTAGGCCAGACACTAACTTTCCTGTGCTTCAGTTTCCTTATTTGTAAAAGGAGAGGGCTAGACTAGATGAACTCTAAGGTCCCATCCAGTTTGTTGGTTTTTTGTTTTTGTTTGTTTGTTTGTTTTGTCGGGGCAATGAGGGTTAAGTGACTTGCCCAGGGTCACACAGCTAGTTAGTGTCATGTGTCTGTAGCTGCATTTGAACTCAGGTCCTCCTGAATCCAGGGCCAGTGATTTATCCACTGCACCACCTAGCTGACCCTCATCTAGTTCTAAAGATGTGATTCTATGATACTAACACTAAAGAGAGCAATCAGAGCAATCCATCAATTAAAATGAAGCCAACTAATTCCATTGCTATAAAGGAGAGCAGAATTCCATGTAAGATGAGTGTCTAAGGGCATGGATACTTGCTTTCTTTTATCAGGGTATATCAAGATTTTAAAAAATGTGTTATCTAAATAACATCATGGTCATCTAGTCCAACCTCTTCAATTTATAGATGAAGAAACTGCAGATCAGAGATGTCAAGTTACATGCCCAAGATCACACAGGTAGAAAGTGACAGAATCAAGATTTGAACTTATATTCAGTGAGGACAAGTTCAGCCATTACTCCAAGTTCATTGCTTATTCCACTGCATCACACTGATTCTAGGATGATGCCACACATCCATCCCCATCCTCCTCTGCAATGTTCATCTCTGTTTCAGAACTTAAGATTCTTTTCTTTTGTTTTGTTTTTTGGTTGGGCAATAAGGGTTAAGTGACTTGCCCAAGGTCACACAGCCAGTAAGTGTCAAGTGTCTGAGGCCTGCTTTGAATTCAGGTTCTCCTGGCTCCAGGACCAGTGCTGTATCTACTGAGCTACCTAGCTGCCCCAAGAACTTAAGATTCTTAACATAGAATATGAAAAGTGCCAAAAACATTCCAAGGAAACAGCAGAGATGACAGCAGGGTTTGGAAACATAAAGGATTGCTAAACTCAAATTCTCTTCAGGATAGTAATTTGATATTCTCTATTGTCAACTGCATATTTGAGCCTAACCAGAAGCTAGAAAACCTGTTTTGGGGGGCACAGATACTAAAGCTTCGGCAACAGTGATACTGAGGTCTAGCCTAGGAGATAGAAGTGTGACTTGGAGTGATAGGGTTTCTGGGAATAGGAAAGTGTGGTTTGGCTGTGTTTCATTGCTAGGGCTACCTGTACAGGACTGACTGTTACTTCCTTCTCTGCCCTGCTCCCTTCTCTTGACTCTGGGATCTTGTTCCTTTGGGTCTGATAACTACTGTACTATTCTAACTTAGCTATATGCTTTGATAAGGTATCGAAAAGAGATGAATCACCCTATGTATGTACATTATACACACTTTGGAATGACCATATGGTAGTCTCCCCTCCAAGGCAAACTGCAACAGCTGCTGAGACAAGGAAAAGCCTTTGCTCACTTTAATATGAACATAGATTCCACCCTCCCACAGTGCAAAGCTCTCTGCAGCACAATGACTTGACAGGAAAAGTTTGGCTGATTATGTTGGATTCTGCTCCTAGAATGCTATGGATTGAAAGCTATTGTATCTGGGTCACTGATGGCTGGAGAGAGAGAGAGAGAGAGAGAGAGAGAGAGAGAGAGAGAGAGAGAAGATATCTTCCCTTATCTTCGTGGGGAGATCTAAAGATGGCAATCACATACAGTTAAAGGACCCAGTATTTCAGAAAGTTATAATTAAATGGGGTGGTTTAAGATAACATCATAGACTTTGAAGAAGACAAATAAAATCAGTGAAGATTCAGGGAAGATTTTTTCTTTTTTTGTATGCATACCAATATGTCAAAACTTTCTCCCAAATTTCAGCTTAATTTTCAGTAAGATAAATAGGGTAGGAAAAGATATAAGGGGAAAGAGGAAAGGAACTCACTTTTAGTGTGAATTCCTGAGCCTGAATTTGAGACTTAAAGCCATATGAATCCAAGAACCAAAGAACTGCTAGTTATCTGTTTCCAGCATCTAACTTCATTGCCACTCTGGGTTTGGGTTTATATTATTTGTGGCAATGTTACCTTTTTTTAAAAAAGGCAGTGATTTTATTAAAAAAAATTTTTTTTTTGGGGGGGGGAGAGGCCATGAGGGTTAAGTGACTTGCCCAAGGTCACACAGCTAGTAAGTATCATGTGTCTGAGGCCAGATTTGAACTCAGGTTCTCCTGAATTCAGGGCCGGTGCTTTATCCACTGTGCCATCTAGCTGCCCCTAGCAATGTTATCTTTAATAATTTTTATAAATACTTTTCATTTAAGCATCTAATGTAATCTATGCAGTTATGGAAAATGTGAAACAAGATTGGATTACACTGTTCTGGAATTCTTAAAAAAGTTAACAAGGCAAATATTTGCCTGACCAGATCATAGGTTCATAGATTTAGAACTGAAAGGATACTTGGAGAACAGGAGGTCATCTAATCAAATGCCCTCTTTTTACACAGGAGGAAAAAGGTCCAGAGGAGAAGTGATTTGCCCAAGGTTACTAGGTAAAAAACAACAAAGCTTAGATTTGAACCCAAGTCCTTTGATTCCAATCCAGTACTTTTTCCACTGTATCATGAAATCACTCCCCGCAGTTGCATAGGTCAAATTCATTAGCTCTAATGGCTAGGGATTTTATGTATGTACATATACATATACATATATGCACATACACATACATATATTTTATGTACACACACATACATATATACATACATTTCTAGGCATTAGAGCTAGTAGAGCTACATATACACATATGCATATGATTGATATTTATATATATTGATATATAATTGATATTTATACATATATATATATATTTTTTGCTGAGTTAGAATTTTGTTTTAACAAATTGTGTTTCACATAAGTGGGCCACCAGCTGGGTCCTGGAAATCTTTCTTTGTTATCCTCAAATTACTTTAGGAGATATTGATGACTTCATTGCTTTTATGTGTATGTGTTTGTGTGTGGGTGTGTAATAATACCACCTATGATTTTTCCCATTCTTTTGGAACTTTACCCTCTTTGAAGTATCTGAAAAATAATTCATTGAATGTGTTTTAAAAAATTGTGTAACATTCAGCATAGATTTCCTCTGTATGTTTTTGGTCAGCTATAGCTATTCTTTTTGTCTTCATTTTCTTAAGAAACACTTCTATATCCTCATCATGTCTTAAGGTGTTAGAGTCCAAATGTGGTTCTTCTAATCTTATCCATGAAGAAAACTGATTGCTAAAGAAATAATGCTGCCCTCTTTGGTATATTACCATATTACCAATTATGACTTGTATACATGAAGTGTATTTCATTAAGAACATATAAGACCTGAAAAAGAAGTGGATCAATCATACATTGAGGGTTATGGATTATAGATGAAAAGTCCAAGTTGTATTAGTATTCACAATACGTTCAATTCACAATATGTTCTTATAGAGGAAGTGCAAGGCATTGGGCAGAGAATAATTCAAAGATATTTGGAACATGGATAAGAATTGCATGTTATGAGAAGGCCTGGATGGATTTGGGTCAATACCAGTGGAAGAAATAGACATGTCAGTGGGATCATGGATCTATCAATCCTATGTAACTCTCTGACAGAAAATTTTCAGTGTGGAAGATGAAATTCTGTGAGATAGAACAAAAACTCTTGCTTTTCTGTGCTCTTTCTAGAGAAAGGTGCAAAGGTGTGTGTGTGTGTGTGTGTGTGTGTGTGTGTGTGTGTGTGTGTGTGTGTGTGTTAGTTGTTGTACAAGAGTTCTTCCATATCTGGAGTATTGAAATAAGAGATGATACAGGAGTTAGAGAAGCTGAAGTTTTAGAGGAGCTTTTGCTTTCAATTTTGCAAGCTGGGGTGAGTGGAGATGATGGGGAGTCAGGACAGCATGTGATCAGGATGGAGAGGAAGTTACACTGGAAGCCTCCTCCAATGGAATGGCCATGGTCAGATGTGATATGCCTGCAGTGGAGGCAGGAGGCAGGTCTAAGGATGTAAACTTCACTCCCCTTCCCCTTTCAAGAGAACTCATGTGGTCCCTAATATACCATTTCCTGTTTCTCTATACTTTCTCCCATGGGGAGAGTGTAGGCAAAACATCCAAAGATTTCCTATGCTTTAAAACTATGTTTATCATTTCTGGTGAATAAATTTTTAATTCTATGGTTAGATAAAAGATACAAATGTTTCTGGCATTTACCAGAAAGACAGAGGCAGAATGACTGACAAAGTATGAGAGAAATAAATGGACAGACATTTGGAACATATATCTAAATCGAAGCTTCTTAAACTATGGGTCCCAACCCATGTAACTGGATATGGGGGTCATGAAAAAATTGGCAACAGTAAAAGGTTATATATACCTATTTGATACACCTGGATTTGCACAAAAATTTCTTGGGCAGAGTGGAAAAAGTTTAAGAAGTCCTGGTTTGTCATCAGATTTCTATCCTGTCTGGGAACTCCTGAGCTAAATGAAAAGAATCTTATGAACCATTATATTTTATAAACTTTCCAAAGTACAAAAAACTGAATCTGAGGTTTCTCTTTGACAAAAGTCCAAGTCATAAATAAGTAAGTTACAGTAATAGAAAGGAGGTTGTTTGAGTAAAGAACAGAAGACATTTCCCTCAGAGGCAGGAACTTCAGGTAAATTCACTCATGAGTGAGGAGTGGAGGTTTTGATTAAGGCAAAGTCATGCCCCTGGGACTAGCTGAAGAGAAGAGTTGGGAAAGGGTGGCTGTGTTCACATGAAGGTAAGGGGTCAACTGAGAGAAGTGGCCTGTTTTTCTATCAAATTAATTTAACCAATCATTGAACAATGCATGTACAAAGTTTCCTTTCATGGTTCTGGTCAGCCAATTGGGTTAGCTGAGTGCTTGGGCACTTTGGGGATAATGAAGTCCTGGGCCAATTATTCAGTTGACCTTTTACATTTCACCTAGACTCTGTTCTTCCCTTTGCTCTCCTCCAAGCCCCCTTTCCACCCCTGCCCATGGTAGATATCCTCTGGCCAGCAGGGTTTGGCCTCTTCCCCTTGGTAATTATCTTGTCTAATAGTATTGACCTGGTTGCTGAGAAATTCTCTCTTTCCTACCATTCAACTCTAATTGAGGACTCAGGACTGTCAAACTTACAAAGTGTTCCCCAGGCCTGAACATGTCCATTTTGGGAATGATATTTATTCACCTAAGCTTAGGAGAGAACAAAGAAGCAGTCCCCAAACCCAGGATCAGAGTCACTGAGGCAGGATTCAGCTGCCACATGCTCAGCATTTTGTCATTTTTAATGGGGTGAAGGAAAGGATGGCTTCTTCAGATGTTCCTTATGGGAAAATTGGTTGCTATATGAGGAGTATGGGGAAGAAGATGTTTGGAGGGTAGAATCATTCATTTTTTTAAAAAAAAATACAACATAGTGTTTATTGAAAAAAGGTAAAGAGCCAACCCATTTTCAGCTTGGTGGGGATGGGAAGGTTCTGTAGAAGAGGTGATACTTAAAATAAAGGAAGGGCCATATAAACCAAATTTTTCCTTTTTTAGCATTTATTTTTTATTTTAAAAAAATAATAGGGGCAGTTAGGTGGCACAGTGGATAAAGCACGGGCCTTGGATTCAGGAGGACTTGAGTTCAAATTCAGACTCAGACACTTGACACTTAACTAGCTGTGTGACCCTGGGCAAGTCACTTAACCCTCATTGCCCTGCCAAAAATAAATAAAATAAACATTTTAATTTAAAGTATTGAGTTCCAATCTATCTCTCCCTCCTCTTCCCCCTCCCTGAAGCAGTAAGCAATCAGATATAGGTTATACATGTGCAATTATGTAAAACATTACCATATTAGTCATTTTGTATAAGAAAACTTGAATATAAGAAAAAAATGAAAGTGAAAAATAGTATGCTTCAGTCTATGTTCCATCAATATCAGCTCTTTCTTTGGAGGTGGATAGTATGCTTCATTAGTCCTTTGGAATTGTCTTAGATCATTGTATTGTTGAGAATAGTTAAGTCATTCACGGTTCTTCATCTAATAATATTGTTGTCTCTGTGCACAACGTTCTCCTGGTTCTGCTCACTTTACTATACATCAGATCATACAAGTCTTTCCAGGTTTTTCTGAAATCATCCTGCTTGTTATTTCTTATAGCATAATAACATTCCATTACAATTGTTACAAGCTCTGTTCAGCTTGTTCAGCCATTCCCCAGTTGATGGGCATCCCTTTGATTTCCAATTCTTAGCCACCACAAAAAGAGCTGCTATAAATACTTTTGTACAAATAGTTCTTGTTCTCTTTTTTTGGGATGTCTTTGGGATATAAACCTAGCAGTGGTATTGTTGAATGAAAAGGTATGCATAGTTTGATTGCCCTTTGGGTGTATTTCCAAATTGTTCTCCAGAATTGTTGGATCTATTCACAACTCCAACAGTGGAGAATCATTCATTTTTGGGTTTTTTGTTTGTTTGTTTGTTTGTTTTAGTAAGGCAATTGGGGTTAAGTGACTTGCCCAGGGTCACACAGCTAGTAAGTATTAAATGTCTGAGGCCGGATTTGAACTCAGGTACTCCTGAATCCAGGGCCGGTGCTCTATCCACTGCGCCATCTAGCTGCCCCAATCATTCATTTTTAAAGGTCTTTTAAAAATCATTTTGTTTTTAATTTATGGCATAAAACAAGCATTTCTATAACATAGTATAATAAAAAGATAATTGCACATGAAATTGCAAATCTACTATGCACAACTTGCTATTCCTCTCAAATATACAACAAAGTTATGTAAATTTCTTTTATTTCTCCCCTCCTCCCCCATCCTAGAGATGGCTAGCATTAGACATAAATAGGTATATATATGTAAAATTATTCTATGCATCTATTTATTGGTTCTTTCTCTGGATATAGATAGTGTCCTTTTTTTATAGTTCATGTGTCCTTTATAGTTAATTTGGATGTTTATAATAATCAAAATAGCTCATTCATTCAAAGTTGTTCTTAAAACAATATTACTATTATTGTACACCATGTTCTTTTGGTTCTGCTCATTTCAGTCTTCATTATTTCATGCAAGACTTTCCATGTTTTGCCTAAGATTATTGAGCTCATCATTTCTTATAAGAGAGCCAATGAGTCATCAGTTCTTCCAGCTCAGTGGCCAATAAGGGATAACTTGTCCTCTTAAAGCTTGGGAGCATTGAGTCACACATGGCTTTGTCATCCCCAAAGCCCCCAAATGATTTATGTGTTAGCCAGAATCAGGAAGGGCAGCCTTGTGTGTAACTTGTTCAACCCCTGGTGACATTCACCACTTCCCCTTTCCCCAATTCACTTCTACAAAAGTCACTGTCATCATATCAGGACCTTGCTATATTTTCCCCACCTTTAAAAGCTGCACTGATTCTTTGAGGGCAATTGGATTGTTTATTCATTCAGTAACTAACTACTTGGATAAACTAAGCGGCCTCAAAGAATCGGCCAACAAGCATTTTAGTCAACAAGTGCTTACATAAATGTTTATGACATCAGAATGTATGTAATTATTTTCTGAGCCCCACTACTATTGGCAGAAGACCCTATATCTCAAATGTGTGTATCAGAGAGAAGAGAAATGAAATAACACTTGACTTGCCCCAACCATACACGTGATAAAAGAGTTCATAGCTTGTCAGGAAACCAGAATCTGAGCCCATAGAATGAAGTTTATATTCCACTAACTTGTGCCTGAATGTGATAGTGTTTATTCAACAAAGAGAGAATAGTGTTCTTCAGGCATAAGAAGCTGGCACTGGCTCTTTCTAAGTGGCCATCTGTTCTCTCATTGGAAATGATTAGGAGTGTCCTAAAGCAGAGTAGGGATTACATAGTGTCCGTCCTCTCCACCCCCCACATCAAGGATTTTAGCTCTCTTAGTTACATACCTAGGATGAATTTTCTGGGATCTTTGCCCTAAGTGGATCTTCGGAGCCATAGCTGAAGTATAAAAGGAAGATATAGAAACAAGAGGACAAGTAGCATTATCTGGTGTGCATACTTTGAAAATGCTTTCCCAAATGTTCCATCTGTGTGTTTTCAGACATGGTCGTATCAGGAGTGCCCAAAATGAATGGCATTCTCCATGCTGGGCAAATAGCTAGCATGGCACTGGATCTGGTGGCTATCTGCAAGACATTTAAGATTCCTCACAAGCTCAATGTCCCGCTGATGATAAGAGCTGGGATCCATTCAGGTAAGAAATTCTAATGATGGGGGAGGCAATGTGGCTTTGTTTACATATGCAAGTAAAGTAGAATTAAGCATTCATCCAGTATATTTTACTGAGATATATAAGCTGAATAAATTTGGCTCACAATCATTCTTTCCTCTTCAATAACTGATAGTTTCCCTAAATCACTTGAATAACCACCTCAACCCTCTACTTTGTCCATATAAACACAGAAAATGTTTGTTACTATTCATATCCATTCTCTATTCCTCTTTTTCTTACTTCAAAATATTTAAATATTTTTATACCATATACCACCATGGGGCTTAAAATGCTAATTTGATAAACCTGCAAAAATGTGTCTCATTAACCCATGTCCCTCAAAAATGGAAGCATATTTTACTTTTTTTGTTTTTACCAAATATCTTTAATGCCATAAGGAAGCATTTCACATCATATTACAGGAATATGATTTTTTTCTGGCCTACCTGGAGAAACCTAGTAGCTGTTATACTAAGATGAGAAAATATAATCCTCCTGCCTTCTTATAAAAATATGTTTCTATAGAAAAACAAATAGGTACCTGAAATTTTCATATAAGGATTAATTATATGTTTACTGGTCAACCATGCTACAATTAAATCTGAATTCCAGTCTTCAATTATTGCAAAAGCTGACACAGTTTTAATTGGATGATGAGTTTATAAACAGGATATCAAACTAGATAAGACAGGGAATCTGTTATCAAATTTTGGGTGACTGAAATTCATTTAGTAAACATTTGTTAAGCATTGGCTGTGTACAAGGCATCTTGCTAGGTGCTGGCTAGCCATCTAGCAATGAGTAAGTATCTATTAAGTACCACTTATTTGCCCTTGTTACTGCCAGACACTACAAAACAAAATGAAAAGAGTCCCGACCTCAAGGAGTGTAAATTCTACTTGGTTTACAAAGATATGCATATCTATATCTTCGTATTATATATATATATATATATATATATATATATATATATATATATATATATACATACATGTACATGCATATATATGTAGAGCAAATATAGGTAGATAGTTTATCTATTGTTCAGGGCTAAAATTCTAGCTAGTCTGTCTAAAATATCTAATGAGTGGTCGCCAATAAATTATAAGCTTTAGCAAGAGTTAGATTTTTAAGCATTTATTAAGGAGAATAAGAATTTGATAAAGAGAGAGAGAAAGGCCTAGATTCCTATTTATTAAAGGGAGAGCACATTTCTAGCTCCCCTCTCCACCAGAGTCCAAAGGACAGAGCCCGAGACTGAGCGCCAGTCTCTTCCTTCCTCCTCCCACTAGTCTGCGTCACTTCCTCCCGCCAAAGAAAAGACTCCTGGTCTTGCCCTCAAAGACCTTCGCTTCATGGGCAGAACTCTTCTACAGTAAGTATCCAGCAGGTGGCGTCATTCCAATCGTTATACTATCCATCTATCTATCCATCCATCCAACATACATCACAAATTTTGTTCAATGGCAGGGTGAAAGACATTTATACAAATAACTATGATATAAGGAAGAGTGTGAAAATTGTAAAAGAGAAATTCAGGTAAAGTGCCATGGGAAATTTGAGGAGGGAGAAATTACTTTAATAAATAGTTCATGATTTGGTTTAATTGAGCCTTTAGAAGAAAATTTAGTCAATTATACTGCCCTAGTTTTTGAATTCTACCAAAAACACTAGAAATCTCAGAAGAAACTATTTCACATTATTTATTTACCTACAGTTATCCCTTCAACATTATGATTTTTATATATTGCAGATCAAAATAACAAATTAAATGGGAATTTTGAGGGAGTTTTGTGGAAGCTGCAGATAAGCAAAGACTAGTAGATGATTCAGAAAAGGTTTAGAAACTCAGAAATGTGTAAAATATATGTATAGTATTGCATAATATCAACATATTTTATCTTTTAATACTATACTTCTCTGGTACAAAGGGAAGGCCAAAAATTTTATATGGATTTTCCAGATTGGGGGAACACAGCATCCCTAGCCCCCATAACATGGAAGGGATAACTGTATTTATATTTTTAAATGTAGCAGGATTAGAGATGAGATTCCATGTTGTGTGATGGTTGTGCTATATACTGGTTGACAACCAAAGCAACTTTACCCTAACCTCTCTCTACCTTTTCCTGGTTCATATCTTTCATAATTATCAAGCCATATTCTAAAGTAATCAAAGCATATGTAATGATATTTCATCAGAAATTAATAGAAATATACAATACAAGTGTATCATTTATTAAATAAATATCCCTGAACCCCTTCTTTGGCTTATAAACATATAAAGAAACTAATTTTACTGTAAACTTCTGCCCCTCTCAATTTCAAAGCTCCTTGGCTTCATAAGCTTAAAAGAATCAATGTTATGAATTATAATTTTAATATAATAAAATATTAAAGTAAAACTGTGGCAAGTAATAAAATAAATAAATATTTATACTGTATAATGGGTAATGTTCACAGCCAGAAACATCTCCGTGTTTTTCAAAATCAAGGGGAAGAGATGTAGGTAGAGTCAAGGGTATGTTGGAGGAAGCCAGCTCATACTGGTTCTTGGGAGTCAATTGAGGAAATTGGGAAAGGCTACAAACCAGGAATTGATTTATTGTTTTGTTGAATGCCTAGCCTTAAGAAAGTGGTGGAGAAACTATTAATAACACAGATTAAACTTAAAGAGGTGTCATCTATACATTTTTTGGAGAACAATTTATTAAACATTTGTCAGCACCCACTGTGTAGAATGCAACATTCTTACCCATCCTGCAATGACTCTTCAGCTATGGAAATGCAATTCTTTCAGACTGGTTGGTCTCTCAGGAATTCTTTTCATAATATCTCGTCACAAAATAACACTTAAACGCAGTCCTCACAAAATGTTTCTTCAGCTGCTTTCTCCTTGACAGTTAATTCACACAGTCTCTCAGGAAAGAAATTCTCTTAGTTTTTTCTTATAGTGATTCATACTCCCTTCTCCTTCCCTCCTCCCCATAATAGTTAATTCCCTCAAGATTGACAGAATACTTCTTTGCTTAACATTCTATAATCTTTTAAAGATACAGTATTACTACAGTAATAATATCCATGGGGCATTATTTTTGCTTAAATATTTATCTTTTTTTTATAAACACACTCAGTATGGACTAAATTTGACAATATATTTTATGCCCTAGTAGTTTCTTGCCTTTTTGATACGAGGTTTTGTAATTTTATTTTCTGGTTTTTATTATTATTTTTTTACTATCATTGGTTCTTCAGGTACCCACAAATCTTCTTCCTTTTCATGATCTTCTCATTAACATTATTGTAGTAATTGTGTACTTCTCTTTTCATTAGTTTCTACAATTATTCCTTTGTTTTTCTTAATTTCTAATATTCATTATTTCTTGTTGCACAATAATATTCTGTTACATTCACATGTCAGATTTTTCTCCCCACCCCAGACAATTTCCAATTAATGGGCACATTATATATATATGTATATATATATATATATAAATTTTTTTTTTGCCATTTTGAAGAGCTAAGAATATGTTAGTTTATACTGAATCTGTCTTTGACTTTCATGGAGCATATGCCCAGTAATGGAATTGATGGTCTAAAGGATATGAACGGTTTAGTCATTTTTCTTGTGTAATTCCAAATTCATGTCCAGAATGCAACAAACCAAAGCATAACTAAGGCTGTGTTGCTATGCCTTTTTCCCTATATCTCTTCCAACGCTGGCCATTTTCATTTTTGGGTCATATTTGCTAATTTGCAGGGCGTGAGGTAAGATCTTAAAATTATTTCAATGTGTATCTTTCCTATTATGGTCATTTGGGGCATGTTTTCAAATGGTCATTTATAGATTGCAATTCTCCTGAAAACTTGATTTGTGTCTTTTGAAAGTTTATCTGTTGGAATATTAGACTTTTATCGATGATATTTGATGCAGTTATTTTGAACAATTTTGCAGTTTCTCTCCCTATTCAATATTCATTGATTTTATTAATATATAAGCAATGTTAACAGGGTCTGGGGTCTAACTACAATCACTGACAGTTCATCCAACTTTAACCTACCACTGTACTCATTACTGTGTATCTAATTTGTTAATCCTGAGCTCCTTAGAGATCTATGGGTATATAGAATAATTTTTATTAATAAATTTGCAATCATCTCATTAACTAATTTAGCTTTAGCTCTTCTCCAAATTATTAAATATCATTCAGTGAGCTAGAGAAACTTACTTTACCATTAGTAATTATTCTCATTTACTTATATTTAAATAAATGATAAAATTACTAAATAGATATGATTTCTAAATAAATGGAATTGATAAACAGAAATCATAAAAATGATTCTACAATTGTGTATAATACTTTTCTGATAATTGTTTTCTCTCTCTTGAGAATTCGCCTTAAAAACTGTTTCTTTTGATAATTTGTTTTCTGTTCTTATTGTTGTTTATTCTAATCTGATTTCATTCTCCTTCCCCAAACTCCTCTCCCTCCAATCCTTAGTTCATTAAGTTTGCTTATATTGCTATTCTCCCTTTCTCTTTCATTTGTTTTACTTTTCTCTTTCCCAGTTTAGATAAGAGTGCAGCTTCTAATCTCCCTTTATTTCCCTACTATCCTTCTTCTTAAATTCACCTCACATTAATTTGTGACATTCCCTCCATGAGATACTGTTTTAATTCCATCTGTTTTATGACTTCTTTTCCTTCAAGGATACTATAGAACTCAATTTTAGGCATTTTACTTTTCACACAGCAGGTTGCAATGGGAACCAAGTACAAGGGGAGCTTGTTTTGTTCTTTGTTTTTTTCCTCCTTGTTTGTTTGATATCATGCCATCGTCCCTTTAAGCATATGATTCTCTGTTTATCTCTCTCATACATACTGCCCCACCCCCGGGTCCCACCAGCATTCTAACATATCCTCCCAACAGTGGATACCAAGATGTATAACCTTGGCTTGAAGAAACTGATCTTCCGAAGTGTTTATATGTCTCCAATGAAATTCACTGTATATTTGTGATCTCACCTCTGTAGGATCACTTCAGGATATACTAAAACATTTTCTTTCTGCTGATGGGATCTATTTCCCACCCTCCCCTCTATGATTTTCCCTTTCTTTTCCCAAATGTTCTTTTCCCATTTTCCCTCAACCCCAAAGGCAGGCAAAAAATTGAAAGGCTCTCATCTACTTCTCCTTTCCAGGTTTTTAAAAAAAGCAGTCTTTTCCTGGTTCCTTTATCCCAATGGAGAGAAATGCCTGGGCATTACATCTCCACTATTTATACTGCTTTATTCTCTTTGATTACTTTGTGGAATACTTTTCTCACTTCTGAATTTTTTTAAGGGAAGACTCAAATTATTCTCATTTGCTGAACATATGGTATTTCCATAAATATTTTGCCTCAGGTAGGCAAGAGGTGGTGACAGGTATAGGGATGTATGTGATTTTAGGAAGACCTGATTTTGAATCTTGCATCAGACATTTAAGCTCTCTGAGCCTCAGTTTCCTTGAATGCAAAATGGGGGACTTACCTTGGCTATCATTAGGGAGGGACAGCAATGGCATACAGAGCCCTAATGATTGTTAAAGGACTTTACTAGGCCTTTGAATCTCCTTGGAGAGCAACCCAGAGTTGATGTTGTTTGTCCTTTGCTTTTGAAAAGGACCATGATGTCAGGTAATATCATGACTTGTAGTGAATTGAATTTAAGTGAGGAAGGGCTGTGAAAGGTAACCAGCCTCACTTTCTCCCCCAGAGCCATCTGGGTCCAGAGGCAAGATATATATCAGGACCACTGGAGATGGCTCTGGATGTTTAAGGCAATTGGGGTTAAGTTACTTGCCCAGGGTCACACAGCTAGTAAGTGTCTTTGGTGAGATATGAACTCAGGTCCTCCCAACTTCAGGGTCAGTACTCTATCCACTGCACCACCTGGTTGCCCCACCCAAGAGTAACATACAATGTGATCAGGGCCTTGGATCCATCTCACTTCCCTAAAGCTCCTTTAAACTTAAGGAATTTAGCAAAGCTATCTGGGATAACAAGATTCCAGCCCTTTCATCCCACTTAAAGAGAAGGGGAATGCTGGCGGAGAAAAGGCCCACCATTTTCATTGTCACCACCAACTACTAACCAACTACCTCTGATGAGAAGATAAGCCTAACCTCGGAAACAGCAGCGCTCTTCCCTTCCACACCCCATCAGGCCACCAGCTCTTTTTCCAGTCTGGCCACCACAGCCATCATCCAGATGGGAAACTCTTAGAGAGAAGGAGTGTACTTTCTCCACACCCTGAACTGCCAACAATGAGTAGGTGCTACAGCATCTATTGCCTCAGAAGCCAGAGTCGCTGAAGAACCAGAAAAGAAAGTTCCTAAAACCAGAGAGCTCTTGGCACCATCAAATGCTTCAACATCAGAAACTTATATCGTCTTATTAACAGAAGATAGGTTAACATCTGCCTTGCAACTGCACCCTAAGGATCCCCACGTCTTTCCATTTTACTCACAGTGTAAACCTCTTGTATGTGTTGTTTCTCTTATTAGAACGTGAACATGAGAGCAGGGAGCTAGGGGTGTGCTGGTAAATGTTTGACATCAGGCTCCATCGGAAGAAAAATGTACACATAACGCACTTTTTAGTTTAATCTACATTATTAACATTTTCCCCATAACTTTCTTAGGTATAGACAATCAACAAAGTAGTAAATCAAGCCCTGATTTATAGTGTTTTTCACATTTTTTGGGGGGAGGGTGAGGCAATTGGGGTTAAGTGACTTGCCCAGGGTCACACAGTTAGTAAGTGTTAAGTATCTGAGGCCGGATTTGAACTCAGGTCCTCCTGAATCCAGGGCCGGTGCTCTATCCACTGCACCACCTAGCTGCCCCATGTTTGTCAATTTTTGAGGGATAAAAGCTCACCCTGAAAATTGAACAATTCAGGGTTGGAGCTGGCTCCCCTGCCCCCTGGCAGAGACGATCTTACTTTTCTATTTGTATCTTCAGCACTCATCAAAGTGCTTTGTATAGAATTAGTCCTTAACTGCACTTATCAGGGAGCTTTGCACATAATTGGCACTTAATAAATAAATGCTTTTTCATTCATTCATTTCATTTACCCCAGTGCTAAAAACATTGGCTCCGACATTCGATGTGTTTTCAGAAGGCTTACAACTAGTTAGCACAGATCACAACTGGTTGATAGCTACAAATCTCTATATACCTATGTGTCTATATATGTAGGACCTTTTACTCTTTCCTTAAACTCTTTGGGTTAAAGCTCTACTGGTGATATTGCTAGATCAAAGGAGAAATCATAAGATTTTGCAACTCATTGGGCATATGGGATGCATCAGAGTAAAGTGATCCTGAAAGCTAAATGCCACTTAATGTTGTCTGCTTATTTGGATAAGGCGGCAGGTATTAAATTCTACCTCATTCCTCAGTCTCTTTCCCTGGCTTTTTTCTCTCTCTCTTTTTTTGGTCAGGTAATGAGGGTTAAGTGGCTTGCCCAGGGTTACACAGTTAGTAAGTGTCAAGTGTCTGAGGCCAGATTTGAACTCAGGTCCTCCTGAATCCAGGGCCAGTGCTTTATCCATTGTGCCACCTAACTGCCCTCTCTTTCCCTGGCTTTTGATCCAGTCTTGTGGTGGTCCATTCCAGGCTTCAGCTTGGCCTTTTTCTTTAACCAGTCCATAGTTGGTTGGTTTCAGCCCCTTACCTCATTCCTGAAAGGCCCCATTGGAATGTTTGCTATCCCACATCCTGTGTAATCACTGACACCTCAGTACTGTGTTGGCCCTGTCTCTTGCTGTGGCTCCCAGTGCTCTGAAGAGTGAACAGCCAGACTCTACCTCCCTGCATAGGATATTTTTGCACAGCTATGATCTGAGGACTTTGAGGTCACTGGTCCAACTTTTAATGATTTGCTTTCTCCCTCTCATTCCCCTTTTCTCCCTTCTCACAGATATTTTTCCTAGCCCCATGATTAAATTGGTAAGGTGGAATCAAAATTACCTTGGCAGAATCTCTTAATAAAACTTCTGATCTTAATGTGCAACACCTGTAAGAATTTTCATTTTAATGTCCAACCCTGCTCATTTTGGTATATAATTGCATTTATTAGGCAATAGAGAATAATGATGAATCGAGCTTCAATGATAGTATCCAAGGCTATTAAATTTCTTTCCCTTGACTTTGTTCAAACTTGGCTCTTATTCTTGCATTTTTCAAATATATGGATTTTGGGGGCAGCTAGATGGCACAGTGGTTAAAGCACTGGCCCTGGATTCAGGAGTACTTGAGTTCAAATCCGGCCTCAGACACTTGACACTTACTAGCTGTGTGACCCTGGGCAAGTCACTTAACTCCCATTACCTTCAAAAAAAACCCCTAAATATATGGATTTTCTCACAAGGGCCAGTGGTTGCTGGAGTTGTTAGAACCCAAATGCCCCGATACTGTTTATTTGGAGACACTGTGAATACAGCTTCTCAAATGGAGTCAACAAGTGAAGGTATGAGTGACTATCATTTACAGGGTTTATATGTTGAGTTCTAGGGGCATATAGATATTCAAGGAGGGTTATCACCTCCTGTGTGAGGGCTTGCCAAGCCCTTTTCAGAGCTGTTCATTCACCTTGGGTGTCCATCTGGTACTCAACCTGCGGTTCTGAAGAAGCTGTAGCAGGTACAACAGCCACATGCTGGTAAAGCATCTGGGCAAATGAGCTAAACCAGATTGAGGGTAACTGACAGGCCACAAACCCTTTGGTAAGTTAGTGGCATGTCTGTCTCAAGCCTGTGAAGACTTCCCTGGTGGAATGGGCTGATGAGAACAATTGGTTCCAACAGCCATGATTGATTAGAGCTTGGTTAGGCATCAAAGACACCCAAGTCATCCATTACATCCTGGGCCATCCATCACCAGTCATCTTGACTTTTGTCTTGACACTGGAAATTGATGGCTCTGGAGGAAAGAGTGCGGCTGGCAACTTTGTGCCACTCTGCCTCCCTTAAATCCAACTTACACACAAGACAAGACATTACCTGTGATGATATTGGTCCTCTTCAAAAATGAAGGACAAACAACAATGTTGAGTTCTCCAGGAGTGCAATGTGATATAGGAAAATGTACTCTAACTGCTAGTACTTCTCTTTTCAGAAAATACTCTCTCTTTTATGGGATTCTTTAGAACTTTACATTTTGTATCCTATAGACCTGGGCCACCAGGTGAATTCAATTCAAGGGAATGGCATAATTCTTCACTAAGAAAAGCTCATAGAAAGAAATGTTTCCTATCAACTAGGCTAATAAAATTCTCTGGAATTCTATGAAATGTACACCACTGATTTAAAGTGTTGATTTTGAGCTGTAACTCTTTTATACAATTTGAAAGCTCTAAAAATGGCAGCCACTGTTCCCTATTATATTTCTTTTCATTATTTATTTATTTATTTATTTTCTGGGCAATGGGGGTTAAGTGACTTGCCCAGGGTCACACAGCTAGTAAGTCAAGTGTCTGAGGCCAGATTTGAACTCAGGTACTCCTGAATCCAAGGCCGGTGCTTTATCCACTGCGCCACCTAGCCACCCCACCCCCCACATTATATTTATTATATGTTAATGGTAAACATGCCATTATCTACTTCTTGAGAAGCCACCTAAGTATTAGAATCTTAGAGCTGGTTGGAACCTTAGAGGTCATTTGATCCATCCCCCTCATTTTACAGAAGATATTCTAAGACTTTGAGTGATTTTCTCAAGGGCAATCAATCAAAATTATGTGTCAGGCTCTTTGCTAGTCCTGAGGATACAAATAGGTGTGGGGACCAATTTTTAATTGGGGAGTGTTAGCTAAGCGGCTCGCCGCAATATTGGGGCAAGGAAGGAGACTGGCAGCCTCCCTCAAAACAGAACAGGATTTATTTTAACAAGAACGAACTTAAAAACAAAAACAAAACAAACATGATCAGTAGGATCAAGGGAAATGAAATAAAATGGGGAAAGGGAAATTATACAACCTGAAAAATACCACCGCCCAGGAAGGAGCTGAGAATACACAGCACTCCTTTCACCTTCCAGCTTCCAGCTAGAATGCCGAATTCTCCTCCCCCAATCCCAGAAAAAAGCCCCACACAGCCCCCAGCCAATTGGATGGCCGCTCTGACAGTCACATAACTGCCCTCACTGGGCTTCCAATCATTATAATTTTGCCAGGCCCATGTAGGCGTCGGGTGAGTGGTGATGACATGAGGTGCCAGCGCCATGGCAATGGCTACAACCAGTGGATGGAGCACCATGCGGTTTGCAGAGACCCAGGCAAGTGTGCCCCAAGGCATAAAAATCTCAAATAACAATTAATTCTTTACATAGGATAACTGAAACAATCTCTACTCTCAAGTTGCTTTCATTCTACTGGGGGAGACAGTGTGTAATGTAGGTATTCTCTGGAACCACTTCCCAATACCCTCTTCATGATGGCAGGATGGGTTTCCAAAGTGAGGGTCCTATTATGATCTCTGAATGTCTAGGGTTAACCCTGAGGGATTGGGGATTGTTTTTCCAGTGCTATAGAGCTCACAAATCCCCCACTGGTATTCTTTACCCAATGTCTATTTATTGAGATCAAATAGTCAACCAAATTTAATTAGCTTTTACTTACTAAGATGGTAGAGTAAGAATAATTGGTACAAAGCATCCCTCATATTCCTCCCCACCCCAAATGTCTGTGACACACTCTTTCTCAAGAACACACAGAGTCTAGAGGAAAGTGGGCTCAAGCTTAGAACATATGTGACAAAGGGTGACTCACAACTCCTAGAAGTCCTTTTGCTGGAGCCTTCAAGACAGTCCTCTTAGATATGCTGTAATTTTTCTTCTGGGCTCCTTGTAGAGTCCTTGAAGTTGCATTTTTCCTATGTATCTAGTTTGTCCTTGGATCCAGGTAGCTAGGATTCCAAATCATCTGACTTTTCTAGGTTTTCTTCTGGTCAAGGAAGGAGGAGGGAAAGTAGATAGGGGCTCTATTCATTCCCCCTACCAATCAATTTGCTCTCGGGGATTTGGCTGGGCTGTTCCCTTCTGTCTCCTCACTTAAATCTTCTGGATTCCTAACTGGTCTGCTCATTTATACAAAAACTACAGGACATGGATGTGTTTCTTAGGCCAATATCAACAAACCTCCTCCACTTCATTTCATCCCATGGCTTTCTAATGTCTAGTCTAATGTCCTTAATTAATTAATTGATTTACTCAATTAGGCTTTCTTACTTGATTGAGATAGTTACTTTTAAGTGGTGTGGGGTGATTCAATGCTAATGTCAAGGTCTTGTTCACATCTTGGTCATATCTCTGATTGATCCAGTTAAAACATCTGGGAGACCTCACCTTTACGTACATATAAAGGACTATACGGAATATAAATGCATATATTAAATGGTAATATTAGTGTTTACATGTTATGTAGTAATTTACAATATAGTGTTTACATATCATGTAGTAATATAATAGAACACTATAAAATACTAATTATATAATTTATAATTATATAGTACTATACTGAATATATATGAACATTGAATTCTATACAGAATACACATACTGTGATATTTAAAATTTAATGTGTGGTCACTTATTTCTGTCCCAGGTTTAGGGAAAATTAGATGGGGTTTTTAATACATTTGCTACTTATAAATTAGAAGCTTTAGCACCAGTTTGGGGGCATTAAGCATTTCTTAAAGCATATCAAGTATTAGTAAAAAGAGAACACCTGGGTAAGAAAGTTAAGAAAAGGCCTATCTAGCCTAGAGCTCCAGCCTGGCCTGCTTCTTCCTTAAGTCCTTCTCCACGAGCCTGTTCCTACACCAAACTGAGAGTGAGAATGGTAGCTTTTTCTGAGTCTGGAGGAGAGGTGGTCCTTACACACTGCTTCAAGCTAATTGGCTAGCATCACCCAAATCCATTGGTTCACTGGACTTGAGGGTGTTCCTGTGTTGAGGTCAGAGTCCACAGCCTCTGAGAACATACCCTCTTGAGGGCCAGGCAGGTGTGGTTTTAATTGAATTAACTTTAAGTGAGTTAATCAGCAGAGTCAGTCAATCCAATCAATCCAACCAATCCCCTAGAGCTGGGGCCTTTGGGTGTTCCAAAACCCATTATTTTCTCACAATATATATATTCTGTATAGTACTATAGTACTATATATTTACATAAATATATTTTATGGTCACATTAATATAAAACATATCATATATTCATATTTCATATAAAATAATCCATAGATTTATATTTAACATAAACTATTTCTTTGTTAAACATGTATTTAATATAAAATCTAGTCATATGTTTATATTTAATATGAATGTTCATGAATTTTATATTTTATATAAATTTATATGTTCATTACAAAAATAATTTTGTGTATTATTTAGTAATATAAATCATAAAGTAAACATGTAAATATTTATATAAACATTTATATATTTATATTTAAAAATAAAATATATTTTCACATACATATACATACAAAACTTTTGTTCACATATTTGTTATAAAACTTATATTCACATATATAGATAAACGAGTTTTGTATTCAGTCAATGAAAATATACAGAGATTGGAGATGGACTTTGAAGAGTAGCAAGAAGGGCAGTTTGGCCAGCCCAAAGACTATATAGAGGGGAGGAATTTATTCAGGAACTCTGTCCCCAGTGGGGATAGTTGCTTCCCATTTCAGGAAAGTAGCACTTACTCCTTACCTGGTTGCTATTTTTTCTTGGCCACTTCCACAAAACTGAGTGTTTCAGGCACAAAGTACTTCAAGTACACACTATTATAATCTAAAACTAAAATGTAAGTTGTACTTAAAGTGCTGCTATCTCATATTGTGGGAAATAAATCCCCCCATTTTTCCTCCTTAGGGAAAAAACCCAGCATAGGGTCTACTGATTTATTCAAAGACACATTATCCAGTTTTTGCCTGTAGAAATGAGAGAGAGTCTTTTTGTTTTCATTTCTCTGTCTTCTTTGTCTAACTTTGGACCACTTTCCTAGTCTTAAATGTTTCTCATAAAATTTTATAACTAGAATATCTTAAAATTTTTTGCTTTGAGAATAGGTGGACATGATCAATAATTGGATCTGAAACTCAGATAACTTATCTCCATTGCTTGTAGCAGAATTAATAGAGGATTAGTAGGATTTAGTTGAGAGGAATGGCTAAACTCAGATGGCAATATTATTTGATAATTTCATTTATCCATTTTTTCTTTGTCCCCAGTATCCATAGGTAGTCAAGAGTAGACTATTCAGGTAAACGTATCTGGTACAAAAAGGGCAGATTTTCTTGAATGGCCGAGAAAATGAGACACAGACCACTGTTTTCTCTAGTAACTTGGAAGGTTCAAGTGACTTGGAAGGTGTCATTTAGCAATGGAATTAAAGAGAACAAAGATGTAAAAATTAGTTTGACTGGACTTAGTATGTGTCCATCTGGCTGGATCTCTGTACACACAATTGTGAGAGTGTGAAGAAATTGTTATACAAGGTATTTGAAGAGGCCAAGGTACCAAGGTACCAAGGTACTGCAGCTAGGTGACACAATGGATAGATCACTGGGTCTGGGATCAGGAAGACTCATTTTGCTGAGTTCAAATCTGATCTCAGATACTTACTACCTGTGTGACCGTGGGCAAATCACTTAACCCTGTTTGCCTCAGTTCCTCATCTATAAAATGAGCTAGAGAAAGAAATGTCAAACCACTCCCATATCTTTGTCAAGAAAACCCTCAAAGGGGTTACAAAGAATTGGACATGACTGAAATGAATGAACAACCACCACCACTTTAGGTACCAAAGACATGGAAATCTCAGCCCTTAATACTGAAAAAAAAAGTAAACAAGAGAACATCAATATGCCAACTCCCATCTCTACAAAATCTTTATGATGGGGCAGATAGATGGCGCAGTGGATAGAGCGCCAGCCCTGGAGTCAGGGGTACCTGAGTTCAAATCCGGCCTCAGACACTTGATACTTACTAGCTGTGTGATGTGTGACCCTGGGAAAGTCACTTGACCCTAATTGCCTCACTAAAAAAAAAGGTTAAAAAAATCTTTATTACAACCAACTGTACATGAATCAAGGGCATCCTCAGTGAGGATAATATTAGGGTACAAGCAGGTTTTCATGAGCAATCTTCAACAATGGACTGTATCTTTGCCATGTTACAATTGATTGAAGGATATAAAAGATAAAAGATCCCACTGTGCTTATTGTTTGTTGATCATGAAAAAGCATTTGATTCAGTACAGTGAAATGCTGTCTTGTAGACGTTTTTCCAGAAAGGTGTCTCCCATCCATACGTCAAAATAATTCCTGGATAGCTATAACAGAAAAACTGTCTCTGATCCTAAGTATCAGGGGAGGCATAAAGCAGGGAGATATCTTTCCACCAATTGTGATCGCTACTTTGATAAAGGAGCTCCAGGGCAGAGGCCAAGAGGGATTCCTTGTGGATGGTGAGGCCTTCCAGATGCACCAATTTGGGGATGACATTGTGCCTCTGAAATGGCCACTTTGAAGAGATTTGTAGGGGCAGCTAGGTGGTGCAGTGGATAGAGCACTGGCCCTGGATTCAGGAGTACCTGAGTTCAAATCCGGCCTCAGACACTTAACACTTACTAGCTGTGTGACCCTGGGCAAGTCACTTAACCCCAATTGCCCTGCAAAAACAAACAAACAAAAAAACAAAAAAGAGAGAGATCTGTAATCACTCAAAGGGGTTTGGCCTGAATATCCACACAAAAAAAGATGAAGTGAGGAATACAGATTGCACAGATTGCAACATGGGTTTGGATGGACAACATATAGAATCTGTCCAATATTATCTATGCCTGAGAGAGACAGTTCAGATGGATAACAGATAACAACCAGAGTTGAACACAAGAAGGAGAATGAATTGAACTGCCTTTGGGAAATTGGAAAGCTCCTTTAATTACCTCAAGTCTCTCATGAAAGCAAAGGACTGTATTAATACCAGTATGTATGAGTTTTGCTTTATGGTAGCAAGATGTAGAATACAGTGGATTCCAAAGAATTAAAAAATAAATGTCACATGAAGGGCAATGGAGAAACATATGGTAGTTGTGAATAGGTTATAATATATAACCAATGAAGAGTCCTGAAAACAGGAATAGAAGATATTAATAGGAAATTATATGATAGAAACTGAAGATAGATTGGTCATATGGTGAGGGTGAGGAGTAGGGTGAACAACCAGAGTTCCATTGGTGACCTTGGAATATAAAGAGAAATTGAGGGAGAATTCTAACATGTTGAGTAGATCATTTCCCTGTTCTCCTTCCCTCCCCTATTGTCACTTTGGTTTGTTGTTGTTGTTGTTTTTTGGTGAGGCAATTGGGGTTAAGTGACTTGTCCAGGGTCACACAGCTATTAAGTGTCAAGTGTCTGAGGCTAGATTTGAACTCAGGTCTCCTCCTGAATCCAGGGACGGTGCTCTATCCAGTGCGACACCTAGCTGCCCCTTTCTCCTATTGTCATAATGACCTAATGGGAAAATATGGACAAGAGTCATCCAGAACCAACAGTAATGGGTTGTAATCTGTATCTTGGGAGGGAATTTCCAAATGGATAAAAATGCAGATCTGTTTCAGCATTTGAGTATGCATGACTTTCATGTCAATAGCCCCTACCAGGTGACTAATGAAAAGAAAAGATAATGTCAGATGTAAGATATAGTGGGAAATATTTCAGGTACTTGGGAATCTCAAGACCTTGTGCCTGTTTTAAAATTCGATTCAGTCTAATAAACATTTAGAAGTAGCTAGGTGGCTCAGTGGGGCAGCTAGGTGGTGCAGTGGATAAAGTGCTGGCCCTGGAGTCTGAAGGACCTGATTTTAAATCTGGCCTCAGACCTTACTAGCTGTGTGACCCTGGGCAAGTCACTTAACCCTGCTTGGCTCAGTTTACTCATCTGTAAAATGAACTGGAGAAGGAAATGACAAACCATTTCAGTATCTTTGCCAAGAAAATCCCAAATGAGGTCACAAAGAGGTGGACACAACTTAAAATGATTAAACACAAGGTGGCTCAATGGATAGACTGCTGGACCCGGACTTAGGAAGACCTGAGTTCAAATCTGGTCTCAGACACTTACTAGCTATGTGATCCTGGGCAAGTCATTTAATCTCTGCCCAATCTGTTGGAAAAGGAAATGGCAAGCCACTCCAGAAAACCCCAAAGATAGGACAATCCACAGGGTCATGAAGAGTGGAAAATGACTGAACAACAACTAACATTTATTTATTTTTTGGAGGGGGGGGGCAATGGAGTTTAAGTGACTTGCCCGAGGTCACACCACTAGTGAGTGTCAAGTGTCTGAGGCTAGATTTGAACTCAGGTCCTCCTGAATCCAGGGCCGGTGCTTTATCCACTGAGCCACCTAGCTAGCTGCCCCAACAACTAACGTTTATTAAGCATCTAGTCCGGATATGGCATTGTGTAATGGGCAACCTAAAGACAAAAATGAAACTACTCTGGTTATCAAGGAGCTTATATTCTCCTGGAAGATGCAACTTGTACACAGGTAAGTAAATACAAGGTAATTTAAGGAGACAGAATGAGAAGTGATTACTTAACAACAAGGGGGCAGGGGAACTGAAGAGCAGAACATGGGTAGTTGGCTCATTCTGTGTGTCCTTTGTCTTTGCCAGCTCTTCAAATCCAGTGTAGTTCCAGTACCTACCAACTGTTAGAGCAAATTGGAGACTATACGTTGGTCTGCTGTGGAAACTTGCAGGTCAAGGTAAATGATCTTCCAGCATTTCTGGTGGATTGGCAGGCATGTGGGAAGAAAGCCACCAGAATATCTTGTAGCACTTAGTCCTAGTACTACTAAAGCAGACACCATTTGTGATATTTGAGATAATATGCGAAAATGAACTTGGAAATCCTGTGCTTTTTTTCCTTTATTAATAAAAGGCCCCTTTTCCCCCTGGAATTAGCTGAAAAGCAGAGCCTTTCAGGATGGTACGAAAAAGGTTGAAGAAGACTCATTGTCTCATGGAATTTTAGATTAGGAAAGGACTTGGGTGACTAACTCCCTCACTTTATAAATCAAGTCATAAAAATGAAATTATTTGATCAAATTTGTGTAGCTGGTATGTATGTGGTAGAGCCCAGACTAGAACCAGAGTCTGAATCCTCTTCTAATTACTACCTGTGTGACCTTGGGCAAATCACTTTACCTCTCTGCTATAACATGAGAAAGCCGGACTAGTTAACTTCCATTCAGATCTAAATCTATGACCATAAACCCATATAATTCAGCTATGATTAGTAGTAGTAATTCAAAGCCTTTCCCACTTCTGTACAATGCCTTCCTTATATCTAGTTTTATTTTGTTTTGTTTGTGGGGCAATGAGGGCTAAGTGACTTGCCCAGGGTCAAGCAGCTAATAAGTGTCAAGTCTCTGAGGTCGGGTTTAAACTCAGGTCCTCCTGAATGCAGGGCCAGTGCTTTATCCACTGCACTACCTAGCTGCCCTCCCTTATATCTAGTTTTAAAACCTTCCTAGTAAATAAATGTGTTAATGGTTATACCAGTTCATAAAATATATTTCTTTCTTCTAGGACTTATCATCTAGTACTTGGTTCTTCTTTTTTCCTCCAGAGGTGAAGGGATCATATGTCTTGTGTGTGTGTGTGTATACACACACATATATACATATATGTGTGTGTATACATGTATATATACATATATGTGTATATTATTCATATAGGCATAGAATACATATATATCACATATTTACAACTATACTTGTAATTATTTCCATAATAAAATTTATAAAAAGCAATAAATGCAAAATATTTTATTTTTAATAGCCCTTTTTTGTTCTCACTAAGATATTATAATATTTTTGGTGAGATCAATGTGAATATGCTTTATTATTTTTGAAAAGTATGGTGTAACATTTTGTGATAGAGTGGTTCAAAGGTCTTGTTTAAAGTTCAGTTTATTTTTTTATTGGAATGTTTTTCACAGTTGAAAAAGATATCTCACAAAGTTATGTAATCCAAGTGGAAGAAATGTATCACTGACTGTAGTTACTATATTATGATACTCATTTTTCAGTCTCATCTGCCAGTTATGCAAAGGTTTTGTTGAAATTTGGTTAGTAATTTTCCATCTTCCCTAATAGCAATTAACTCTTATTGCAAACTAATTGGAACATATTACATTTTTATATTTTTAATAAATTGGTTCAAAACCCACTGAAACTCATCATTTGGAAGATTTTTAAATACTTAAGAAAATTACGTTTCCAATTTTTGAAAATATGGAGATATGAAAGTTTTTGTGGGTGACAGACATGGTTTTCAGCAACCCAAAAGGTAGAGGGTATCTAAGAGGAGAAGCTAGTCCAGAGTGTCAAAGTGCTGGATAGAGGGCAAGAAGAATCAGGACTGAGAGTATCATCAGATTTGACAATTGAAGCTCATAGTAATTGTGAAGAAAGTAGTTTCAGTTCTTTGAAGATCCAGGAGGTAGAGGACCTCAAAGACTTTTTCATCAAAGCCCTTGATGAAAATAGGAGAGTTCAGAAGAGGGTGGGTATGGGAGAAAAAAAAACAATGTAATGAGACTTGCAGTTAATATTGTAACCTATCCATGCCTATTCATTCTAAGCATTATTTACCACCCTTTCCAATCTCTAAAAAGAAAGAAAGAAAGAGGAAAAAAGAAAGAAAGAAAAGTGGAGAATATCATTGGCCTCTGTTCAGTAGCACAGAATCTGCAGTAGCCAGGTAGCTGGGGGTGGGATGGGATTCCAAGCATGAGGACTAACAGGTAGTGAGGAAGGGAGCAATGCACTTTGATTGTGAAGCTGCTGAGTGTTTGGGTACCAGATTATAACTGCCTGGAGGGACCAGTACTTGATGGAGGGTAAGCTAGGGGCAGAGGGAAATCTTGACCTATAGTGGGTGAAGGTGGTGATGCCATTGTGTTGGAGACAATCAATCAACAGGCAATTATTAATGCTAAATATGTGCCAGACTGGGGATACAAAAACCCCACACACAACTAAAGTAGTTCATTTTCTCATGGAGGTTACATTCTAGGGGACCTTTATCTATCTATCTATCTATCTATCTATCTATCTATCTATCTATCTATCTATCTATCTATCTATCTATCCATCCATCCATCCATCCATCCATCCATCCATCCATCCATCCATCCATCCATCCATCCATCCATCTATCCATCTATCTATCTATCTATCTATCTATCTATCTATCTATCTATCTATCTATCTATCTATCTATCTATCTATCTATCCATCTATCTATCTATCTATCTATCCCTAGATTATAAAAATCAAGAAATGACTTTGGATCCCATAGAATTACAGATCTAGATCTGGAAGCAACCTTACAGGTCATTTAGTACAACCCTCCCTTCCATTTTATAGATGAATTCACTGAGACCTAGAGAGGTTAAGTGACTTGTTCAGTGTTACTAACAGGCATATTTAAATCCAATTCTACCTACTCTATTTCCTCTATCCAGTAGTATTTTCTTTAACATGCTAAAAATAGTACCCAATGTATATAAATGTTCAGTTCTTAGTAGATAGTGCCCAAATACTTCTCAGGGGTATTTCTGTAAAAAGGAAGGAAGGAAGGGAGGGAGGGAGGGAGGAAGGGAGGAATGAAGAATGTGTTGTGTCTAATATATGCCAGGCATTGTGCTAAGTGCTTTACGAATATTTCATTTGAACCTCACAACAACCCTGAAAGATAGACGCTATTATTATCTCCATTTTATAGGTGAGGAAACCAAGATGGGCAGAGATTAAGTGACTTGACCAAGGTCACACAGCTAAGAATTATCTGAGGCTGTATTTGAACTCAGGTCCTCCTGACTTCAGGTCCAGTGATCTATCCACTGTGTCCCTTAGTTGTTATCAATAGAACCTGACAATAGTGTGGATTTTTTTTCCTGAGGGAATGCTTTGGTGACATCCTGGTATATCAAAGGACCATAGATTTAGAGTTAGAAGGGACCTCAGAGGCCATCTAGTTCAACATGCTCATTTTATAGATGAGGATACTGAGACCCAGAGGGATTAAGTGACTTGCCCAACATTACACAGTAAGTGCCCAAAGTAGAATTTGAACTTTGTTTTCTGGCTCCAAAGCCAGTGCTTTCTCCCTTTGACTATGTTGTGCCCTCATATTTCCCAGAGATGTGGAACATAAGCAATCAATTCCTATGACAATTCTAGGATTCTTTTTAGTCCTGCCATATATCTTTTTGAAAGTTTCCATTTCACTCCTTTGAGATGAATAGTAATTAACTTGTGTATGTGAACTAGCCATCAAGTACAAAGAGACTTTGAGCAAGGCTTCTTTCCCCTTTTTGTGTCATGGACCACTTTGGCAGTCTGATTAATCCAGAGGACCCTTGCACAGAAGAATGCTTTTAAATGCATTAAATAAAAGACAGAGGATTACAAAGGAAAGAACCTATATTGGAATACAGTTATCAAAATGTTAAAAACTCCCACTAATGTCACTGACTTCAGAATAAGAACTTCTGCATGGACTCTCCCTTCTGCTGCAGTTTGCATTAAAGTGATGTCTGAAGATACAGTTGATCTGGATCATGAGCTAACATATTGACTCATACATTCTGTACTATGTGAGAGTTCCTGATTTTTGGTTGATGGAATGGCTTAAGTTTTCCCATTTATGATCTCTGCCTCCTTAGTGACTGTCCTTGGCAACAGATAAAGTGCTGCAAAGCTCCTCAATCATGCTTCTCTTTTAGCTCATGTAGAAGGACCCCTGTGTCAGTGGGAGCAAAGTTCATTCACTCTCTTCCCTATTAGGTCCTACCTATGTGATTAGCTGACAATCAGGGCTTCTGTGTGTGTATGTTGGCAACCTTGTCTCATTAGACAGTAACTTTGGCTTCTTGCCCACTAAAATCATCCTTGCCCCGAAAGCAGGAAGTGCACTCCATTGGGAACCTGAAAGCCAATTAAAGAGAAATCTCAATGGGAGTGCCCATTCCCTTGGGTCTTCAGGGTTCCCTAGGATATGCTTAAAGATGTGTTGTGTCATGTCCCATAAGTTTATGAGTCCATCATTTTCTGTGCTCAACTTTCTGGCAGAATAACTATTACTTCCATAATTAAAAATCTCTTGTTGTTTTCCCTAGGGGAAAGGAACAATGGTCACCTATTGGTTACAAGGAAAGAAGTCTACTGCAACCCCAGACGGAACCTCCAGCAGCACTGCCAGCATTCAAGACCCAGAAAGGAACACTTTTAACTTGATTCCAGGCGTCTTAACTGTTGAGCCCCTCTCCAGTCCAGCTTAAAGTCACTTCTTTGTTCTAGTTCCAGTTTGACTCTTTCAGAGCTAGATCAACTTGTCACACAACTCTCATGAGATCCAGAGGGGCCTGAAGTTCCCATTGTAATGGTACCTTTGGAAACAAAGGGAGGATGGATTTCTCTTCCCTCACACTATCAGAATCCTTGGAAGGTTATTAATCATAGCTCAGCCTGTCTGTCTTTCTCCCTTTCTTATTTTCCCCCATTTCTGGCAGCAATACAAGTACAGTTCTCCGGCAGTGACAGACCACTCAGCAAAAAGAAGATGAGGTCTTCTGTGTCTCTGGAGATGAGGCTTCCCAATTTTGAGCAGACCTGTGAAGCTACCCCTTTGATTTCACTGAGTATCTCCCCGCAGGGCTGGCCCTGGGCAAAATTGTAAAGTAGGCAAAGTTTATTTTTTGTGGCATTCCTTCTCCCCTTTTTCTAACCTCTAGGTATTTAATGCCTGATTGGTACTTCCTGGCTGCTCAGTATCTCTCCTGAGATACCACACTTACAGCATCTGTAACAGATCCTCTTTTCCGTCCTCCAGCTTCCCTATCAAAACTTATCCATCCAATGTCCCATTCTGTAGGATCCCTTAGGTGACTTACTAATTACAGAAACACAGAGTTTAGGATTGCAAAGTACTTTAAAAACCATCTGATCCATCTTGCCTCACATTATCAATGTGTAAAGTAGGCAGCCCAGCAAGGTCAAATGGTTTGCCCAAAGTCACTAAGCTAGTTAATGAAAGAGCTAGAATTAGAACCTAGGTGACCTGATTCTGAGGCTAGTCCATTTTCTGAGTCTAACCAGATACACTGATTTTTGCCAAATTGTCAACGGTAGATAACAACTTAATATTCTTCCTACCCTAGCATCTTTGAAGTAACTAATGGCTGAAATTTCAGGAAGAATGGCATATCAATGGAGGTGTTTGTGTTCTGTTGGGATTTAAATAGATTTTAATGCTTATGTTTTACTTTGAGAGGACAAGAAGACAGGGCACATAGAAACCAGCTGAAGAAACTGGGGGTGTTTAGCCTGGAGAAGAGACTTAGGTGGGGCATGGTAAATGTCTTTTAGGATTTGAGGGACTGTCATGTAAAAGAGAGATCAGACTTGTTCTGATGGGTCCCAGAGGGCAGAACTGGAAGCAATGGTTGGAGGTTGCAGAGAGGAATATTTGCCTTGATGTAAGGGGAAAAAAATCCTACAATTAGAAATATCTAAAAGCTTCTTAAGAAAGCAATAGTTTTGCCACCATTTGAATTCTTAAAGAAAGATCTGTTCACTTGCTCATCATCATCATCATCAAAAAAGCATTTGTTAAGCACTTATTGTGTGCCAGTCACTGTGCTAAGTGTTGGGGGTACAAAGAAAGGCAAAAACTATGATCCTTATCATCAAGGAGCTCACAATCTAATGAGGGAGGCAATAGACAAATACAAATAGCCACATCTCAGGGTTCATACAGGGTCAAAGAAGGTCATGTCAGAGGGAAGGTACTACTGGTATGTGTGGGGGGACCAAATGAAGCCTCCTATAGAAGGTAGTCTTGAAGGAAACCAGGGAAGCCAGTTGGGAGATGTAGAGGGGAGTGATTTCTGTTTGCATATGTTAGATTAGGTGATTTCTGAGGTCTCTTCCAATTCTGACAGTCTGTGTTATGCAGAGAATTCACAATATAGGGAAAATAAACTAGATTTTTTTCCTCTGTTGTTGTTCAGTGTGATTCTCTGTGACCCTATTTGGGGTTTTCTTGGCAAAGATACTGGAGCGGGTTGCCATTTCTTTCTTTAGCTCATTTTTACAGATGAGGAAACTGAAGTAAACAGAGTGAAGTGACTTGCCCAGGGTTGCACAGCTATTAAGTGTCTGAGGTCAAATCTGAACTCAGGTCTTCCTAACTCCAGGCCCAGAAATCTATTCATTGTGCCACCTAGCTGCCCCTTTTTTCTCTGTGTTTTAGCAATTATGCCATAAAACTTACAGTGTTGTGAATGAATGCTCAAACCTTGGGACACTATGCTCACAATCAGTTCATGGGCATGAAAGAAAGTCAGCCCCATTACTGTATATTTTTGCCTCATTTCTACTTATGAAAGGCATTTGGGGGCTTGATCATTTTCTTTATTCATTAGACTGAGTTCTCAGTGTCTTTTTGCCTCTTTGCTCTAAAATGAGATCTGTCCTGAAAGGATGTATACTTGACACCACTGAAACTATTCAAAAGATGGTTTTACAGCCTTTTAAGACAATGTCAAAAGTAGAGGTTCAAAAACCTTTTAAGCACTGGCAACAATAAGTGTATCATTTTTCATGGGGACTATCTTGAAGGGGGCAACACTCATTGGGATATAGAAATTCTGGTTTGTTTGTTAAATAATCTATTATTTTATCCTTTTTTGTGTGTATTTGGGTCAATTTGGCCATCTGGTGGAGCCTATTGACTCCTTCTCAGAATAATGTATTTAAAGGCATAAAACTAAATACACAGGAGTACAAAGGAAACCAAATTAAATTGAAATACAACATCATGCTACCAAAAAAGTTCAGGGACCATAGGTTAAGAACCCCTGATGTAGCATCACTAATTTGTAATATTTGAGAAGGGCTCTAGGAGCAGGGCTGGTTCTGTCTCTGTAAATAACACATTTCTCTCTTGTCAGACAGCACAGGCTAAATGGAGATTCTGTTATAAAGGCAAGGAAGATTATGATATAGAGGAAATCCAGGACAGAGACTCAACCTATGATTTCCTTGGTGTAGAAAATTCCCTTGACCAGTGCAGGGGGCAGCTAGGTGGTGCAGTGCATAAAACACTGGCCTTGGATTTAGGAAGACCTGAGTTCAAATCTGGCCTCAGACACTTGACATTTATTAGCTGTGTGACCCTGGACAAGTCACTTAACCCTCATTGTCCTGCAACTTACAGTGTTACAGAATTTTTGTCTAGAACATTGAGGATTTAAATGAACCCTTGAACCTAGGTCTTCCTGGACTGTAGGCCAGCTCTCCAATCATTACACCACACTGTCAGAACTAGAAGTCAGATAATCTTCCCTGATAAACTGGATCCATTTAAACTTTTAGATGTCAAAGCAGGAGCAAGCTGGAATCATTAGAACTGATGTCCTTTAGGAGTTTCAGATTGATTTTTTCTATCCTTGGACATGGTCTGAAAGCTTTAATTGGGGGGGGGGCATCTAACTGAGCAAAGGCTGTTTGGAGGCATACAAGCTTCTCCTATCCTTAGGTTACAGTCTAAACCAAAACTTGCCCTATCTACACGAGGAGAGTGGGAATCAATTTACCAGTGATAATAGAGGAAACTTTTGAGTAATAATACTTTTAAAGATATTGATTGCAAAGATGCATTTTAGAGGTAACCCAGCTGCTGTTTCTCACAAATGCCTTGTAATTAGAAAAAATAGCCTGAAACATATTGGCGAGTGCTATCTCCCTTATAGTTCCTGGGCAATTCCTTTTCTCTCAGTGTAAGACATAATGTATAGTACACATGTTGTATGGGCTGGCTTGCAAGTCCTTCCATGGTAAAATGCTGAAAAGATGCTTAGAGCAAGAACTAATCTTCTTGAGATCTGACTCTTTTTGGGGGAGGGGTGGGGGCAATGAGGGTTAAGTGACTTGCCCAGGGTCACACAGCTAGTAAGTGTCAAGTGTCTGCGGCTGGATTTGAACTCAGGTCCTCCTGAACCCAGGGCCAGTGCTTTATCCACCGTGCCACCTAGCTGTCCCCGAGATCTGACTATTTTTTATTTATTTTGGGGGGATCAGGTTTGTGAAACACTTTTTAAAATTTATAAAAGTATTTTATTATTTTCTAGTTACATGTAGAGATAGTTTTCAACATTTGTTTTATAAGATTTCTAGATTTTTCTCCCTCCCTCCCCTCCCTTCCCCCTCCCCAAGACATATAGGTTATATATGTACAATCACATTTAAAAAATGTCTGCATTAGTCTTGCTGTGAAAGAAGAATCAGAGCAAAAGGGAAAAACCTCAAAAAAGAAAAACAATAGCACCAAAAGCAAAAGAAATAGTATGGTTCAATATGCATCTGTATTCCACAGTTCTTTTTTTCCCCCTGGATTTGGAGAGTATTTTCCATGATGAGTCCTTTGGAACTATCTTGTACCATTGTATTGCTGAGAAGAGTCAAATCTATTACAACTGATCAACACATAATGTTGATTACACTCTGTACAATGCTCTCCTGGTTCTGCTCATCTCATGAGATCTGACTCTTTAAATGCTGAGCATATAATTTCATGGATCAGAATTAGGAGGGACCTTTGAGGTCATCTTGTTTAACTCCTTCATTTCATAGAGGAGCCCCAGAGAAGTAAAGTAATTTAGCCAAGGTTTCAAAGCAAAGTGCCAAAACTTGGACAAAAATCCAAGTCTTTTTAGTCCCAATTGAGTGCTTTTCCTACCATATTCTTTTGCCTCTTGATGATAAACTGATTCTATTTTTTGTAGTTTGCTTTTTAACTGCATATTCATTTTTACTTCCTCCTGTCTTCATTTTTTAATAGAAAGCATTTATTTTCTCTTTCTCTCCTACTTTTCCCCACCGTTGAGAAATAAAAAAGGAAAACTTTCACATCCACTTGTTAAACAAGTATATCTCATAAAATCCCTGTATGATTTTATCTCATAATGTAGATATGGTTTTCCCAGAGATCCATCTGATCATGCCACCTGGATTTGTAGATTTGTTATATAGTCATGAAAATAAACATATGTGAAAAGCCACCTTCAAAGAATGTTTTATGCTCTTCTATTTTCTCCTCATCTATTTCTTTACTCATCAGGAAATTATATTTTGCAATGATGTTAAGTGCTTTTGATGTAGGGAAATAGTGGTCCTTTCTTAGTCTAACAGGATCATAATATCATAGATTTTGAGCCAGAAGGAACCTTAAAGGCCATATATAGTACAACTCCTTCATTTTATAGTTGTTTGCTGTTATTGTTGAGTCATTTCAATTGTGTCCATCTCTTTGTGACCCCATTTAGGGTTTTCTTGGCAGAGATACTGGAGTGGTTTGCCATTTCCTTCTCCAGGTCACTTTACATATGAAAAAACTGAGGCAAACAAGGTTAAGTGACTTGCCCAGGGTCACACAGCTAGTAAGTGTCTGAGGCTGGATTTGAATTCATGAAGATGAGTTTTCTTGATTCCAAGTCCAGTGTTCTCTCTATTATAGCACCTGTCTGACCTATTTTATAGATGAGAAAACCAAAACTCAGAGAAGGTAAGTAACTTGCCTATAGTCACACAGTGAGTGTGAACCTAGGTCTTCTTCACTCCACATCCAGCACTCTATCTCCCCCATTTGATTGTAAGCTCCTTGATGACAGGGACAGTTTTTGTGTATCCCCAGTACTCAGCACAAGCACATAGTAGATGCTTAATAAATTCTCATTAATTTGACTATCCACTGCCACTCTAACAAGGGAGGCAAAAGGAAGAAGAAAACTTATTAAAACTCTTCTGTTGAGGTCTTACTTTGTCCAAGGTACTATGTGGAGTTTAAAGGTTTTAAAACAAAGGCTTTGGCAGAAAGAAACTTATAATTTGGTTCAGAACAGATTCATATGTAGATGATTCCTGTAAAAGGTAGTAAATGATAAGTGATACACGAACACTGAAGGCTGTTAAGTGCTATTCGTTCAGAAGGAATCACTTCTGGGGGAAGTTAGGTGGCACAGTGAATAAAGCACCAGCCCTGGATTCAGGAGGACCCGAGTTCAAATTTGGCCTCAGACACTTGACACTAGCTGTGTGACCCTGGGCAAGTCACTTAACCCTCACTGCCCTGCAAAAAAGGAAAAGGAAAAAAGGAATCACTTTTGCCTAGAATATTCAAGGAAGGCTACATGGAAGAGGAGGTGTGTGAGCTAGACCTTAAAGAGTGGATACAATTTTTGATGGTGATAATTAAAAAGCATCCCATTTAAAAGGAATAACATGAACAAAGAGGGGGAAGGAAGAAAGACCAAAGTATTTCAGGAGACAGTGAAGCAAATCATTTTAAATTTATCAGAGAAGCACTATTGAGGGAGATAGTGGGAATTAAAGTTGGAGAGATGTGAAGGCTAAGTGTAAGGCTTTGAATGACAGACCTCTGGTACTTGCTAGCTGTGAGAACTTGGTCAAGTAATCTAATCTCTCCACCTCAGTTTTCTCATCTGTAAAATGGGGATAATACCAATGCCAGGCTAATGAATCTGGATTTTTCCTATAAAAAGAATATTACCTTCTCTTTCTTTCCCTCATTCCATATTCAACCAGGTGTTAATGCTACCAATGGAAGCAAGTCAACAGTCCCCTAGCTAGTCTTCCTTCCATCACTTTCTTCCTTCTTTACATTGTTATCCAATTTATCTTCCATTTAAATAGCTCTGGTCACATTTCCTCTCTGCTCAAAAGTCAAGTCTTCTTACTCCTTAGTACTTAGCCTCCACAAGCTGGGTGTGTTCCTGCATTTCCAAGATTATTTTACACTATACCATGAGTCTTTTTAAAGTAGAAAGGGGACATGCCTCATGCAGTGTATCAGTAACATTAATCTGGGACAGTCCTGGCTATATGGTCCAGTCATAGTAGACGACCCATTGAATGTTAGACACATACCATAATGCTCACCTTCATGTTTTGTTCATGCTATTCCCTAGTCCTGAAATCCTCTCCTGCACATCCCCACTTGTTTTAATCCTACTTTTGTTTAAGGGCCAGCTCAAATAGACTTTACCCCAGGAAGACTTCCTTATCCCTCCTCATTCCTACCCTACCAAGCAATAAACCCTCCTTCTGTCAAACCTCTAATAACAGGGGCGGCTAGCTGGCACAGTGGATAAAGCACTGGCCCTGGATTCAGGAGGACCTGAGTTCAAATCCAGCCTCAGACACTTGAGACTTACTAGCTGTGTGACCCTGGGCAAGTCACTTAACCCTCATTGCCCACCAAAATCAAACAAACAGACAAACAAAAACTTCTAATAACACTTGGGGTTAGATCTCTCCTATGAACTCATATGTTTCATTCTATATCTTAGTTGTTTATATCAGTGATATATATTTCTATTAGATTAGGAGTTCCATTAAGACAAGAACCATATCTTATTTAACCCCTTTCTCTCTCAAGTGCCTAGTATAGTGTTCTGCATAAATGTTTGTTAGAAGCTTGGCCTCAAAGAAGAGATGAGACATCTTCTCCCCCATCCCTACACCCTACACACACCCCATCAAAGAGAAGAATGGTCCATGGATGCGGAGCATTGTAAATAATGTCAGATTTTTTTTGCCTTATTCCTCTTTTTCTGTTCTTTTAAAAAATTTCTTTGTTATAAGGGAGATGGGAATGGTCGAGAGAGGGATTTGGGGAGGAATATGAGTAAATGTAAAACAAAAGCTATCAATAAAAACTATTAAAAGAAAAAAGAAAATAATTGTTGAGTTTGAAGTGGATAAACATTGAAAGTGGTTGCTTTTTAAAATAGAATAGGGTCAGGCTCTATGCAGCTTTTCATTAAGATTAATCTGGACAGGACTGGATTGGAGAAAGAAAAGAATAGAGACAGGAGGGACCACTTGAGAAAGCACTTCAATAGTGTAAGGCAATAAGGATTTAATCTAGGTGATGTCAGTGAGGATAGAGACGGTTGGATGTTAAAGCTATTGTGAAAGAAAAACATAATACTTGGACACTAACTAAATGTGGCAAGAGATAGAGAATTCAAAGACAATACTGAGGTTTTGAACCTAGATAACTGAGAGTTTTGGTATCATATACAGAAATAGAGAAGTCAAGAGGAGAGGTTAATTTGGTGACAAGGAGAGAGTATAAAGGTGGGGGGAGAGGAGAGAAATCATGATCACTTCAATTTTAGATATGTTGATTTTGAAATAACAGAGAACAAGGGCGGAGCCAAGATGGCGGAGAGGAAGCAGCAAGCTGCCTGAGCTCTCCTTCTGTTCCCTCAAAACGAACATTAAATCAAGCCTCTGGACGGATTCTGAAACTACAGAACCTGCAAAGAGACAGAGAGACACAGTCCTCCAACCAGAGATAATTTAGAAGACTTCAGGAAAAGGTCGGTCTGACTCGGGCAAAAGGGAGGCCCAGCGCAGGGCAGCAACCCAGCGCCGAGGGGGTCGGGGCAAATCAGCAGGAGCTGCGGGCCACAGCCGAACAACTGAGGCTCCCGGAACCTGGTTCAAAAATCTGGTGGCCAAGAAGGACAGTGGAAAAACTTACCTGCACTGGCCGAGAGGGCCACGAACGGCGGGATCAGACGCCGGGGTCTGGCGCCTGGCTGGCCGAGCACAATCAGACAGGAAGTGCAGGACAGGGGATCTCCACACACCATAAAGGCCTCAGAGTAAAAGCCCGGTCACACAGCACCTATACACCTGCACAAGAAGCCCAAAACAGGGACCCTGGTGCCCCCAGAGCAGACCTCAACTTAAAGAATAAATAAATAAGCTGCAATAATGAGTAAGAAGCAAAAAAGAGCCCTCTCCATTGAGAGCTTCTGTATCAATAGGGAAGAAGCCAACACAAACTCAGATGAGGACAATAGCCTCAAATTGTCTACATCTGAAGCCTCACAAAGGAAGGTGAATTGGTCGCAAGAACAAAAAGCCTTCCTGGAAGAGCTCAAAAAGGATTTTAAAAATCAATTGCAAGAGGTAGAAGAAAAAATGGGGAGAGAAATGAAAGCAACACAAAAAAACTATGAAAAAAGAATCAGCAGCTTAGAAAAGGAAGCTGATTAAACAAAGCCTTAAAAAATTCATTTGGCCAAATGGAAAAAAAGCTGCATAATCTCACTGAAGAAAACAATACCTTAAAAAATTCACTTAGCCAAACGGAAAAAAAGGTACATAATCTCACTGAAGAAAACAATACCTTAAAAAATTCACTTAGCCAAATGGAAAAAAAGGTGCATAATCTCACTGAAGAAAACAATGCCTTAAAAATTAAAGTGGGACAGTTGGAAGAAAAGGAATCCATGAGACACCAAGAATCGGTCAAGCAGAATAAAAAAAATGAAAAAATAGAAGAAAATGTGAAATACCTCATTGGAAAGACAACTGATCTGGAAAACAGATCGAGGAGAGACAATTTGAGAATCATTGGACTGCCTGAAAGCCATGACCAGAAAAAGAATCTAGATACCATATTCCAGGAAATTATTAAGGAGAACTGCCCTGATATCATAGAATCAGAGGATAAAATCATCATTGAAAGAATACATCGATCACCTCCTGAAAGAGACCCCAAAAGGAAAACTCCAAGGAATATTGTAGCCAAATTCCAGAATTATCAGGTGAAGGAGAAAATACTCCAAGCAGCCAGAAAGAAGCAATTTAAATATCATGGAGCCACAGTCAGGATTGCTCAGGACCTGGCAGCTTCAACATTAAAGGACCGCAAGGCTTGGAATATGATATTCCGGAAGGCAAAGGAGATTGGATTGCAGCCGAGAATCTATTACCCAGCAAAAATGTGCATTTTCTTTCAGGGGAAAAGATGGACATTTAATGACATTGGGGACTTTCAATCTTTCCTGGTGAAAAGACCAGAACTGAATAGAAAATTTGATCTCAACATACAAGACTCAAGAGAAGTTTAAAAAGGTAAACAGAGGGGGGAAAAAAAAAGTTACCCTATTAGGTTAAACTGTTTATATCCCTACACAGGAAGATAATACTCATAACTCTTAAGAACTGTAAATGTATTTGGGCAGAGAGAAGGACTTTATATAGAGGGTATAAATATAAATTGTCTTTGATGTGATGATACAAAAGAATTAAGGAGATAAAAAGGGAGTCTATGGGGAGGAGAGGAAAGGGGAGGTGGAATGGGATGAATTATATCATATGAAGAGGTGGAAAAAAACCTATTATAATAGAGGGAAAGAAAGGAGGGGGTGTAACGATTGGAATGAAGCCACCTGCTGGATACTTACTGTAGAAGAGTTCTGCCCATGAAGCAAAGGTCTTTGAGGGCAAGACCAGGCTTCAGGAAGTGACGCGGACTAGTGGGAGGAGGAAGGAAGAGACTGGCGCTCGGTCTCACTCTTTTTTCCTCTGGACTCTGGTGGAGAAGGGAGCTAGAAATGTGCTCTCCCTTTAATAGATAGAAATCTAGGCCTTTTTCTCTCTCTTTACCGAATTCTTATTCTCCTTAATAAATGCTTAAAAGTCTAACTCTTGCTAAAGCTTATAATTTATTGGCGACCACTCATTAGATATTTTAGACAGACTAGCTAGAATTTTAGCCCTTAACAGATGGCTGACCACGAAGAGGAAAGCTAAACCTCAGTCTTCTGATCTTCTGGTTGGGTAAGAAATTTCCCCTACCCTTTAAATTGCTAAGTACTGGTTTACTGACTGTGTTTTCCTTTAAATTTTTTCAAATGGACCTTTTAAACTCCCTAATTATCCTATTTTTGATTTTAGTCTGTTTAACCAGACAAATGGGAGATAAGATCATGTTAATGCTTTGTTTTTGTGGATTTTCTATTTTTCTTTTTATTTTTGTTAAAAGAGCCAGCAACTTACTCACACAAGGAAATATCTCTCCCTCTCCCAACCATGCTTTTTCAGAGAAACCTGAAGAGATTTCCGCAGCTTTTCCCAGTTCTAACAGTAATTGTTGCTTTAATTTTGCATGCCTGGAGGCAATGACCCACCCTCTAGAAGCTTTTAATCCCCTAGCACCTGGAGGCAAAGTGGGGGAAGAGGAATCCAGGCCTGAGTTCAAAATCAAGTCTGATTCAAATTGTGCTGGTCCCTCCCCTCCTCTCCAGACCCCACCCTCTACTCCTCCTATGGCCAAGCCCATAGCTTCCCCTGCCTGGGAAGTCCAGAGATCTGATGCGCATGCTCAACTTTTTCTACCTGCATTTGCAGCTTCAGGCTCAGCCCTTCCCCAGCCTGGCTGTGCTTCTGAGACAACCTTAGAAAGCCCTTTAAATTCCAGATATGCTCGTTTTGTTCATAATTTTGCTAACCTGCTTTTGTCTTTAATTAGTAATCTTATAAAGCATTTGTATGGTGAAAAGACTGACAGACAATATAGAGGGGTTAAAGAAGAAAAACTTAAGCTGAATAAGAATGACAATCATCACCATAGTTCAAGACTCCGCTTCTTTTGCCATGGAAGGGTATATATTGTACAGAAATGTAGAAGTAAGCAGCAAGGTATTGATATGAGTGTTGGGGATTTTAGATACCGGAATCAAAAGTGTTCTGAATTCATTCAGAGTATTAATGTCAGTTCAGAGGTTACATAGGATTTCTATGCTATTACATATACATTTTGAAATTAATGGTATGGGTTTATTTTCGTAGAGATTTTCCTGCTTTTAAGATTGTGTTTTATACTTAGTTTTTAAAACAAGGAGAATATTTGTAAAAGCTTTTTTAGTCATGTAATCAAGTTTATATTTTATAATACTCTTATTAATATTAAGTTCATGCTCATTTAGATTTCCTTAGTTTGAATTTCACTGTCTTTTATTGTTCCATGTGTATTTTCTTCTATTCATTTATCTAATTTTTAAAAATTGGTTTTGATTTCATAATACAATGTTAATTCTAGTAGTATTGTGCTCCCATATTCTGAGTTGTTTGTTTTTGTTTTTCTCAACTGATTATTTGATCAAACTCTTTAAAGCATTCCCCTGGCAAATTGGTTGCCACGGCAAGTGTAAATTGATTCTAGAAGTATTATTTTTGATAAGCATATTCCCCCCCCCCCAAAAAAAAGAAGGGAACATTTGTAAAAGTTTTCTTTTTTCAAAAAAAAAAAGTTCTTTGAGTTTCTGTTGTGCTTTAACTTGTATTTAAGTATGTTCTGATTTTTCACAAAAGTAATTGTATACTAAGTAAAAAAAAAGATATTATTTGAAATTGTTGCATAACTATATATTGTGTTCTGAGTCAAGATGTATTCACATTTTTTGCAATCATTTATTATCCTCAATTTTTAAATCCATATGAGACTTGGATTATGGGAACTTATCATTTAAGACACTAATTACCTTTATTCTGAGTTATCAGATGCCAGTTGGCCAAGATGCCATCCAATCACAAGAGGAATACATGCAAGAGCAGACACTGAACTGTCACATGAGGGGAGACATGCATGAAGTCAAGGTATGGCCTAGGGAACGGCTTTTGACAAATGTTGAGGTTGGATTCTCTTGGTTTAATATTTTATTTTATTTTTCCCCACAATATCGTACAGATGGCTGGAAGTATTGATCCCACCCATCTCACTTCTACACCTGGCTTCTATGCTCCCTCCTATATGCCTGATGCCATGGACCATCTCAATCCCATGCATCTGATTAAGTCTGACTCAGTTTCCTCCAATATGTTCGGTGGCATGGACGTATATTCCATCCACCTATTTTAAGCCTGGCATACTGTATGGGCAGTACATATTGCTCAAGTGTGGGAATGCTCATATCCCATCATTTCTCTGTTCTTTTATGGTAACCCCCATAATTATCTCAGGTGTCATGATAAATAACAGTGTTGAATTTGGCCTTGACATCTGTTACTAATTATATTAGATTTTAAAATTTCTCATAATGGCATGAGGATAATTAGGCAGATGATGCAAAAAGTGATGAAACAGATAAAAATTATTTTTAATAATTAATATTGCAGCAATTGTCTTCTCAATTACCCTCCATAAGGGGGGGGACTATAGTAATATTATAATTTTAAAGAATGGTTCAATTTTTGTTTTATTATATGTTTCATGTGTAACAACTAAGATTCTGAATTCCCTTAGACATGTTTTTGAGAACTTTCATTGTTTGATTTGATTATTGACAAAGCTATTTTAAAGTTGTGTTAAGCTCAATTTTGTAGGAAATTTTCCTGGCTGATTACCAGCATCCACACATCAACCCCTGAAAAGACTTCCATTCCACGACTACACCTAGAGGACATCTGAGAAAAGACTTTCAGAGACTTTAAATGAACAGTTTTGATTTGTTCTTTTTGTTGGTTTTTTTCTCTTTCTGTTATAATATACACCATCTGTAACATGTATTCTCTGCAGAGGCCCTCCCTTTGCAAGACTAATGTCAAAGCGTCGGTTCATGAGGACAAAAAAAATCGCCCCTCTGGACAAAACTTTCCTCTCTTCCTTTTCTATATTGTTGTTCACATATTATTAGTTAGCAATAGTTATTATATTGTTTTTACTGTTCCGTCAAGGAAACATTTTGTTTCTTGAGGAACAACAGGGGGGACTGTACCGATTGGAATGACGCCACCTGCTGGATACTTACTGTAGAAGAGTTCTGCCCATGAAGCAAAGGTCTTTGAGGGCAAGACCAGGCTTCAGGAAGTGACGCGGACTAGTGGGAGGAGGAAGGAAGAGACTGGCGCTCGGTCTCACTCTTTTTTCCTCTGGACTCTGGTGGAGAAGGGAGCTAGAAATGTGCTCTCCCTTTAATAGATAGAAATCTAGGCCTTTTTCTCTCTCTTTACCGAATTCTTATTCTCCTTAATAAATGCTTAAAAGTCTAACTCTTGCTAAAGCTTATAATTTATTGGCGACCACTCATTAGATATTTTAGACAGACTAGCTAGAATTTTAGCCCTTAACAGGGGGAACATGGTTTCAACCCTATTCTCATTAGATTTGACTCAAAGAGGGAATAACATATACGTTCATTGGGATAAAGAAACTTAACTCACTCTTTAGGGAAACAAAAGGGGAAGGGAAAGGGGGGGACTGAGAAGGGAGGACAAAAGCAAGGGAGAAAAGGGTAAAGAAAAGAGAGGGGGGTGATAAAAAGGGAGGGCAGATTGGGGGAGGCAGGGGTAAGAAGTAAAACGTCGGTGAGGAGGAATAGGGTGAAAGAAGGGGGGAAAAGTACAAAGGGGGTAAATAGAATGGAGGGGAATAGACAGTCAGTAATAATAACTGTGAATGTGAATGGGATGAACTCTGCTATAAAACGGAAGCGAATTGCAGAGTGGATTAAAAACCAGAACCCTACAATATGCTGTTTACAAGAAACACATTTGAAGCAGAGAGATACACACAGAGTAAAGGTAAAAGGCTGGAGCAGAATATATTATGCCTCAGCTAAAGTAAAAAAGGCAGGGGTAGCAATCCTTATCTCAGACAAAGTGCAGGCAAAAATAGATCTCATTAAAAGAGATAAGGAAGGAAATTACATCTTACTTAAAGGTACTATAGATAATGAAGTAATATCAATATTGAATATGTATGCACCAAGTGGTATAGCATCCAAGTTCTTAGAGGAGAAGTTAAATGAGTTACAAGAGGAATTAGATAGTAATACTATACTAGTGGGGGATCTGAATCTCCCCCTCTCAGAATTAGATAAATCTAGCCAAAAAATAAATAAGAAAGAAGTGAAAGAGGTGAATAGATTACTAGAAAAGTTAGACATGATAGATGTCTGGAGAAAATTGAATGGGGATAGAAAGGAATATACCTTTTTCTCAGCAGTACATGGCACATTTTCAAAAATTGACCATGTATTAGGGCACAAAAACATCATAGTCAAATGTAGAAAGGCAGAAATAGTAAATGCATCCTTCTCAGATCATGATGCAATAAAAATTACATGTAAGAAAGAGCCAGGGAAAAGTAGAATGAAAATCAATTGGAAACTAAATAATTTCATTCTAAAGAATGAATGGGCCAAACAAGAAATCATAGAAACAATCAATAACTTTATCCAAGAGAATGACAATAATGAGACAACATACCAAAATCTATGGGATGCAGCCAAAGCAGTGCTTAGGGGAAAATTTATAGCTCTAAATGCTTACATGAATAAAAAAGAGAAAGAGGAGATTAATGAATTGGGCATGCAACTTAAAAAGCTAGAAAAAGAACAAATTAGAAATCCCCAATTAGACACTAAATTAGAGATCCTGAAAATTAAAGGAGAAATCAATAAGATTGAAAGCAAAAAAACTATAGAACTAATCAATAAAACTAAGAGCTGGTTTTATGAAAAAACCAATAAAATAGATAAAATACTGGTTAATTTGATTAAAAAAAAGAAAGAAGAAAACCAAATTACCAGTATCAAAAATGAAAAGGGTGATGTTACCACCAATGAAGTGGAAATTAAAGCAATAATTAGGAAATATTTTGCCCAACTGTATGCCAATAAATTTGACAATCTAAATGAAATGGATGAATATTTACAAAAATACAAACTGCCCAGGTTAACTGAAGAGGAAATAAAATCCTTAAATAAACCCATATTAGAAAAAGAAATTGAACAAGCTATTAATGAACTCCCTAAGAAAAAATCCCCAGGGCCAGATGGGTTTACGGGTGAATTTTACCAAACATTTAAAGAACAATTAATTCCAATATTATACAAATTATTTGGAAAAATAGGTGAAGAAGGAGTTCTACCAAATTCGTTTTATGACACAAATATGGTGGTGATACCAAAACCAGGCAAAGCAAAAACAGAGAAAGAAAATTATAGACCAATCTCCCTAATGAATATTGATGCTAAAATCTTAAATAAGATATTAGCAAGGAGATTACAGCAAGTGATCACCAGGATAATACACTATGACCAGGTGGGATTTATACCAGGAATGCAGGGCTGGTTCAACATTAGGAAAACTATTAACATAATCAACCACATCAATAAGAAAACCAACCAAAATCATATGATTATCTCAATAGATGCAGAGAAAGCCTTTGACAAAGTACAGCACCCATTCCTAATAAAAACACTAGAGAGTTTAGGAATAGGGGGAGCTTTCCTTAGAATAATAAACAGTATCTACCTAAAGCCATCAGCAAGTATTATATGCAATGGAGATAAATTAGAGGCCTTCCCAATAAGATCAGGGGTGAAACAGGGATGTCCATTATCACCCCTATTATTTAATATTGTCCTAGAAATGTTAGCTTTAGCAATCAGAGAAGAGAAAGGAATTAAAGGAATTAGAATAGGCAAGGAGGAAACAAAACTATCACTCTTTGCAGATGATATGATGGTATACTTAAGGAATCCTCGAGAATCAAGTCAAAAATTACTTGAAACAATTAACAACTTTAGCAAAGTAGCAGGATATAAAATAAATCCACATAAATCATCAGCATTTCTATACATGACCAACAAAGTCCAGCAGCAAGAGATAGAAAGAGAAATTCCATTTAAAGTAACGGTAGGTAATATAAAATACTTGGGAGTCTACTTGCCAAGACAAACCCAGGAACTCTATGAACACAACTACCAAACACTCTTCACACAAATCAAATCAGATCTAAATAATTGGAAAGATATCAATTGCTCATGGATAGGCAGAGCTAATATAGTAAAAATGACAATACTGCCTAAATTAATTTACTTATTCAGTGCCATACCAATCAGGCTACCTAAAAATTATTTTATACAGCTAGAAAAAATAATAACAAAATTCATCTGGAAAAACAAAAAATCAAGAATATCCAGGGAAATAATGAAAAAAAATTCACAGGAAGGTGGGTTAGCGGTACCAAACCTGGAGCTTTACTATAAAGCGGCAGTCATCAAAACTATCTGGTACTGGCTAAAAAATAGAGTGGTAGATCAATGGAATAGGCTAGGCTCAAGAAATGCAGTAGTAAATGACACTAGTAATGTAGTGTTTGATAAACCCAAAGACTCCAGCTTCTGGGATAGGAACTCAGTATTTGACAAAAACTGCTGGGAAAACTGGAAGATAGTATGGCAGAAATTAGGCTTAGACCAACATCTTACACCTTATACTAAAATAAGGTCAAAATGGATACATGATTTAGACATAAGAGGTGATACCATAGGTAAATTAGGAGAGAAAGGAATAGTGTACCTATCAGATCTTTGGAAAGGAGAACAGTTTTTGACCAAACATGAGATAGAGTATATTATAAAATGCAAAGTGGATGATTTTGATTATATTAAATTAAAAAATTTTTGTACAAACAGAAGCAATGCATCCAAAATTAGAAGGGAGGCAGAAAGCTGGGAAACAATTTTTGAGGCCAGTGCTTCTGATAAAGGCCTCATCTCTAAAATATATAGGGAATTAAATCAAATTTATAAGAATCCAAGTCATTCCCCAATTGAGAAATGGTCAAAGGATATGAACAGGCAGTTTTCTGATGAAGAAACCAAAGCTATCTATTCCCATATGAAAAAATGCTCTAAATCTCTAATGATTAGAGAGATGCAAATTAAAACAACTCTGAGGTACCACCTGACACCTATCAGATTGGCTAAAATGACAAAAAAGGAAGATAATAAATGTTGGAGAGGCTGTGGGAAAATTGGAACACTAATGCATTGTTGGTGGAGCTGTGAGCTGATCCAGCCATTCTGGAGAGCAATTTGGAATTATGCCCAAAGGGCGATAAAGCTGTGCATACCCTTTGACCCAGCAATCCCACTTTTAGGTCTTTTGCCCAAAGAAATCATGGAAGGGGGAAAGGGACCCACATGTACAAAAATATTTATAGCTGCTCTTTACGTGGTAGCAAGGAATTGGAAGTTGAGGGGGTGCCCATCAATTGGGGAATGGCTGGACAAGTTGTGGTATATGAATACAATGGAATACTATTGTGCTGTAAGAAATGATGAGCAGGAAGAGTTCAGAGAAACCTGGAGGGTCTTACGTGAGCTGATGATGAGTGAGATGAGCAGAACCAGAAGAACATTGTACACAGTATCATCAACATTGAGTGTTGACCTACTGTGATGGATTATATTCTTCTCACCAGTGCAATGGTACAGAAGAGTTCCAGGGAACTCATGATAGAAGAGGATCTCCAAATCCAAGAAAAAAAAAGAAAGAAAGAACTGTGGAGTATAGATGCTGATTGAACCATATTATTTCTTTTGTTTTGGGTGCTGTTGTTTTTTTTTTCTATTTTGAGGTTTTGCATCACTGCTCTGATTCTTTCTCTTGTAACAGGATTAATGCAGAAATAGGATTAATGTTATTATGTGTATATATATGTGTGTGTATATATATATCTATATGTATATGTATAGATATATATAGATATAACCTATATCAGATTACCTGCTGTCTAGGGGAGGGGGGAGGGAGGGGAGGGAGGGAGGGAGAAAAATCTGAAATTGTAAAGCATGTATAAACAAAAGTTGAGAACTATCTTTACATGTAACGGAAAAAATAAAATATCTCAAAAAAAAAAAAAAAAGAAATAACAGAGAACATCCAAGTGGAGATGTCACACAGGGAGCAAGAGATTCAGAGAATCCTTTTAAGAATTGAATGTCTCAAAAAAGAATTGAATGTTTCCAGGCAGCTAGGTGGTACAATGGAAAAAGCACCGGCCCTGGATTCAGGAGGACCTGAGTTCAAATTTGGGTTCAGACACTTGACATTTACTAGCTGTGTGACCCTGGGCACTTAACCCTCATTGCCCTGCAAAAAAAGAATTGAGTGACTCTTTAAAAATTTAGTATGAGGGGCAGCTAGATGGCGCAGTGGTTAAAGCACCGGCCTTGGATTCAGGACTACCTGAGTTCAAATCCGGCCTCAGACACTTGACACTTACTAGCTGTGTGACCCTGGGCAAGTCACTTAACCCCCATTGCCTGCAAAAAAAAATTTAGTATGTGTGGGGAAGCTAGGTGGCACAGAGGATAAAGCACTGGAACTGGATTCAGAAGGACCCGAGTTCAAATCTGGCCTCAGAAACTTGACACTTACTAGCTGTGTGACCCTGGGTAAGTCACCTAACCCTCATTGCCCCACAAAAAAACAAACCAAAATCAAAACCAAAATTTAGTATGTGACGGAATACAATGAGGTCTTATAAGCAAAAGAAAATTTTGTAGAACCTCTACAAATAATGTTAAGCTATATATGACATTGTGACCTTGAGTAGTGACAGTAATCCCCATAACTCTGCCTCTGTAGAATTAATTGGTAGAGCTATAAGCAGTCAACATTTCTCCTGGGGTAAATTTAGTTGATGGGGTATGGGTGGGATAGATGCAGAGAGACTGATGGTATGGAGTGATGGCCATAAGAAATTTAACTTTAGAGCTGGAAGGAACCTTAGAGGTCACCGAATCCTACTCCCTTATTTTGTAGATGAAGAAACTGAGGCCCTGGGAAGTTAAGTGACTTGTCCAGGGTCACACATCCAGTAAATATTTGAGGCGGGATTCAAACACAGGTCTTCCTGACTCTAAGTCCAGGATGCTTTCCACTATATCCCAAGAAGTCATAGCCTGAAGTTGAGAGATTCAAGGATGGGATGGGCACCATGGCTGCAGAAGTAATTTTCTTCCTCAGAGAATTCTCTGGAAGATTGCAAGGTGCAGTGCAGAGATGGTGACTGAGGGGAATACATGTGAAAATATACTGCACTCTTCCAAGAGATCGGCACAATGGGGATGTGGACTCTCCTACTGAGTAACACATCTTCCCTCCTTCCTGTCCCAAGGGCAGACTGAGCTTAGCAGCCATGCTCCATTTCTGACCTTCAGCTACTCTTCCTCTACCTCAAAGGAAACATATCTGCTGAGGGACCATAGAGAATGGCCTAAACACTTGTCACAATGACGATATCTATGTTGAAAAAAATAGTTGCAAATTTCCATACAGTCCACCAGCAAGACTTCAAGGACAAATGGAGTGTCTGAAGGCAGATACCACAGAAAACAGCTTCCTATGAGAGAAAGAATTAGAGAGAAGTGATTCATGTGCAAGCTCAGTTCTTGTGAATATACCTATGCCCAGTTATCCATGGCATCTGTTTTGGGATTAACCACCATGAATGATATGTTCTTTGGAAATAACATATTTATCCACAATATGATTATTAGCTTCTTTTGTTACCCTCCTGGGCCTATTCTTCTAGGTCCCAACTGTTATGTCTTAGAAGTGGTGAATTAATTCATGGTAAGCAGTACTTACTTTCCAAAGAATATTTTCCTCTTCATAGTTCACTACAGCTTCAGGCCTGTGTAGAAAGATATCTGCTAATCTATAAAATGATCAAGGGAGCAGCTAGGTGGTACAGTGGATAAAGCACTGGCCCTGGATTCAGGAAGACCTGAGTTAAAAAATCCGGCCTCAGACACTTGACACTTACTAGCTATGTGACCCTGGGCAAGTCACTTAACCCTCATTGCCCTGCCAAAAAAAAAAAAAACTTAATAAGATGATCAAACCAATTTCCAAGATTACTTAAAAACATGGTGCTCCTTTTCATCTCTCTAGAGAGGGATTTATAATTTGAATTACCTTAACAAACCTGACCACCCTTACGAGCCTCTTAACTCTGACCTTATACCCATGACTGGTTCACTTGCCACTTTGTTTGATCTTTGTAGGGGAAGGGAGGAGTACTTTGGGCAGGGATTTCTAATCCAGGGTCCATGGGCTCAAGACTATATATATATATATATATATATATATATATATATGTGTGTGTGTGTGTGTGTGTGTGTGTGTGTGTGTGTGTGTGTGTGTGTATGTGTATGTATTTATATGTATATAGAGAAGACTATATATGTATATATATGTATATGTATATAGAGAAGACTATATACATATGTGTGTATATATATATTTTGTGGGGGGGGCAATGAGGGTTAAGTAACTTGCCCAAGGTCACGTAGCTAGTAAGTGTCAAGTGTCTGAGGCCAAATTTAACCTCAGGTCCTCCTGAATCCAGGGCCCGTGCTTTATTCACTGTGCCACCTAGCTGCCCCTGACAAAATATTTTGATAACTGTTTTTCAATATAATTGGTTTCATTTACAATGCATTTAATTTTATGCTTTTGAAATCCTTCTGAGCAGACATAGATAGGTTTCACCAGACTGCCAAAGGAGTACATGACACAAAATAGACTAACTGTGCTCTGGAGTTTTGTGGCTGTTCAGAAATAAGGGAGCCATTTTAAGGTTCCAAAATAATTGATGTTACCTTCAGCACTGGCCTGTAGATATCTTCTGGCCCCGAGACAAAGACAACAGCAAACTACCATATGTGATTGTACATTCAAACTAGAGATAGAAAGGAGGAACGTATTCTTATATTTGAGAAGAATTGTTCTCCTAGGTCAGAACAAAAGCTCACATATTCCATGTAGAGACAAGGTATTTCATGTATTGATTAGAGGTGCAGAGACTTTTACCTCCTTCACCTAAATAAGTGATATTTTATCCTGAAGGTGTACATTATAATGAGGGATGCGAACAGACTTGAGAAGAGAAAGGGAGAGCTGGAGAATGGGATATTAGCAAGAAACATGGAGCAGAGTCCAGTTGGTTCTGTATACTGGAAATGATCATTAAGATATTAGCAATGATTCCAGGGATTTAAGGACTCAAATGAGGCAATGCACCCAGAGTGAACATTGGAATATCTGTACTGATCCAACAAGTATCCAGTAGCTAAGCAAGCTTTGCCCTACCTTCAATATCCTGGTCAGACTGGCTCATTCCTTGCGGAAGTTCTAACATGGTGCATGAGAGAGAGGAGGAGGAGATTAGAAGTTCCGGTAGGTAAGATCCCCAGAAGATTGTAGAGGCTCATCTGTGGCAGTCTTGGGTTTCCTCCTCCTATCTTTCCTGGTGTTTCAGTGTGTGGTCAGGCTACTGTGCTCTGAGGAGGGCATATAAACAGAGTCCATGTAATTATGGCTATTTTCCTGAGAGTTTTGTATGATCTGCCATCAAGACCTCCAAAGCTTTGGGGCTAGGACACAGATTCTGTATCCCATAAAAAATTCTTTGTGGTTCTGATGTGTCCTGCAGACAGCTTCAGAGCCATCCATATATCTATTCCTTCATGACAAAACTCAACTCCCCCCTTTCATCACTCGGGAAGATTCAAAGAGGTGCCATACCATGACAAAGGTGTGAGGGCAACTATGGGAGAAAAGAAATGCTATAGAGACTTTACCTTCATTTTGCATTCCAGAGAGAGCACCAAATATTATTAGAGAACTTTAGAGTGCTACAGCTGATAGACCTGAGAAAATGGTTGAGTAGGTATCAGTTCTATCAAGCCATGAGAAATGGTGGGAAGCTGGGAGATAATGAGAGGGTGAGGAGAAATGAGAGACGGACATCTCCTCAAGTAATAGGGATCAGCAGGATAAAATAGGACGTCTACTGGGGATGATCCTTGACAGAGGAACCCTCATATTTAGAATGCTTTTGGGGGGAACTTATATACATCTTTGAGATATGTGTTTGCAAATTCAAGGGTCTCTTCTGTTTTTTTTCTTTTGATGAAATTTTCTTCTGTGTCATTGTGAACTACATGATTCCAAGTGGGGAGTCAATCTTATTATACTTGGTACTATTATATTTGGTATAGTATAAGTTTCCTTGGGGCTATAAACCTAGAAGCACAAATTTCCTCACCTTCTAAAGTGTACCTAAGCCTTTTGTGTCACAAGAGTCCCTAATACAAGGATCACAATGTTATCAATAATTGTAGCATGTTATTCTATCCCTTCTCTGCAGTCACCACCTCAATTCTTCTCTCCTCCTCCCTATCTCCTTCACTAAAATATTATCAATTAATTTTCAAATTGTCCTGATGGTGATGTTACCTTTTGGTTACTATTTTTTTGTTAGCTGGGTATATTTCTTGATTAAGAGCCACTGTTGATCATAAATTAAAATGATCCAAGCAGCCCTTTGTGTGAAGAAATATGGGCTAATACTCTGTCAAGTGTAATCAGGATTAAATCTGGGAATTTCAGGCACCTGTGGGAGGTTTAATTTTGTTGTACTACACTAATGATCAACCCTGCCATACCATTCTCTGGCTAATAATCAGGCATTGTGAAATCCTGAAAGGAAGTACAACCTGGGCATGATTGAGTTTGCTTTTCTCTCTCCCCACCTTTCCACCCACAATTGCTATTAGTACCTTAACTATCCCCACATCTGGTATCAAAGCCAAAGACTTGGAGTCTGTTGTTAAAGAACTCTTTTATGGGGTCATATTTTGAATTAATTGATACCTTTCAGAGACTACAGTTGCTTTGTAATCATCTCCACTGGGAAGGAAGGTAGTGAACACTTTCTCCTTCAGAATTAAAAATTATTCTCTTTGGTCCCATCCTGCCTAGGTTGCTGTACATTACTTTTGGGGGGGGGGTCTGACATAGGCAGGTCCCATTAGATGAACAGAACATGATGACCTCTCTGAAACAGAGAGTTAATTTCCAAGAACAAATTACCCAGGCACCTCCTCTCCTCACCCTGGGTATTGATAGCATCTGAGATTCAGTTTGAGGAACTTTAGAGCCCTTCACTAAATGAGAATCATAAATTTAAGGGAATACCATGTGAAAGTCCATTTAATTCTCATGAAAGGCATAATGGAGCTGTAGAAAATTTAGAGAAAGACAGCAAAGTGGATCAGGACACTAGAGGTGCTACTGAATCAAAACATCCTAAAATAGAAAATAAACAACTCTGGTTTGGGAAGAGGAAAGGAGACAAGAGATTAGGTTGAGGTCTGTAAAATTATAAAGGGAAGATGAAGAGGTCCTAAGGGGCTTCAGGTTAAAGATTCAGAGTAAATCAGTCTCAGATTAGAATTGCGTTAATTATATTTGTACTGAGATCATCAGATGATATAGGAATATTAACAATCAAGTATCTGGGATAATAGCAGGGTATGGCTCTCATTTCTCCCTAGTTCCTTGGTCCCAAAGGCAGCAATCCAAGTGAAGATGAGAGCCAGATCAGAAGAGTCCTGGCCTCCTCCCCATGACTGCTTTTATCTTCTCACAAAATTTAGGCACCACATCAGTCCCAGCTTGTTTCTCCAAACTGAGGGAGTCATTTAAGCAGTTGTTTGAATGTGGTCATAAGAACAAGTATAGAACTTACCTCCTCCTTCCTCTATTTGTCCTAATATTTTTTTTACTAATGTGCTAAGTGGTTGCCCACAAGTCTCCTTTGTATTTACCCCACTCTTCAATACCCACATCTATAGTTCCCATACTCTCATAACATCTCTCCCTTGCCCTCAGCCAATTCCACTTTCTGTGTTTTCTTATATAGTATTAAGCCCTTGGTCACCCAGCTTTTAAAACATTCTTTGTCAACTGTTTTGGAAGAGCATAGATTCTCATGGACAAGTCCTAGGTTTCTGAAGACTAGTGTAATATGAAGCAACCATGGGCCCCTGCCAGTCAAGTTTACAGCATGGCTCTGGAAGCAGGAAGCTTGGAGAATTGCCAATGTTTGGTATCCATGTTGATAAGGGTCCATATTACCCTCCCCATCTATTTTAAATTCATGGATACCCTAGGCATGGTGTTTTACTAGGAATTCTCCATTTTGCAGTTGAAATCACCCTATTTTATGAACTGTCCTATCTATCCATTGAAATGGGTGTGGCATACATCCTTAGGGAGGCCTGGAGGAGACCATCTTCAGGGAAGTTTCCCGTTTGAATTCCTCTTCAGCCTTTTGCATAGATGTTTCAAGATGTTTCTCTTGGAACTGGCTCAATTGTTTCTTTTTTTGTCATAAAAGATGAAAAAAAAAATTAATTTTCCAGTTACATGTACAGATAGTTTTCAACATTTGTTTTCATAAGATTTTTAGTTCCAAATTTTTATCCCTCCCTCCCTTCCATCCCCCCTCCCCAAGACAGAAAACAATTGGCTCAATAACTTCTGAAAGTATTCCCCAGTCTTCAGCTCTATGAACTATAAGGCCTGGTTTACAGGCTGTCTCTGTCCAAGGTCCTGATGTCAACTGACCATAAAAATTAGGTTCTTGTCCTCTCAGAAGGTCATTAAACCCTTTCCTATGTTTACTTTAATCCTCCATCAAGTTCTGGGTGCCACATCAACCCCAGGGATACTTGTCCAAAGGTCCAGACATTTGCCCCACGGCCAATGGAGCAATTGTTCAAACATGATAATAAAAACATGCCTTAAGGATTTTTCAAGCCTTGGAAGCTGTTATGTGTCTTATGGACTTTATTACCCTTATAATTTTTGAAATCTTCTTTTTTATATAACTGTTTATGGCTCCACAGCCTTTGCTAATGTTTTCTATCTTGCAGTGGGGTCTTAGGATGCTTCCATCTTTTTTGACTGTGGGTTAGTGGGGGAAGGAGAAAGGAATAATCACCTGTTATGTACTGGGCATTGTGCTAAGCATTTTACAAAAATTATTTTATTTGATCCTGAGAGGTTGACACTATTATTATTCCCATTTTACATTTGAGGAAACTGAGGCAGACAGACAGTAAGTGGCTTGCCAAGGGTCACATGGTTCTTAAGTATGAGGCATGATTTAAATCCAGACCCAGCACTATAGCTACTGATACCTAGTTGCCCAACGGGAGAGCCTGGTCAATGCCTACCACAGAAGGAATCTGGAAAACCATGATATATTGGTATATTAAAACTAGGGGGAAATCCTTTGTATCCTGAAAGAAGTAAATAATTTTATCTCCTTGGGTCATAGTTTCTTCATCTATAAAAGAAATGGACAAAATGTGAAACTCACCACTTGCTTCCTGCCAGAGAGGTGATGAACTTAAAAGTACATTTTAAACATAGCTAATGTGGCAATTTGTTTTGCTGAACTATGCATTTTTGTTATAAAGGTTCTATTTTTTGTTTTTATTGGTCAACTCAAGGGAAGTTAGGAGATATGCTCATAAAATAATTTGTTTTTTTGGTGAGACAATTGGGGTTAAGTGATTTGCCCAGGGTCACACAGCTAGTAAGTGTCAAGTGTCTGAGGCTGGATTTGAACTCAGGTTCTCCTGAATCCAGGGCTGGTGCTTTATCCACTGCGCCACCTAGCTGCCCTCAAAATAAATTTTTTAAAAGAAAGAAATAGGTATGCAGATAAATACTTATCATTTAAACAGTACCAATTTGATAAATATGTGTTATGCACTAGCTCTACAATCCTATCACCTGTGCATCCTTAAGCAAGTAATCTATCCTCTCTGGGCCTTCCTTAATTTCATCATTATAAAATGAGGTAGTTGGACCATATGGCCTCTGAGGTCTTTTCTAGCTGAAGATCCACAAATGATATGATAAAAGGATGAAGATTACTTTACACAATGATTATTAATTAGCGGAAGAGGTGACATAGAATGGAAATAAATTATTTCAACAAGGATTTAGGTCTATCAAGTAATGAGCATAAGATCAATAATAGGTTATTATAGGAACATAGGGGTAGTTTTTATATACAAACCTAACCATTGGAGGTTAATGATACGGATAAAATCTATTTGCTTTAGAGAACCTACCCTATCATTCCTTGAGAAAGAACACTGAGCTAAGTGGACCCATGGGTATCTGATTCAGTATGGTGATTCTTGTGTTCTTAAACCATCTGTTGATAACATATTTTCTCCAAGGCATCAGATACCCAGAGCTTCTGGGTTCCTAGGGTTAAGAAGTCAAATTAGTTTTATTTTGTATTCATCATTGTTATGGAAAGATCTGCCTAGCTTGTTTTTTGCTTTTATTTAGTTACAAGTTAGAGGTCATTAAAACCTTGAAAATTTTGGTTCAAGACTTATGGTTTTTTTTTGGGGGGGGTTGTGTTTCTTTTTGTGTGGGGCAATGAGGGTTAAGTGACTTGCCCAGGGTCACACAGCTAGTAAATGTCAAGTGTCTGAGGCCAGATTTGAACTCAGGTCCTCTTGAATCCAGGGCTGGTGATTTATTCACTATACCACCTAGCTGCCCCAAGACTTATATTAAAGTTTTCAAAATGGATCTCAACAAAAATATTCATCTGTATTCAGAAACTAGAGATTAGGAAAACTTCACCTATTTTTGAATATATATATATATATATTTATGTACCTATATATACATACATACTATAATATAGATAATAGACTATATCTATAATAGAATTTAGATACTAATGGTACAGAGGAAAGAACACTGGTTCTGGAGTCAAAAGATATGCTCCAATCCTGCCTCTGGCACTTAAATCTATGTGTCCTTGGGGAAGTTACTTCGTGTTCCTGCCCCCAGTTTCTTCATCTGCAAAATAAGGAAACTGGCTTAGATGAATTCCAAGATACCTTCTGGCTGTAGAACTATTATATATTAATTCCCTTCTCACTCACCCACTAATTACTCCAGTTATTACTATGATTAGAGAATACACTAAAGAATGATGCCCATTCCCAGTTCCATTTTATAATATTTTATTTTCCCCTAATTACATGTTAAAACATTTAAAAAAGTTTTGAGTTCTAAATTCTATCTCTTCTGCCCCCCCCATCTCTTTCCCACTGCCCAAGAAGGAAAGCCATCCAATCTACATAGGCAATCATGTAAAACACCAATCCTAATTCTATGCTATACTTTCTGGTGCAGTGGAAGTAGTATTAAAAAAAGAGTAAGAAGGCCTGGGTCTGCCACCGACTAGCCAGGTGATCACAGGAAAGTCACATAAACTTTCTGACTCTCATTTTCTTCACCAATAAAATAGGGGTGATTAATTCTAGGTACTTTACAGGTTGTCGTGAGGGAAATGCTCTGTGGATTGTAAGGTAGCTCTCAAGTACGAGAGAGTATTATGTAGTGGATAGAAAGAAGTCTTGGCCTCAGGAAGATCTAATTTCAAGTCTGGCCTTTGATACATATTAGTTGTGTGACTTTGGGAAAGTCTTTTAGTCTCTTGGTCTACAGGAAACTCTAAGACTATAAATTTTAGAGTGTTGTTATTTAATTGTTTCAGCTGTATCTGATTCTTCATGACCCCATTTGGGGTTTTCTTGGCAGAGATATTGGAGTGGTTTGTCATTTCCTTCTCCAGTTCATTTTACAGATAAGGAAACTGAGGCAAACAAGGTAAGTGACTTGCCTAAAGGCACTTCACTATTTAGTGTCTGAAGCCAGATTTGAACTAAAAAAGATGAGTCTTCCTGACTCCAGGTCCTATTCTCTATCCACTTTGCTATCTATCTTTAGAGTAGTCACAGATATACTTTAGGAAAACTTTCCTTGTGGGGAGCTCTTTATACTAATGAAATCAGGCTTGGTTCCCTTCCTCCCAAAAATCTTCCCATAATTAAAAGCTATTGTCTTGGGGCAGCTAGGTGGTGCAGTGGATGGAGCACTGGCCCTGGGTTCAGGAGGACCCGAGTTCAAATCCAGTCTCAGACACTTAACACTTACTAGTTGTATGACCCTGGGCAAGTCACTTAACCCCATTGCCTCACCAAAAGAAAAAAAAAAGCTATTGTCTTTTGTGGTTGGGCTTGTTTTACTGAACTCAACAAGTCCTCTCATATTGAAACTCCTAGGAACTCAGACTTGTTACTCCCTGCTTTCTCCCAGTCCCAGGGACATAGATCTATATTTGTAAGAATATTTTAGAGGTCATTTAGTTTGACTTCCTCATTTTAGAGATGATGAAAATGAGGCCCAATGTGGTTGAGGGACTTGGTGAAGGACATAAAGGCAGGAATTAGCAGAACTGAGCTTTTGAACTCAGGTCTTCATACTTAAAATCATTATTCCAGTGTAGGGTCCTTACCTTGATTTCTTACAGCCAAGAAACAGAGTTAAAATTGTTGTAGTGTGAGGACAGGTTGCTTTGGCGGGTAGTTTATGTTACTGGGTGATTCTACTAGAGATTTAGCAATCCTCAACCCACCATTGGATTATGTTCCAAAATTTATCAATCAGTTTCCAGCCAAAAATAATTTTCCCAAAGAAACAATATCAGTTCTGCCAATGGATTCCAGTGTCAGGCCTCAAAAGGTGATTTAATTTAGCAAAAGGTAGAAGATAAACAGTGAGCATATAGCTCAATAACTGAACTTAATACCCTAGAACCTAATCATCTCTTTATAACAATATACTTATGGGAATATGCATTTGGAATTCCAACTGGGATCCTCAAAACACTATATTTGTGTCTCCAGCACAATGATTTGCTCACAGAAGGTGCCTAATAAATGCTAGTTGAACTTTAAAATCCTTATCCAATCAGGAACGCTTCATCTGCCATGCTTCTACTGACTTGTGGGGTTGGTCCTCAGAGTGGAGGGCAGGGAAGGGCAGAATTTCTTAAAGGAAGAGATCATAGATTTAGAGATGGAAGGGAGCTTAGAGGAAATTAAGTCCAGTTCCCTCATTTTAGAGATAAGAAAACCCCGGTATAGAGAAATGAAGTGACTTGCCCAAGGTCACATGAGTAGCAAGTAGCAGAAGCAACATTTAAACCTGGGTCCTTTAACTCCAAATCAAGTTCTCTTTTCATGGCATAATGAAAGAATTCCAGCAGGTAGGGAAGGGCATACTTTGGACACAGGGGCATATGTTTTCATGGGCATCAGATGCAAAACCGCTGTAGTAGTGAGGAATCAAGGCTGGTCATATATAGCAATATATGGGTCATTTACAAATTTGAATGAGCCAAATATGAGAATGTCTGGGACTGTACTTTTTGTATAAAATTTAATTTTAGAGAATTTCGAGAAGTTGTAGTTTGAATGTTGAGGTGTTATGCTTTTGGTAATACAAAGATTTCAAAATTTCTTTAGAAATTTTCTTCAAAACCCCTCCATTGTAGAATTTATCTCATTCCCTTGACTTGTGAAAGTATTTTTAAAGGCTTATGGGAATACCTGCATGGTGTAGAGGAGAGAGCAATGAGCCTGGAGGCAGGAAGACTTGAATCTTCCCAGGTGCCACCTCAGGTACTTACTGACTCTGTGGAAAGCCCCTTAACCTCTCTTGGCCCTGTACCTAAAAGGGGATTGGATTTGCTGGCCTCTAAACTGCCTTTCAATTCTAAATCTATGATTCTTTCTATTTTATCTTTGTCCTGATTTAAAGCCTTGTACAAATATGAGGGCAGAATGCAACTTTACAACTAGGCATATGGCCGAGAGTATGTTTTAGGTACAAGGAGATTTTAAAAATAAAAAAAAATATTCAGGCAAAAATTTTATTTTAAAATCAGAGGGTGTTGATTTTTTAAAACTCTAAATCTCTTCTCTTCTCCAACAAATTGAAAAACTGCCAATTCAGCTAGCTCCATAGTCAGAATTAGAATTTATTTCAAACATCACATTGTTAATTCCTATGGAAGATGTGGGTCCTTAATCTTGGGGGTTATTGGTTACAATCACAGGAATGAATTTTTCTTGAGAACTGAATTTCCTCTGAAGTGCCATCAATAGTGGATAGGAGGGTAATGACTGTCTATAGCTGGGGGATATTGGGGACTTGGGATAGGTAAATCAGAAAATCAGTTGTTGAGGGTTTGGCTCTAATTCCAGCACTTTCATACCAGCATATACTTTTTATGTCCTAGCCACAAAATACCACCTCTTTTCACTGACAGGGGTTCTGAACCTAGGATCCATGAGCTTGGTTTTTGTTTTTGGTGGGTTTTTTTGGTGAGGAAATTGGGGTTAAGTGACTTGCCCAGGGTCACACAGCTAGTAAGTGTCAAGTTTCTGAGGTCAGATTTGAACTCAGGTCCTCCTGACTCCATGGCCTGTGCTCTATCCACTGAGCCACCTAGCTGCCCCCATGAACTTGTTTTTAAAAATGTTTAATAACTATTTCAATATTTTTTCATCCTCTGTGTTTTGTTTTATGCGTTTAAAAACATTATTTTGAGAATGGGTTCATAAAAACTAACAGACTGCCAAAGGACTCTATGATACAAAAAGGATTAAGAACCGTTTTTTAGAAAACAGTTTCTGGGGGCAGCTAGGTGACACAGTGGATAAGGCAACGGCCCTGGATTCAGGAGGACCTGAGTTCAAATCCAGCTTCAGACACTTGACACTTACTAGCTGTGTGACCCTGGGCAAGTCACTTAACCCTCATTGCCCAGAGAAGAAGAAGAAATAGAAAATAGTTTCTGTATGCTGAAAGAAAATGGTTTTAGTCATAGTTTCCAGCAGGTGATAGCTGAAAATCCACTAGATGAGGAAATGGGGAAGGTCACAAGAATTGCAGTTTCAGGATTGCTTTTTGAGGGGCTTGGCTATTTTATTTTATACTTCTAGTCTTTCAGCATTTAGTTGCTCAGTACAGGAGATTGTGCCCCCCCCCCCAGATATCATAAAAGAAATCAGTGCTTCAGTTGGGGTATAGCAAAAATTGTGTGGACAGAACTCTAGGAAGCTCGGAATTGGCATCTGAGGTGAGGGAGAAATGAAGAAACACCTAGGGATGATAGTAGTCACAGGAGAAATTAATAGGCTGTTGGCCATTGTTTCCTCATATCTGTTGATAACAAGCATGCAAAAAGGGGGTAATTCACTCTCTAGTAAATGGGTTTTTTTTTAAAATCTCAGTATAGTCTTTTATTTTTTCATCAGAAACATTTCCCCTTCTTTACCACCTCCCCATCCATTAAACCCTCCCTCATAATGAAGGAAAACATTTAAGAAAAACCAACCAGTACAATAACAGCACCTCAAAGTGCACATCACATTCCACATCCATAGTCCATTACCCACTCTCACCCTGACCCCTGCAATGAACTATTATCAAGTGAATAATTAAAATGGTGATAATGTAACACCTTTCCATGTAAGAGCTCAAAGATCTTTTACATATAGATTGTGTCTTAGTGACACTAAAACAAAATATTGAAAAGTAAAACATTTCATTAATCTATTGATTTAACATTATATAGCTCTCTGCTCTTCTTAAAAACCCCCCACAGATCTACACATGTTTTAGCTAAATTCATTCTTTTAAGAATAAATAACGTAGCTAGGGAAACTGATTCTCTCTCCTTTGTATTGTGAATAAGCAGGATGAGTTGAGGTATCTATAAGGGGACCTCAGGTGGCCCCCTGATTCAGAGAAAAAGTGCCCTCATTTCTCCCCATCCCTCCATGGCACGAAATATATATAGACTTCCTCCCATACAGTATTCTCAGTCGGTGCCATATAATTACAATATTAGGTAGAATGAGATTACAGATGACCAATAACCCTGTAAAAACAGTGTTACAAAAGGAAAACTAGCAAATTGATGTCCCAGTAGGGTTTTGTGACTTTACAGTAGGGTTTCATTTTTGTATTTATGTCATCACAGCAACTATTTATGAGGTACACATGTATTATCATATTGGGAGTACCTGAATTTCACCCCCAAATAGTGACATGGCTAGGGATGAAACTAAATGGGAATGACAATAACATAATTAGTGTTCTCTTCATCATCTATGCCTCTAGATGGGTTTTCCCTCTTACTTAGACACCTGGCTTAAGAATATCCTGTACATACAAGCCATAAATCTTTTAAAGATAGTCTCCACCCCAATTCCCCCATTTTCTAAACCTTGGAGTGTGAGAATTTTTCCCTTGACCACTGAGGGGACCTCTGATGGTACAAGATGGTCACTAGTTGGCACAGCTACAGCAACAGAAATAGGGAAAGAACATGGTGTTGAGAACATAGGGTGAGCCTCATTCTCCCTCATGCTGTAAGAGGCAATTATCACTGAAACAATGTTATAAATGTGAGTTAGGTTCCCCAGTGAGTCCTCAAAAATGTATTTAAATCACAATGTAGCTAAACTATGGTATTAATTGTTCTGCATTAATACCAGGAGCAGTAATACTACTATTTTAGCTACATTAAATAGGCTTTTGTGGACTGGCCTAGGAGTCTAAACATCTCTATAAAAGGCAATGTTAAACCTATACATTTCCTGCTGCAAGTCATTTCTTTGTTCCCTGTTCTGCCTTCTATGTCTGCTACACTCTGACACCCATCCTGGGAAGACTGCCACTGGGCAGCAGGCATGCAATTTTAAAAAGCAAATTAAAAAAATAAATGCAGCCCTGCTTCAAATTGAGCATTTGACTCACAAAAAAACCCCAGTTCATTGTGCTACAAAATTGTCATGAAAATAAAGAGGTGACTAATTATAAAAATATCATTTAGTTTTAATATTATAGAACCATACTTTCAAAAAGCAGTCCAAGGGAATATTATATAATGGTTATATTTATAATTGGTTTAATCTTATACCTATGTAGATAATCAATGACAGAGCATGCACACACATGCATCATATTTAAGACATATAACATACTCCACAGTGGGCTCAAGATAGAACAGGTTGAAGAAAAACTTAGTTACCCTGTAACACAGCTCAGACCCAGGAAACAGTTCTCTTGCTTTTCACATACATATATGTGTGTGAGTGTATTTGGGCAGCAGCATCAAACAACATTTATTGAGCATCTACTGTATACAAGACTCTGGGCCAAGCACTGGGGGATACAAGAAGATACAAGACAGAAAGAGACCATGTTCTCAAGAGGCTCATGTGATTTTCTTTTGTCAGGTAAACATGGAGATGTGGGGCTGACTGAAAGTCAGTTCCTCATTTAGAAAAACAATTTTTATGCAATTGTCCATTTCAGGTGAGGAAACTAAAGAATAGAGAAGTTGTCACTTCACCACCCTGTGTGCAAAGTGGAGTCAAAATTAGGGTCATTGGATCCTGGATTTAAAATTAAAAGGACTCTTAAAAGCTACATGGTCCAGTGGGAAGGGAGCTGCCTTGGGAGTTTGGAATCAAATCATGACACTTTTATTTACCTATGCAACCTTTGGCAAATTATCTAACATCTCTAAGCCATAGTTTCTTCATTTGCAAAAGGACAAGATTGGACTAAATAGACTTGTGGTCTCTTCCATCTCTAGATCTATGATCAGCAAGGTCCTCATTATACAAGAAGAAACTACTTGAGCTCAGAGAGGTTGTGAATTATTGAAGTCACACAATAATGATGAGCAGAGATACAAAAGTAGGGTAGAGACTCAAACCCAATCCAGTATGTGAATTTTCACTTTATTGCTAAATTTTGCAACCCCACACATTATTTTATGCAAGTACGATGTAGACACACAAACATATATACATATCAATTATACACATGCGTGTATTTCAGTGAGGTACTTTAGAAAATTGCTGTTAAAATAATCCCACAGTAATTATTATTACCTAAATTATTTCCACCATTTTTCTCTTTGGACAAAACTGATCATACCAGAAGAACAAAGGTAGCACCCAGACACACTACAGAGACAAAAATCATGAGTATTGGCTTATTGGGCAAAGCAGTGCTTTTGGTTCTGAAACTGATGAAGTTTCTCATCTCAATATTCAAGATACTGTCTATGGCAAAGATGGACGACTGGCTCCCATCACGTTTACATTGACTTGGAGAAGTAGAGAAGGAAGGAGCAAGATGAATTTGAACCATATTAGCAACTAACTTCATAGTTCCAGTCAAAACAACTTTTGTTTCAAGTTTTGGCTTGAATTATTCCTCGCTCTTTTCATTTGCATGTGTAGAGACAGTGTCTATCTTCCAATTCACATGAAAAGGATGCAACAAATAAATAACACTTTAACTACATAAATAAGTTTCAAGGAGACAAGATGCTGGATTTTACAGAATGAGAAAAAAGAGAGAGAGAGGTTATGAAGGGTTCCAAAACTTCCTCTCTTACCATTAGCCATCATCCTATTTCCCTCTCCCTCAATTTACATTAAGGATCCAAATGATATTAACTCTTTCAAGGGAACTGCTGTATTAGTTTTGATGTTTGGGTTTGTTATGCATCAATCAATAAACATTTATTAAGTGCCTGCTATATGCCAGGCACTATAATAACTGCTGGGAATAATTTTTATAAAGGCAAAAGGCACTCCCAGCTCTCAAAGAGTTTATAATCTAATGGGAGAGACAACATGCAATCAACCTGGAGGATGTCCAGAGAGATTGCCCAAAGCTGAGAGATTACAGATCTTGTTTGTTAAACAGCAAGGAGACTAGTGTCATTGGATCAAAAAGTAGATGGTGAGGAGTAAGGTGTAAGAAGACTGGACAGGTAGAAGGGGACTAGATTATGAAGGGCTTTGAATACCAAAGTATTTTAATTTTGCTCCTGGGGGCAATGGGAAGATTATAACATGAGAGGCAGCCCTAGATGGTAGAGCAGAGGTGTCAATCATACTACGAGCCACAAAGCAGAGACTGAACCAGATTAAAATGTAATTGGGAAATATTTAACAAAATAAATAAGAACACAATAGAACATAGCTAATGATAGTATATGGATTTCTGTGCCAGTAGGTATCCTTCAGGGATCCTTACATAGGTTAAGTGGCCCCAGTTTCTATTTGAATTTGACACCATCGCCATTTAGGATAGAGAGCTGGTGTTGTATTCAGGATGACCTGGGTTCAAATCCTGCCTCCAATATATACTGATTGTAATACTGGACAAATCATTGAAATTTTCGGCAACTATTAGGCATCGAAGAACAGTTGCTGATCCATCTATATGAATAGAGAAAATTTCTTCACCTGAGACTTTCTTACACCAATGAATTCACAGGTGGTGATCACAAAACAAAAACAAAATTAAAAGACCCCTCAAAATGAAGACTGTAGTCAAAAACAGACTGAAACAACTGCCCAAATACGCAACAGCTTTGAAGTCTTGGCTGTCAGGCAGCTCTGAAACAAAGAACACTTTGATTTGAGGAATTTCCACAAATATGTAATAGATAGTGGGAAGATAATGAAAGAAAAATTTGACAATACAATTAAAAAATCTATTCAAAGATAAAATTGAAATAATATTATTGAAAAATTACAAAGGAGCTATTATACTTTTTACTTGTTCTCCAAAGGTATTTCTTCTGCCAGCTGGAAAATGTTAATGTTTCAATATCCTTTATGCCAAAATGACTGCTTTATTTAAATTGGGGGTTGGAATTAGGGCATAATTTTTATTTAAGGCCTTTATGCTGCTACATTTTTTGTTGTAATTTTGATCATTAGGGAAACATTCTGAAGAAAGTACACAAGTCATGTTAGACCGTGCTTGAAACTGCTGGTTTTGTGTACTGAGCTGCATTGTTTCAGTGGTAAGGAGGGAGATTTAGTCTAGACCCTCAAGAAAAATAACACATATACTCACATATATTATATACATATACTCATATATACTATTCTGAGAAAAAGTATGCCTTAGGATTAAATTACTGTTTTAGCACAAAGCCTTCACTTCACAGTGTTAAGGAGGAAGGGTCATGGGGAATCTAGTGGTTCTGAAACCTGATCATGTGATATAATCCTTTAAACTATTAAATGAGTAGTTTGAGTCAAGGCCAAGTTTGTAAACTGGAACTTTTGTGGTAGAAGAGGAGGTGATGTGGTATGGGGAGGGACAGGATGTATGAAACAAGCTGGTATTACAGTCCTGCTATGCCTAGCATCAAGTGAGTCTTCTTATTAGACCCAATGAACAAATGAAATTGAAGGAGCAGCAATGAACAACCACCTTTGGGGTTTATCCATTCTCTTCTAAAAGCTCTCAACATCCACCAAAGGTTTGAACACATTAGACCTTTCCCAGGGGTTAAACCAGAGATTTTCATCTTGGAGAAGGTAGTATAATGGAGATATAGCTGCCATCTCTACCATCACCACCATCACCATCACCACCACCACCCATTGCCCCCACACTCCTCATGTATCAATTAACATAGCACTAGGAAAAATAGATATAATGATGTCAATAAAAGATTTCTATTTTTTTCTGTGTGTAAATTTATTTTTGTGCTTAGCTCATATCCACATACTATACTACCTCAGGCTACATACCTATTATAAAATGCTTCTTCCCAAACCTAATTCTTCAAACCAAAATCTTAGTTCCCTCCCTGACACTGATATTTTGGTTATAAAGTTATAGTCAGTAATATGAAAATTTTACTTTCATACATGTGTACAAAATCATTTTTAGCAATAACAAACTCAGTCTCACAGTTATTTATACAAATGTCTTTATCTTTGGCATGCATTTTATTATAAATCATTTCCTTGAAGTATACAAAGTATTTTTTGACAGGATCATAGACTCTTTAAAGGAACCTCAGATCTACCCAACCCTCTCATTTTGCAGGTGAGAAACTGAGGTTCAGAGGTTAAGTGATCTGCCCAAGGTCACAGAGCTAGAATAAATCATTTATGCACAGAAAAAAAGATTAAATGTATCTGAAATGGATTTGACAAGTATGATTTGTAAAATCCTTTAGTCTAAATAATAGTAACTTTTCTATTCCTTATGCAAAAGCTATGACATTGGGTCTAATGTACCCCAAAGAAATAGCCCCCAGATAAATACCATCCAGTTCCTCCTTTCCCCCACGTATTTTAGAGTAAATGGCTGGAAACATCTGTGAGAAATTCTTTAATGATCATTCTCTGAAGTTTGTCTTTGCCCCTAGAATGAAACTCATCACCATTTCTTCATATTGACCTCAGATTTCAATTAAGCAGATATATTTTCACTTGGGCTGGTGGCCTTTACTATCTGATGCAATTGGAAATGAAAAGATGAAATGGGAAATATTTGTAGTTTCCACTATGGTGGATTTTTTTGTTGTTTTATTTTTTGTTTTCTTAGAAACAATGAAAACTGGGTTAATGAAATTGACCTTTGTATGAAATGCTAAGAGATTATTAAATCTGTGTTTATAAGAGAGTTTTCTATTCCATTAACCCTGGTGACATTGGAATGTATAGGGTCTGTGTGAACATGCATGCAAGCACTAGGCTTCCAGATAGTTAATCAATGTGTTTCATGCAAATTCAGCACATTGTTCATAGCTGCAGCAATTACTGTGTGTTTATGTGTTTGTGTGTATACATATAGTCTTTGGATGGGAAGAGGCATATGAGAATAGTAATTCCCAAGGAAATCCTAGCCATAATTTCAATGGTATTTGCATGTAGTTGTAAAACTTCATTTGATTTGGTGAAAACTAATTTAAATCCCTGTAATTCTTTCAAACATGTCATGTTTTACTTTATGAGGAAATTATATATGTAAGATAATTGTATATTGAAAACACTTCAGATAAAGCCATTAAATGATCACGTTAAGAGTTGATATAACATTCTAAAATTGTGAGTTTTTCACATAAGTGTGGACATTTTATTTTAACTAATACATGCAGTTCCCTGAATGGTGATGGCCAAAAGATCATAGAACTGGAACATGATTCAACTTTTAAAAGTTATCCTTGGACTTTCAGGGAACATCTAAGAAGGAAAGTAATTATTTCCTTGATTGGGGAATTAAGTAAGTATTAAAAGCTTCTTAATCATTTAACCCCATCCAATTATCTGAGTGTAAAATTGGACTTTCAATACTCTTCAGAAATCAAGAAATTCTCTTACTAAAAGCATACATTCTCATACATCATTGTTACTTTTTATACATATCTGGCTCCTGATTTGTCTTGTCTTTAGCTAAAACCACATAGTAATTTTGAACTGTTTTGCAAGACATTCAACATAATTTAATCAGGTAAGGAATCAGAATTCCTGTTTCCTTGGTCACCTTCTCACCTCCCCTAGATATGTCCCTCTTTGACCTCATCATTTCTCACTAAAATAAGTCCCCAACCCTTAAACATGCTCATTCACAGGACTTCAGGCACAGGAGGTCTGAGCATCTGTCACATACCAGGCCAATTTCTAACAGTTCGAAGTCTTCATGCAGTGCAGTTTCTTTTCCATTAGTAGCTGAAATTTGCCATGTCTGTATAAACATAGATATGCTTTTTGTGCCTCATTTAAACTATTGTCTCATGGTCCCAACTGATTTGGCTTGAATTGATGTAACAACAGTATCTGTCATAGGGACTGCTCTTGTAGGAACAGACGATGATACTGTCTTGTGGTAGAAAGAAAATGCTGTCCTCGGGTTCCGGGCAGTCAGATCTGTCCCAAGTGGAGCACTTTGGTTCCAAGGCACTGTGGTTGGGGGTGCTCCCCGATGCTGGTATGGTACCTGAAAGACAGCACCCTTCCAGGTATCTGGAAGTCTCATCTTGATCGTCCTTTTGGACAAGACTCTTGCATTCCTCTTCTCCTGTAGCAATGGTAGTAGTGACAGAACTGGCCACGGGGACCTCTCCCTTTGGGGAAGTATTGCCTCTGAGGTATGTCTTTTTGACCAGTTCATCAGAGCTCCCCTTTCCTGACTCCAGGTCAGATGGGGTCCTCAGCAGTTCGATGACTTCCTTGTCCTTTGATTTTTTGAAGCAGGGGAGTTTTCGGCACCAGAGGAGTTCATTCTCAGGCCATTTTGTACAGCCCTCTGTTTTCCGGGCCAGAGCAATGGCAGCTATCCCAGGCAAACAAATTGCAGGTCCTATGGCAAGGAGGGGGATGTTCCCCAGGGTCTCCCCTTTCATCCCAGAAACAGTGAACATGAAGCCAAAAACAAGGAAGACACTGACCAAGGCTACCACCAGTCCAGTCCTCGGGTTGATGTCATCTGGTCTCATCTTTTATCCCATCCAGGTCATGAATTGCTTCAGTGAAGGGAGAACAATACTTAAATTCCTTCTGTCAGAGCTGAAGCCACGGTGGGTAAAATCCAAGGAAAGTTTCCTTTTGCAGACACTCCAGGTCTCTTTCTCTCTCACACAAGTAGCCTCACAAACATTGTCACACACCTCCTGGACTATTTGGCAGTACCCAGAGCTTCTTTTCCAGTCTCCCAAAGGACTTGCCCAGGGGCAAAGGGATGGAAACCAGTCCCACTTTCATCAGAAAAATCCACAGCAGCTGTCCCTCAGCTAATTTCCACGTTTCTAGGAGGCAGGACTGGCTCTTTCCCCCGGACTCTGCATCATGCTGAAAAGGGAGGTACTTGTTTCTGTCCAGCTTTCCCCCGGGGGCTTTCTAATGCACTTCTTTTGGATTTCAGGTCAGACTAGAACATGCAAGTGTTCACCTCCAGACAGGGAGTCGAATGCCTATATATGTGTGTGTAGATAAATGTGAGCATGTCTGTGACAGAGGGAGGAAGGACTTAGTGTTGGAAAGAGGGAAAGATTTTTGCCTCCTCTTGTTACATCACATTTCGGAGCAAGCCGGGAAACAAAGAAGGACGGGTGTGAGCGAGGGTGGCAGGGGTCAGAAGCGGGAATGGGCCCCCACAGCAACAAGAGGGCCGGACGATGTGTCTGGCATTAGGGTGGGTAGAAACCAGCCACGGTTCTCTTGAAGAAGATGCTAAGCGACGGGAACACCCGGCACAAAACCTGGCACATACCCTTCTTCCCGGAGGGAGTTTGGGGAAGCCCATGCCGGGAACTTGAGTACACAAACTCAACGTGGTACTAAAATCATCTACAGCTATTAGCCCGAATTCGGAGTTCTGGTCTCATTAGGATAGTGCCTGGGAGCAAGGAGGAAGTGAGTGGGCAGGGGAGTGGGGGTGGTTGGTCGTGGTTGGGGTGGATGGGAAAAGGGTAGTAGCACAGGAATCAGAAGCGCCTGACATCTGATTGACTTGGGCGCTCTGGCCCCGCCCCCACGGGGGGCCAAAGACGCTCCAGCTCCGCCCCCAACGTGTGCCTAAACCTACAGTGCCTAGATCGAGCCCCCATTTGCTGACCCCGCACAAAAGCAGAGACCAGGAACAAAGTAGCAATCAGGTGGCGCAGCCCAGGACCGCTGCCCTGACTCCCTTCCCCACCTTTCCATCTTCTCCACTCCGTTGGCTCTCTTTCCCCCAAAGCCCAGGAGAGGAGACACTGAGCGAGACCCAGTCTCCTCCAACCAATGCTGGGGTGGGGTGGGGAGGGGAGTGTTATGGGGTAAGATGGGAGCGCACCTGCTGACTGCGATTCCTGGGGTTGGCAGCAGCGCGTGGAGAATTAAGAGCGAACAAGAGCCCTCCTTTACCTCTCGGGAAGAGCTCCCAGGCCGAGAGAACTGCTCACAAAGCAATCTCGGGCTGCACATCTGTGGACCAAACAAACTAGTCACCAAACTAAAGTCACCCAGATCCTAGGAGGTAGCTGTGGATGCCGGCTTAACTCGCTCTTGTCTTTCCCAGCTGGTGGCTGCTGGCTGCCCACCCACGCTCATCTTTCCTTAGCGTCCAGCATCGGATAGCGAGACAGTGCGAGGATCTCAGGGGCTCCCTCCCTGAACTCTGAGTGTGTTTGTGTCTGGAGGGGGCGAGGAGAGGGCAAATAGGGTTATCGGACTCCTCATTCCTTCCCCCACCACTGCCGAACTCCACAGGGTAGAAGAAATAGGCTGAAGAGGCCTGGCACATAGTAAGTGCTTCATAAACGTTCGTTGACCGACTGGCAAACCGATGGGGTGCGTCTCTTTGCTGAATTGGCAGGCTTGCGTTAGGGAAGGGCAGGACAACCCTCTTACAACCCCTGTTGGTTTTCGGAAGGCTTCTTGAGCTGATTTAGTTCAGAGGAAGGAAGCAGGGGACAGACGGGGGCGGTGAAAAGCACAGGGGCCCAGGTCTTGGGGATTGTGTCCAGTGATTCTGGGTCCAGATTTTCTAGATCCACTAAGAAATCACGGCTGAGCAAGTTCATTTTCCCAAAGGAGAGCCAACCTGCTTTCCCGATTTGTGATACCCAGTCTCACTGTATAGAGGCAGCATAAAAAGAGTGCTGGATTCAAAGGAATATGACCTGAGTTCGAATTCCAGTTCTGCCTCATGACCTCTGTGACCTTGGCACATCACTTACTTTCTCTGAGCCTCAGATTCTTCATCTGTAAAATCAGGGGGGTTGTAGGTGGTGTCTAATCAGAGATTCTCAATCTCAGGGAGCACAAGAAGTTTGTCAAAAAGGAATGGGAAATATTTAGTAGAATTCTCCACCCTCCATATTATCCTGTTGATATTAATTGATTAAATGTAGATAGAACACTAGAATGTATTCTTTTTTAAAATATTGAATAGGGTGTTCAGGAAGATTCATTGAAACCTAAGGGATATAGGCAACACAAAAAAGTTGGGAACCCTTGGACTACATAACCTCTAAGCTCCCTCCCAGTTTAAAATCCATGATTTCCTCTTGTTCCATTTTCTTACAAGTGTGGGCCAGGCCTAAGACAAGCCACTTAAAAAAAATTTCCACTGCATAATGATTCCACCTGATCCAGGCTGTTGGTGGGAAAGGAAACCAGGGAGGGAGGGAGGAAGGAAGGAAGAAAGGAAAAAAGGGAGGGAGGGAAGAAGGAAGGAAGGAAGGGAGGAAGGAAGGTGTGTGTGTTTAAATTTCTGGTTGCAGGTACTGTTGAGCTAATTCAGATTAGTCCAAAGGATGGGAGAAGACAGTACCAAATGGTCATTTCTACTTTTGCCCTCTTTTTTATTTTTGGAAAAGTTTGTCCTTAATATTTTGTGTGTGTGTTAATGAAAAGCTATCAGCACCTAACTTCCTTTAGGAAAGAAAGTGTAGGGTCATGTGATTTTTATTATATGTAAAGTAAAATTTACTTTCATCATTTCTTCTAGAGAAATTTAGCTTATAATTATAGGAACTCAACCCAGGTCACCTCAACTTCTTTGCAAAACTAAAATATCCTGGTCAAGTAATGACTGAAACTATACTCGAAGAGCCCTGTTGGTGTCTGAATTAATTGTTGGACAGCATTAAGAGTAAGGACACTTCCTTATATTAAAATGACTGTTGCCCCGAAAGTAATTTCAACCCATTGGTCTTTCTTCTACTTTCTGGAACCAAGAATGTTTAATATTCCTTTATTGGGCAACCACTTAAATATTTGGATATAACCATCACAATGACTTTAAGTCTTCTCTAGGATAATGCTGATCAACAAACATTTCTTAAGCACCTACTATTTTCCAGGTACTATGCTAAGTGTTAGAGATACAAATATAAAAAAGAGAGAGTTTTTGTCAAGGAATTTGCATTTGACTAGGAGTATGCAACCAACACATTTGGCAGTGGAAGCAAGGGAAAGGAATGTGGTCTAGAGACAGTCACAAAGATTATGAATGATATCACAGGATAGTAAATTGCCATGACCTTTCCAGTTGCAATGGTAATATTGATTTAATAATTGCTTTCTGAACAAGAGCTGAAAAACAGGGTGTTGCTGTTCTTCAGTTATATCCTACTTTTCATGACCCCATTTTGGGGTTTTCTTGGCAAAGATACCAGACTGGTTTGCCATTTCCTTCTCTACCTCATTTTATAGATAAAGAACTGAGGCAAACAGGGTTAAGCCACCTAGCTGCTCCCCTAAAACAAAAGGTAAAAAGTGCTTTAGTTTTAAAAGTGGGACAGAAGGCAAGATGTTCCTGCTGGCCAGAGATGACTAGTTGAAACAGCTTGGCCTGGTCATCTGGAGCTGGCAGATAATTTCTTCAACTGATTCTCATTTCTTTTAGTCCACTGATCAGACTGATCAACCTCTTCTAGATATGCTTATTTGTCAATACTTCAAAGATCCATGTTCTCATCCATTTGGGTACTTCCTCTTTTAAGGAAGGTAGCAGTCCTGGGCATGTCATATATAACCTCTCTGGGTTCACTTTTTAGTTCTGTTCTACATAACCTCTTGGGGCTCCTGACACAATCAGTCCAAAAAGCTCGAAATAATGCCATAAGGCAAATCCTGGAGCAGCAGAACCCACAAAAGGATGGCTGAGATCATTTTTCCAGCCAAAGACAGCTTAGAAGGTCAGCAGGAAGGGGCTGTTGTGCCAGGGTCCAGCCCCAGGCTGGCTGTGCCAGAGAAATTTACCCCCAGAGCCTCTGAATTGGCTGCAACACCTTTGTTTTCTGGAACCAAGTTCACAGTCTGGTGAGAGGGTCAAGTGGTTGGCCGGGGGAAAATAACAGGGGTCTCTGCTGGAGCTGAGGCAAAATTTGGTTGTTGTACCCCAGTTGAGAATTGGGAAGCAAGCTTGAATAGCAGCCCAGGTGGGGGAGAAGCACAGGTTGTTGGTTGAATAGCAAGTAGGCTTGGGGTTATTTACAGACCAGAGCACAGGCCAGGTGAGTGAAGAACCTGCCTCTACTTAAATCATACCACCTTGGACCCCCTGAAGCTTGGGACAGTACATCCTGGAAGCAGTGCCTCACTTTAAGAAGGAGTTAAGAGTCAAGAAATAGGCAGGCAAAATGAGCAGAGAAAGATGCAGACAGTAGAAAGTTTCTTTCATGACAATGAAGATTGAGGTATACCCTCAGAAGAGGATAGCAACATGGTGGCAAAGAACTGCAAATTGCAGGGATGCCTGTCAATTGGGAAATGGCTGAACAAGTTGTAGTGTATGATTATGATGGAATATTACTGTGCTATAAGAATTAATGACCCAGGGGCAGCTAGGTGGCACAGTGGATAGAGCACTGGCCCTGGAGTCAGGAGTACCTGAGTTCAAATCCGGCCTCAGACACTTAACACTTAGTAACTGTGTGACCCTGGGCAAGTCACTTAACCCCAATTGCCTCACTAAAAAAAAAAAAGAATTAATGACCTGCTTGCTTTTAGGAAAACATGGAAAGACTTGCATGAAATGATGATTGAAATGGGCAGAACCAAGAGAACATTGTATACAGTAACAGCAATATTGTTTTAAGAACAACTTTGAAGGATAAGTTATTTTAAGTATTATAAATACCCAAATTAACTATAAAGGACATATAAAGAAAGACACTATCTTCATCCAGAAAAAGAACTGATAAATAGATGTATAGAATAATTTTACATTATATATATACACATACATATATACACAGATATATGTATGTATTCATAGATATGTGTGTATGTATACGTGTATGTGCATGTATGTATATGTGTGTGTCTGTCTACCTACACATACCCATTTGTGTCTAATGATAGCCATCTCTAGGGTGGGTGGGGATGGGGAGGGAAGAAAAAAGAGAAATTTACATGACAATTTTGTTGTATATTTGAAAGGAATAGCAAATTGTACATAGTAGATATACAGTTTCATATAATCATGTTTTTATTGTACTATGTTATGGAAATGCTTTATTCCATAAACTAAAAATAAACATTTTAAAAGATAAATGTAGGATATAGACAAAATAAATCCATAGTGATATGAGGGAAGGTAGCCATAAATGGAAGAGTCAAGAAAGGTTACTTTATGGAGATGTGACCAAAACTGAGATGTGAAGGGAGTGAAGTAGAGGTGAGAAGGAATAGAACAAGCATTTATTTAGCCTCTATTATGTGTCAGGTACTGTGCTAAGTGCTAAGTACTCAATTCCCATCCTGAAATTCGGCAGAACTGAAGCCTAGGATTTTGGCCTATGCAGTGTTGTTAGTAGTGATAACTGACTCTTGGCAATCAATGTGCCCCTTCCTAAGTATGCACTAACAATACATTTAGCAATGCAGTCAGTTTGTACTTCAAGATTTCTGTAATAGGTATATATACAGGCTCAAGAATTAGATCAAACTGAAAATTGAAATTGCTTGGCTAAAGGCATTTTTTTCCTATAAGGGAAGGAGAAAGTACAGAGGCAGAAAGGATGTTTTAAAAATTATCACCGTCTTAAATAAAATAGCACAAAACCTCTGACTTTACCTTAATCTCTATAAGTGATGCCAACTGTAAATAATAATTTTTGGGGGTGTGATTTTGACTTCTTGACTCCTCATATCTCCCTTGACCAGGACTACACACAAACACACACATGCAGAAATATGGCATTTAGTTATTTTAAAAATTAAAATGAATGGAGATCAATAGTCTTTTTGTCCTTTCTTTCTTTCTTTCTTTCTTTCTTTCTTTCTTTCTTTCTTTCTTTCTTTCTTTCTTTCTTTCTTTCTTTCTTTCTTTCTTTCTTTCTTTCTTTCTTCCTTCCTTTTTGTGGGGCAATGAGGGTTAAGTGACTTGCCCTAGATCACACAGATAGTGTCAAGTGTCTGAGGTCAGATTTGAACTCAGGTCTCCTGAATCCAGGGCCAGTGTTTTATCCACTGTGCCACCTAGCTGCCCCCTTTTCATCTGTTCTTGTTATCTCAGGTATAGTGTCATGGAAATGTCTCAAGTGTAGGACATTTAAGAAAGTATGACATTTCTTTCATCCAAACATGGTGGGTTTAGTTGAGAGATCCTTTGGGATTGGATCGGAGCATTCTTCTGTTCTTTGCCACCATCTTCCTTGGACAAATAATGTCATTTTCTTCCTGACTTCAGTCCTGCACCTCCATCTCTCCTGGAAAGCTTTCCTTGGATATCTTATCGGCATCTCAAACTGAACATATCCAAAATTGAGTTCATTATCTTTCCTCCTAAACTCTCCACTCCTTCTAACCCTGCTATTTCTTTTTAGGGCTCCTCTTCCAGTTCCCTCAGTTCACAATCCAGTAATCAGCCTTGACCCTTCAGTCTCCCTCACTCCCCACATGCAATTATTTGCCTAGGCTTGCTGATTCCATCTTCTCAGCATCTCTCTGATCCAACCACTCCTCTCTACTCATTCCCCAACCACCCTAGTCTAAGCTCTTATCACTTCTTGCTTAGACTATTATAATAGCTTCCTAATTGGTCTCACTGCAGCCTGTCTCTCTCTTTCTTTCTTCAGTCTGTTCTCAACATGGCTTCTAAACTGGTATGCCTAATATACAGTATTGAGCATGGCATTTAATAATGACATTTATATGGTCCTTTAAAGTTTGCAAAACACTTTACGTGTGTTATTTCATTTGATATTCACAACAACCTTAGAAGGTACATGCTACTATTATCATTTTAGAGATGAGGAAACAGGTTGAGAGAGGTTAAGTGACTTGTCCAGGGTCACACAGTGAGTAAGTTTCAGGTCTTTCTCTTAGTACCTTGTCACCTAACTCAAATCTCTGATAAAGAAGTTCCTTGAGTACAAATTGCCTTTAGGATAATATAGAAACCCCAGCATTTATAGTCCTTTACAATCTGATTCTACCTATCTTTCTAGGGTGCTTATAGAATACTCTCCCTCTTACATAGTATATTGCAATCAAGCTTACCTTTTTTCTCTTCTCCACACATGACATTCCATTTCTTGCCTCCATGTCTTTGCACATAGCTGCAATGCTCTCTCTCCTCACCTAAGAGATGGCTGGCAGCGCAGTGAATAGGATGCTAGGCCTGGAGTCAGGAAGACCTGAATTCAAACCCAGCCTCGGACACTTACTAGCTTTCTGGCCAGGGGCAAGTACCTTTGTTTGCTTCAGTTTTCTCAACTGTAAAATGAAGATAATAATAGCACCTTCTTCCCAAGGTGGTTGTATCAAATAAGATAATATTTGTAAAAAGTGTTTACACAGTACCTAACACATAGTAGGTGCTATATACTCCTTCCCTATCCCTCCCTTCCTTTCCTCCTCATCTCTGCTTCATGGAACCCCTAACTGCCTTCACATCTCAGCTTTAGTGGTGTTGCTATAGAGAGGCTTTTCCTAACTCCCCGACTTATTGCTGGCCTCCTTCACATTGCTATATATTCACTTTGTATATATTCTGCATTTATCTGTGAACATCCTGCTCTTCCCCTCTCCCATCACCTCCAGCAGAATGTAAGCACCTCAAAGGTAGGGAATATTTTGCTTTTGTATTTCTATCCTTAGCATCGAGCATACCTAGCATAAACTTATCGTTCAGTCATTTTCAGTTGTGTCTGACTTTTTGTGACCTCATTTGGGGTATTCTTGGCAAAAATATTGGAATAGCTTTCCATTTCCTTTTCCAGTTCATTTTACAGATGAGGAAACTGAGGAAACGGGGTAAAACGAGTTGTCCAGGGTCACACAGCTAGTAAGTCTCTGGGGCCAGATTTTGTTTTTGTTTTTGTTGTTTTTGCAGGGCAATGAGGGTTAAGTGACTTGCACAGGGTCACACAGCTAGTAAGTGTCAAGTATCTGAGACCAGATTTGAACTCAGGTCCTCCTGAATCCAGGGTTGGTGCTTTATATACTGTGCCAACTAGGTGCCCCCAGATTTGAACTCAGGAAGATGAGTCTTCCTGACTCTATTTGAGGCCCAGCACTGTGCCACCTGCCTGCCCTCATAAAGTAGGTATTTAATAAATGATTTCTTGAGGATTGATTGATCTTTCTGACCCAGAATCTTTACACTGGAGCAACAGGGCAGACATACACAAAGCCAATGGGAAAACAAAGCCATGTTCTGTGCTATTACACTTCCCTGGCTGGCACTTCTGAACTATGAAATTGGCATCAGTATTGTACTAGGTCAGAAGGTCAACTGAGTATGTACTAGAACCCCCAGGTAGCCTGAAGGATGTTAGCCTTCTCTTTACTGGACCGAGTATGAAATTCCTTTTGTGCTTTTGGGTCTTCGTATTACCTTCTCAGGCATTAAATTAGGTCCATACATCAAAATCACGAAATACTTCCATTACTGGTTTATTATAAGCTTCATTCCCTAAACAGTACTTTCTCCAAGGTCCCAGGGTGCACATTTACCAATATTCTTATGAGTGGAGAGTACTCTTGTAGAAGTTACAGCCAGACATAGCATGAAGGAGGTATCGCTCATTCAGAACAGAAAAGGCTAACTCAGTCCTTTGATTTAAGCAGAACGATTGCACTATTGGAGTCAGGAAGACTCCAGCCTCAGACACTTTCTAGTTGTGTGCCTCTGGGAAAGTCTTTCAGCCTCTGCCTCAATTTCCTCAATCATAACATAGGGATAGTAATAGAATCTACTTCCCAGGGCTGTTGTGAGGATCAAATGTGATAATATTTTAAAGTACTTAGTGTATAGTACTTGGCTAAGAGAGGAGCTTATTCTCTCCACCTACTGTGAAGCTTACGTTTTAGATAGTTCTTGTCTTTCATCAGATTTCAAACACATAATGTCTGTGCACATATACAGCCCGCTCACAAGAGCCCACTCTCAGAGAAGGAAGGAAATTCCCATTGGAAGAAGGCATTAGGGTGTAACATAGATGCCAAAGTCTATTTCTGAAGCTTAAACCTAATTGGTCTATAAACAAGGGGCCCTTTCACCTGGAACTCTGCATTAAATTTTCCTGACTACTAAATAGGGCAGCAAGGTGGCACAGTGGATAGAGTGCTGGGCCTGGAGTCATGAAGACTCATCTTCCTGAGTTCAAATCTGGCCTCAGACACTTACTAGTTGTGTAATCCTGGGCGAGTCACTTCACCTTTTTGCCTCAGTTTCTTCATCTGTAAAATGAATTGGAAAAGGAAATGGCAAACCACTTCAGTATTTCTGTCAAGAAAACCCCAAATGGGGTCACAAAGAATTGGGCATGAGAGAACAACAACAATAACCCCTGAATTCCTAATCTGAGGTTAGTCGGTTAACAGGCAAATTTATTAAATACTTACTTGGTGCTAGACATTGTACCAAATGCTGGAGATACAAAGAAAGGCAAAAACCTGGAGATTTCACAGATCTGTTGTACCTGAATCCCAATTACCTGTTGCTCATTTTCTACCCCTGCCACTACCTTCAGTGGTCATATTTTAGTGCCCCATTTTCCTCTGTCCTCTGCCTATTCCATTCTTCCTTTACTTAGGGATAAGGAGGTAAGCTGGAGGGTGTCATAGGTTACTATTGACCATGATGGTTTAGTAGCTCAGGTTCAAAACCTGAATGAAATTAAATCCTCATAAGTTATTCAATGGTTAACAAGAGGCTTACTTAGCTATGGCATAGAAACAATGCACCATAAAGGATACAGCACTTAGCTTAGGTACAAGTGCCCACCTCTGTGTTTACAGGAATGCATCTAGTCTGCAGGGTAAGATATGGTGATTCACCTAGTCCTTGTGGAACATTCTCCAGGTCTGAGGAGTATCATCTTCCAGGGGCCTGGCACTGAGTCTGTACTTGGTAAATGTTGATCATTGACTCATCTGAACTAAACTTAAGCTTCACCCTCTTGGGCTTTCTGGACCAAGTACTAATAATGGTTAGCATTTATATAGTACTTTAAGATTTGTAATGGACTTTATATATATAATCTAATTTCATCCTCACCAGATCCCTTGGGAGCTGTGTGCTCTCCTTGACCCCATTTTACACATGTGAAAACTGAGACAACAATCAAGGAACTCATCTAGGGTCACACAGCTAATAATCATCAGAAGCTCTTGCTCAAAAGATGTTCAAGACCTAGAGGAAGGCCTTTAGCAAATTGGGTAGCTCCTCTCTGGAAGATCTATGGGAGAATAGTGACAAGAACTGCATGAGATAAGAATTCGTGGTTAGATTGTGATCTACACTAACAAAGCAAGTGTACGCTATGAGAGCATGGGTCCACTGCAATATTAGAATGTTGAAGAATAGCAATGTAAGATTCCCATAGATAGAATCCACCATATGATGTATGATGGAGCTATTGTAGGTGAAGTCAGGGACTGGGCTAGATAATCTCCTGGGGTCTCTATCGAAATCACTTATTATCCATGATTCTATAATTCTATTCCTAGCATCAAAGGAGGTTTACTTTATCTCTTTGAGGACCTTTCAAGTATTTTTCTATGACTCTACAAGACCATTAATGTATTCACCTTTTTTTAAATTACATGTACATTACAGTTCAATTTTAATTATACCTGAAGGTAGTTTGAGAAGCTATAAGGTTCTGTAAAATAATATCTCATCTATTCTCACAGCAACCTTGGGAGGCAGGTGCCGTTATGATGTCCATTTTACAGATGAGGAAACTGAGGCACACGGAGGGTAAATGCATATAGAAGGTCACACAGATAGTGTTTGAGGTTGGATTTGAACCCAGATCTTCTTCATTCCAGATCCAGTGCTCAATTCAGTATATCACCTAATTGCCTCTCCACATCTATTCAGTACCCCCATGTGCACCTGTTGTTCAATATTGTTTCTTCTGTACTGCTACTCAATTTCCTCTTGCTGTAGTTTTTTTGAGGTGACTGAGCTCTTTGCTAAAGACATGGCTATATTCACACGCCTCACTTTCCTAATTTCAGTTCAAGTCTCTAGAGATGTAAAGCATCTTCAATTGTTTTTCCAATGCTGAATTAATAGTGTTTAAAAAAAACTCCTGCAGCTTATTAGAGCTCATTAGAGTCTATAGAACTCAGTACAAAGAACCCAGAGAATTCAGAGTCATCACAAGCCTTTTCTTAACTTTTAGAGTGAAGCTGATGTATATTAAAGGTATGGCTAAAGAGCTTTAAGCATCAGGATTCTATAAACTAGATCGTGCATCTTACACATGTTGTAGGGAAACCATTAAATATAATAATAATGAGACCTGGATCAAGAAGGCAGACCTGGAACAAGTTGTAGAGATGGAAAGATTTCCAGGCATTCTATTGATAGGCTCATAGCTCTGACATTTGCTAATCCTATATATTCATAATTTCTTTATGTCTATTTAGACAAACTCTCTCCTTTTCTCTGTCTCTGTCTGTCTCTTTCTGTCTCCCTCCATCTCTCTGTCTCTATCAGTCTCTGTGTCTCTTTCTCTGTCTATGTCTCTCTTTCTTTCTCAGTCTCTTTCTATCTGTCTCTGTCTCTACACACAAAGGATAGGATTGGCCCAATAAGCCTCAGGATAGGGACCATAATTTTCCTCCATGAAAGATGAGGTCTAGCTACTGTAGGTTTAACCAGATGAAAGAGAACATGTGGCAGTCATGGCTCTGTCTTTTTAAAAGCTAGAGCAGTGGTGGGATCAGCAGCATCAGTGATATACCATGTTCCCCTCCTGGCTCTGTGTCCAAGGTAGAAGTCACATTTTTTAGCATGTTTTCTGATGTTTCCTTACTACCCATTTGGACTTATGTCCAAACTAACCATTTGGACTTGGGATCTATGCATAATTTCTTTGTTCAAAGGCAAGATGAGAGTACAACATTCAAGTCTTTGGTCAACCAAAGTTTACCCCCTCCAAACACTCCCCCCAACACCTTTAAATATGGGGTGATATAGAAAAAATGGAGTTATAAAGTCATAAGTAATAATGTGATCCTGGAATGGTGTATAGGAAAGTTTCATGGGAGTCAAGCTTTTCTCATCCTTGTTGTCTTACTAAGTGTCTGGGTAAATCATTTATCTTCTCTAGACCTCAGTTTATTTGCCTATAAAATGAGAGGGATAGACAAGTTCATTCCTCTTCTTACAGTTGATGATTCTGCCTTGAGGATATCAAGAAATAGAATAATCACATTTATTTATTACTAAGGTTTACAAGATGCTTTACATACATTCTCTCATTTAAACCTCACTACAACCCCATGAAGTAGGTGCCATTGTTATTATTATCATGATTTTATAGATGAGGAAACTGGATCCTAGAAAAGTTAAGTGACTTGCCTATGGTTACCCATCTGGTGTCAGAGGCATGATTTGAACCCAAGTCTTCCAGCACTCTTTCTGCTATGCCAAATGTAAAATTAACTTGATAAACTTTAAGTGGCCCTTGAAACAGAAGTGATTATGCCCATTTTGGAGAATGAAGCTTTTATTTACAGCAAAATGTGTCACAGTTGAGTTGGGAACAAAAAACAGGGTATTTTTAGCTTTAGCAAGTAGATTAAGCAGAAATAGCCACATAAAGATCCCAAGTTTCTCTGAGTAGGTAGTGACAGGGAAACCAACATTCTGAAACCAAAAGCAAAAAAAAAAAATTTAAGGCTGATAATGAGCAATTTTATAACAAGGTCTTGGAACATAGTAGGGAAGCATAAACTGTTGAGGAATATTGCAACATAATCTCTATTGGGAAAATCATTCATTCATTTATTCATCACCAAATACTTGTTAAGTACCTACTATATATGAAAGGCATTAGAGATTGCATTCAAAGATGAATGGCAGGACCCTGGACTTTAATGAGTTTATAATCTAGTGATTAATTGGATTGATAGTTTGGGGGTTAAGGCACATACATAGATAAGCACAATACAATTTAGAATAAAAGTGCATAAAGAAATGCAGACTGAAAAATGGATAAAAGGCTGACTTCTCAGTTGGGAAGATCTGGGTTTAAGTAGTACTTTTTACTCATAGTGGCTGAGTAATGTGTAACCCCTTAGTGCTAACAGGAAGCATGAGTTACAAAACAATTGTCAACCTGTATTCGTTGAGCTTCCTCACCTGAGTTAGTCCGAAGGTGAAATCTCTGTTCCTGATCCCCTATCCCAAATGCATAAGAAGGGTTCTATGAGGTTAGGTCAGGGAGAAATTATTCCTAATTAGTCTATTAGAATATTTTTGCATTTCACCCTCTTGTGCACTAACTTTGCATTCTTCTTTTGGATGAGTTCATCACTCATGTATCCATCTAGGCCATAGTTGTGTAGAAGAAAACCTTGCTTAATTTTTGTTAAGTTGCCATTGGCCCCCAAATAAGAAATTAGCAATGTCTGTACTTGCTCCAGCAACTGTCTGTTCTTTTTCCTTCCTTCAGCAACTATGAGATATACTAATCTGAACCCTACAAACAGAGATCGCCTTTCTACTTGATGTTTTCTCTTCCTATTTCAATTGCTGTACAAAAAACTTCAAACTCTGGCCACCCAGTAGGTCAGGTTTCCAAAGGGATGGTTCCCCAAGGGGTCAGCTGTCTAATGAAACTTTCAGAAATTTGACCTGCCAAGCAGAGTATGGTCTTTATTCCACAACAGTTGTAAAAGAAGATAATTTTGCTTCTCTGCTTGTATTGTGCTTATGGTGCTGTTCTATTGGTCTTTATCTTCACAAATAAAACAATTATGTCTGCTATTCCATCTTTAAATTTTCTTTGGCAAACCTTTGATTTTAAATCTATTTTACTAGCATGATGATAATATTGTACTTATGTGGCCGATACATAAGAAGATATTTTGGAATGACTCAAAACTGAGTTTTCCTGATAGGAGCCCTCTCAGCCCATTGCTCAAATATTTATTCATTTTCAGTTAACTGCTCACAACTGCTCAGAAGTAAGATACTTGTTCCCTGTGGCAACTAGATGGCACTAGACCTGTAGTCAAGAACATGAGTTCAAATCCAGTCTGTGCTTACTGATTGTGTGACCTTGGACAAGTCACTTAACCTTGGTCTGCCTCAATTTCTCCACCTGAAAACTGGGGATAACAATGGTATCTACAGAATTGTTGTGAGTGTGTTGTTTGAATTATTTGATTGCTAACTGGTTTTTGTGACTCAGCTAATTGTGTTTTGCTAAATTATTGGAGGGCTAGGCTGGGTTTTCTAAAATATTGCTACTTACATATTAATTGCTATTTATATAATAATGGCTATTGTACCAGTTTAGGCAGTATTTATTATTAAAGTGTATTAAATATTAGATGAGTATTGGCAGTTAACAAAAGCCAAAACCCCTCCCCACTGCCATATTTCTAAGAGAGAGAGCACATGTGCTAACAACCTACCCTGTCCTAAGAGGGGAGCATTCACCAAACAACAGACCATCCAGAGTGTTCCATGATGGTGCTGGACAGAGCCTTGTGTGTTTTTTCACCTTTGATGGAGGGGTGTCACTACACACTGATCAAAGCTAATTGGCTAGTATCATTCAACTCCATTGGTTGGCATGAATCGAGGGTGATCTATATTAAAATGAGCTCTACAATGACTTCATGGCCTTATGGGAGAGACCCCCTGAGGGGCAAAGTCAAAGTCCAGATAGGTATAGCTTAATCCTATGAGTTCACTGATCTAGTCACAAAGAGTCAATCTCCATTTCTATTGTATGCCCTGCACAGAATTAGAACTCCCTCCTGAAAATTGACCTCTCTAAAGTGAGGGTGGTGGTAGAAGAGAAACCCAACTAGAACTGTATCCCTGGGTCCCTCCAAGAAATCCATTATTAATAATTATTTTCTCACATGAGGATTAAGTGAGATCAAGTGTTTTGTAAATGTTAGCTTACTCTAGTTTTATTGGGCTATTTATCACATTATATACCTCCAATTCTTTTCTAGGTCTTTTAAATATTCCTATAATGTCCCTGTTTTAAAAATCATGATCTATTAAGATAATAAGACCTTTATGTTTATCAAGACCAATTACCTCACAATAATTATTAAAAGCCGGTATTACTTTAAGTAATTATGACATAAAATTGTATTTAGCAAACTAATAATGTGAAACTAGTTATTAAACTTGCAGCGATACAAGTAATAGACTGTGAAACAGCAGTTATATGCAATGAATATAGGATATATCAAATAAAATACTAAAATTATCCAATTAATTTCATTACTCATCAGTGGCACTGTCATATACTTTGCATTTATGATTCTTTCAATTAGAGTAGATTGATAATGAGAGAGAAAATGCCTATGGAAAAGATAACAAATATGAAAAATTCCCAGTGGTAAACTCCCACAGGAGGCAAGATTTTAGGGCCTTTTTACATAGAGCATAGATGAGATGTGTGATATGCTGTTGATAGCCATACTGACCCTCATCTCTTTCTTTTTCCTGGTTTTATTTTATTTTTAGTTTTAATTTTTCTCAATTACATGTAAAGATATTTTTTGAGTTCCAAATTTTTCTCCCATCCTCCCTTCCCTTCCCCTGCCCAAGGAAAGCAAGCAATTTGATATAGGTTATACATTACAATCATGTTAAACATTTTCCACATTAATCAGAACAAAAGGGAAAAATGCAATAATGAATAAACAAGAACAATAACAAAAAAGTGAAAATAGTATGTTCCAGTCTGCATTTAGACAACATAGTTCTTTTTCTGAATGTGGAGAGCATTTTCCACCATAAGTCTTTTGGCATTGTCTTGGATCATTGTATTGCTGAGAAGTTGTCTATCACAGTTGATCATCACAAAATGTCGTTGATAATGTGTACAATGTTCTCTTGGTTCTGCTCATTTCACTCAGCATCAATTCAGGTAAGTCTTTCCAGGTTTTTCTGAAATCCATCTGCTTCTCCCTCATCTCTTTCTAACTAATACTGACTTGTTACCATAATAATTCTCACTCTGGATTCTAAAGAAATCAAAGGGTAAATTTTATATTTTCTTATAAAATAATAATAGACATAGACAACTTTTTCACTGAATAATTTTCTTTGAGTTACCACCTTGGTTTATAAAAGCTAGAGAAACCTCTTATTCTATAACTTTTCTTTCCTCTCTAATAAACTTGTACAAACTGACTAATTTATTAACAATAATTTTGTTGTTATTCTGTCGTTTCGGTCACGTTTGAATCTTTGTGGCCTCATTTGGGTTTTTCTTGGCAAAGATACTGGAGTGGTTTGCCATTTCCTTCTCCAGATCTTTTTGTATCTGAGGAAACTGAGGCAAACAGGATTAAGTGACTTGACCAGGGTCACACAGCTAGTAAGTGTCTGAGGCTAGATCAGTCTTCCTGACTCCAGGTCCTGAACTCTATCTATACTATCATCTAACTTCCCTTTTAACAATAAGCTAACCAGGACCTACTGACTCCTTCATAGACACTGAAACCAAAATTCAAAAATTCAGCTCTTAAGGATAACAGTCTTTTCTCAAGATCTCTTCTTCATAGAATAAGCATTAAAACTCAGTCCTCTTAAAATATCTCTTCAGGCTCTTTCTTCTTGACTTAATTCATTAAGCCTCCTTAGAAAGTTAAGGCTTTCTATTCCTCTCTCTTTTGTTCTTCATAATGTCTCTCCAACTGTGAATGAACTCTTTCCAACTGTAACGCTCTAGTTTCAGTTTTCTCCTAAAGCTATGGTGACAAGGTCCATAGTCTCAGTGGAAGGGGTTGTTTAGGCTGGCACTAACAATTTAGGGATCTATGATTTCATGTAGGCATACCCTTCCTCCATGAATGCAGATCAAAAAGCCTTTAAAACTTAGTAGTCAACTCTAGTCACATGACCAACAAAATGGAAGATTAAACATGTGCTCTGCTCCTCACATTCTCTCAAAATATTCCAAAATAAGAATTATGTGTGAGAGGTAATTATAGCTGTCTCTACAGTAAGGTCAAGATGTTATGAAGTCTAATCAAATAACAAATATAAATTAATAGCATGGAAGGATAATATCTGATATCTATCATTCTCATTCAATATCCCCTTCCCTATCAGTTTTCCTACCCTAGTGGGCTGCACACTATACCCACCAAGTGTGTTTGGGGAACTACTCAGCCTTTTTCTTGTTGCATCTGAAGTCTCTGCCAGCATCCCTTGCCCCTGACATCACCCCACCTTTCTGAAACAACGAGCCTTAGACTTTGGTTCTACTTACCTCTTTTCTCGCCAACCTCCCCCAGGCGGAGGTAGAGGTATAGGAAAGTGGAGTCAACTAGAGAACTAGAGAACTGAAGGGACTGGGGCAGGACACCAGCATGTGTGCATGCTGAAGGAAAGGGGATTATCCCTTCAACAATCACTTTGTGCAGGGATTGAGGCTAATGAAAATTGAATTGCCCATCACAGGAGGAGATTGAGATGGATTTGAAGGCTCTATCATCAAAGGGGAAGGAATCATAAAGTGAGTGATAAGGGGCTATAAGAAAAAAAGAGAGAAATTATCAAATATCTCAGGAAGAAGAAAACTCAAAGACCTCAAGCAAAGCAGATAAACGAAACAAGGAAGATAGTAATAGAAGATAGAAATATGTCCTCCATATCAGGTAAAAAAAAATTTAGGAATCTATGAATAGAAAAATAACATCAAGAATAAGGGAGGTGGGGGCAGCTAGGTGGCGCAGTGGATAAAGCACTGGCCTTGGATTCAGGAGGACCTGAGTTCAAATCTAGACTCAGACACTTGACACTTAACTAGCTGTGTGACCCTGGGCAAGTCACTTAACCCTCATTGCCCTGCAAAAATTAAAACAAAAAAAAAACAAGAATAAGGGAGGTTATGATCCACTGTACTATAGCCAGAGCTCATCTGGAGGATTGTGTTCAATCCTGGGGGCTGTATTTGAGTAAGGACTTTGATAAGCTGGGAAATGTCCAGTTCAGGGTGTCCAGGATGGTGACACCCATGAGATCATGCCATATCAACATTGGTCAAAGAAATTGAGGCTGTTTGCCCAGAAGAAAAGAGTTAGAAGGGGCATGATAGTGGCCTTCAAATATTTAAGAGGAATATGGAAGAGGAAGTGGACTTGCCTAGCTTGGCTCTGGAGGGCAGAGCTTGGGACAATGGCTGGCAGTTGTATGGAAGAAGATTTTAGCAGGATGTCAGGAAAATTTTTAAAATTAGAGCTATCCAAAAGTGAAATGGGCTGCCTCAGAAGGTTCCCTTTTGCTAAGGATCTTCTAGAAAATCCCTTCCTGGGGTTCTGGAATAAGGGGAGTTGGTTTAAGTGTAAACAGGTGAAATTTGATGATCTTTAAGTTCTCTTTCAAGCCTGAGATTCTGTAATTCTCTTCTGGGGGCAGGAGGGATATAATGAAGACAAAAAAAATACAAATTAATGTCTAGAAAGAGGAAGTGATAGCAATTGGGGCTGGGTAGTGGAGGGATCAGGAAAGACAGGGATTCCATAATGTGGGAAGGAAGAAGTGCGATCCAGACAATTATTTTTTTACAAAGGAACAGAGGCGGGCAATGAGATGACTTGTCTAGGAAATAGCTAGCAAGCCAGTTTTACTAGTATGGACAGTGTGGGAAGGGAAATAGTATGAAATAAAACTGCAGAGTTAGGGAGCCAGATTGTGGAGGGCTTTAAATGTCAAGCTGATAATTTTGAATTATATCCTAGAGTCTGGATCTTCTCCATCACAGTGGTGAATACTTTTGGCAGGCATACATCTCCCTCTTTTATGCATGGCTTGATGTTGATTATCAGAGGGTCATTGAATAGGGTTAATTCTGTTATATCTTCCAAAGAACCCTGAATGATTTTGATATATGGATGGGAGACATCTTATAATAAAAAAGCCTATAGGCAATGTTTTGTTTTGTCAAATCAAATGCTTTTTATTTTTTTAAATTTTTAGATTTTTAAAATTTTATTTTTAATTTATGGGATAAAATAAGCATTTCTATAACATAGTATAATAAAAACTGATTGCATATGGAACTGCAAATCTATTATGTACAACTTGCTGTTCCTTTTAAATATATAATAAAGTTATCATGTAAATTTCTTTTTTTTCTTCCCTCTCTTTTCCCACCTCCCACCTCCACCCTAGAGATGGCTACCATTAGACACAAATAAGGATATATATATAATAACAATAATAATTCTATATATACTTCTATTTATTAGTTCTTTTTCTGGATGCAGATAGCATCTTGCTTCATTTGTCCTTTGTAGATAACTTGAGTATTTATAATAGTCAAAATAACTTACTCAAAGTTGTTCTTGAAACAATATTGTTGTTACTGTATACAATATTCTCTTGGTTCTGCTCATTTTGCTCTTCCTTATTTTGTGCAAGTCTTTCCATTTTTTCTAAGCTCATTGAGTGCATCATTTTTTATAGCACAGTAGTTTTCTATCATGATCATATACCACAACTTGTTCAGCCATTCCCCAATTGACAGGCATCCCTGAAATTTGCAGTTCTTTGCCAACACAAAGAGAGGTACTATGAGCATTTTAGAAATATAGGATCTTTCCCTTTTTCCTTACTCATCTTTGTAAATAGACCTAGTGATGGTATTGCTGGGTCAAAGAGTATAAGCAGCTTAGTAACTCTTTAGGCATTATTCCAGATTACTGTAAAATTCCAGTCATTCCAGTCTAATTCCAGTATAAAACTAGGCATTCCCCAGTTGATAAAGGGGGATATAAACAGGTGGTATTCCAATGAAGAAATCAAAACAACTTATAGTCATATGAAAAAATGTTCTAAATCATTATTGATTAGAGAAATGCAAATTAAACAACCTTGAGATATAATTTTACACCTATCAGATTGGCTGAAATGATTAAAGGGGAAAGTGACAAATGGTAGAGAGAATGTGGAAAAATTGGGACACTAATTCATAGTTGATAGAATTGTAAACCGATTCAACCATTTTGGAGAGTAATCTGGAATTATGCCCAAATACTTTTAGAATTCATGAACAATGGGGGGCGGCTAGGTGGCACAGTGGATAAAGCACCGGCCCTGGATTCAGGAGTACCTGAGTTCAAATCCGGCCTCAGACACTTGACTCTTACTAGCTGTGTGACCCCGGGCAAGTCACTTAACCCCCATTGCCCTGCAAAAAAACAAAAAAAAACCAAAACAAACATAAAAAAGAATTCATGAACAATGAACACAATGAGTCATGTATGTTCTACATCTTTCAGTCATTTGTGAGATTGTAAAGATGTGGTCCATTATTGAACATTATTTGCAACAGTATTCCCATTCCCTATTAATACTCTATTTATAACAATGTACCCTCAATTCACATATAAATGATCTTCATATAGTTTTTGTATAAAAGGGAAAGTAGGTAGAGTCCAGGTTGAAGAAGCATGTCCTGTGGGTGTAAGGTCATCCAGATGCTTTTGTTTGTGGATAAGATTGTGTTGATAGCATTAAGGTCTAAGATATTGCACAGATTTCTAGAAGAGATTTACAATCACTAAAAGGCATTTGGCCCATCCATCCACAAAGAAAAGGCCAAACAGATGAAGATTGTTGTCCAGATTTCAATATGCATCTGAGTGGACATCTTAGAGTTTCTTTAGCAGTATGTATATCTGGGGTAGATAATTCAGACTGACAATGAACTGTGGCCAGAGCTGAAAAGAAGGAAGCAAGCCATCTGGGTTGCTTCTGGGAAAGTACAAAGTATTTTTACTGATTCCTAACTTCCCATAATAGCAAAGGCCCAACTTTTCAAAACAAATACTTCACCAGTATTGCTGTATGGCATTAAGACCTGAAACACCACAGCCTCTGAAGAACTAAAGAGGAATACTGCATAGAGGGCAATGGAAAGGCACATGGTAGATATGAGCAGGCTATCCACACATACTACTTATGTATATATGTATACATATGTATATATACTTATTTGTATATGTGTATATCTCATAATCATATATTTGTGTATAATCCATAAACATTTATTAAGTACCTACTGTGTGTCTGGCACTGTACTAAGTGCTAGGGATACAAAAAATAAACAAAAGACAGTGTCTTCCTTCAAGGAGCTTACAATCTAATGGGGGAGACAACACATAAATATATACAAAGTAAACTATATACAGCTAGATGGGAAATAATTAAAAGAGAGAAGGCACTGGAATTAAAAGGGTTGGGGGAATGTGTCTTGTAGAAGAAAGGATTTTAGTGGTGACTTAAATGAAGTCATGGAGGTCAATAACCAGAATGGAGGTGTGAGAATGGTTCAGGCATGGAGGACAGCTAGAAAATATGTCCCAAGCTGAAATGGAGTATCTTGTTGGTTTAACAGTCAGAAGGTCCGTGTCACGGATTGGAGAGTACATGTTGGGGAATAGAGTGTAAGAAGCCTGAAAAGGTGGGAGCAGGCTAGGCCACAAAGGGCTTTGGATGCCAAATAGCATTTTGTATTTATTCCTGAGGGCAATAGGAGGTTTCTGGAATTTATTGAATGGGGGTGATGGTAACAGGATCAGACCTGTGTTTTAGGAAGTTCACCTTAGTGGAGAGTGGATCAGAAGGGGAGAGACTTAACTTGGGTAAGCCTGCCAGGCTATTGCAATAGTCTGGGCATGAGGTGATAAGAGCTTCCACTAGAATGGTGATAGTATCAGAAGAGAGAAGGGGGCATATTCAAGAGATGTGAAAAAAGTGAAATTGACAGGCTGTGGCAACAGCTTGGATACTTGGGTGAGAGATAGTGAGGAATCCAGAATGAATCCTAGTTTGGAACCTGCAGGACTAGGGGGATGGTGTTTCCCCCTACAGTAACAGGGAAGGTAGGAGGTGGGGAGGGTTTAGGAGGAAAGAATTCTATTTTGGACATACTTAGTTTAAGATGTCTACCAGACATTCAGCTTGAGATATCTGAAAGGCATTCTGAAATTGATTCAAGGTCAGAGATAAGCAGAGAGTTTAAGGCAGGATAGATTTGAGAATCTTTGGTATAGAGGTGATAATTAAATCCATGGGAGCCCATGAGATCACCAAGTTAATTTAGTGACCTGAAAGGTCAAAATAAGTTAATGGTATGACATGATAACCAGAAAATTTTTAAAAAGCTAATGTAGTCACCATGAAAGAAATTCTAAAGGAGAACAGGAGTAAGGAATATCATCAAGAAATTGCATTACAGAAAAGATGAGCTGGTCATGTGACAAGAGCATAGATAGAGCATTTAATAAGCACTTACTTTGCTCAGCACTGGGGATAGAAAAAAAAGCAGGCAAGCAAGTTCTTGCCAGCAAGGAGCTTACATATGAATGGAGGAAGACAACTCATAAAAGGCTACTGAAAATTTCAGGTAATGGGGTAAAACAGTTGACAAGGAGGGAAGCAAGGCCTAAGCCCCTTCTGTCGTGGGCAAACAATCATAAACCAAGATTTTGGGACTATGAGTTTGAGGTTTCTTTGGTGTAGTAACATGGTTGGTGAAGTGGAGGAGGAAGAGGAGGAAGAGGAGGAAAAGGAGGAGGAGGAGGAAGTGAAGAACACATCTCTTGTCTTGCAGTGGACATGGTTGTTCATACTCCTCGGATCATCTGGGAGTCACCAATTAAAGTCCTTCTGGAAAGATGGAAGACAATAAGGCCTTACCATATGCCTTGCCTCTATACACTCTTAACCCCTGAGCACTTATATCTGAACCACCCATACACTCTGAGAAATCCTAGGTTTTATCATGGACCCTGCTACTGTACCCTGAGGACATCAGGGATTTTTCATGGACTCTGCAGCTTAACCTCCTATATGTGTGGTCTCCTTCAATGAGGGTAATTTCCTTGGGGTTCATAATACTCTTGCTTTTCTTTTTTTTCCTTTTTCTTTTTTTAGCGGGGCAATGGGGGTTAAGTGACTTGCCCAGGGTCACACAGGTAGTAAGTGTCAAGTGTCTGAGGTCAAATTTGAACTCAGGTCCTCCTGAATCCAGGGCCGGTGCTTTATCACTGCGCCACCTAGCTACCCACTTTTCTTATCCTCTGTGCTTTAGCACATAGTAAGCATTTAGCAAATGCTTTTTCATTCATTTGTTCATGGGCCTGAGCTAGAGTGGTGACTATATGAATGGAGAAAATGGGACAAATGTGAAATATATTGTTGAGGTAGAAAAGATTTGACAATTGATTTGAGATGTAGGGTAATTGAGAATGAGGAGGTGAGGAAGATTCTGAGGTTGTGAACCTGGATGACTAGAAGATGGGACTCCCTCAACAGAAACAGGAAAAGTTCAGAAGACTGGTGCATTTGAATGGAAAGATTATCTTTTATACATGTGGAGTTTGAGATGCCTATGGGACCTCAAGTTCTAAGTGCTCAATAGGTGGTTAGTAATGTGGAAGTAGAATTCAGGAAATAGTCTAAGGCTGGTTATATAGATCTTGGAGTGATTAGCACTGAGATGATCATTAAACCCAAGTGAGTTGATGTAGTCATCAAATGAGATGTGGTTCAGGCAGAGTCAGAAGCATGATATAGTTGAGAGACTAAGGAGTAGTCAGCTAGGTGGGAGGAGAACCCACCCTGATGTATTTAGTATCAAGTTTTCTTTGGCTCAATAGTCACTGAAGCCACCATTTTGAATATGGATCCCATAGAAAGAACTTGAGACTTGGAGACAGGAGTTGGGAGTGGGGAGATGTAATGACCCCACTAGACTCTCCATCCCACTAATGAAAGAAGCCCAAGAAAAGCCAAAATCCCTAAGGTACTCTGTCAGAGTAAAACTACCAGTGACAGCCCAAAGTCCCTTTCCCACCGGTGGGCAGTTTGAATATCAACTAGAGGGCAGCTAGGTGGCACAGTGGATAAAGCACTGTCCCTGGATTCCGGAGGACCTTAGTTCAAATCCAGCCTCAGACACTTGATCCATACTAGCTATGTGACCCTTGGCAAGTCACTTAACCCTCATTGCCCTGAAAAAAAGAATATCTACTAGCTGCCAGTTCTCCATGATTCTTCCTCTTCCTACTTCTATTAGCACGAATCAACACCATTCTCAGTGTCCAATCTTCTCACTACCTTCCCCCAATTCCTGGTCGTGCTTGACCTAGATAAGAACCCCATAAAAACTCACCAGACTTGACTGGTTTGGGGTACTCAGTTTCAGCCAGGAATTTCCTTCCTTCCTTCCTTCTTTTCTTCTGTAAATGACTGATCTTCTATGGGGATATTCTTTGTATTATGATACATCAACTACTCTTTGTGTTATCTGGCTTGGCAGGTGTATGTGTTCAGTTTCTTTTCTCTCCCTCCAATTTTGGCTTAAAGCCATTTTAGTCAAATCTATATTTTACCTGGACTCACTTGGTGTCACCCCACCTGCTGCACACAGTGGTATAAATTCCTATCTGTTAAGTCACTGTTGTTGTTGTTGTTGTTGTTGAGTCATTTCAGCTGTGTCTGATGCTTCATGACCCCATTTGGGGTTTTCTTTGTGGAAATACTGGGGTGGTTTGCCATTTCCTTCTCCAATTCATTTTACTGATGGGGAAACTGAGGCAAACAAGGTCAAGTGATTACCCAGGGTCACTCAATTACTGTCTAAATCACAGTATAGAGGTCCAAATCTCATTTCTAAATTCCATTTTTTTTTTTGGCAGGGAAATGTGGACTAAGTGACTTGCCCAGGGTTACAAGCTAGTAAGTATCAAGTGTCTAAGGCTGGATTTGAACTCAGGTCCTCCTGAATCCAGGGCCGATGCTTTATCCACTGTGCCACCTAGCTGCCCCCTAAATTCCACTTTTTAACCAGCTATTCACTTCCCACGTTCAAACCCCAAAGATAAGCCTATGCTGTGCTCCAAAGTCTTCTACTCACCCTTCAATTGTCTGAGGAGAACCCAAGGATCAAACTGGGATTTCCTCATCTCCTTCAACGGGAGATTTTCACTACAAATTCATGAGCAGATTCCCCTGTGTTTCAAGCACTACAGAAGGAAAGAGTCAGGGGTTTTCCAGGCGAAAGGGAGTAAATCAGCAAGCACCAAATGAAATTGCAAAATGCAGACTGAAAGAGCTGAGTCAAAGGGCAGCAAAGTCCATCCCCTCTTCCCTGCTGTTATTAAAATTAACTTTAATGAGCAGCTCTGCACCTTTTTCATGTGAGTTCTCCTCTCCCCAAACTAGTAATACCATCTTTATTGTTGTCAGATCTGTGTGTGTGTTTTTAATTTACTTTTCTCTTTCACAAGAGGTCCTCTGCTTTCCCAGCTATAAAATGAGGAGACTGAACTAAATGGTCTTTAAGGGTCCATCATTGGATCAGTCTATATGTAGGGTGCGTTTGTAGTACACAGAATGTTGGAAAGAGCACTAGGCTTGGTTGATCAAGAGACCTGATTTTTAAACCCTGTGTCTGAGTCGCAGTTTCCTCATCTTTAAAATATAGATAATGATACTTTTGCCAGTGAACTTGAGTTGTTATAAGGAAAGTGTTTCAAAAACATTTAAGTGCTATGTAAATGTAATCTATTGTTACTTTCTTTTACCCTTTTCGATTCTGACCATCTACAAGAAGTTATAGGACAAAAAAAAGACGTTATTGGACCCATTTCTACTTATTTTTCTTCTTCATCGTCATCATTATCATCATGAGCACCTGTATAGCTCTTAAAGGTTTTACAAAGCACTTTACAGATATGAATTCATTTTATCCTCACAGCAACCCTGAAAGGTACATGCTATTATCATACCCATTTTTTAGATGAGGTAAGCAAGGCAGACAAAGATTAACTGACTTGCTTAGGGTCACGCAGTTATAAATGTCTGAAGCTTGATTTGAACTCACGTCTTCCTGTTTGTAGACTCAGTGTTCTATTTGCATGCATCATTGTTGTTACTATTGTCAATGATGATAATTATTGGATGCCATAGCCTATGAGCTGATCACCTAGTAACTATGAAGTAGATCATAGAATTAGAGCCTGAAGGGCCTTTTTTTGTGGGGCAATTGGGGTTAAGTGACTTGTCCAGGGTCACACAGCTAGTAAGTGTTAAATGTCTGAGGTCAGATTTTAACTCAGGTCCTCCTGAATCCAGGGCCAGTGCTCTATCCACTGCACCACCTAGCTGCCCCCTGAAGGGCCTTTTGAAGCTATCTAATCCAATTCATTTTACAGATGAGGAAACGGAGGCTCATAGAAGCAAAATAATTTGCCAAGGGTCTCACAATCAATATTTGTGAAAATCAGAATTTGAACCCAGATCTTCCTGACCCAAAATCTAGCACTTTACTCACCATGCCACATATATAAGGGTTTGACAGTTACAAAATGCTTTCATTGGTACTATCTCATTTTAATCTCAAAACAACCCTAGGAGGGAGGAAGTGAAGGACAGCATGTATTATTATCCTTATTTTCCAGATTAGGAAACTGAGTTTCATGCAGATGGACACATCAAAAGAATGATGAGCTCGGTAGTTGCAAAAAGCATGATACCAAGTAAAACAATATATGTGTGGGGTGACTAGGTGGTACAGTGGATAAAGCACTGGCCTTGGATTCAAGAGGACCTAAGTTCAAATCCAGCCTCAGACACTTGACACTTAATAGCTTTGTGACCTTGGGCAAGTCACTTAACCCTCATTGCCCCACCAAAAAAAAAATCTATGTGCTCATCACAGTGGATGTGCCAAATGAAGAACTTCCTACTTTTTCTCAGGGCTTCCAATGACATAATAATATAGGTTTTATGAAAGAGGGCTGCTGGCAGCTCACCCTAGTACCCCCACCATTGCCAGAATTCAGGCACACTTTTGCCAGAGGTGCTAGCAATACCTAAAGGCCCACTGGACCAATGTCCATATCCATTACTCAGCCTTTAAACTACTGGAAAGCAGTGGCAGTTGGTATTAACACAGTTTGGAGGCTTTGAATTGACTGCAGCTGAGCTAAGGCTTATGAGACCAATGAAGTTATTAAAGATCTCTGAAAACTTTTGGTAAGGTGAGATGTTTTAGTCACAGCATCCTGAACCAGTTGGCAGCTCATGTAATTACAGCTGACCCAGCAGTCTGCATGGACATGGTGGAGAGGTTTACAGTCTGTTCCAAATTGTTGTCTCAAGTTGCTTGGCAGTTGAAAATTCCAGCTGTGGGGGATCATCTCGGAAATAGACAAACCTTTCCCATCTGGTTTCCCTGCCTTTCTATCCTCCATTGCCTCTTCCCTCCTCTTCCTCCTACACATCTTTTATTTTTTCTCCATCCTTTCCCTATTTCTCAAGAGGTTTATGAAGCTTAATTAGTTTAGAACTCTAAAGCAGGTTTGAGATTCCAGAAGGAAAGAATAATGTCTTACCATGAATAATAGTTTCTTGGAAACTCAAACCTCTTGAAGCTAATTATGTTAGCAGGAGATTTTTAACCCTGATACATGGATTCATGTTGTAAACTTGTCCAGGGATTCATGTTAAATGGGGCAGTTAAGATGGACTAAAATCTTGGTCATAGAGTCATAGACTGTTAGCCCTGGAAAGTACCTTAGAGAATAGGCAGTTCAACTTTTCATTTGGCAAAGGAGGAAACTGAGGCTAAGAGAAGTGAAGGAACTCATTGCTTAATGATGATGTTCTGGATATAGCAAAAGACCAATATGTGGATCATGCTAAATATTAGGATGAAGATGAGGGTTGTGGTATTTTGATTATTACTATTACTTTGTCTTCAAGGTAAATCTGCTGCTGACTATTCAGTTTCCATTTATTCTCTGCAACTGACTTGTTAAATTAGATCTCCTAAGCTTGGGATCACACCTTGGCCATACATAAGTGTGTTTTAATCCTGAACATTAGGCCTTCCTTGATAGCTTGTGGGGAATTCCAGATCCTCCTTAAAATCAATGATGTACTCTGGCTAGGCCACAAGAATTTGAAGTCATTTTGCCTTCCGTGGTTTTTGACCTGGTAGCGAATGTGATAAATAGTCTTGTTTGTGTATATGATGGTGGTTCAGTTATTTAATCATGTTTGAGTCTTCCTTGGCAAGGATACTGGAATGTTTTGCCATTTCCTTCTTAAGTGGGTCCCCATTTTAAAGATGAGAAACTGAGGCAAATAGGAGTCATATAGGTAGAAAGTGTGTAAGGACAGATTTGAATATGGATCTTCCTGACTCAAGGCCAGGTGCTTTACCCACTGTACCATCTAGCTGCCTCTGAATATCCCAGAGTGGTATTCTATTCTATTTTGGGGGTGGTGGCAGAAAAATCAAACTTTAACTGTACATGACAGTTGTTTAACCCCCTTCCTATTCTGACCAAAGTGATAAGAGGTCTCCCATTATCCAAGAGATTGATTCCATAGTAAGATGGAGGGAGCACCAAAATCCTGTCATGGAATTGGGAGGCTTCCTGATTGGTTGAGGGTAAGCCTGGACTTGTAGCCTAGCAAATGAGATCAATTCGAATATACCTAACTAGGCAAATCTCAAGTCATTGCAAGAGTGTTCCAGGGGAAAAGATTCAGTGTTATTCCAGAGCCACCATAGATTGTTATTTTCAAGGAGGATCCAGAATTCTCCAGGAGCTGGCAAGGAAGGCCTAATGATCAACATTACATGTGGATGGAGCTGTGATCCCAACCACCAGACTTGTTACTAGAAAAAAATAACAATTTACTCAGGAAAGTAAGGATCATTGACAGTATCATCAGTTTAACATGAGTATTAACACCAGTTAGTAACTATTCTACAGCATTGTAGAAAAATATAAATGACACTTTGGAATAGCTGATCATTCAGTAGCCTTGGAGTTAAGATCTTGGTTCAAATACCACCTCTGACACTTATTAGCTATGTGACCCTGGAAAATCACTTAATATCTCTGAGTATCAGTTTCCTCCTTTGTGAAATGGAGACAACAACACCTGCCATATTATTGTCCATAGAGAGGTGAGCCTGGAGTCAGGAAAACTCATCTTCTTGAGTTCAAGTTTGGCCTCAGACTCACTTCACTCTGTTTGCCTCAGTTTCCTCATCTGTAAAAGAAGATGGAAATGTCAACTACTGCAGTATCTTTGCCAAGAAAACTCCATAAGGGATCATGAAGAGTTGGACACAACAGAAATGAATGAACAAAAAACCAAACAGTAGCTACCTACTTCAACAAGGCTGTTGTAAGGCTTAGATGAGATAACACATGTAAAGTCCTTTGTGAATTTCAAAGTGCCAACAAAATGTCAATTATTATTATTTTAATTAAAATGTATGCTACCTACAAAGAGTCTTCAATCCAAATATTTCCATTTCTCAGTGTACAAAACAACAGTGATGATATTTCAACTTGATGGACCAAGGGAGAAACTTACTAAATGATAGTAGAGTAGTCTGGAAGAGTTAAATATTCACAAAGTTAAATTATCCCCGGGGACAACAAAAATCATTGTGTCTATGGATTTTATGTTTTGGCTCGATTCTGGAAGTTTCTGATCCCTCTTCTTTTCTATTTCATTACTCCCTGCCCAAAACACACACACACTCACTCACTCACTGTGCAGTCTGAAGGGCTAGGCATAGTATATGAGTAAACTGATGGTGATGGACAATCCTTATTTCTATGAATGGCACCTTCCAAACATCCATGCTCTTCCTTTTCTCCCAACCTCCCAGAACCAATTTTTTTCCGTCATTTTTTTCCCTTTGGTTGAGTTAATTTTTAAAATTACTAACATTTTTTAGCAACACCATAATTTCTGAATATATTCTCTTCTTCTCCCCTACTCAATAAACCATCCTTTAACAAATCATGAAAAAAAAAACGGGGAGGGGGAAGCAGTTCAATAAAAATGACCAATGCATTAACTGAGTCTAGCAAAAATGCAATGTTCCACACTGATAGGCTCTCACCATCTCAAAAAAAGAAAGGAAGGTGATTTTTTCCTCTTATTCAGGGTCAAACATTAGCAAGTCCTGATAATTTCTTCTCTAACATATCTGTCATGTTTTTTTCCTCTCTCTAACCCACTGGATTAGTACAGTTCTTCATTATCCTTTTCTTGAACTTTTGTATCAGCTTCCTAGCTGTTTTCCCCACCTCCTTACTGCATTCTCTTTCTTTGCCTTTGTTTTTTTGATTCCTGAGTCATGTGCTTTGGGTGAGTTTAGATGGGCTTAATTCAAGTGTTCCAGATGTCAAGACTTGGGATAATGTGAGAACTGATAAGAGGATTTGAAATGTCTTTAGTATTTGAAGTAAGGAAGAAAAAAAGTGTAATGAGCTCAGTTAAGTTCAGCTCTATTCTATTCTCCCTACCTGAAGTAAAGAAAGCCCACAATGAAGTGATTTAGGAAGAGCATTGGGTGTACTTCCATACAAACTATACATGAATTAGCAACATTTAAAGCATTTCACCTTGATAGTACAATTCATTCTTTGATTAAAAAAAAGAACACTTCTTGAATGCCTTAGGTTCAACTTTTTTCTTTTTCTACAAAAATTGTTTACTTTTAACATCCATTTAAAGAAATATTGAGTTCAGAATTCTCTCCCTCCCTCCCACCTCTTCCCCACCCATTGTGAAGGCAAGAAATGTGAAATCAATTTATACATGTGAAATCATGCAAAACATGTTTTATATTAGACATGCAAAAAGCAGGAAAAATAAAAGTAAAATAATTATGTTTCAGTATGCATTTAGTCATGCAAAACATTTCCATGTTGCAAAAGAAAACATAGACCAAAACCAAAACAAACCAAAACAAGAAAAATAAAGTTTAAAAAAGTATGTTTGGATCTGCATTCAGACTCCATCAGTTCTTTCTCTGGAGGCAGATCACGTTTCATCTTAAGTCCTTAAGAATTGTCCTGGATCATTGTATTAATCATAATAGCTAAGTCATTCACAGTGGATCATCATATATTATTGCTGTTACTACATACAATGTTCTTTTGATTCTGCTTACTTCACTTTGTATCATGTAAGTCTTCCCAGGTTTTTCCTACTCATCATTTTTTATAGCACAATAGTATCACAATAATATACCACATCTTGTTCCATCATTCCCCAAAGGATGGGCATCCCTTAAATGTCCAATTCTTTGCCACCACAAAAAGAACTACTATCAACATTTTTATACATGTGGGTCCTTTTCCTTTTCTGTTGATCTCTTTGGGATAAAGACCTAGTGGTGGTATTGCTGGGTCAAAGGGTATGCACAATCTGATTGCCCTTTGGAGATAGTTCCAAATTGCTCTCCAGAATGGTTGGATAGGCCCCCAACTTCATCAACAATGCATTAGTATCCCAATTTTTCCACAACCCCACCATCATTTGTCTTATTTTGGTTATATTAGCCAATCAAATGTGTGTGAGAGGTGGGATTTCCAAGTTATTTTAATTTGCATTTCTCTAATTATTTGTGATTTATAGCATTTTTCATGTAACTACAGATAGTTTTGATTTTTTTCTTCTGAAAACTTTCTGTTTATATCCTTTGACCATTTATCAATTGGGAAATAATTTGCATTCTTATAAATTTAACTCACTTCTCTATGTATTTGAGAAATGAGGCTTTTATCAGAAAAATTTTCTGTAAAATTCATCCCCTCCTAGTTTTTTGCTTTCCTTTTAATTTTGGCTGCATATTTGTATAAAACTTTAAAAAATATAATGTAATCAAAATTATTCATTTTACAGCCTGTGATGCTATCTATTGTTTGGTCATAAATTCTTCTCTTATCAATACATCTGACAGGTAAATTTTTCATGCTCCCTTAATTTGGTTGTGATATCACTATGCCTAAATCATGTACCTATTTTGACCTTTTCTTGATATATGGTGTGAAATATTGGTCTAGTCCTAGTTTCTGCCAAACTGCTTTCTAATTTTCCCAGCAATTTTTGTCAAATAGTGCGTTCTTGTCCCCAAAGTTTGAATCTTTGAATTTATCAAACACTAGATTACTATGGTCACCTACTACTATGTATTGTATCTAATATATCCCACTGGTCCACCCCTGTATTTCTTAGCCAGTACCAGGCTATCTTGATGATTGCCACTTTGTAATACAGTTTGAGATATAGTACTGCTTTCAAATTATGATGCTGGAGACGACTTTTTAGAGTCTCTTGGACATCAAGGAATTCAAATCAGTCAATAACTAAAGACATTAATTCAGGCTATTCACTGGAAGGTCAAATCTGAAGCTGAAGCTTAAACACTTTGGTCACATAATGAGAAGACAGGACTCATTGGGAAAGACCCTGATGTTGGGAAAGATTGAAGGAAAAAGGAAAAAAGGACAGCAGAGGATGAGATGGATAGATAGTGTCATGGAAATAAGTCCAAATTTCTTTGTCTAGCATCCAATGTACTTCACAATGTCATCCTTTTCTATCTTTTCAACATTATCTCAAACTATTCCCTTTTATGTGTGATATAGTCCAGCCAAACTGGAGACATATTACCATCCCTGTATATATCCAGTGATCTTTTTCTTCCTCTAGGCCTTTGTTTGTACCACTGTGTCTAGAATGTTGTCTTCATATCTCTAACTGTTCAAAAGCCTTCCTATCAACTTATACCCAAAGGGCTATAAAACTGGCCATACCTTTTGATCCAGCAATACAACTACTAGGCTTGTATCCAAATAGATGAAAGAAAAAGGAAAAGGACTAATATGTAAAAAATATTGATAGCAGCTCTTTTTGTGGTGGTAAAGAATTAGAAATTGAAGGGATGCCCATAAATTGGGGGATGATATTGTGATATGTGATTGTGATGGAATACAATTGTGCCATAAGAATGGTTTCAGAAAGGGGCTGCTAGGTGGTGCAGTGGATAAAGCACTGGCCCTGGATTCAGGAGGACCTGAGTTAAAATCCAGCCTCACACACTTGACACTTACTAGCTGTGTGACCCTGGGCAAGTCACTTAACCCCTCATTGCCCTTAAAAAAAAAGAGAATGGTCTCAGAAAAATTGGAGAAGACTCATAGAAACTGATATAAAGTGAAGTGAGTGGAACCAGAATATTGTATATAGTTACAACAATATTATACAATGATCCACTGTGAATGACTTAGCTATTCTGCTCAACATGATGATATAAGATAATTCCAAATGAATTATGATGAAAAATGGTATCCACCTCTAGAAAGAGAACTGTTAGATTGTGAGTGCAGATTGAAGCATATTTTTCCACTTTTTTGCCTTTTTTTTGCAATATAACTAATATGGAAATTTGCATGTTCACATGTATAATTGATATCACATTTCTTGCCATCTTCATGAGTGGGGGAGGTGCAGGAAGGAGGAAAGAATTCAGAGCTAAAGATTTTTTTAAAGTAGATACTTTAAAAAATATCAATTTTTTTTTAAAAAAAGACACTCCAGGTTTTCATTACATGCATTTCACTTTTATCCATCTTCATTTCCCTGTGTCCCCCTACTCCTAACCCATCCCTGAACAGCTGCTATATTGCAGAAATATTTAAGTATGTTTTTGAATTGTGTGTGACTCTGTTAATAAATCATATGACCAGAAACTGTAATGTTTATTTAAGCCTTTGAGAGTAGACGGTTTGATACTGAGAGAGATGAGCTAAAACTTATGGAAGGAGAGGTTTCTTTAGTTTATTTAATAAATTGGAGTGAAGTTTAAAGCTAATTGAATAAATAATGGGAGCTTGTACATTTGTTTTAATTTTTGAGTAAATATCAGAATGTATCTCACTGATTGCCTTGGAACCCAGGATGAGAACTGATAAGGTTAACAATTCAAATAGCAGGCTTAAGGGTGGGAGTCTGGTGTAGGTGTTTACTAATGTGGGCACCTGACACCTATGTAAGCTACACATGGAGGTCATCATTCCCCAAAGCCTGCTACATTTTTATTTATTCTATTTTGCTCATTGCATCAGTCAGTCAGTAAGCATTCATCATGCATGTACTATGTGTCAGACACTGTGCCAAGCACCAGGTATACAGAGAAAGGCAAAAGATAGTCCCTGCTCTCAAGGAGCTCACAGTCTAATGGGGGAGAAATTGTATATATTTTTCTTCTGCTTACATTCTTTATCAGTTCACACTTGTGCTCTTATCAAATTACATTATGCATTGCTATTTTTGAATAGTTTCTGCATATCTGAGTACATTTTGTATTTCATAAGTACCAAAAGGGTAGAAACCACCTGGTGCTCTGTACATAACAGGCATTTATATATATATATATATATATATATATATATATATATATATTCATTGAATGAATAAATGAGCTCAGAAGTCGAAAGAACAAAATACTCCCTCCTCAGCCAAAGGACACAAGAACAGCTTTTATATTAGGCTGGTATGCACAGCCCAGAGTAGATGGGACAGGACCAGGGGACTTGGGAGAAGGCTGGCCTGTTTTTCTTTAGACACGTCTTCAGCTCAACTCCTTTGTCATTGCTGTTGTTCAGTCATTTCAGTACAAATCTAAGTCTTTGTCACCCCATTTGGGGTTTTCTTGGCACAGATCCTGGAGTGGTTTTCCATTTCCTTCTCCAGTTCATTTTGCAGATGAGGAAACTGAGGCAAAGAGGGTTAAGTGACTTGCCCAGGGTCAAACAGCTAGTAAACCTGGATTTAAACTTAGGAAAATGAGTCTTCCTCGATTTCAGACCCAGAACTCGATCCACTGTGCCACCTAGCTTCCCAACCCAACTCTACCCTGGTGCATTTGGAAAGCTTTGACTGCTCTATTCTGCTACTATGAAGCTAATGTATAGGTGGGGAGCACAATAACAATCCTTTCTCTCTACCATGTTCTCTAGAGACTGTGAATATTAGGTTAAATTAAGTACTTTACAGAAATTGCTAGGGCCCAAGGAATATTTTATATAATGAAAACGAGTAAAAAATCCTGAAATGGAATCTTCAAATCCTTTCTTTTTTTCCTCTTACAATTCATATGCTGGAGCCTTTTGTCTCTGCCATTTAGTATAAAAGAGTGCTAAATTTGGAATTCATGAGTTCAAATCCTTGCTATGCCACTTTACAATCTGTGTAGCTTTTAGGCAACTCACCTAACCTTTCTGGGACTCAGTTTCCGTATCCATAAAATAAGAGGACTGGACTAGTTGACCTTTCTAGCTCAAAGCTATTATTTTTGTCCTTGCAGCTTTAAATCTATGTGTCTATATGATTATAAATCTAGATATGGAAGAGAATTTAGAGGTCAATTAGTCTGACCTCCTCGTTTTTAAAATAAGGAAACTGAGACAACAGAGGCTAAGTGACTTGACTGAAGTCACACAGATAGTAAGTAGCACATTCAGAATTTGAACTCAGGTCCTCTTACTCCATATCTAATACTCATTCCATTGCACCCTTTCTTTTTGATCTGTAAGAGCTCCTGACAGGTTTAGAATGAACTTCTTCCAATTATGATTTTAGATCAGAGAAGTAAGAAACATTGCAGATGACCCTACAGAAAATGTCTACATTTTTGTCAAACCTTCAGTATCTAGTGACAGACCAAAGAAAAATTGCAAGACACCTCAATTTATCACTCTTTGTCCCCTCTACCCATTTTCTTTTCTGATTGACAGTTTCCATTTGAACACCAATTTGAGAACTTGGCAATACTGCCTGTGCCTGAGAATTAATCCAAATAGATCAATCCAGGTTTTTTTTTTTAAAATCAAAGTTCATTCTGAAGTACCCTGGACACATTGGGCTCTTTCCAATAGGTATGTATAAAGAGCCCACTGAATCATCAAATTAAACTCATTCCTGGGGAGTTCAGGAAGGACTGGAACTCATTCTTCAGTCCACACAAATGTTTTTTTTCAAATCACCTGAGCAGATGTTGTTGTTTTGTCCTTCATACCCCAAAGAGGACTATGCCATTGGGGTGACTTGCAGTGAACTGGATTTAAGTGAGTGAAGTCATCAACCTCACTCTCTCCTCCAAAGTCATCTGGGTCTGGTGGCAAGATATATATCAGGCGATTGGAGATGGCCCCCGGATATTTAAGGCAATTGGGATTAAGTGGCTTGCCAAGGTCACACAGCTAGTAAGTGTCTGAGGTGAGATTTGAAGTTAGGTCCTCCCAACTTCAGTGCTCTATTCACTGCACCACCTAGCTGTCCCAACTGAGCAGATAAGACCTTGTGGAAGGTGTGGCTTTTCAGAACTGTTTTAGGGCAAAGTGACTAATGGGGCTGTGCATCATCCGTCAGATTTTAGCATTTACCACCTGGCTATACTCCTTTAGACTTTTACATCATATTTCCATCATACCTGCAGGAATTTCATCATTGAGAGTCTCATCATCTTTCAAGATTGAATCTACCTTATCAGTACTCTTAGTACCTCCTGCCTCTCTGATTGGAAGGAGTGGAGAACTCCTCCAAAGGTTCCATTTATGGAGGGCACTCAGACCGGTCATCTCTTCACCCTTCATTTCCCATGTGGCTGCACTCCTTTGGACTTTTCCAACATGCTCCCACACCAGGTACCTCTGCCCTTCCCCTTTTCAGCTTTCTTTTATGTGTTGTCTTCCCCAATTAAATTGTAAGCTCCTTGGGAAGCTTGTCTATCTTTTTCATATTTGTTTCTCCAATGCTTAACAGAGTGCTTAGCACATAGGGAAGTGCTTAATATATGTTTATTGATCAACAGATTGAGCTAGGATACAGCTTGTCACCACTGAGATTGTCACTAGTACCTTAAATTTGGGGCAGCTAGATGGTGCAGTGGTTAAAGCAACGGCCCTGGATTCAGGAGGACCTGAGTTCAAATCTGGCCTCAGACATTTGACACTTACTAGCTGTGTGACCCTGGGCAAGTCACTTAACCCCCATTGCCTGCAAAAAAACAAAACAAAACAAAACAAAACTAGTACCTTAAATTCTAGAGCATAACTGAAAGTCACTTAAGGTAGATGCGCTTTCTTTTGGCTACTTATTGTACAAGTTGCATTGAGCATTGTTCTTTATTGTATTCTTCCTCGGATTCTTCATCTGAACCATGAATGGCATCTCAGAAATAAAAGTGTTTGTTCTTCCCTTTTAAACGTAGGACGATTTAGAGCTCTACCTTCATAGGTTTATTCGGGAAGGAAATACACCCTTCCAATCCTTTACATAGGTCAAATGCCTTCTGATTTTCTAGGATAGTTCAGCACTCTATCTCCTGTTCCCTTGCATACTACCAATTGCATCACCACCATCTTTCTGCCACTCTATTGAGTTGTATTAGATTAGGGTCAACTAGTATAATTTGGTTGAGTCTCATTACCAGATAATCCCAACCCTAGTAGCCATGATTCTAATTTTTTGGGGAAAAGGGAAATCTGTATATTCATTTAAAGTACTGCATATATAATCATAATAATGACCAAGATTGGCCCTGGAGAAGAGGTGTTTTGTTTTTTTTTTTTAGCTGCACCCCTCTCCTCCTTTGCAGAGGTGGGGAACTATGAATCACTAATCACTGCATATGCCATTAGACAAAGTTTATATGTTGGTTAGTTTTGCTAAAGTTTTTCTTCTTTCTTTTATATTATTTTAATAAAGGAAGTCTCACAGGGTAGGAAAGTGGGAGGAATACATTCTGATGTGAAAATGATATAAAATTAATAAAAATATTTTTAAAATATTGGATATACTCTTGTCCCATGTAAGGGTAATACTACACTTCTCATTGAATTTCTGCCAACTATTCTGATTCTATCATTGTCCTTTACTTGGTCCTCTTTTGAGGGCTATGTTTGTACAGGGTTGTAGGAGTCACGTATAACCACCCACACAGAACACAGAAAATCATTCTTTCCTCTATCCCCACACATAAATGTGGACTTACATAACTTTGCAAGCTTCTTCTCCTTAACCCTAGTGATCTTCCTATTACACCCTTTTCCCTACCCCCCCACACATAGTTGAGAACTGACCTCAATGTCTTTAAAGCACTTTGAAATTTAAGTACTAAATATCATTATATATTTTGCAAATAGCATTCTAATGCTTTCTGCTAACATCTCTTAATAAGCATTCTTTTCTTTCCAGGATCTCAATGGGAAGAACCTCAGCATTTTGAACTCCCCACTGGTTTTAATAATTGCTTCATGATGGTTATAAAAATCTTTACAGATCTTTCCCATTTTTCACCTGGCTGTTATTCTCCTAATTTTATCTTTAAATGCCTTTGGAATGACTTTGCTTAGTAGGGTCTCTTGTCAGGCTTTCTTTCAACTGATTTTTAAAAAACCTTCACTGCTTCTCCATGCTTGATGAAGTGATTCTGCTCACAATATTCCACCATCTTTCTCTGTAAGATTTTTATAATGAGTTTATATTCCAAACCACTCTCTTCTTTTTCTACTACATCTCTCTTCTTGTCAATGACATCAAAAGTTTGGTGGATGAAGTGGTTTCCAGGCTTTTTTGTTGGTTTGTTTCACTATTATAATTGACTTGCATCCATTAAACTTTGGGATGAAATTTCTATGATCATTGTTTTTTTTTTTTTCCTGCGGGGTAATGGGGGTTAAGTGACTTGCCCAGGGTCACACAGCTAGTAAGTGTCAAGTGTCTGAGGCAGGATTTGAACTCAGGTACTCCTGAATCCAAGGCCAGTGCTTTACCCACTGCGCCACCTAGCTGCCCCTATGATCATTGTTGATGATGTCATTTCTTCCATCCATTTCCATTTTTGGGCATCAATAATTTGTTAAAATAGGTCAGGTTTCTTTCTTCTAGTTCTGTATTAATCTCTGTTCTGTCAAGTCTTTGTTCTGATTAAACACTGAAAATTGATTTAATAATGCCTTGTTGTTTAGTAATTTAGTCATGTCTTACTCTTTGTGATCATCTGGCTCATACTATCCATGGGGTTTTCTTTTCTTTCTTTTTTATAAATAATTAACATTTTTATTTAAAGTTTTGAGTTCCAAATTTTATCCTTCCTTCCTTTCCCTCCCTGAGGTGGTAAATAATCAGATATAGTTTATACATGTGCAATTATGTAAAACATTACCATATTAGTTATTTTGTATGAGAAAACTGGAATAAAAGAAAAAAATGAAAGAAAGTGAAAAATAGCATGCTTCAGTACGTGTTCTATCAATATCAGTTCTTTCTTTGGAGGTGGATAGTATGCTTCATCATTAGTCCTTTGGGATTGTCTTGGATCATTGCATTACTGACAATAGTTAAGCTCATTCACAATTCTTCATCAAATAATATTGCAGTCACAGTGAACAACATTCTTCTGGTTCTGCTCACTTCACTATACATCAGTTCACACAAGTCTTTCCAGGTCTTTCTGAAATCATCCTGCTTGTCACGACATCCCACTTAATTAAACTGAATAATGAACTTTTATCTACTTTTCCCCCTCATCATGAATACTAATTCTTCCTCCCCTCAGTACTTTCTCAGATCATTACATCTGCAATAGCTTCACATTCCTCTATTTCCAATTTAAACCTTATAATTAACAATTAATACTCTATGCTGTCCTCCATTCTCAAATTCATTGCTTACTTTTATATAATCATTCATACCTTGCCAAAACCCAACCCAGGGCAATGGCAGGGGATGGAATCAACTCCTGATTGGGAATTATGTAAGAAGGATTTTTAGCATCTCTTATGTATAACACTGCATTTGCCTATCTTAACCCCCAGACACACACAAAAAACAATCACCATACCTTTTTAGGTAGTTCTCCAGTGTGTTTTGTATTCCACAGAACAAGGATAAAAACAAGTTCTTATTTATGGTATTAATAGGACAAAACTTTCACATAGCTCTCTTTCTGAACTCCTTTCAGTTCATCTTCTATGAAATACTCAACTTTATCCCAAGACCAGGTTTAGAATGGATTCTCCCATTTCCTAAGATAGGGTACTTAAATAGTTTTCTTTAGCAATGTATTCAATGGCCCCCTTATGACCCAAGAATAAATATGGCTCCCACTAGGACACTATCTAGAATGTTAGTACATCTGTGCACTAAACAGCTCCTGATCAGGCCAGAAATGAATGCAATTGCTGGGGAGCAGCTTGAACACTAGAGAAATGTAGTTCATTGTCGTCCATATGCGCCAAGGACTTACTGTGCAGGGGCAAGAATTGGGCAGGACTACAGCTTAATAGACTCATAAGAGGGGCAATAATAATGCTATACTCTTTTTTTTTCTGCATCCAGTGGTGGTATTGAGTATGAAGAAGAGAGGATTTAGATGGGAGAGACAGAAGAGAATACCTAAAGAGAGGTGGGAGAGACAGAAGAGAAGATTTAGAGAGATGGGAGAGATAATTTTCCTCAAGTCTTTGAAAGACTGTCACAGAGAAGAGGAATTCAACATTCTGTTGGAGGACAGAACTGGGAACAATGGGAAGGATTTAGAAAGAGGAAAATTTAGGCTTGATATAAGGGGAAATGTTCTAAACACTGGAGCAATTACAAAGTTGAATGTCCTGCTTTCCTGCTTTGTGAAGTGGTGGCTTCCCCTTCATTGAACATCTTCAAGCAAAAGCTTGATGACCACTTTGGTATTCTGGGTAGGGGAAAAATGAAGAGTTATGGTTTTTGATTATGCCTCCTAGATCAAACCAAATTCATGCAAATCTAGAGCTTGGAGTACTGTGCTATGGGTCATATAACGTTTGAACCTCCCCTGACACATAACATATTACCCTGAATGTAGCAGACATTTGATTAATGTTTACTGAATTAGACAAGACTGGGCGCGTTCAGGGTGGTATGGCCATAGACAATGCTTGCTGAATTAAAAAGAAATGTTTTCTGTTCTTGGCCTCTTCTGAAGTATGCCACTTTTTAGGAAGTGATGGCCTGTAGTAGTCCATGATGCCAAGCCACTAGGGAGAATTTTCTGGTTGAACAGTTCATCTCAATGCCGTCCCATTCCTCTACATTAGAACAAAAAGTTCAAACTGTTCCTTTGCCATTGAATAATTGCTTCATTGTCTTTTGGGGGTAGTCTATTTCTTTAAGGGGTGATCATGCTTCTTGGAAACATTGCTGTTCCCTCTCCCGTCTTATTTTTTGTTCCTCCTTTGAGTTTTGGCAAACTCCTGGCAGGCAGGTCAGTGTATTGATTAAGGCCAATGAAACTAATAGATCTAATAAAACTTGATACAGGACTTCGGAGACTTTGGGCAGATCTTTCCCACAGGATAAATAAAACTGGAAATGCTAAATGTTCTAAATTGGGCAGTTATGCAGGAGTCAAATAGATAGCTTGACATTTGATTCACTGCACTGAGCACTTGATTTCCATGACTTTCTTCCTTATTTATCATTTTTATATTGATGTCCAAGGAAAAAAATTCATTTCCCTTTCATTTCAATTCTTATTTTGGTTTGCCTTGACCCTCAGGTTTTTTATTAGTTTTGGCACAACATGATACAGATATTTTAAATTTAGTTCATCCCTTTCTGCATTAAAGATTCCATCCATCATGGTACATTTTTAAGGAAAGTGTGACTAAAAATATTAGTGATAGCACAGATGGCTCTATCTCATTGGCATCCCCCTCAGTGTCCTTTTGCTCTAGGTCCTATGATACTTTTGATGCACATGAACTTAATATTGTTGAGAGAAAATTGGTTTTCCACAAAGTCCAATGAGTCATTGTTCTGTACGCTAAAAGAAAGATGACTAGGCTTTCACATGTATCTGTGGTTAAGAGGTAAAAATCTTTAAACCCTCTAAGGAGAGAACCAGATTCCATGGTGACCTTGACGAGGTAGAGATACACTGAGAAATACTGACCAAAGCTGTCTTACAGTTGTTCCTACTCATCTCATCACAACAGGTCACCTCCCCTTGTCCCCATCCACCCCACCCCCCAACAAAAGAGTCCAAAACTTTTCTGTTTTTTGCTTCATCGTTCACAAAAAAGTTGGGGCAGAGTGGGAAATGAAGAATAGTGATGATTGCTGGAGTTGTTTTATCAGCAAGTTGGCTAAATGCTTTAAAATGTTTAATGGTGTGAAGGGCCTCAAATAGAAAGCTTTTTACACAGCTCTTGCAAATAAAAGTACATACCAAGTTTTATTTCTGAACAATATACTTCTATGAACATACATAAGAATATTGTTGGTTTTTTCATTTAGACGTGAGCTTGAATCATGAGATCAGAGGCTTGTAGATTTATATTTGAAAGGGGCATTAAGTGACTTGCCCAAGTTATTAAGTGGTAGAACTGGATTTGAACCTCAGTCTTCTAGTTACATTTCCCATTTCACCATAATAATAAAAGGCAACAAACTCTTGTGGAGGAAAACAAGGTGAAGTATAATTGAAGTGGTTGAAATGGTCCATTAAGTGGCACAGTAGATAGAATGCTGGGCCTGGAGTTGGGAAGACATGAATTCATATTTGGCCTCAGATACTTACTAGCTGTGTGACCCTGGGCAAGGTTGCACCCTGTTTGCCTCAGTTTCCTCATCTGTAAAATGAGCTGGAGAAGGAAATGACAAACCACTCAAGTATCTTTGCCAATAAAATCCAAATAGGGTCCTGGAGAGTTGGACACAACTGAAACAATTTAATGACAACAACAACACAATTGAAACATCAGTTTTGACTTGACTTTAGAACTCTGAATTCAAATTTTATTATTATTCAAGAGTTTGTACCACTATTGTATGCTTACTTATTATATTCCATTTATCTTTTTTTTCATTAAAAAAATTCCGAACTTAATAAATATCAACCACAGTGAACACTTCCATGTACTCAGTAGAACAGAGGGGGTTGTATGTGAAACTGTGTAATCTATTATCACATTCTATTTTGTATAAGTTATTTAATTGTGTGCTATCTTCTTGATAGATGATAAGCTCCTTGAGGGTAAGGACCATGTCCTGTTGATCTCTGTATCTTCAGATTCATGCATATACTAGCCCCTCAATCAATGTTTATTGAATTGATGAAGAGTGAAGACTCTAAGGCATATATGAACTATTAAGATTACCTTAATTGCAGACTTCAGAATCTAGAGTCACAAAAGAAAGTAACCATCCCCAGAGTGCCTCATTCTAATTAAAAAAGGAACTTCCCTGGGAAATGGCTGTCTGCCAAAGGCATCTAGGAAACACCTGGGTTCCCCAAAGAGAGAAGAAATGCATACCTTTTATTAAATTGAATAATTTGAGGTTACAATGTAGAATATTCCCGTTAGAAAAAAAGTCATGAAGTTGAAGACATGCAGGGGTCTTCTTTCTTCTGCTAGAAACTTTAAGAAATACAGAAACCTCGCTTTTGCTGACTTGCAAGTGGAAAATAGATCAGCAGTACACAGCTTAATGTGTTTCAACAAATCCCTGATGAGAAGCAGTTACAGAGCCTAAGATTTGAACTCTCCCACTCAATTGGCTGGTGGCCCAGATTATAGCATCCCAACCAAATAATGACAAGCCTCCCTAACTCTTAGAACATCCAGGCAAGGATATTTACAACTAAATTCCTTCATGACCTTTGAAAAGCCCTCTCAAAGGGGTAATCAGGGAACTTTAAAAATCCTCTTTTTTTTTGGTCAGATGCTTTGTTGGCATCATGGAAGATCTAACACATTGCTTAGCATGACAACAACAAATAGCACAGAGGACAAAATGGTCACTTTCTGAGAACCTTAGTCTCTACAAGAAAGGTGTTTTATGCCAGAATAGATGATAAACATTTTAAAGTGGGAGACTGATTTTAATATGATTGTTCCAAAACCATACATGAGTGCAAATTCTTGGTCCTTTTGTGTTTTCTTTTTCTGTCTTTGTTCATGGAGCAGAAGCAATTCATAGAGCCATGAAATGGATATTTTCATATCCAGAAGTTCTACACTTTCCTCTGGATTTAAAAATTCTTGGCTTGGCATCTTCAACTGTTTACCACTGTGGTCTCCAGCATGCTCACCTGTTCCTGACACTTCAAAATTTTTCCATTAAGGAAGAAATGTAAGACTAGCCCCAAATCAAGAGCTCTCACAAGGACTGTGACATTGGATCATTAAAGCAGTTTTACTAAGCAGATGCTATTAGGTCATTTCTGAAAATGCTACTACTAATAAAAAGCACTTATGTAGCACTTATAGTTTACAAAGAGTTTTACATACATCCTCTCATTTGGTTCTCACAATTTCCTTGTTATATGGACAGTGGATATGTCATTATCCCTATCATACAGATGAAGAAACTGAGGCATAGAATGGTTCAATGACTTGCCAAAGATCAGAGAGTTAGGTGAGCAGAAGAGTTAGCATTCAATCCTAGGACTTTTGATTCCAGATTTGGAATAAAAATGCATCAAATATGGAAATGAATATAAATGTCAGGGAGAAGGCATTCACCATTCACTCCCTTTATCCTCTGCATACTGGATTTTCCCAGGGTAATGTCGCTGAAAAGTATATTTTTATCTCAAACTTGTCAAAGTCTGAAACTTGACATGTGGCTTTGATTTCAAAGGGGAAATATCTTCCTACTGTTATGAATCAAAGAACATAATGTTTTCAGAGATGCTCTGATTGCAGTGTTCTTAGAGGAGGGCAGTGTTGTCTAGTGGATAGAGCACTGGACTCGAAACCAGAAAGAGTTCATTCAACCCCTGCCTCAGCCATCTATGTCACCATAGACAAGTCATTTAACTTTTTGGAGCCTTGGTTTTCTTGTTTGTTAAGTGAGTCTAATAATAGTACCTATTTCACAGGGTTCTTGTGAGAGTCAATTGAGGCAATGCATATCAAATGCTATAGAAATGTTAGATATGATGATGAAGCATGCTTTACATTATGCTATAGGTTCCTTCTTGTTCAATTTTATCAAGAAGGAGTAAGCTAACATGCTTTACATATATTATAAATATATATGTATCACACAAATGTATATTATACATATTAGATAGTTATGTGATAGATATTTGCAAGGGCTAAGATATTGAGTTAGGGGTTTTTGTAATGAAGATCCCATGATTAGTCAATAGCTTTGTTTCCTCATGAAGTTTTAATAAATTCCTAAAGAAAGCTAACACATTATTTTCAGTTCTGCCAGAAGCTAGATGTATGAATATGAACAAATCACTTAAAACTCCCAAGTCTCAGTTTCTTCATTTTTTAAAGTGAAGAAATTGGTCTTGATGACTACTGGGGTTCCTTCTAGCTCTCTGTCTATGATACTCTTAAATAGTGTTAAAAAGAGAATGCGACCTGATACAAGGACTTCTGGGGGCAGAGCCAAGATGGTGGAGAGAAGCTAGGAACATTCCCGAGCTTTCCCGTATTTCCCTCAAAAACAACATTAAACCAAGCCTCTAAACAGATTCTGGAACTACAGAACCTACAAAAAGAGAGACAAAATCCTGCTACATGAGAAAATTTAGAAGACCAGAAAAGGTCTGTCTCACCTGGGGTAAAAGGGGAGGGTGGCTCACCTCAGCAAAGCTCAGCTCAGTGTGGCTTAGCACCACTCATCTCAGCTGGCAGATCACCTCAGCAAAGCTCCACTCAGTGGCAGCTCAACACTGTTGCAACTCGACACAGCTGAGAGTGGGGCAGCTGAGAGCAATAAGAAGCTTGCAACCATGAACCCTGTGCCCCAGGAGCAGACTTCAACTTGATAAGTTTAAAAATAGCCTACAGGGGCAGCTACGTGGCACAGTGGATAGAGCACCGGCCCTGGATTCAGGAGTACCTGAGTTCAAATCCCGCCTCAGACACTTAACACTTACTAGTTGTGTGGCCCTGGGCAAGTCACTTAACCCCAATTTCCCCACCAAAAAAAAATAGCCTACAACATGAGCAAGAAACCAAAAAGGACCCTTACCATTGACAACTTCTATGGTAAAAGGGAAGACCAAAATTCAATCACAGATGAGTTAGTCAAAATGCCCACAAGTGAAGACTCAAGAGGGAAGATGATCTTGTCTCAAGACCAAAAAGCCATCTTTGAAGAGCTCAAAAAGGCTTTAAAAAATCAAATAAGAGAGGTAGAAGAAAAAATGGATAAAGAAATAAGAGAAATGAGAGTTACACTGCAAAAAGAAGCACAAAAAAAGACTGAGGAAAACAATTCCTTAAAAAATACAATTGGCCAAATGAGAGAAAAAATTAGCCAAACAGAAAAAGAAGTGCAAAAGCTTACTGTGGAAAATAAGGCCTTAAAAATTAAAATTGAGCAGATGGAAGTGGATAACTCCATGAGAAAACAAGAATCTGACGAGCAGAATCAAAAGACTAAAAAAATAGAAGAAAATGTGAAATACCTCATTGGAAAAACAACTGACCTGGAAAATAGGTCCAGGAGAGATAATCTGAGAATTATTGGACTACCTGAAAGCCATGATCAAAAAAAGAGTCTAGACACCACATTCCAGGAAATTATTATGGAGAACTGCCCTGAAATTGTAGAATCAGAGGATAAGATTATCATTGAAAGAATCCATCAAACACCTCCTGAAAGAGACCCTAAAAGGAACACTTCAAGTAATATAGTAGCCAAATTCCAGAATTATCAGGTGAAGGAGAAAATACTCCAAGCAGCCAGAAAGAAACCATTTAAATACCATGGAGCCACAGTCAGGATTGCACAGGACCTGGCAGCTTCAACATTAAAGGATGGCAGTGCTTGGAATATGATATAAAGGAAGGCAAAGGAGATTGGATTACAACCCAGGTTCAACTACCCAGAAAAACTGATCTTTCTCTTTCAGAGGAAAATATGGACATTCAATGAACTAGGAGACTTCCAAGGCTTCCTGAGAAAAAGACCAAAAATGAACAGAAAATTTGATCTCCAAATACAAGACTCTAGAGAAATATAAAGAGGTAAACAAGGGGGAGAAAAGGGTTGTTCAATGATGTTAAACTGCTTGAGTCCATATGAGGGAGCATAATACTTTTAACTCTTGGGATCTGTATCTCTGTAAAGGTATTGTTATTAAATCAACTTTGATGTGATGATATAAAGAAACTTAAGGGACAAAATAAAAGAAGACTAGGGGGAGGGGAGAAAGGGAGAGGTGGAATGGGGTTAATTATATCATAGGAAGAGGCACAAAAAGAACCCATTACAACAGAGGGAAAGAAGGGAGGGGTGGGCATTGTTGCAACCTTACTCTCATCAGACTTGGTTCAGGGAGGGAATAAAATACACTTCCATTTGTATAAAGAAATTTATCTTACTCTTTAAGGAAACAAAAGGGGAAGGGGAAAAAGGGTGGTATTGATAGAAGAGAGGGCACAAGTGGGGGAAAAGGGGGCAAGAAAAAGAAGGGCAGCTGATAAAAGGGAGGGCATATTGAGGGAGGCAGTGATCAGAAGCAAAACACTGGTCAAGTGGAATAGGGGGAAAGAAGGGGGAAAAAGAGTACAAAGGGGAAAAGAAGATGGAGGGAAATAAACAGTTAATAATTTTAACTGTGAATGTGAATGGGATGAACTCTCCCATAAAATAGAAGCGAATTGCAGAGTGGATTAAAACCCAGAATCCTACAATATGCTGTTTACAAGAAACACATTTGAAGCAGAGAGATATACACAGAGTAAAGGTAAAAGGCTGGAGCAGAATATATTATGCCTCAGCTAAAGTAAAAAAGGCAGGGGTAGCAATCCTTATCTCAGACAAAGCAAAGGCAAAAATAGATCTAATTAAAAGAAGTAAGGAAGGAAACTACATCTTGCTAAAAGGCACTATAGATAATAAAGTAATATCAATATTAAACATGTATGCATCAAGTGGTATCGCATCCAAATTCTTAGAAAAGTTAAATGAGTTACAAGAGGAAATAGACAGTAAAACTATACTAGTGGGGGATCTGAATCTTCCCCTCTCAGAATTAGATAAATCTAGCCACAAAATAAATAAGAAAGAAGTGAAAGCAGTGAATAGAATACTAGAAAAGTTAGACATGATAGATGTCTGGAGAAAACTGAATGGAGATAGAAAGGAATATACCTTTTTCTCAGCAGTACATGGCGCATTTTCAAAAATTGACCATGTATTAGGGCACAAAAACATCATAGTCAAATGTAGAAAGGCAGAAATAGCAAATGCATCCTTCTCAGATGATGATGCAATAAAAATTTCATGTAATAAAGAGCCATGGAAAGGTAGACGGAAAATCAACTGGAAACTAAATAATTTCATTCTAAAGAATGAGTGGGTCAAACAACAAATCATAGAAACAATCAATAATTTTATCCAAGAGAATGACAATAATGAGACAACATCTATGGGATGCAGCCAAAGCAGTGCTTAGGGGACATTTTATAGCTCTAACTGTTTACATGAATAAAAAAGAGAAAGAGGAGATTAATGCATTGGGCATGCAACTTAAAAAGCTAGAAAAAGAACAAATTAGAAATCCCCAATTAAATACTAAATTAGAAATCCTGAAAATTAAAGGAGAAATTAATAAAATTGAAAGCAAGAAAAGTATAGAATTAATCAATGAAACAAAGAACTGGTTTTATGAAAAAACCAATAAAATAGATAAACCACTGGTTAATTTGATTTAAAAAAAGAAACAAAAACCCCAAATTACCAGTATCAAAAATTAAAAAGGTGATCTTACCACCAATGAAGTGGAAATTAAAACAATAATTAGGAACTGTTTTGCCCAACTGTATGCCAATAAATTTAACAATCTAAATGAAATGGATAAATATTTATAAAATACAAACTACCCAGGTTAACTGAAGAGGAAATAAATTCCTTATAAATTGCCCATATTAGAAAAAGAAATTGAACAAGCCATTAATGAACTCCCTAAGAAAAAATCCCCAGGGCCAGATGGGTTCACAGGTGAATTTTACCAAACATTTAAAGAATAATTAATTCCAATATTATACAAATTATTTGGAAAAATAGGTGAAGAAGGAGTTCTACCAAATTCGTTTTATGACACAAATATGGTGGAGATACCAAAACCAGGCAAAGCAAAAACAGAGAAAGAAAATTACAGACCAATTTCCCTAATGAATATTGATGCTAAAATCTTAAATAAGATATTAGCAAGGAGATTACAGCAAGTAATCACCAGGATAATACACTATGACCAGGTGGGATTTATACCAGGAATGTAGGGCTGGTTCAACATTAAGAAAACTATCAACATAATCAACCATATCAATAATAAAACTAACCAAAATCATATGATTATCTCAATGGATGCAGAGAAAGCTTTTGACAAAATACAGCACCCATTCCTAATAAAAATGCTAGAGAGCTTAGGAATAGGTGGAGCTTTCCTTCAAATAATAAGCAGTATCTACCTAAAACCATCAGCAAGTATTATATGTAATGGAGATAAATTAGAGGCCTTCCCAATAAGATCAGGGGTGAAACAGGGATGTCCATTATCACTCCTATTATTTAATATTGTACTAGAAATGTTAGCTTTAGCAATCAGAGAAGAAAAAGGAATTAAAGGAATTAGAACAGGCAAGGAGGAAACAAAACTATCACTCTTTGCAGATGATATGATGGTATACATAGAGAATCCTAGAGAATCAACTCAAAAATTACTGGAAACAATTAACAACTTTAGCAAAGTAGCAGGATATAAAATAAATTCACATAAATCATCAGCATTTCTATACATGACCAACAAAGTCCAGCAGCAAGAGATAGAAAAAGAAATTCCATTTAAAGTAACAGTAGATAATATAAAATATTTGGGAGTTTACTTGCCAAGACAAACCCAGGAACTCTATGAACACAATTACCAAACACTTTTCAAACAAATCAAATCAGATCTAAAAAATTGGAAAAATATCAATTGCTCATGGATAGGCCGAGCTAATATAATAAAAATGACAATTCTACCTAAATTAATGTACTTATTCAGTGCCATACCAATCAGACTACCTAAAAATAATTTTATAGAGCTAGAAAAAATAATAACAAAATTCATCTGGAAAAACAAAAAGTCAAAAATATCAAGGGAAATAATGAAAGAAATGCACAGGAAGGTGGGTTAGCTGTACCAAATCTGGAGCTCTACTATAAAGCGGCAGTCATCAAAACTATCTGGTACTGACTAAGAAATAGAGTGGAGGACCAATGGAATAGGCTAGGCACAGGAGACACAGTAGTAAATGACATTAGTAATGTACTTTTTGATAAACCCAAAGACCCCAGCTTCTGGGATAGGAATTCAGTATTTGACAAAAATTGCTGGGAAAACTGGAAGACAGTATGGCAGAAATTAGGCATAGACCAACATCTGACACCTTATACTAAAATAAGGTCAAAATGGGTACATGATTTAGACATAAGAGGTGATACCAGAGAGGAAAGGGAGGGGAGGGAGGGAGAAAAATCTGAAATTGGAAAGCTTGTATAAACAAAAGTTGACAACTATCTTTACATGTAATGGGAAAAAAATACTTTATTAATAAAAAAAAGAGGTGATACCATAGGTAAATTAGAAGAAAAAGGAATAGTCTACCTTTCAGATCTTTGGAAAGGAGAGCAGTTTATGACCAAACAAGAGAGAATATTATGAAATGAAAAATGGATGACCTTGATTACATTAAATTAAAAAGGTTTTGTACAAACAGAAGTAATACATCCAAAATTAGAAGGGATGCAGATAGCTGGGAAACAATCTTTATGGCCAGTACCTCTGATAAAGGCCTCATTTCTAAAATATATAGGGAACTAAATCAAATTTATATGAATCCAAGTCATTCCCCAATTGAGAAATGGTCAAAGGATATGAACAGGCAGTTTTCTGATGAAGAAATCAAAGCTATCTATTCCCATATGAAAAAAATGTTCTAAATCACTATTGATTAGAGAGATGCAAATTAAAACAACTCTAAGGTACCACCTGACACCTATCAGATTGGCTAATATGACAAAAAAGGAAAATAATAAATGTTGGAGAAGCTGTAGGAAAATTGGAACACTAATGCATCGTTGGTGGAGCTATGAACTGATCCAACCATTCTGGAGAGCAATTTGGAATTATGCCCAAAGAGCTATAAAGCTGTGCATACCCTTTGACACAGCAATACCACTCTTGGGTCTTTTCCCCAAAGAGATCATAAAAAAGGGAAAAGGACCCACATGTACAAAAATATTTATAGCTGCTCTTTTTGTGATGGCAAGGAATTGGATATCGAGGGGATGTCCATCAATTGGGGAATGGCTGAACAAGTTGTGGTATATGAATGTAATGGAATTCTATTGTGCTGTAAGAAACGATGAGCAGGTAGAGTTCAGAGAAACCTGGAAGGACTTGCATGAACTGATGATAAGTGAGATGAGCAGAACCAGAAGAACATTATACACAGTATCATCAACATTATGTGTTGATTAACTGTGATAGATAAGATTCTTCTCACCAATCCAACGGAACAAGAATGTTCCAAAGGACTCATGATGGAAAAGGCTCTCCAAATCCAGGGGGAAAAAAGGAACTGTGGAATATGGATGCTGAGTGGACCATACTATTTCTTTTGTTTTTGATGTTGTTGGTTTTCTGATTTCAGGTTTTTCCTTTGTGCTCTGATCCTTCTCATATAACATGACTAATGCAGAAATGTGTTTAATGTTATTATGTATATATAACCTATATCAGATTGCCTGCTGTCTAGGGGAGGGGGGAAGGAGGGGAGGGAGGGAGAAAAATTTGAAGTTGGAAATTTTATATAAACAAATCTTGAAAACTATTTCTACATGTAACTGGAAAATAATAAAATACTTTTATTTAAAAAAATAGAATGCTCAGATATTTATTATCTGGGTCTGAGTTTGCATCAGAAGAAAGTAAGTGTGCAAAGCCCTATTATGCACTGTAATTATTATGATTTAAGTATGAACACCATTAGAATAATGTATTCACTTCATTTCTTTAAGTGTTCAAAGACAGGAATTGCATTTTATTTTTTAAAGTTTATTAATGATTATTGTTTTTACATGATAGTCATTTCTGGATATCCCCATACCATATCCCCACCTCATATACAACCCAATGAGACTACACTTATAATAAGGAAAATAGCTATCAAGTAAAAACTTTCTTATACACTAGTCTCATCCAGTAAGGCATAGATATAGCTGGGCCTAGAGTCAGGAAGCCCTGAGTTCAAATCTGACCTCAACTACTTACTAGCTATGTGATCCTGAGCAAATCACTTAACCTCTGTTTGCCTTAATGTACCAGAGAAGGAAATTGCAAACCACTCCAGTATCTTTGCCAAAAAAATTTCATGGACAGTATTGGCGTGCTATGCTATGCTATGCTATGCTATGATATGCTATGATATGATATGATATGACAGATATGACTGAACAACAACAACAGCTGATCTTGGGAGCATTCTATAATCTATGAAAATTCCTATAAATTCCTAGCCTGGTATGGTGGCATATACCTATGAACCCTGTTTCTGGCTGAGTCTAAGGGTGGTGGATTACTTTCATTTGGGAGTTCTGAGCTGCAATAGGTTTAAAGATAAAGATGAGTATCTACATTAAGTCTGACACCAATATAATAAACCCTCAGAGAGCAGGGGACCATTAGGCTGCCTAAGATTGGCACCACTTCAGCAAAAGGAAGGAGTGACATTTACTTGTCTCTTCTCTGGAGCCATGATTGATTGCTACAAGTACATAGCTTTCCAATTTATTTTAGTGGATTAAAAAAATTATACTATTACAGTTAAAGTATATATTTCTCTTGCTTCTGCTTTCTTTACTATATATCAGTTCATATAAATCTTCCAATATTTCTTTGAATTCCTCAAATTTGCCTTTTTTTAAAAAGTGTAATAATATTCTATTGCATTCATATGTTACAATTTATTGTCATTTCTCAATTAATGGACATATACTTTGTTTCCAGTTCTTCGCTACTTTGAAAAGTTATACTATGAATATAATGGCATATTTTTTCCTTTCCTTTTCTCCACCCCCATCCCCTTTCTTTTATTTCTTTGGAATGTATAATCAGCAGTGGATTCAAAGAATATAAAGTTTAATGCTTCATTACACATAATGGCAAATAGTTTTCCAAAATCATTGGACAAATTCATAGTTCCATTAAAATGTGTTAAAGTACCTGTCTTCTCATAGCTCCTCTTAAATTGCATATTTTTATCTTTAACCAAATTGGACAATTAGTGAATTTAGCTTAAAAGTTAATGTTTCCTGTGTAGCTGGAGCAGTTTACAATCTTTTAAAACTGCCAAACTGGGACACTCTCTCTTTCCCATGGCATCCAGAGAGGATAAAGAACCAAATTCATCCAGAGCATGAACACTGTGAACAGACCTGATGAGACTGGCCCTGAAAATTAGACTTGAGGTTGTGTTTTGGTTTGTTTCATTTCTTCTTGAAGTTCTAGGTGAAGAAATCCCCACTGGATCTGGGAACTTGAGCCAAGGTGACTTTGGAGCCTGGATTCCAGGCTAGATGCTACAGCCAGCTCAGCAGGGAAGCCCTGGAAAGGCAAGGTGACTGGGACTCAAGTTCAAAGGGGACTTTATACTTGGAAATTGCATCTGTGCTAGGAACTGAGCTAAACCGAATCTAATCGTCTACTCCTCCTAAGAACATGAGGTGGGGCAGGGGGAGAAAAGGAATGATGACCCAAGTGTTGGAGGGAATGTCTGTATGTTTATTCTTTTTTAAAAATTTAAAAGTTTTTTTTTTTGGTGAGGCAATTGGGGTTAAGTGACTTGCCCAGGGTCACACAGCTAGTAAGTGTTAAGTGTCTGAGACCGCATTTGAACTCAGGTCCTCCTGACTCCAGGGCCGGTGCTCTATCCATTGTGCCACCTAGCTGCCCTTGTATGTTTATTCTTGCTGGTTGTTGTCCTTCATACTCAAAGAGGACCAAAACAACATTACTATTTTGGGATCAGTATACAGTGTGTCTGACTGTGGCTGATCAGACTAATGCAAGCTCAGAAGGCTCTACCACAGATCAGGCACAAATAGTCCATAGAACATTTGGAGTGGAGATGTCTTTAAATTTGTACATCACATCATTCTTTTGAGATATTGCCATTCTGCTTTGCTTATAGAGCACAGCACTTTCTTTGATGAATGCATGCCATGCTGGGCAGAACTGTGCCAGTGTCTCCCATGTTTCATAGTTGACTCTAAAGTTCTTCAGAGAGAACTTGATGGTGTACTTGTATCACTTCTTCTGAACTTTATGTGAGCGCTTCCCTTGTGTGAGTTCTCTGTAAAATAATCTTTTAGGCAGGTGAATGTTTGGCATATAAACAAGGTGGCCAGCCCATTGGAGTTGTGCTCTTTATAGTAGAGTTTGAATGCTTGGCAGTTTGGCTTAAGAAAAGACCTTAGTGGGGCAGCTAGGTGGCATAGTGGATAGAGCACTGGACCTGCATTCAGGAGGACCTGAGTTCAAATCCGGCCTCAGACACTTTACACTTACTAGCTGTGTGACCCTAGGCAAGTCACTTAACCCCAATTGCCTCACACACACAGAAAGAAAGAAAGAAAGAAAGAAAGAAAGAAAGAAAGAAAGAAAGAAAGAAAGAAAGAAAGAAAGAAAGAAAGAAAGAAAGAAAGAAAGAAAGAAGGAAACAGAAAAGACCTCAGTTCTGGTACCTTATTTTGCCAGGTGATCTTCAGAATCTTTCTAAGACAATTCAAATGGAAGTGATTCAGTTGGTATACTGTCTACGTTTCACAGACACACAACAATGGGGTTGTATAATTATACCTTTGAAGTAAATATTCAATTGTAAAAGCTTAAAAATAAAGGAGTACCCCTTCCTAGTTTAGCAGTATGAGGAGTAGCCTGAGATAGTTGTTTGTTCTGCATTTTCAATGACGTCGTGACCTGCAGTGAATTAGATTTAAATGAGGGCTGTGCAAAGTCACCAGCCTCACTGTCTCCTCCAGAGCCATCTGGGTCCAATGAGGAGATATACATCAAGACAACTGGAGATGGCTCTGGATGGTTTTTTGAGGCAATCAGGGTTAAGTGACTTGCTCAGGTCACATAACTAGTAAGAGTCAAGTGTCTGAGGGTGGATTTGAACTCAAATCCTCCCAAGTCCAGGGCCAGTGCTGCATCCATTGTGCTACCTAGCTGTCCCAATCTGAGGTAATAGGAAAAACCCTGAAGCTAAAATTGGAAGTCAGAAGGTTTTTAACCCTTCTGAACTTTAGTTTCTTAATTTGGGAAACAAGGTAATAGTGCCCCTCCTTCCCTCGTCTACTGATTTTACAGGGTCTTTTTAAAGATCCAATGAGATGTACCAATGAAATACATTGAGCATATAATGACATATTTATAGTAGCATTTTTTGTTGTAGCAAAAGCTGGGAACAAAGTACATGCTCATTAATTGGAGAATGACTAAATAAATGGAACATTACCACACTGTAAGAAATGATAAATATGACGCCATCAGAAAAAAGTATAGGGAGACTAACTTAAAGAAGTTGAAGGAAGCTGAACCAGGAAAATAATATACATACTATGACATCAGAAATGTAAATGGAAGGAACCCCAAACCCCAAACTGAATACTGTCTAATTATAATGAATAATCTTGGGTAGCTAGGTGGCCAAGTGGATAGAGCAATGGCCCTGGATTCAGGAGTACCTGAGTTCAAATCCAGCCTCAGACCCTTGACACTTACTAGCTGTGTGACCCTGGGCAAGCCACTTAAACCCAACTGCCTCACCAATAAATAAATAAATAGATAGATAGATAGGTAAACAAACAAACAAATAAATAAATAAAATGAATAATCTTGGTCTTGGAGAAGAATTGGAAAATGTACTTCTCTTCCTTTCCTTAAAGAGGCAGGAGACTATGGAAGGAAAATATTGCACATACAGGGGCCACATTTTGGTTAATTTGTCTCAGCTGCTTTTTGTCCTTTTTCCTTTTGAATCCTTGTCACAAAGGATGTCTGTAAAAACAAAAGGTATAAAAAAATAAGATAGAACTTTGTTTAACAAAGACCAAATGAGATTATTTATGTGAACAAGCACTATAAACTACAAATGCTATGCAAATGTTGTAAGATTATATACTAATGGGGGCTGCTAGGTGGTACAGTGGATAAAGCACCAACCTTGGATTCAGGAGTACCTGAGTTCAAATCCAGCCTCAGACACTTGACACTAGCTGTGTGACCCTGGGCAAGTCACTTAACCCTTATTGCCCCACAAAAAAAGATTATATACTAACATAGATTGTACATGAGAAAACTATGTCCATATTTCTTAGCCCACATCCATTTTTATACTCTGTTCTCAACATGTTACTGACTGAAATCTTCTGATACTCTGCTGAATGAAAGCACAGCTTCCATGTTAAATATCTCGTGTAATAAAACAATCCAACTGTGCTCTGGAGGAGGCTTCTGTTTCATATGATGCATCTGAGTGGTATGAGCAGCCTCTAGGGTTATGTAGGACTTTCCCAGATCCAGTCTGCCTAGCTATTCTGAATTTCTATTGTTTCTGTAACAGGTTTCACTATCTTTCCTTTAAAAACTGAAGGAACAGGCAAGATGGCAGTTAAATGCAATTATTTTGAATGCCAAGGAATTCTGCTCTCCATGACACATTGTTATTTGTTCTGTGGTATTGAGTTGCAGGGGCAGCTAGGTGGCACAATGGTTAGAGTGCTGGGACTGAAGTCAGAAAGACTCATCTTCCTGAGTTCAAATCTGGCCTCTGACACTTACTACCTATATGACCCTGGGCAAGTCACTTAACCCTGTTTGCCTCAGTTCCCCATCTATAAAATGAGCTAGAGAAGGAAATGGCAAACTACTCTAGTATCTTTGCCAAGAAAATCCCAAATGGGATCACAAAGAGATAGAAACAACTGAAAAGAGTGAATAACAAAAATTAAGTTGCAGAGGTTAAATATGAAAAAGCAAAGTTTCTACAGACAGCAACATATAGGAGATGAAACCTCAAGACTTTGCCCATGATATGTAAGTGCCTTGTTTAGACTCTGTATAATCTCATTTGTTACCACAATAATTTGGTGAGATAGCTAGTTCAAGTAGTTTTATTCTAATTTTACAGAAGAAGATACTGAGGGTCAGAGAGGTCAATTGTCTTGCCTGAAGTTATGGTCTTAGTAACTGGTAGAATGAGGATTTTAATTAAGGTCTCCTAAATTAGTCCATTGCCCTTTCTACTACAGTACAGGACATTAGCTATACTACTATTCTAGTTCCTCTGAAGAGGGATACGGAATGGTAACATTTTGGAGCAAACATTGGCTACAAAATAACTTTAAATAACTTGGAAATTCAAGGTATGAACCCACAGGAAAAGGCCTTCTAACACCCCCCCCTCCCAGTTTTCCCTTCCCCTTCTATTACCATTCTACTATATAAGAATCTAACAAAATGGAGAGAATCCTTTTATATACTTTCTTGATTTTTCATAGCCCTCTATTTCCCTTCTGGAATTATGGTCATTATAAGGCAAATAAAACCCAAACTTAATTCTGATGGATGACCTGAGGTGCTCTCCCAGGCCTCATTATTCCATTTTAAGTGTACCAGCCGGGAGTTCATTCTAAGACATTCTCCTTCAAAATTCACTTTCTCCTTCTGTTTCAGTGTACAGAGAAATCATAATCCTAATGCTCATGGCAACACAGGCTGTTTCCATGAAAGTCATTGTGACATGACAGATTTTGATTTTATGCAAGACCAAGCAGCAGATGAGAGGATTACTAAGGGTAGACCCCTAACTTCAAATATAGATATGGCATAATGATATTAGTAAATGAGAAGGGCTTAAGTATTTTTAAAGTACCCCCAAAATGTAGGTTTCTGCCTAAATAAGATGGGAGGGAGGTAAAGGGAATAAACCTGTGATTTCATTGTTACAGGGAACTCTTGGGTGAGGTAACTCCCTCTATCAATGGATGTCAGCACCTTCTGCCCAATTTATAATTGTAGAGAGTTGCCTAGAAGATAAAGAGTTCAAGTTACTTGCTTAAGGTGAGACAGTCAGTATTGGTGAGACAATAGACACATACCCAAGATCTTCTTGACTCCAGGGCTTTCAATAGAAACTTTTTGATAGAAACTCTGCCTGTTTTCTGACAAAACACTAATATTTCTACTGCTGCTGCTGCTGCTGCTATTACTACTAGTGCTATCAATAATAGCTAGCATTTATTGAAATTTGCAAAGAACTTTATAAATATTATCTTATTTTTTCTTCACAACAATTCTGGGGAATAGGTGCCATTATTATTCCCATTTGATGAATGAGGAAAATGAAGCAGATAAAGTGATTTAGTGTCTGAGGCTGGATTTGAGCTTAGGTCTTCCCAAACTCAAATCCAGCTATCTACTGTATCACTTAACTAGTTCAAAAATATTATTTCAAAATAATTTCCTTCCTTAGTACTTTCTTCTTGCTCGCTCTTTCTCATGTGCATATGCATGCATGCACACACACACACACACACACACACACACACACACACACACACAAATACAAGGAAAATTAGGAGAGGCAGTGAGTAGCTAAACATAAGACTGACAAGTCATTCCCTAATTGAGAAATGGACAAAAGATATGAACAGGCAGTTTTCAGATGAAGAAATTAAAGCTATCAATTGTCATATGAAAAAATGTTCTAAATCCCTATTGATCAGAGAAATGCAAATTAAAACAACTCTGATGTAGAGATACCACTGCACACCTATCAGATTGGTTGCTATGACAAAAAAAGGAAAATGATAAATGTTGGAGAAGATGTGGGAAAATTTGGAACACTGATACATTGTTGGTGGAGTTGTGAAGTGATCCAACCACTCTGGAGAACAATTTGGAACTATGCCCAAGAGCTATAAAACTGTGAATACCCCCTGACCTTGCAATACCACTGCTGGGTCTGTATTCTAAAGAGATCATTAAAAAAGGAAAAGGACCCACATGTACAAAAATATTTATAGCAGCTCTTTTTGTGGTGGCAAAGAATTGGAAATTGAGGGGATGCCTACCAATAGGGAAATGGATGAACTAGTTGTGGTATATGAATGTGATGGAATACTATTGTGCTGTAATAAATGACAAGCAGGCAGATTATAGAAAAACCTGGAAAGACTTACACAAACTGATGCTGAGTGAAGTAAGCAGAACCAGGAGAGCATTGTATACAGTAACTGCAACATTGTGTGATGATCAACTATGAAGGACTTGGATCTTCTCAGCAATGCAATGATCCAGGGCAATTCCCAGAAGACTTATATTGGAAAATGCTCTCCACATCTAGAAAAAGAACTATGGAGTCTGAATGCAGATTGATGTATACTATTTTCACTTTATTTGTTATTTTTCTTTCTTGTGGTTTTTCTCTTTTTTTCTGATTCTTCTTTTTAAACATGACTAATGGGGCAGCTAGGTGGCGCAGTGGATAGAGCACCAGCCCTGGAGTCAGGAATACCTGAGTTCAAATCCGGCCTCAGACACTTAACACTTACTAGCTGTGTGACCCTGGGCAAGTCACTTAACCCCAATTGCTTCACTAAAATTAAATTTAAAAATTAATTAATTAATTAATTAAACATGACTAATATAGAAATATATGTAACATGATTGTACATATATAACCTATATCTGATTGCTTGCCATCTTGGGAAGGAGGGAGGAAGGGGAGGGAAGGAGAAAAATTTGGAACTCAAAATCTTACAAAAATTAATGTTTAAAAAAACAAAAATAAAGGGCAGCTAGGTGGAGCAGTGGATAGAGCACTGGCCCTGGATTCAGGAGGACCTGAGTTCAAATCCGGCCTCAGACACTTAACAATTACTAGCTGTGTGAACTTAGGCGAGTCACTTAACCCCAATTGCCTCACCAAAAAAAAAAACAACAACAACAACACACAAAAAAACAAAAATAAATGAATGTTAAAAACAATCTTTACATGTAATTGGAAAATAAAATACTACAAAAAAACCCATGAAGCTTCCTCTACTTGGTTAGGGTGTTTGGTGACTGCATAAGTCATCCAGCAAAACTCTCTCACAGAGAGTTAGGATAATTGAATGATGCCCTTTGTCAAAACTCATTGCATCCTCCAATAATAGTAGAATGGATGAAAATGTGGGAAGTAATAATGATAATAAAAATAACAGTAAATTATAAATTGCTAAAAAATTTCTATCAATTGGTGATAAATTTTTTCAAACCTATCTAGGCTGACCCTCAAATAACAGAAATATATACCATTGTGAGGTCCCATACTTAAAGGATTGTAGTACTTGTCAGAGCTTATACTATATGAAATCAATCAATCAACAAGCATTTATTAAGCAAGTACTATGTTCCAGGTTATTGGGGCTACAAAGACAAGAAATGAAGTAAGTTCTCCAGGAGCCTCTATTACATTACAGAAGGATGAAACGCTATGGTAAGTCAGCCAGTTTATTTAGTCAGAACATTTATTTAGTGCCTACTATGTGTCAAACACTAAATGCTATGGATATAAAGGAAGCTCACAATCTAATGGGTGAGACAACATGCAGATAGCTATGTAAAAATCAGCTATATACAAGATAGACTGGAAATGATCAATAGAGGCAAAGGCATGAAAATTAAGAGGGATAAGGAAAAGCTTCTTGTAACAGGTGGGATTTTAGCTGGGATTTGAAGGAAGCCAAGGGAGTGGGGAGGCAGAGATGAGGAAGAAGAGCTTTCCATGTATGGAAGGCAACCAGTGAAAATGTCTGGAGTTGGGAGATGGAATATATTGTTTGAGGAACAACAAGGCAATCACTGAATTGTAGGATGCGTAGCAGGTATGAGGTGTAAGAATATTGGAAAAGTGGAAAGGGACCAGGTCATGAAGGGATTTGACTGTCAAACAGAAGATTTTATATTTGATCCTGGTGGTGATAGGGAGCCACTAGAGTTTATTGAGTGGGTGGAGGGGGAGATCTGCCCTTTAGGAAGATCACTTTGACAGCTGAATAGAGGATGGATTAGAATTCAGAAAGACTTTTGGCAGGTAAGGTCCCAACTTAGTCCTGTTCCTTGGATGGCCAAGTGATTCCTAAAGTCTCTCTTTCTTCTATAAAGGCCAATATATTCTGATGCTGGTTTGGAATCTTGTGTATCTCAGGATCCTAAAATCCAAAAGAGTGACTTGAAGCAGGGAGATGAGAACATAAGTGAAGGAAATCATGAGGCAAGATGCAGAGAGTTTTAGTAAGAAGATTATCACCTGACTCAGCCTGTCTTTCTCAAATGTTGGTTTTTTTGTTGTGACTGAAAGTAATCCTTTTTCACATTCTGTGCCGATGCCTCGGCAGCATCAGGAAGGTCAGCTTTGTATCCTCCGGTGACCAAATCATGAAGGTAAGGCTCTGAGTTCAGACACTAACCCTCCATCTCTCCCTCCCAAGACATGTCTAGACTTTGCCAAGGCTTGTTGCTGTGATGCTGGTGAAATAATTCTACCAATTCTGACATGCCCTTTGGCACTAGCTCTCTTATGCTCTTCTTGAGCCTGTAGTCCCCTAAGTCCATTAAGTATGGGAGGCAGTGTTGATTGAGGGGGTTATAGTTTGAGATCAATGTGAGTCCATTATCATCAAGACAGATGGAACGAAGGGTGAATAATAATAACAGTGACATTTACATGGCACTTTACATATGTTCTCTTATTCAATCCTTATAACTCTGTGAAGTTGATACTGTTATTATCCCCATTTTACAGAAACTGAAGCCCAGAGAAATTGAAGTGATTTGCCCAGAATTACAAGTCAAGTTGAGGTCTTCCTTATTCCAAGTATGGCACTCTGGTCATTTTTCCACCTCTAGCATTGTCATGTCATCATGCAACTTCTAAAGCAGAATTAGAGGGTCTTGGGATCACATGACAATTTCCCCTCAAGGTAGGTAGTAGTTTATAGAATCTGTTCATGGAAGAATGGTAATAATCTTTTTTTTCTTTTCTTTTCTTTTTGCGGGGCAATGAGGGTTGAGTAACTTGCCCAAGGTCACACAGCTAGTAAGTATCAAGTGTCTGAGGCCAGATTTGAACTCAGGTCTTCCTGAATGCAGGTCCAGTGCTTTATCCACTATGCCACCTAGGTGCCCCCAGTAATAATATTTTTAAGGTTAGTACAGCAGTATATCCAAAAAACATCATTCTAGTGGTTAGCTTGTTTTTCTCCCTGCACCTGTATATCCCCCAACTCCCCTGTGTACCCTGAACTCTTTGGGGTGAAATGGCCATCTCCAGGTGGCCACCAAAATGAGGCTATGGGTATCCTCCTCTCAGAAGGGTGACTTGGAGTACCCCTTTCCAGCTGAATAGACCCATATCTCTGTTCTCCCCACACAGCAGCACCCTTATGGGATTTGTACTCTATTTTAGTATTTGTATCTGAGTTGTATATCAGGTCCCCTTCTCTTTTTCACATCCCTCCTCTTCCCAATTGCTTACCAATAAAACTTTGCATTAAAGTGACTCCTATTGTTTTATATGTTATTTTCAGCATCTGAACTCATTAAGGGGTTGTTTTCTTCAACATCTTTGGCTGAACCATAGGACTTCCTTTAAACATAAACCAAGAACCCAGACAAGGACTTAACCTGTTGGTAGTCACATCTGCACTGGGGGGAGCATGGTATTGTGAGTCTAGGCATAGAAAGCAAGGATCAACAAGGAAACGACGTACTCCCATAAGGGACTCCCTTGTGTCAGAGGACTGTCACAAAACAGGAAGGTAATACAAGCCAGTGGGCTACAAAATTTACCACCTGAGTGATGGGAAAGGGGCCTATCATGCTAATAATAGAGCAATTTCTTAGTAATTAGTAGCAGTAATTAGTAATACTAATTAAAGAATAACTAGACCTTATCTCCTGTGCTGAAGGGGTCCCTGGAGGTCTGGTAGCAATTAGTTCTCTGTTTGTGGGATGCTTTGACTGTAATGCAAGTCAGCCAGGGCCTACAACTCACCCAGGTAATCAATAACTATGTGAACTTCAGGGTACAGGTTGAATACAGGCAAAAACGAAGGGCAGAAGCCACATTCACACAAAAAAGCATGTACTCAGTTGATGATTAGACCAAGAAGTATTTTTGTGTATTTGTTTTGAGGTTTTGGGGCCCATAGATATGATTTCATTAGTTTAGGGAAATGCCTTCATCCATTCTTTGCCACTTATAGCATTAGCTAATTACCTGGGCCACTGACAGATGATATAACTTGACCAGGGTCACAAAGCCACCATGTGACTGAGGTGGACCTCACACTCATGTCTTGCTAACTTACCAGCTCTCTATCCATTATGCCACTGCCTCTCTTTGGACCAAGTTATTATAAGAAAATGTCATCATGAGCAGGAGTATGACAAATGTTAGGTGTTACAGAATTGAAGATACTGTTGCTGAGTTTGGTTTGTGCAGAGTCTATCCAACCGTAGGACTAGGGGTGATTTGTCATGGAAATGGAAAATTTGGGGCCATAAATAGTATTCGTCTATAACTGTGAGATAAAGTGAGAAATCTCTATCAGAAGTGATGAGATCATTCCTAGCCGGGTATGGTAGCATATACCTAAAAACCCTGCTTCTGAGTAAGAGTAAGGGTGGTGTATTATTTTAGTTTGGGAGTTCTGAGCTCTAATAGGGCTAAAGATGATTGATTATCTTCACTGAGTTTGGCACCATTATAATAAACCCTCAGGGAGCAGGGTACCACAGGCTGTCTAAGGAGGGGAAAACTGGCCTGGGTCAGAATAATGGAGTAGGTTCAAAGTTTTGTGCTGATCAGTTTTGGGATCAACCCATGAATGGTGACTGTATTTACATTCTGGGTAAGAGAGGAAGGGAAGGGAAGGGAAGGGAAGGGGAATGGAGGGGAGGAGATGGGGAAAAGAAGGAAAGGAAGGGAAAATAAGAAAGAAGGAAAGAAGATAATAAATTACCTCAATAATAGATGGGTGGTCTGAGTCATATGGTCCAGCATGAAAATGTGCCATCTCGGTTAGAGCTTCTGCCACTACCAAGATGGTACCAAATCTCTAACAGAGTGGGAGTAGATCTATGACAAAATCTAGTTCAATGGACATCAGAGAAAATGGGAAATTATCAGGGTTTGCAAGGAAACTGCTAGGTTTTTGCAGGAGTACATACTTTACATGACGAAACATACTGGTAGATACTAAGACATAGTCATGACCACCAAATGTCTTGGGAAAGCATATGTAAGGTCTTGAACAGGCCCCTGTAACCCACTACCAAATTATGATGGCAGAAACAGCACTGTCTATTGAGTTGTGAACAGAGGTGAAAGAACCCATATGAGACTGACATATTCTCAAATGAGGCTGTTGTACTTAATTAGAGCATGAGCAACTGGGTCTGAGAATAGGGGCTCATTCCTGTTTCTGCAAGGTTAACTCCGGTTGGTCAGATTGAGATTTAGTGGCTGCAAAGAGTTTTAATATATGCAAGGACCTGTCAGGGTGCTTCATCTTTTGGGTTTACAAATTCAGATTTTCACAGAGAATGTCTGCAGATTCTGATTGGAAATATAGCTGATACTGAAATTAAGCTTACTGAGAAATATTGCCCAGAAGACCTAATGTTGATTAAGCTACAAGGTAGGCTGAAGATACCCTATGTTCTAGTGTGGCCAATGAGTAGATTCTATGTTCCCTTGAGTTGTTGCCTTTATTTTAAGTAAAGCTCTGGTTGTGAATGATTCCTTCTCTGTAATGATATAATTCTCCACAGAAGCCAACACTTGCTAGTGAAGAGCAACTGCTGGGGATGGAGGAAATGAACAACCTTCTAGGAAAATAGGGAGTAGCATCTGAAATAGGACCCAAGCAAGCAAAAAACAGACATAGGTGAGAAAACTGGAATTCTCCAGAGTGTAAAATTCCATGAGTATAAGACAGAACAGAAAGCAAGGTAAGGGAGTATAGGAGATCAGTATTATGTCAATAGGTAGCACATAGGTAGTGCCTATGTTCTGACAGTCTGATTAAGCCTATGGCCCCAAGGCTGTATCTTATGGAAAGGGGTGGGGCATGCATTACCCATCTCTAGACTGAACTGCTCTTCTATATGACCATAGGTGTGTCTCCTTTTAACCCTGTGATCAGAAAATGTCCAAAACCTTCTTGGTTCTGGGCTGGGTTCCCTCATGAGAGACCTCACTCAAATTTATGGTAACTATCCAGTATATTTCCCAAAACTTCATCTTAGCAGACTGGGTTTGTTAATTGTGTATGCACAGAAAGCACCTCTATATGCCTACACTTAGATGTTCTAAATCATCTTTTTTTTTTAGTTCAGCCCTGTAAAGGGAGATGTTAATTTTTTTTTAGACTTTTATTTTATTTTATTTTTTTACATATAAGGTATTTTATTTTTTCCATTACATGTAAAGATAGTTCTCAACTTTTGTTTATACAAGCTTTACAATTTCAGATTTTTCTCCCTCCCTCCCCCCTCCCCTAGACAGCAGGTAATCTGATATAGGTTATATCTATATATCTATATACATATACATATAGATATATATATACACACACATATATATACACACATAACATTAATCCTATTTCTGCATTAATCCTGTTACAAGAGAAAAAATCAGAGCAGTGATGCAGAACCTCAAAATAGAAAAAAAAAACAACAGCACCCAAAACAAAAGAAATAGTATGGTTCAATTAGCATCTATACTCCACAGTTCTTTTTTTTTTTCTTGGATTTGGAGATCCTATTCTATCATGAGTCCCCTGGAACTCTTCTGTATCACTGCATTGGTGAGAAGAATATAGTCCATCACAGTAGGTCAACACTCAATGTTGATGATACTGTGTACAATGTTCTTCTGGTTCTGCTCATCTCACTCATCATCAGCTCACGTAAGACCCTCCAGGTTTCTCTGAATTCCTCCTTCTCTTCGTTTCTTACAGCACAATAGTATTCCATTGTATTCATATACCACAACTTGTCCAGCCATTCCCCAATTGATGGGCACCCCCTCAACTTCCAATTCCTTGCTACCACGTAAAGAGCAGCTATAAATATTTTTGTACATGTGGGTCCCTTTCCCCCTTCCATGATTTCTTTGGGAAAAAGACCTAAAAGTGGAATTGCTGGGTCAAAGGGTATGCACAGCTTTATCGCCCTTTGGGCATAATTCCAAATTGCTCTCCAGAATGGTTGAATCAGTTCACAGCTCCACCAACAATGCATTAGTGAGATGTTAATTTTTAAAATAGATAATATAAAATGGAGTAACGGGACCTGAAATGATTTGATTCAATTTATTAACTCTTATTAAGTGCCTACTATATGCAGTGGATGCCATTTGAACTTAAAGTTTAAATGAATATTTTATTTTATGGATTTTTGGATTTTTATGGATGACATTTTATGGCTATAACAAAACCTAATAGAACTTGGCAGAATATGTGATGGAAAGAGAACTGGATTGTGAGCTAGAAGACCTGAGTTCAAGAATTGATTCTGTCACTAAAAACTAGGTTCTCCTTTAAGAGACAATCTCCAAGACCACTCTCAGTTCTAATATTTCCAACACAAAATCTACATCTGCAAATGAAGTTCTTAGTGGATTACAAACTTAATGGGAGTCAACAGGACAACATGGTAGTCAAAAAAAGCTGTGATCCAAGGTTGGCATATCGCACGATCTAAAAGTAGTGTCCAGAATAAGGGAGGTGATGTTTACATTGTGCTCCTTTCTGTGACCATATCTGCAGTACTGTGATCAGTTTTGGGGAACACATTTTAGAAAGGCTGTGCCCCTTTCAAATTGTAGGAAGTGCTGTGCAAATAATAGGACAAATGGGATGTTAGTGAGTTCTTTTCAAAAATGAGTGGGTCAGTCTGCTCCTTGTAAGGATATGAGTCAGTCATTTAAATCTCAGTCTACTGGCACTTAGTTTTGAGGATTTTATTCATGGTCAGTTTTTATGAAAGTGCCATGTATAGCTCTGGAGAATATTGAATAGGAATAGAAAGAATTAGACCTTTTTCTTAGCTATACATGGCACCTTCATAAAAACTGACCATGAATAAAATCCTCAAAACTAAATGCAGAAGAGAACCAGAGCTGAAAGCTGGTGCCAGTAGACGGAGATGTCATAGCCACTGGAGGTCCTGCAGTTTGGGAGTACAGACCTGTGGTACAGACCTGGTTCGGTTCCCCAGGGGCCCATGGTGAGTGGGGAAGAGGTGATTAGTTTTGGTGCCTGCCTCAGTCTCTGCCCCTCCCCACAAAGGGGAAGGGGGCCCAAACCTTTTACACCCACCCTAACCCCAGCAGGACACCCAGCCCCACACCTTGCTCTTTGAGTCCTGGGGACTTGGGATTACCTCAGCCAAGAAGGACAACTGAAAGGCAAGGAGACCAAGGTTGGCCATTGGCGAGAAGGCTAGGTGACCACCACAATTCCAGTGAGGAGAAGCAGTAGTAGTAGCCACCAGTCTCAGGCCGATGTCTACAGGCCAGTGTTAAAAGTCTGTAGCAGGGGGCAGCTAGGTGGCACAATGGATAGAGCACCGGCCCTGGATTCAGGATGACCTGAGTTCAAATCCAGCCTCAGACATTTGACACTTACTAGCTTTGTGACCCTGGGCAAGTCACTTAACCCTCATTGCCCTGCAAAAAAAAAAGTCTGTAGCAGGCTTGGGGTACAGTGAAGGTGGCCATGACCATAAGCTTACACAGTGCCTCCCTGCCCATGGAGAATGCCAGCCCCAAGCATCTGAGGTCCTCAGTGTCACTGCAGATGCTCCCTAAAGGGGATAGTCAAAGTGGTTGAGTGCCCAATGTCAGACAGGTCCAAAACTGGAAATGGGGTTAAGAGAGGGATGCAGTGCTCAGATGAGCTGCTTCTCAGGGGGAAGCTTCAGGTTGGGGGGCAGTGGAGCCTAGGTACCCACCTGCTCTTCAATGCTGGGCTGGTAGGTACCCTCTGTCTGGCATTTCTAATGGAGCTTCTGGTCCAGCAGGACCACTACCAGGAGGGGGATTCCCAAGCCTGAGAATACTGCACCATGGGATAGGGCCCCACTGGTTGGTGGTGCTGTGAAAGGAGTAGTGGTGTTGCTTTCATGCCCAGTGTAGTCAGTAATATATGGGCCAAGGTGGGTTGAGAGTTCAATAGCTGCAGGCTCAGTTCCAAGCATGGTTTGCTTATGAAAAGTCAAGGGAAGCACCAGGCAATGACTGCCCCCAGGGCATGGGTCCCTTCTGTACCTTTTCCTCAGCAGTGGCTGAAGAAGTCATTTCATTTAGGAAGGCAAACAGAACTTTAGTTTTTGAAAACTGGAGACCTCTGGGCCTTGGAGCTGTTGGGTAATTATTTGTCAAATTACCAACACTTGTTTATGGCCTGTTCTGCAGAGATAAAGAGTTAGGAAATGTAATGGATAGTTACCATACACTAAGTTTTCTCATTGAGCAGACCCAGCCCTGAATCAGGAAGAATTACTGAGATATGAGGTTAAACCCCTGTTCTCCTACATCCTGCTGGGGAGGCTTCTTCCAGTCTTAGGCTGTGTCAGGGTGTTCTCTTAAAGAACACAATGGTACCTCAGCTAAAGATTGCAGCTGAATTTGAAGCTGGAGGTAGGGGAGACTCCAGCTGCCCATCTAGAAGCAAGCCCAGGAAATCCAGCTGAGCAGCCCATCCAGCAGAGATTCTGTCCCCCATGAGGATCAAGCCTTTCTGAGCAATCCATCTAGCACAGACACCCAGCAGTGAACTTCCAGCAGTGAGCTTTGTAAGAACTCTCTGAAGAGGAAAAGGACATCAAAATACTAGAGTTCTGCATTGCCTACACCGCTTGTATTCTCTACACCTGTCTCACTACCATCATCTGTCTCATTATCATTGTACTTTAAATAGATGAGCAATCTCCCCACAGATATGGTACAGATTCTTGGGAGAGTGCGTTTAAGGCTTATAGGGGCAGGGGATGTTTTGTGGCTACTGTTCCTACTATGTCATTTGAGTAATTGTCATTGCTAGGAGCTAATTAAGTCTCCAGGCTGCTTTGTTCATGGGAGGCATGCTTGTAGGAGTCTGGGAGCTAGTTTTAGAAGGGCAATGCCATACACAGGCTACACTCTTGGACCTTGAGAATAGTAGCCCCTCTGAGGAGCTAACCTATTTGTGCTAGCTGGGAGATTAGCCCAGAGAGGATGCTACAGGAAAGATACGAACAAACAGGAGTAGACTCAGGGGAGCAACCAAGATGGTAAGAACAATAGAAACTGTGCCATTTGAACCTCATTTATGTCATAGTGGAAAGAACACTGGCTTTTGGGATCAGACGACTGTACTTCAAATCCTATCTCTGCCAATTACTACTTATATGACCTGGGGTAAGTTATTTGACTTCTTTGGGTTTTTTCCTATTTTTCTCCCTCTGTAAAATAAGGCAGGTAGGTGGTGAAGTGGATAGAATGCTGAAATCAGGAGCACCTGAGTTCAAATCTGACCTCAGACACTTACTGTGCAAAGCTAGGCAAGTCATTTCACCTCTTTGAAAAGAGCACCTACTTCCCAGGATTGTCGTAAGGATCAAATGAGGTAGTGTTTGTAAAGCACTTGGCCAACATTAAAAAGGTTTATAAGAGCTAGCCATTGCTAGCTTCATATTCATAAAGAATGTCATTTAGGTCATGTCTATATGGTCTGATGCTTTTCCCTAATTTCTTCCGTTTAAGTCTGAAATTTGCAATAAGCTCATGATATGAGCCACAATCAGCTCCAGGTCTTGTTTTAACTGACTATATAGAGCTTCTCTACCTTTAGCTGCAAAGCATATAACCAATCTAATTTCTCTGTTGAGCATCTGGTGATGTCCTTGTGGAGAGGCACCTTTTGGGTTGGAAGTGCTTGCTCTAAGCAGTGAGTTATCTTGACAAAACTTGGACCAGATGATCTCTAAGGTGCTTTCCAGATCTAAATCCTTGATACTATATACTGAGAATTCTTAGCTTAGAGACTTGAGGAACACATGATAGGATGGGCTGATATGAATATTTAAAGAGTTGTCTTGTGAAACAGAATTTAGTTTTGTTCTTCTTGTTCCCAGTGGGCAGAACTAGGAACAATGGATAGAAGCTGTAGAGAATAGGTTGTTAATAATCATAATAAAAACCTGACCGACTATTAGAATTGTCCAAAAGTGGATTGTTTCATAAGGTAGTTAATTCCCTATCACTGTTGTTCAGTCATTTCAATCATGTTGACCTCTTTGTAACTCCATTTGGGGTTTTCTTGGCAAAGATACTGGAGTGGTTTGCCATTTTTTGCAGGTTATTTTACAGATGAGGAACTGAGGAAAACAGGGTTAGGTGACTTGCCTAGGGTCACACAGATAATGTCTGAGGGCAGATTTGAACTCAGGCCTTTCTCACTGCAGGCTCAGCACTCCACTTCTTCACCTGGCTGTCCCTAAATAGAAATTGTTTCATTTCTGAGTAATGATGGTATAACATAAAAAACTCTGGATTTGGAATCAGGACCCATCAGTTTGAATTCTAGCTCCAACACTTGGAGTAACTAGGAACAAGTAAGTGAATCTCTCTAACCCTCAGTTTCTTCATCTGTCAAATATGGGTAATAATCCTCATGTTATCTTTCTCACAGGGGAAAAAACCCCTTTGTAAACATTAAAGGGCTATAAAAATGTAAGCACTTTTAAAACTGGCTTGTATTTGTCAGAGCTTTTAGCATATTGTCTTGACTTCTTCCTTTATAAAAAAAGGCACTAAGGGTAACTTGACAGAGTTTGTCAATTGAAAGAGCTTCTCAGTTGGCTAAAGTAGAAAGGGTAGCTGGCACCCAACTTCCACCTTCTTTTATTTCTAGAGGATTTCAGCCTCGGATGCACATCTCCCACAGCCATCCTCTCCCTCCCCACCCAGACAGTCTTATATTTATTGCCTCAGCAGTTTGGTCCAGGCAACATAATGTACACCTACTGCATGGTATTTCCAGGACCTTTCTCAGGGAGTCACTAACTGCCAGTGCAAACTAATGAGTATTTGCCAGACACAAAGCCTCCAATTGAGGTTATCAAGTAATTTATTAGGCCCCTGCTGCATCAAGCATTTACAATGCCTGCTCCAAACAGACTAATTAAAAACTTCCCTACCATGTTGAATTTCATTTGCTTTGGGAAAAAAAAACACATCACAGTACCTCTGTAGTCATTTTTCACAAGAAGGAAATTATAAAGATATGCAGAAGAAATTCTGGGAGACTTCCGTTGCCTGAATACACACAAAGCCAGCATCTGAGATGTTTAGGTATTTGATGTTAAATATATTTCATTTATTCATAATAAAACCATTTTTCCTGATTCTAATAGGATGGAGCTTTTTCTGAGCTTAGCCACTATAAAGATAAGGTCATTGTTACCAGTCCTAGTCAAGAATTGAAAATGACCAGTTTCAAATGGATTTCACCTTGATGCTGTAGGTGTAACACTGACAAAGAGATTGGGTTCCCCAGTATCCTCCAGTCTCTCAGGTCTCCATCCTTCACACAGCTGAAAAAATAACCACCTTGGTGAGCAGATATGATTATAGAATCATAGAATCTTGGAGCTGGAAGCAACCCAAAAGGCCATCCCAGTCTGTGACCTGAACAAGAATGCCTTTTACAACAAATACAACTAGAGGTTATCCAGCCTTTGGTTTAGGCTTAAGTAAAGCCCAACCCATTACTTCCTAAGACAACTCATTCCACTTTGGAACAGTGTTAATGTTTAGGACATTTTTCCTTACACCAAGCCTAACTTTGTCTCTTTTCAGCTTCCTCCCATTGTTACTTGTCATGCCCCTGCTCAAAAATCTTCAGTGGCTCCCTATTCCTACACAATAAATTTCTTATTTCGGCATTCTTATAAATCCACAGCATGGATATAATATATCTTTCTAATCTTAGCTCATATTACTTCCTTTCATGGGATAAGTTAGAGGAATCCATAAGCTGAAATTCACCACACTGATAAAGGAGTCTATAATACAGAAAAAAGGTTATTTCTGTGATAGATACTTTTAAGAAAGCAACTTATTTTCTGAGAACCAAAAGGAGTGTACCAAAAAATTTCAGGCATATGAAGAGCAACCTCTTAATGATTCTGTACCAAATAAGCTGCTCTGCAAAGCTATAACATATATACTGCCTTTGTTAATTACCACAAACCCTTTGACCCCGTTCCATACTCATGGCTTATTCACATACTGAAAAGTATATAAAATAGACCCAAATATAGTAGGATTGTTGGAGTATTTGATGTTCTCATGGAAAATAATTTTCTATTTAAAACATGTTACCGGGGCAGCTAGGTGGCACAATGGATAGAGCACTGGCCCTGGATTTAGGAGGACCTAAGTTCAAATCTGGCCTCAGACACTTAACACATACTAGCTGTGTGACCCCGGGCAAGTCACTTAACCCCAATTGCCTCACCAAAAAAAAAAACAAACAAAAAAACAACATGGCACCAACACAGTAATGTCAAGAATAATTCATATAAAACATGACATTTTTCAGAAAGACAGTTTATTTCATTATGTTTTTGTTCTAGTCTTAAACTCATTATCATCTCCTAAATATTAGAAAACCAAATATGGCTTCCAATTTAAGGGACTGGAACTAAAACATCTTAATAACTTAGTGATTAAGTGGTGATTAAGTAGTGAAGAACTGACTCTCTAGGAGGGGGAAGGAAATGTATACAAGGGGAAATCTAGGTGATATAAAAGCAACATAGATCAATTAAAATCCATTGAAATATCACTTTATATAAATATGTGTGTATATGTATATTTGTATGTCATCAAGCTATATAAAGCTGTACCAAAAACATTAAACATATTTTCATGGAGTCTTGATATCAAGGTGTCATTTGGAATCAGTAAGTGTACAATTCTCAACATACGACAAGGAAAGACAGAAACTGAAACATTCAAATTTGAATCCAGAGGCCACAATGAACCAAGGGATGAAGATAACACATAATAATACCTTGGTCTACTATCATGTAAGACCTATGGTATATAAATACATCAAAGAGATAGCTATGGCTGAATATGAGGACATATTGGAATTATGAAATCAAAACTGAATACCTTTAAAACACTTTAATAGTACTGATATTTTTCCTGCCAGAAACATAAATCTTTAACACCAATATCCTCCTGGTGATGCTATTAAACTATGAATCATTAAACACCATTATGTTTAAAGAATAAAGATTTCTGGTGACTGAAAAGAAAATGGTGAGATGTTTGGTGATTCTTTTTTTTTAGGGAGGCAATTGGGGTTAAGTGACTTGCCCAGGGTCACACAGCTAATATGTGTCAAGTGTCTGAGGCCAGATTTGAACTCAGGTCCTCCTGAATCCAGGGCTGGTGCTCTATCCACTGTGCCACCTAGCTGCCCCTTATGCCTAGTGATTCTAAATAGGAAGAAGCATATTACTAATAATTACTTGTGTACAAGAAGTGTTATAAATTGTATCATCTAGAACATGTCCTGGGTCCCACAGAATACTAAAATTCTTGGAGGATGTTCTATGGGAGATTTATTGGAGTACATGGGGTAAGAATACCCCAGGATGGAAAAACATGAATTAATAGCTTTCTCCACTGTTTGAGGGATTATTATCAATGAGGAGACCTCTGATTCCTGTTCATATTGAAGAAGTGGTCAGCGGAGTGGGCTAAACTTTGAGTCAAAAGCAAAGATTAGGTTAGAAGTGGCTACTCCCCCTCTGGAGCATATAGTCTAGAAAGAGGATAATGTACTAACACAAATAGCTATAATACACAATCATATATGATAAGTGCATTAAAAGATTACAAGACAAAGGGCCATGTAAGGTCTGAGGATAGTCAATAGTCAATAAACATTTATTAGGCACCTGCTATGTGCCAATCACTGTGATAACTTCTAGGTAGACAAGTAAGAAAAAGAAAGACAGTCCCTGTCATGAAGGAATTTATCATCTAATAGAAGATAATATAGAAAAAGAAGTTAAAATGCAGGGGGGGGGTACTACAGGGATCATAATATTAATGGACTTAAAAGTTCTGAGCCCTCTGTAAAGGAAGACGACGAGAGTAGTTTATTGCTTTGTCCTCCAGCCCTCCAATCAGAGGGGAGAAAGTAGAAGGTGGCACTTGAAGGGAAGGAGGGATTTTAAAAATTGGAGGTGAGGAGGGAAAGTATTCCAGGCATTGGGGATAACCTATATAAATGCATAAAGGTCAGAGATGGAATGTTGTGCATGGAGGACAGCAAGTAGAATAGTAAAGTAGCAAATATGGGCAGAAGGCTATGCAAGAGAGAACAGAGTGGGGCACATGGATTGGGAGAACACAAATGGCTTAAGAGACTTGATGTCATTGGGGGCAGCTAGGTGGCACAGTGAATAAAGCACCGGCTATGGATTCAGGAAGACCTGAGTTTGAATCTGGCCTCAGACACTTGACACTTACTAGCTGTATGACCCTGGGCAAGTCACGTAACCCTCATTGCCCTGCCAAAGAGAGAGAGAGACAGAGAGACAGAGACAGAGACAGAGACAGAGACAGAGACTTGATGTCACGATAAAGAAAAGAATAGCCTTTCTGTAAGTGAGAGTGGGAAAGGTAGTCTGGAAGTTATGGCTGGAGTATAAATATTCAAATTTCTGAATATTGAAATAGTGCAATTCTGAGATGGAAAGGTCTAAAGCATGACCATATCAGTGTGTGACTGGAGCTGTGTTGGGCAGAAATAGGTTGATGGAGTTGATGATTGAGGAGTTATGTGGTCAGTTTGTCAGAAAGAACCATATGAATACTGAAATCCTTAAGAATAATTTGAGATTGTTGGAGGAAACGTACTTGTTGGTGGCAAAAATAACACTAATTGAGGTGCAGCTAGGTGGCGCAGTGGATAAAGCACTAGCCCTGAATTCAGGAGGATCTGAGTTCAAATCTGGCCTCAGACACTTGACACTAGCTGTGTGACCCTGGGCAAGTCACTTAACCCTCATTGTCCTGCAAAAAAAAAAAAAAAAAAAAAGAACAACACCAGTACACTGTTGGATCAGGTTCAATGTTGAGACAAAATGAGGCATTCTCAAGTTATTAAACAGCTAACAAAAGGAGACTTACTTTACCCTAACCCAGCAGTTATATGTAACAAGGATACAGTGGTGCTTAGCTTTTCTATATCTGGCCCTCTCATTTCCACATGAAAATTATATGAGCAGCAGGGCAAGGTATAGTGACTCTCATGGTCTTCGGACATGCACCCAGTTGGAGTGGCACTGAATCCAAGTGGATAGTACTTTTTATACCCCTAGGTGACCAGGAAGTAATGTCAAGGGAAGCAGAGCTCAGTCAGGTCCCTGGAACAGCTTGGTTGCCTTTTAAGGAAAACTAGTCACGTTTGCTGGGAAATGGGAAAATGGGTCATATCACAATACCTGTGAGCCAGGCATTAAAGTCACTGAAAAACATGGGTATAGTGAAATAAACTAAATGATGGATGAACCAGATTGTCCTAGGACTGAAGAGGAAAGAAGTGATTAGAATATGGGTGAGAGTTTCAGGAGGAAGTAATGGATGTGCTCCACTTGTACCTAAGAGGGTATATCTAGATAACTAGGATGAAGAGGCAGCACAATGCAAAATACAGTGATTTCTCATGATAAAGACAGCCCAGAATTCCAACCCAGATTTGGAATGTTAGTTAGTTGAATGGTAACCTATACATGGTGACTTTCCTGGGTTTTCTTTGCTCCTTTATTGAGGAAGCTGGGTTTCTATGCTCTAAGCAAGAGAGCCAAGAAAGACTGCCTAGAAGAGGTTCCTTTCCCAAGGGTCCTTTTAAAAAGAGAAATGATCCTATGGGAAATGTCTTATGAGACAGTGAGGTTGTTAGTAGGTCATTGCTGCTTGTCAGAAGCCTGCCATGATTTCCCAAGCTGCTTTAGAATTGCTGGTATGTTTCATTAACTAGGACTTTAAGACCTGGTGATTTGGTTTGGTCACTTGTCCAGGTCAGAAACACAATAGTGTATATGACACTTGACAGGATTACTACTTTTTAGGATTTAAAATGTCTTAGAATCATAATGCTAATGTTTTGTATGACATTGTGAAAAGAGCATTTAGCTTATATCTGCTTATATTTTTGTGGTGGCAATATTGTGGGAAGAAAGCAACATCGATTAAGTAAAGAGACTGGCATGCTTGAAATTGTGGGTCTACCAAAGAAACATCTTTCTCTTAATTGTAGTGAAGGTTCCCTTTTATCTCCAAAGTCCATTCTCCAAAGGGACAGTACACCCCAATGAGGCTAATGACCATACCTGGTTAAAAACATGGAGTGTAGAGTTCTACTCCCTAAACTTGAGGAGCAAATGAAGAGACCCTAGTTTGTGAAGATATGGAAAGTGACTACATAACCTTTGGGCCATGTCAGAAAACTAAAATCAGATAATAATCAGGAACCTTCTTTTCTTTTTCTTTAAGGAGTAAACTATAGGGTGGGTGACCCAATTTTATCTCTATCCATATGCAAATCAATATAGAGGAGGAAGAGTGTTTGAAAATTCAGTCCTTACTTCTCCCCTGCTTTTGCCCCCCTTTATCTTGCTCCCTCTCCTCTGTCCTTCCCTGGGAAGCGGATTGGAGCACCAGTGTACTCCCTCTCTCCTTTTCTCTCAGGGTAAGTGGGTCACATGAAGTCCCCTGCTACCACCCTTCCAGGTGTGGCATCTAAGTATCTGGATTGCAGTGTGATAAGTCTAGCTTTTCTGCATTAGTGTAACTAAGAGTGGATTTCTAGATTTTTGTAATAAAAAATTAGATTTCCCCATCCATAGAAGAAATTTTAGTAGATTTACTTGTTTGTATAAACTAAAAATTTCCCCAAATAGTACACATCATATTTCGGTCCTGTATGTTCTATAAATCACCTATTTTTTCAAAGATCCCTATGTATAAGTACAGTTTTGGGGTGTGTGTGAAGATATACTAAAACATCCTATATAAAGAATTAACATTCTTTACCTATTAAGGTAAGTTCCCCTGGGTAAATACTGCTGCCTTAGTTCTCTCTACTGTCTACTTCTTTGCACAGACTAATGGCAAATCCTCAGTTATCACTTTCTATGGGAAGCTCAGATGCAGATGTATTTTTCCAAGTCCAATCAAGCTGAGAAAACCCCTCAGGGAGATTAAAAAATCCACTCTGAATTTTCCAAGATACTGTAGCTCCTTCTGAACTGCTCCCTAATAAATTAAGTTGAGAAAAGGGCTAAAGGGAGGTAATTCAATCTCCAGCAGCCCTCTCCTGCCAAGTCAATCAGCTAATAGCCATGTATTAAGCACTAGCTATGTGGTAAGCACTGGGGGAGTCCCTTGCTATAAATTCTACAAGGAATCCCCAGGTCCCATTGAGAAAGTTGCCCACAGGTCTATCCATTTTCTCCTTAGATTCAGAAACTATGCTACTCTCCCTTAACAACGCACTATCTTTATCCTTTGTCACAAGGCTGCTAACACAAAGCTGTCTCTTAAGGGGATTTGGATTTTACCATAGTATGGAGCTTTAGAGTTTCTCCTGGTCTCAAGGACTATTTCTGACATTTAAAAATGAGAAGATACATGGGTTTGAGTTCTTCCACTTACTAGTCATGTATCCTTGAGCAGGCTACTTTAACACCCTGCACCTCAGTTTGCTCATCTGTGAAATGTTAACTGTTACTCAAACCCCTTACTTTACAGTGTTTTTGTGAGAACCAAATGAACTTTTTGTAAAGTTCTTTGTAACTGTAAAAGGTTACATAAATGTGAGTTATTATTATTCCTTCTCATATTATATTAGTATGGAAGGATGGTATTCTCTTTCCTATTTTATAGCTTGAAATGAGAACATGAGTTACATAATAAAATCAGCTGAATGACCAACAGATTCATCTAAATGTAAGAGGTACCAACTTTGTATTTACCCTACTCTTGACCTTCAGTAGTGCAATTCCAAACCTCTTCTCCCTGTACTGACCCTCACTAAAAAGAGGAACAGTCATTAAATGGGAGCTTTTATGATTTAAACATTGAGAGGAACTATATTGTATAATTTCCTGGTAATAAAGAATCTCCCATGGGGCAGCTAGGTTGCTCAGTGGATAAAGAACCAGTCCTGGATTCAGGAGGACCTGAGTTCAAATCCAGCCTCAGGCACTTAACACTTACTAGCTGTGTGACCCTGGGCAAGTCACTTAACCTTCATTTCCCCACCAAAAAAAGAGTCTCCTAAAACTTCCAATACACTTATTTTGTAAAAACCTTTTCTTCTAAAATCTTTGTTTCCTGAAAGCTCTGAAACAATAAGAACTAGGAATGACCAAAATAAGTTTTTACTTCTTCCCCACATTGTCCTATTTGGTGATGAATATGTGTGAATGTAGAGCCATGAAACACACATAGAAGGCTGAGAATAGACTAATCTGCTTATCAATTTGCACCACTAAACTTTTCTTCCCCACTAATACTTTCTTGTGAGTGACTTCAGGAAGACATTTCCACAAAGAGACAAAGAGACCCATGAAATGGAATCTATTCTCCACTAGGATACAGAAGATACATAACCACCACCACCACCATCATCACCACCACCACTATCATCATTGTAGCTAGCATTTATATAGTGCTAAATACATGCCAGGTACTATGCTAGGCACTTTATAAATATCTCATTTGATCCTCACAACAATCTTGGGAGGTAGGTGTTGTCATTAGCTCCATTTCACAACTGAAGAAACTGAGGCAGAGTCAAAAGTTAAGTGACTTGTCTGCATAGGCTCTTTTTTTTAGTTGAGTTAAGCTTTTTATTTAATATTTCAAAAATATTTAGTCAAACAGACCAAAGCCCATATCATCAGACTCCTCTGATTCTTCTCTTTTTGCTTCCTCTTTCTTCTCCTCAGCTGGGGCAGCTGTGCTAGCAGGAGCAGCACCTCCAGCAGGGGCAGCACCACCAGCTGCTGGGGCAGGTCCACCAACTCCTACATTGCAGATGAGACTTGCAATGTTTACATTGTTCAGGGCCTTTGCAAATAATCCAGGATAGTACAGTTCAATATTTACACCTGCTGCTTTAATGAGGGCGTTAATTTTATCCTCCATGACCGTAACCCCATTGTTGTGAAGGATGAGGGCAGAGTAGATGTAATCGAGCTCAGAGATGGCCATTTCGGGAGATGGATGAGGAGAGACTTGTTTGTAGTGGTGCTGGTCAAGGGCTGAAGGGAGGATTCACCCCAACGTGCCCTTAGCTTCCGAAGAAACAAACACCTTACAGACAACTGAAGAGAAAGCCACATAGGCTCTTAAAAGGAGGCAAGAGTTACCATCTTAGGCCCAGCCCAAGAGCAGGACCTATGTGGTGGAGCAACCAGGTAAATTCCAGAATGACAATGGACATTTTACTGATGCAGGTCTGGGAAAGTGCAAGGCAAGATTCCTTGGCATCAGCTAAATGAGCTAATGGACTCTGAGCTTGGGAACACTTGAATTTCAGCTCTCTTAAGGAAAGAGCAAAGGGTTGTTCCAAGACAATAATGAAGATCCAAAAGGAAGAAGAACAAAAAAGTCAACAGAGCAAGCAATGATGAAATCAGAGTTGATCAAAGTGGTAAAGCAGATGACAAAGAGAATCAAAGAAAAACATTAGCAGTGATATCAAAGAGACCAACGTAATTTCCTTCAATCAGTTTCTCAAGTGATCTAACACATCTTCTAGAAAAATTGATGAACACATAATACTCTTAATATTAATACAATAATAGCTAAAGTTACCAATCCATCATGGCTAACATTCTCATAATATGGCTGTTATGAGAGCGTATTGATAGCATCAAGGTCCAAGAAACCTACTAAACAATGTTGAGAAAGAAGTTAGGCAAGATCATTGGCAAGGTTTTGAGCTCTTTACTGAATTTGTTTACAGATATGCCTATGTAAGTTATTCCTGGATAGACTGGGCTCCAGTTAAATGATAAATGGGCTTCAGATACCCTCAGGAGGCAAATGTTTGTTTACAAATTGCAATTCCCTTTGCCCTAGCTGATTAAGAACCACAGACAGCACCTAGAGTAATGGCTCACCCAGAACATTGTAAAATCCTTTCTTCCTACTATTTCCTTTGTTCTCAAGGGAAAAGCAATCTATTCTTTTGTTTTGTTTTGTTTTGCAGGGCAATGGGGGTTAAGTGACTTGCCCAGGGTCACACAGCTAGTAAGTGTCAAGTGTCTGAGGCCGGATTTGAACTCAGGTACTCCTGAATCCAGGGCCGGTGCTTTATCCACTGTGCTATCTAGCCGCCCCTGAATCTATTCTTTTTTATTCTTATTATACTATTTTCGATACTTACAATTAATGGTTCTCTTTTCCTTATTTTCCATTTGTGTCATCCCCTGGCACTCTGCCATTTAAGTACCCTAACACTTACTAAACATTGCCCAGGCTCAACTCCCAACAGTACCTTAAAATTCTTGTGCCCCCTTGCAGAACCCAGCTGTCCTGTGATGAATCTAAGATTTTTGCCATTTCTATGTATCTTCTTTTCCTTTCTGCTTCAAGGAATGAAGGCCAGCAATACCAAATCTACACCTGCCAAGAAGGACTTACCCTGGTTTAACTAACCTAATAATTTTCTCAATCAGTTCTGTTCATTTATATGATTTTAAAAATAATTTTCAGGCATAATACTTTAATGATTGGTTCATTGGCATGATTAAGGTAACTTTAAGTGGGCTAGAGGATGAATTAGTACAATCAATCACTTCACTACTTTCTTTTTTTTGTGAGGCAATTGGGGTTAAGTGACTTGTCCAGGGTCACACAGCTAGTAAGTGTCAAGCATCTGAGGCCAAATTTGAACTCAGGTACTCCTGACTCCAGGGCCAGTGCACCACCTAGCTGCCCCATATTTCACTACTTTCTATATCAGTTTCATAGTTTGTAAATTGAGGGGTTGGTCTAGACAATCTCTAAATTCTCTTTCAATTTGATGACTCTGGCTTGATTTTTGCTCTAGTTTAAATAGTGAGGTCACCAACTTTTAAAGTCCCTTTTAAGAAAGGTTTTGCTTTGACACAATTTGATTTGATTTGACACATTTGATGACATTAGCAATTGAAAGCCAATTATATGAAGTAGAAAGATATGATGTAGTTTCTTCACTTATCCTGCTCAGTTTTCTTTTTTCTGAATCTTTCTGAAATCCCCAAAGATCTGAGCTCCAGTGCCAGTCATTCTCTTCCATTCACTGCCTGAGCTGCCATGGAATGTGTCGACTAGAGGCAGGCTACTGATTGGCTGTGGATAAAACCAGATCAAGTCTCTGTGCTGAGGAACCTGACAGCAGTCACATTCTCTCCCCTTCTCTTCCCAATTCTCAGCTCTGTTACCCAGTCAGATTCAGGTCAGTGTCATCAATTTGACTAATGAGTATATCTCAGGAAATGTAACCAGATCCATATGAGATGTGCCTCCAAGCTATGAAATGATGAATGGAGAATCGAGTTCTCTATTAAAATAATAATTGTCACCATCTGGTTTGAATCATTAACATAAGTTAAATGTTACCCTTAATTCTAGGCACCCAATAGACAACCATTCCCAGGAAAAGTGCCTTCTGAAAACATGACAAGTGAGGTGTCATGTCTATAACATGAATTCTTGGGAGTGGCCCATGCAGTTTTTGCAGAACTATCAGTGATCCAGTAATCCCCACTCATGTCTCCTCTCCCCTATAGACCCCGATAGGTAGCACAGTGGATAGAGCTCTGGGCAAGGACTCAGGAAGACCTGAGTTCAAATCTGGCCTCAGATACTCTGTGATCCTGGATAAGTTACTTCACCTGTGGACCTTGGCTTCCTTAACTATAAAATAGACAAAATGATAACAAGTGCCTCTCAAAACTGTTCTCAGGATCACATAAAATGGCATTTGTAAAGTGCTCAGCATAGTGCCTGTCACATAGTAGATGTTTAATAAATGCTTATTCCTTTCCTCCCTCACACACACTCTCAGCTCCAAAAGGACTGAGCCACAGAATCTGGAATAGAAGATTAGAGCTATGGGTTGGAAGCTAGTATAATCTTTGAGTGACTGTTAGTGTTCTGGTGTCCCAGGGACATACAGCAGAATTAAAACTTAGCTTGTTTTAGTTTTAGTTTTTTTTTAGGCAACGGGGGTTAAGTGACTTGCCCACGGTCACATAGCTAGTAAGTGTCAAGTGTCTGAGGCCGGATTTGAACTCAGGTCCTCCTGAGTCCAGGGCCGGTGCTTTAACCACTGCGCCATCTAGCTGCCCCTCAGCTTGTTTTAAAGAAATGTTTGTTGAGTCTCTAAACTATGGTAATTAGCAGAGGAACATTGTTTTTGTGGAAAGTAGTACAATACATAACTCTATTTATCAATTTGTCAAAATTAAGTTACTTTCTTTACCAATATAAACAATGTTTTCTGTAAGTGTGTTTGCTTTGTTGATTTGACCACATTTTAGTCCATGGAGACATTAAAGAACTGAGTGTCGTGTTAATCTATGGATTTGCTGTCTAGAAAAATAAGTATGAAACATGTGGGGTAGAGGAATAATATAAAACTGCTACTCTGGCATTTTATAGGCAGCATTTTATAATGGAAAGAACATTGTCCTGGAAGTCAAGGAGCATGGATTTGACTCTAGTTCCTGCTTCTAACTTACTGTGTGAGTGTGACTGATCAAGGTACTTCCCCTCTATGGGCTTCAGTTTTCTCATCTGTTAAAAAAAATGGACAAAACTATTGCTAAAAATCCTCTCTAGCTCTGGAATTCTGGTTCTATTAAGTATCAATAGAATCTTCTGTGCCTGTAGCTTGGGACAACAGCACACAGCTATTTTGCTCAGAAAAACTACTGGTTGCAGGAGTGCCAAGCTTGAAGTGATTTGAAGATCTGAGTTCAAATGCACTCTCGAACACTTCCTAGCTCTTTGACCCTGGGTCTCAAGTTTTCAAACTCAAATTCCTCATCTGTAAAGTGGGAATAACAATAGCAAGTACGTCCCAGGGCTGTGGTAAGGATCAAACAAATAAAGTATTTTGTAAATTTTAAGGCATAATATAAATTCTAGATAGGAGCAGTTAGGTGACAGTGAATAGAGTGCCAAGGCCTGGGGACAGGAAGACTCATGTCCCTAAATTCAAATCTGACTTAGGACACTTACTAGCTGTGTGACTCTGGGAAAGTCACTTAACCCTTTTTGCCTCAGTTTCCTCATAGTTGGAGAAGGAAATGACAAACTACGCCAGTATCTTTGCTAAGAAAACCTCAAATGAGGTCACAAAGAATTGGACATGACTGAAAAAAATGACTTAAATGACTAATTGAATGATAAATTCTCGTTGTTGTTGTTATTCAGCTAGTATCAGAGTCATGACTCAAATCCAAGTCTTTCAACTCCAAGTCTAGTGATCTTTCACCAACCACTTGCTAGGTCAGATTTGTTAAAGGATCAATGAACTACAGTGATTTGAAATGTGTGGTAAAGGTTTTCTTTAATGATTGCTGTGAATTATGTTAACAGAATGAAGTGGGAACCCCTATGCAATTCCTTACTATAATATCAAGCATGAAATATAAGCGCACTAAAGGTAGAGGTCTTTTCCTTCTCCGTTATGCCCCCTGGTTGAGTGGCTAACAATACTTTTTACACAGTGGGAAGCTGATATGATGAATTGAATCTCTTGGTGATAACCTTACTCCTCTTGAATATTTTCTAAAATAACTTTTAAATGATGCTACTTATAAAAAGTAGAGTCATAGCAGATCATTTCTTTCCATGTCAATGTAGAGGTAAGAAGAACAAAAAGTAGAACAGTAAATGTTTCATTAATATCAATAAACTGTTAAGGGATAAACAGTTCCTCAGTGTGACTATACACAATTTACAGCTATCTAGTTGAATTGGTGGCTTGCTAGCTTTATATAGCTTCCAGCTTTTATTCATTTATTCATTTCTTTCAAGATGTATTTCCAGGTTTCTAACCAGATTTCTAGCTTTCTAGCTAGATATTCGCTTTTTTACCTATCTTACTATGTTTTTGGGTGGATATTCCATTTCCCTGATAAATTTACACAGCTCTTCCTTTATTCTTACTTTATAGATATAGTTATAACTCTCTAGCTGTATTTATAACTTTATAGCAATATTTTCTGCTTTTAAACTGCAATTGGGTTATTTTCTTAAGTGGATTCTTTTTAAACAGTATTTTATTTTTCCAATTACATGTAAAGATAGTTTTCAACATTCATTTTTGTAAGATTTTGAATTCCAAATTTTTCTCCCTCCCTCCCTTCCTTCTATCCCTCTCCCCAAGACAACAAGCAGTCTGATAGAGGTTATATAGTACAATCATGTTAAACATATTTCCACATTAGTCATGTTGTGAAGGAAGGATTAGAAAAAAGGGAAAGACCATAAGAAAGAAACAACAACAAAAAACAAAGAAGCAAAAAGTAGCATGTTTTGATCTTGAATCAGACTCTATAGTTCTTTTTCTAGATGTAGAGAGCATTTTCCATCATGAGTCTTTTGAAACTGTCTTGGATCATTGCACTGCTGAGAAGAGCTAATTCTATCACAGTTGATCATCACACAATGTTGCTGTTACTATGTAGAATGTTCTCTTAGTTCTATTCACTTTACTGAGCATCAGTTCATGTAAGTCTGCATTTTGTTGTTGTTTTTTTAAGGAAGATTTTTATAGGTAAAGAATATTAAACCTGGATCACAAAAGCAAAGTCAGTGAGGGGACAATGACCCAACAAATGATTTCGAAAAGAGAGTAGGCATTCCCCTTCTAGCCTCAAAAAAGAAGGAAACAAAGTACAAGAGAAGTCAAATTTCCCAGCTAAGAAATGCCCTTCCGTTGTCTATATCTTTTCTATTTGTTTTGGTATTATTTATTAGATCTGAAACTTAGGGTAGTGTCTAATTTATGCAAAATTCATAACGCACTCTGAACCCTTAACATCATGAGCAAAAATCCCCAAAACTTTGTGTTTTTGTTCCTTTTTCTACAAATGAAAAAATGTGAACTAAAAAGCATCTTATTCAATGCATTTCTCCACATTTCTGTGAATTTGTAGGAGGCAAGTAGATACTGTGATTCTCCACAAACCTCCTGCTCTCTGGGCACTCGAACAGAATATTCTCTCTTCCCAAATAGATGAAATAGAGTAATTGCTGGTGACATTTTGCAATATGGTATGACAACTGGTGAAGTTTAGGAAGTGGTGATGAAATGGAATTAGGTGAAAGTGCTGAAATTCCTGTTTTCCCCCCTTGGAATTCTGCCAATGTTTTGTTTTCTATTTCTGCTGAAATAAGATGAAACAAAGCCAGAATGAATTCTCTACCTGCTGGGACTTTTGTTTTTCTAGTAACTCTTATGCTTCAGAGTATTTCTGGTGACCTGGAATTAAGAGAGGACAGAAATTAATTTCAATTCCTTAGTGGGAAGTTTAACAAAGTTTCTGAGAACTGTGGGAAAACATTGGTCACTTAACTTCCTATTTGGTGGAATTGTTGAGCATCATGAGGCATATAAGAAGTGGAGAATAATAAGTCTCAGTTAACAGTATCAGAGAGACTGTAAAGGTAGTCTTCAACATTCATTTTTGTAAGATTTTGAATTCTGAATTTTTCTCCCTCCCTCTCTTCTCCCCCCCCTTCACAAGATAACAAGAAATCTGATATAGGTTATACATTACAATCATGTTAAATATATTTCTACATTAGTCATGTTGTGAGAGGAAAATCAGAACAAAAGGGAAAAACACAAAAAAGAAGAAACAAAAAACAACAAAAAATGTGATATCTGCATTCAGACTCCATGGGTTTTTTTTGGATGGAGAGCATTTTCCATCATGAGTCTTTTGGAATTGTTTTGGACCATTGTATTGCTAAGAAAAGAGCTAATTCTATCACAGTTGATCATCACACAATGTTGCTATTACCATGTATAATATTCTCCTAGTTCTGCTCACTTCACTCAGCATTAGTTCATGTAAGTCCAGGTTTTTCTAAAATATTTCTCATCATTTCTTTTTCTTTTTAATTTATTTATTTAGAATTCCCCCACCATACATGTAAAAAAGATTGTAACATTGATTTTTTTTGTTTTTTGGCAGAGCACTGAGGGTTAAGTGACTTGCCTAGGGTCACACAGCTAGTGTCAAGTGTCTGAGGTAGGACTTAAACTCAGGTCCTCCTGAATCCAGGGCTGGTGCCTTATTCACAGAGCCACCTAGCTGTTCCCATAACATTGATTTTTTATAATTTTTTTTTTTGTGAGGCAATTGGGGTTAAGTGACTTGCCCAGGGTCACACAGCTAGTAAGTGTTAAGTGTCTGAGGCCAGATTTGAACTCAGGTCCTCCTGAATCCAGGGCTGGTGCTCTATCCACTGCACCACCTAGCTGCCCCATAACATTGATTTTTAAAACGTTGTGTTCCAAATTCTCTTTCTTCCTCCCTATCCCCCCTTAAGAACTCTAGCAATTCAATGTTTTGCGTATGTTATAGCAGGAAAAAAACTTTAGAAAAAGGAACTAACAAAAACAACAAAATATTCTTCCATCTGTATTAAAATACCATCACTTCCTTCTCTGTATATGGACTGCATTTTTTGTAAGTACTTCAGAGTCATCTCGGATCATTGTATGGCTGAAAATAAGTCATTCGCAGTAAATCATCATGCAATATTGCTGTTATTTTGTATACAGTATATTTAATTTTGCATCAGCTCATGTAAGTCTTACCACATTTTTCTGATAACATCCTGCTCATCTTTTTTTTATAGTAAAGTACATTTATATAGTACTTTAAAGGGAGATTTCCTTAACAAAACACCCATGAGGTTGATTATTGCAACAATAATAGCTAACATTTACATAGTACCTTATACCTGACAAAGAATTTTCTTCACAATAGCCCAGCAAAGTAAGTACCATCACCATCCTCATCATCCTCATCTTACATTGCTCTTGCCTCTGCTTCAAAATTTTCCCCAATTACTATTGCTAACTGTGTTTCCCTCCATCCTATTTGCTCCCCATGATATTTAATATATTTTCTATCTTCTTTTACCCTTTCTTCCTCAAAAGTGTTTTGCTTCTGACTGCCTCTCCCCCAATCTGCCCTCCCTTCCTTCACCCCTCCCTGCTATCCCCTTCCTCTCCCATTTCCCCACAGGGCAAGATGTATTACCATACCCACTTGAGTGTGTATGTTATTCCTTCTTTGAGACAATTCTGATGAGAGTAAGGCTCATTCACTCCCCCTCCATTCCATTAGCTTTTTTCTTGTTTCTTTTATGTGAGATACTTTACTATATTCCACCTCTCCCTTTCCCTTTCTCCCAGTGCAATTCTCTCACCCCTTAATTTTATTTTAATGATGCCATCATGGGGCAGCTAGGTGACACAGTGGACAAAGCACCAGCCCTGGATCCAGGGGGACCTGAGCCCAAATCCAGCCTCAGACAAGCCACTCACCAGCTGCTTGACCCTTGGCATGCCACACCACCTTGACTGCCCCCCCAAAAAAAGTTCTTATGAGTTAGAAGTATCATCTTCCCATGTAGGAATGTAAACAGTTTAACTTTTTAACCTCCCTCATGACTTCTTTTTCCTGTTTACCTTTTTATGCTTCTCTGGGGTCTTGTATTTGAAAGTCAAATGTTCTATTCAGTTCAGGTCTTTTCATCTCGAATACCTGAAAGTCCTCTTTTGCATTGAAGTCCCATTTTTTTCTCATGAAAGATTATATACAATTTTGCTGGATAGGTGATTTCTTGGTTGTAATCTCACTTCCTTTTCCCTCTGCAACATGCCCTCCTATCCTTTAATGTAGAAGCTGCCAGATCTTGTGTTATCCTGACTGTGGCTCTACAGTACTTGAATTCTTTCTTTCTGACTGCTTGCAATAATTTCTCCTTGGCCTGGGAGCTCTGGAATTTGGCTATAATATTCCTGGGAGTTTTCCTTTTGGGATCTCTTTCAGGAGGTGATTGGTGGATTCTTTCAATTTCTATTTTACCTCCTGCTTCTAGAATATCAGGGCAATTTTCCCTGACAATTTCTTGGAAGATGATGTCTAAGCTCTTTTTTTATCATGGTTTTCAGACAGTCCAATAATTTTCTTTTTAAAAAAAATTTTTTTAGTGAGGCAATTGGGGTTAAGTGACTTGCCCAGGGTCACACAGCTAGTAAGTGTTAAGTGTTTGAGGCTGGATTTGAACTCAGGTACTCCTGACTCCAGGGCCGGTGCTCGATCCACTATGCCACCTAGCTGCCCCAATAATTTTCAAATTATCTCTCCTGAATCTATTTTCCAGGTCAGCTGTTCTTCCAGGGAGGTATTTCACATTGCCCTCTATTTTTTTTTACTCATTTGGACTTGCTTTATTGTGTCTTGGTTTTTCATAAAGTCATTAGCTTCTATTTGTTCAATCCTAATTCTTTTTTGTTTGTTTTTTTGGTGAGACAATTGGGGTTAAGTGACTTGCCTAGGGTCACACAGCTAGTAAGTGTCAAGTGTCTGAGGCCAGATTTGAACTCAGATCCTCCTGAATCCAGGGCCAGTACTCTATCCACTGTGATACCTAGCTGCCCCTCAATCCTAATTCTTAAGCAATTATTTTCTTCAGAGAGCTGTTCCATTTGGCTTTTCAAGCTGTTGACTTTTTTTTTCATGACTTTCCTGCATCACTCTCATTTCTCTTTCCATTTTTTCCTCTGCCTCTCTTACCTTTCCCTCTACCTCTCTTACTTTATCTTCAAAGTCCTTTTTGAGAGCTGCTATGGCCTGAGACCAATTCATATTTTTCTTGGAAGGTTCAGATGTAGGAGCTGTGACTTTGTTATCTACTTCTGGGGATGTATTTTGATCTTCCTTGTCACCAAAGAAACTTTCTATGGTCCACATCCTTTTCTGTCTGTTCATTTTTCTAGCCTATATCTTGAGTTTTAACTCCTTCTTAAAGAAGGGCACTGCTTCCAGGACGCAATGTCCCAAACTTCAGGGGGTCCCGGGTGGTGTGATTTAAGGAGAGGCACATTCTGCACTCACCTGGCCTATGCTCTGGTCTGTAAATAATACCAAGCCTACTTGCTCTTTAACCTGGAAACAAAAAACATGTTTTTGCTATGGTTGCTAGCTCAGGTGAGCCTACTCAACTACCCCACCTGGGCTGCCACTCATGACTGCTTCCTGATTCCCAGAAGAGGCAAAACAACTGAGTTTCACCTCAGCACCAGCAGAGACACCTTTAATCTCCCCCCAGCCAGTCGTTCAGCCCTCTCACCAAACTGTGAGCTTAGTTCCAGAAGACGCCAACACCACAGCCAATTCAGAGGATCCTGGGGTCTGTTTCTCTGGTGCAGCTTTCCTGGGGCTGGATCTGTGCCATGGGGCTGGGCTCTACTCCCACCCTGGTATAACAGACCTTTCCCGATGACCTTCTAAGCCATCTTTGGCTGGAAAATGATCTCACATCGTCCTTTTGTGGGTTCTGCTGCTCCAGGAATTGTCATATGGCATTATTTGGAGGTTTGTTTCATTATCATGTGGGGAGCTCCAAGAAGTTACTGCTTTTCCTCCACCATCTTGGCTCTGCCCCTCTCTTGTCATTTCTTATAAGCACAGTAGTATTCCATTACATTCATATACCACAACTTGTTCAGCCATTCTCCAATTGATGGGTGGCCCCTCAATTTCCAATTCTTTGCCACCACAAAAAAAAAACTGTTATAAATATTTCATTTTTTAATGATCTGTTTGGGATACAGACCCATCAGTGATATTGCTGGGTCAAATGGTATGTGTAGTTTTATAGCTCTTTGGGCATAGTTCCAAATTGCTCTCCAGAATTGTTGAGTCAGTTCACAACTCCATCAACAATACATTATTGTTCCAATTTTTCCACAGCTTCTCCAACATTTATCATTTTTCCTTTTTTTGTCACAGTAGCCAATCTGATAGATTTAAAGTGATACCTCAGAGTAGTTTTAATTTGCATTTCTCTAATCAATAGTGATTAAGAACAGTTTTTCATATGGCTATAGATAGCTCTAATTTCTTCATCTGTAAACTTCCTATCCATATACTTTTAGCATTTCTCAATTGGGGAATGACTTGTATTCTTATAAATTTGATTCAGTTCTCTATGTTCTTGAGAAATGAGGCCTTTATCACTGACTACAAAAATTGTTCCCCAGATTTCCGTTTTCTTTCTAATCTTGTTTGCATTGGTTTTATTTGTGCAAAAACTTTCTAACTTAATATAGAGATTGTAATTCAAGTGATCGTGATGGACATGTATAAGAGAGAGTGTTAAAGTATAGGATGACCTTATATGTCTTTCATATCTGAGTTGGTCAGGATCATGTATGACCTGGATACAATAATAGTGAGCATTAACAAAGCACTTTAAGGTTTGCCAAGCATTTTATGTATATTATCTCACTCGATTCACACAACCACCCTGGGAGGTAGGTGCTTTATCTTTATTTTTACAGTGGAGGGAACTGAGTTAAACAAAAGTTAAGTGACTTGTCCTGTGCCACACAGATGGTAAATCTGAGGCTAGCTTTGAACTCAGGACTTCTTGACTTTAATTCCAAACATTATCCACTGAACCACCCAGCCGCCAAAAGGAGATAAAGAAAATGTGAGTGACCTGACTTGAAACTCTATCATGGGTATATTGAAAGTGCTTTCAATTTGGAATAATTTATTTTCAGAAAGAATATTGTCTAAGTTAGTAATAATAAAATGTCAAGGCATGTGGTAATTTTGAAAAGAAAAGCTTTGTAAATTTAATTATCCTAATGGCTGACAAAATAAATTAGAAGGGGCTTTTAATATAATGTCTGCTTTCTGTAAAATTGTGATACAACCTTTACAGGTTTATTTCTAGTGATCAAATAAAACAATCCATCTACAATGCTTTGAAAACATCAGAAGACTACATAAATGCCTGTTATTGCTATTTGTCCATTGCAAGCATTTAAGAAAACAGGACCAGGAAAACCATTTCTAGAATGGTCACAACATTGTAAAGGAAATTAGTCCTAAAAGCCCTAGTGCTGATTAATGCATGGCCAATGACAATGAGAAGAATGATTATGAGTCATTCTTCCCATCTCTTAACAAAAAGGTGCTAGACTAGAAGTGTAGAATAAGGCATACGTATCAGACATGGCCAATGTGAGAATTTGTTGTATTAGACTATATTTATTTGTTATAAGGGAAGACTCTTTTTTTGGAAGGAAGGTTATGGAAATAATGGGAAGGCTTCTCAAAAATATAAAGGAGGAAAGAAGAGTATCTTTTATGTATTAAGAGAGCAAAAGAATGTTCATAAGGGGAGACAAACAAGTAGAACACTGTTGGTATTATTGTGTTAACTATGCACTTCTAAAATAAACTACACAATGGAGATTCATTGTTTCATATATAATGCTTTTCTGCTCTTTGTGTTATGGCCATGTGTTGATGTTTTCAAATTAATAATGAACTTTAAAAAAATTTTATTAGATGGTTACAAATTCTATATGTGAAAGAAAGGGGAAGGTTAGGCTTAGTTCATTGCATCTTACTTGGCTGACTATATTGAATAGACCAGTTAACTAACATTTTATTAAATATCATTTACTCAAATGTAGTCTCTACATCTAGGTGGCACAAATGGATAGAGTGCTGGGCCTAGAGTCAGGAAGACTCTTCTTCCTGAGTTCAAATCTGACCTTGGATACTTACTAGCTCTAATACCATGGGAAAGTCAACCCTGTTTGCCTCAGTTCCTCATCTGTAAAGTTAGCTGGAGAAGGAAATGGCAAACCATGCCAGTATCTTTGCCAACAACACCCCAAATGAAGTCATGAAGAGTTGGGCATGACTGAAACAACCAAACAACAACAAAGTCTGGTTATCAACTAATATTGATTCGTGGCATAAATAAGTGGGGTTTTTTTTCACATTTTGCTCATATTCAGTGAGAACCTCTCCCCTAGATTTAGCACCTGAATGCCTCCTGTTTTCATTTATACTTAAAAATGGTTTATCAAGAACACAAGTTATCTTCATTTTCTTAAATACATAGGTAATGCCATCTCTAACTTATGCCTCCAACTCATACTTACAAGTGTATTCACCCAGGGAAGAGCTACTTCATGTTCTAGGTATTCTGTGGGGATGAATTCCTAAAACTAAAGTTTATGAGCCCCCACCAGTGTACTCATCTTTAATAGTCAGACATTTGACACAATTAAGTTAAAGTAATTCAGTTACTGTAATGGCATAGTAAGACTAGCACCTATAAAACCTCCCCCACAAATCTAGACTTCAGTCTCCCATAAATACACACAACATAGTAGGAAGAGTGACTATACAATACAGGACACTCATAGAAAGATACATCTAGAGAAAATACAAATGGCCAAGGCAGGTCATACCTCCAGCACCAGAAGGCCTTGAATGGGTTTTCTCTTTTCATGATGCCTTCCAGTATTATCTCAGCTGACTAAGTAGCTTTGCTGGGCTCCTGAGATTGATTCTAGAAAAACATGGCATTGGATAAAGTGCTCCATTGCAATATTACATTGTTGATTGTGGAGTTGGGGAAGAACAGCAAGAGAAATCCTCTCTCTCTCTCTCTCTCTCTCTCTCTCTCTCTCTCTCTCTCTCTCTCTCTCTCTCTCTCTTTCTCTCTCTCTCTTCCCCCACTGTACTATGGGAAAAAATTCTACTTTTGGGATAGAACTAAATTTTAGAAAATTTCCTCCCATCAAGGCTAAATTTGTCTCTGTAATATTTACACATTGCTCCTAATTCTTTCTTCTGGGGTCCAGCCAAATAAATATCTTCTCTCTTCAATGTAACAACTATTCAAATACTTAAAGATATTTATCATATCTCCCATCCTAAGTCTTACACCCTCCAAGCTAAATATCCCTAGTTCTTTCAAGTATTCCTAAAATAGGATGATTTCAAGAACTTTTACCAACTCTCATCTTTCTTTGTACACTCCAACCTATCACTTCTTTCTAAAATATTGTGCCCAAAACTGAACAGAATATAGTGGATGTACTCTAATCAGAGCAGATGAAAGTGGCATTGTTATCTCTCTTGTCCTGGATGGTGGTCATTTCTTTTTTTTAATAAAGTATTTTATTTATTTATTTTCCCATTACATGTAAAGATAATTCTCAACTTTTGTTTATACAAGCTTTCCAATTTCAGATTTTTTCTCCCTTCCTCCCCTCCCTCCCCCCTCCCCTAGACAGCAGGTAATCTGATATAGGTTATATATATATATATATATATATATATATATATATATATATATATATATATATGATAACATTAAACATATTTCTGCATTAGTCATAAGAGAAAAATCAGAGCAATGAGGAAAAACCTCAAAATAGAAAAACAACAGCACCAAAAACAAGAGAAATAGTATGGTTCATTCAGCATCTATACTCCACAGTTCTTTTTCCTGGATTTGGAGATCCTCTTCCATCATGAGTTCCCTGGAACTCTTCTGTACCCTTGCATTGGTGAGAAGAATATACTCCATCACAGTAGATCAACACACAATGTTGATGATACTGTATACAATGTTCTTCTGGTTCTGCTCATCTCACTCATCATCAGCAAGACCCTCCAGGTTTCTCTGAACTCCTCCTGCTCATTGTTTCTTACAGCACAATAATATTCCATCACATTCATATACCACAACTTGTCTAGCTATTCCCCCATTGATGGGCACCCCCTCAACTTCCAATTCCTTGCCACCACATAAAGAGCAGCTATAAATATTTTTGTATATGTGGGTCCTTTTCCCCTTTCCATGATCTCTTTGGGAAAAAGACCCAAAAGTGGTATTGCTGAGTCAAAGGGTATGCACAGCTTTATAGCCCTTTGGGCTATAAATTTGGGGCTATAAACTCCAAATTGCTCTGCAGAATGGTTGGATCCATTCACAGCTGCACCAACAATGCATTAGTGTTCCAATTTTTCCACAGCTTCTCCAACATTTATTATTTTCCTTTTTTGTCATGTTAAGGTAGTCATCTCTTAATGCAACCAATGATTGCATTAGCTATTTGGCTGCCATATCACATTGTTGAATCATAATGAACTTGCAATGTGTTAAAAAAAACAACAACAACAACAAAAGGAGGCAGCTAGGTGGCACAGTGGATAAAGCACCAGCCCTGGATTCAGGAGGACCTGAGTTCAAATCTGGCCTCAGATACTTGACACTAGCTGTGTGACCCTGGGCAAGTCACTTAACCCTCATTGCCCCGAAAAAAACAAAAGCAAAACAACAACAACAAAAGAAAAACCACCAGATCTTTTATAGACAAACTGCCTTCTAGCTATACCTTCTTCATGTTATATTCATGAAGTTGATTTTTAAAAATTCAAGTGTAAGATTTTATATTTCTCTCTATTAATTTCTCTCTTTGGTTCAACATTCTAACCTAGAAAGATCTCTTTGGATTCTAGCTCTCATCCAGTGTGTTAACTATCTGTGTTAGCTTTTTTGTTGTTTACAAATCTGACAAGTGTGCCATTAATGCCTCTTATCCAAGTCATAGATAAAAAGGTTAAAACAGCACAGGGCCAAGCGCATATGCTTGAAGCATTTCCCTAGAGACCTCCTTTACCATGCATGACTATTCTTTGGGCTAACATTCAATTAATTTCAAATACATTTGACATCATTATTGTCTTTCCTTCATTTTAAAAATCTTGTCTATGCTAATAGCTTAGGAAACTATCAAATACTTTGCTAATGTGAGGATTAAATGCAATAGGTAAACTAAGGTTAGGAAAACTATAGCTATAAAATCTCTGGTAACCTTACCAGAGAAGTAAATGTTGGGTAACTGGAAAATTCTAGAACATTCTAGTATTTTTTATGAAAAGGATGGTTAGGAAACATCTAGAAAAGGAAGCAGTAAGTATAGTTTCACCATGAATAATTCATATGAAATTCAGTCATGCTTTTTAATATTATTTTTTCCTTTTTTAAAAAATTAGGACATTTACTTTTTTTTCAGTCTTGTCACACATCTTCAAGTCTCCATCAAAGATCACTAACAGCAACTCATCAATCACATCCACCAGTTCTTTCAGTGTCCTAGGATATAGTTCATTTGACCAACTGACTTGAACTCATGAAGGGCAGCAAGGAGTTTCCTTACTATCTTTCTGTGTATTTTGGATGCAGAGTATATCAAACCCCCAAGCTCTACAGATGACTCTCTAATATAACTATTCAAAAGATTTTGGCTACAAAAAAAATCTGCTGAGCAAAAGTTATAGACCTTTCCCCCCAGACTATGGCATGCAATTGAATGACAGTCCATTGAGTTAGTCTATCCATACAAGTATTTTGGGCAGACACACCAAATGAGTAATAAATTGGACCTACCATTGAATATCAGGGAAAGAGTAGACTGGATTGAATTTGGACTATCGTGTAGCATGTTCTATGATCATCATAATAACTAACATTTATATAGCACTTACTATGTATCAGGCACCATGCTAGGTGCTTTACAAATATTATCTTATTTGACATGAGATAATGAGCTATAATCCCAAACTATTTCATAAAACAAATACCCATTTTTTTTAACACCAGTATGCTTTGCTGAGATCCTCCAGAAGCTTCTGTCTGTGTTTCGCAATTGTTCTGAGTGCCATCCTAGAATCTAGAACACAGCAGATTGCACACACACATACACATACACACACACACATGCACAAGGAGGCAATGAGATCCATAATTACTCAAAATAAATAACTGTCTATATTGGAAAAACCAAATGGATGAAAAGTCTATATTTTTCTGGCTATGACATGGAATTGGACGGAAAAATCCAAAAAGCTGTTCCATCACTACTTCTATCTTAAATAGACTCTACATAGATAATAAGCAAGTCCCAGAACTGAGCAAAAGAAGCATATATTATATTGTCTTTGGAAAATTGTACTGTGCTTTTAAGGACTCCAGTTCACCTTGTGAAACAAAGGCCCATATTTTTAGTCATATTCTTCTGGTGGTGCTGTATGGCTGTGAGTCATGGAAAGACATGGTCTCCAAAGAATTAAAGTCAATGATCATTCAAAAGGGAATGTAGGGACATAAGAGGAATGAGTAAGCTGTAAGCTGCAATACATTACCTATCAATAATAGTGCAAGATTGGAGGTGAACATAATGTCATTGGTGAAATGAATGGCCAGAAAATAAGGGAGGCTGGTGTGTTGGTGAGAGTGAGGTATTGCCAATTCATTGCCTTCATTTTTCTTTGATAGCCACAGAATGTAAAGAGAATTAGAGGAAGTTCCCTTAAACACATTGATTGGGCTCATGTGGAGAATTTTGGGGAGTAAATGTCTAGGAGCTGCATAAAACAAGAGAGCATGAATGCATTATGATCTATATCATTGAAAGGAAGTCGCACATTAATGAGATCACAGGCCCATAAAGTTAATTCTTCTAGTAATGCTAAGTGGCTGCAAATCTTAAAGAATTATCTCAGAAGAATCAAAATTGTGAATTACCCAAAGGATAATAGAGATAAGTATAATAGGAGTACATTGGATATATTACCAAGGATGAATCACATACAAAAAGTGGTGCAAATGAATCATCCTGGAAGCATATTTTAGGAAAAGACAGTGTACCCATTAGTTAAGCACTGTCATCTTTGAATTGTTTTTCTTGTTTCTGTTGCTCCATTTTATTTTCAGTTCTGAAGTTCAAAATATATTTCAATCTACACCATGAGTCTATCACCTTTCTTTCAGGAAATGGGTGGCAAGTTTCATCAGGAGTCCTCTGTAATTGTTATCGGTTATTGTATTGATCTGAGTGCCAAAACCTTTTAAAGTTATATGTCTTTACAACACTGTATATAAATTGTTCTTCTGGTTCTGTTTACTTCATGATGTATCAGGTCATTCAAGTCTTTCCAGGTTTCTCTGAAACCAAACCCTTCTTCATTTTTCATAGTACAAGAGATATATCATATCATATATCATCACTTATTTAGCCATTCCCTAATTGATTGGCATCCCCTCAGTTTCCAATTCTTTGCCACCAGGAAAAGAACTGCTATAAATACTTTTGTAATATAAATCCTTAAAATGTTTAAAGGCCTAGAATAAGTCTTCCAGTGCATTGTATGAATAATATATGGAACACTTATAGAGGGACATATATGAGAGCAACACAGGATAAAGTGTGGGTGGGTTGTTATTTACATCCTTGAATGAATACCAATATTAGTGAGATTATGGGTTTAGTTTTTGAGTCAAATGATTGAAATGATGTAATTGACATTTTAACATTCAAATGCAAAAACACATCGTTGTTTATTGCTACTAAATTTTTATTTTTAGAAAATAAAAAGTTTTATATAGTTGGAAACAAAAAATTACATTTAGAAAAATTCTTAACGTATATGAATGATAAATTTAATGAAACTACAACAAATATAAAAGATGGCCTCTCTAGAGCCATAAGTGATGAAAAAACTAGGTCATCTGCCAGTTGACAAAATGGATCCAAAGCATTTTTGTGGCCCTGAAAAAAATCATTCATCATGGTAACTGACCTATTGCCCTAGGATAGTAAATAAGACACTTCAGTAAATAGGGACAGAAGAATGATTTGTACATTTGATCTCCTATGTGCTATCCTACCATCTGATGTTAAAAAATATAAAATTTGCATGAAACCATGCAATGAATAACATAATAGAAACTGGACCTATGCCTCTGGTGTAATAGGCAGAAACTGAAAATTCTTTAACTGAGAGAGAAATGAAGTATGTGGAACAAATGGCTTTTCCTTATATCGAGCAATGTTAGAGGAAAGGGATTTTCCTTACACTGGGATGATTCAGGTCAAATAAATCCTATTCACTCTGATGCCTACACATATAAATGCTGTAGTAGTTATGATGATGTTAAGAAAGGACCCCAAAGTGACTCCTCAGAGCTCTCCCCCAAATCCCTCAAAATTCCTTCAAATAATGCCATAAGACAATTCCTGGAGCAGCAGAACCCACAAAAGGACAGGCTGAGATAATTTTCCAGCCAAAGATGGCTTAGAAGGTCAGTCAGAGAGGTCTGTTGTACTGGGGTGAGAGTGAAAGTGCAGATCTGGGCCACACTGTGCAGACCCAGCCCTAGACCCAGCCTCAAAGAATCAGGCTTCCAGATCCTTGGAATCAGCTGAGGCAGTGGGTACTTCTGGACCTCAGCTCACAGACTGGTGAGGGGGTTGAGTAATTGGCCAGGGGGAGATTGCAGGGTTCTCTGTTGGGGTTGAGGCAGAACTCTGTTGTGTTGCCCATGCTCAGAACCAAGAAGCAGTCTTGAGTGGTGGTCCAAGGTGGGGGAGGGGTGCAGGCACTCCAGAGCTTGCAACCATAGTGAAACAGAATTCTGTTCCTGGATTAAAGAGCAAGCAGGTCTGTGATTACTTACAGACTAGAGCACAGGCCAGGGGAGTGTAGAAAGTGCCTCTCCTTAAATCATACCACCTGGGACCCCATGAAGCTTGGAGCAGTGTGCTCTGGAAGCAGTGCCTCGCTTTAAGAAGGAGTTAAAAGTCAAGAAATAGGCTGGCAAAAAGAGCAGATAGAAAAAAATGTGGAAGAAAAGATCCCATTTCCCAGAATGCTATAGGCTAAAGGCATAAAGGCACTGATCAGGGTCTATAGAAAAAAAGGGGAATACTGGGAATGAGAAAGCAAGGACTATGTATATGGTTTAGAACAATTTCTGGAAGTGAAGGGCAAACAGAGGCAGTAGCAAAATCATCAGCTATTGGGCCAATACCTGAGGCTTTCTGAGTTAACAGTATCTGCAGAAATCACTTTAGTCTTGTTGGGCTGTACAAATGAGTGAGGGCAATGAACACAGATGAACCAAAATATGATCTTTATAACAAACACTCCAGCTCCATCCATGTCGCCAACATTTCCCTGTTGATATTACAAGATTATTTGCTGATACTAGGCTCTATTCTGAGACCTATTCAACTGTAGGGTGTTGATCAATTGAATTTTTTTATGAACTTGATCTTTTATGGAGTGGAACCTTTATAATTTGTAAGGTCATCTTCCCATAAAGGGTTTGGACATATCCACTGGTACTTTTCTGATAAGACTATAGGCATCTCCTGGTGAAATCTCCGTGGTGGGGACTGCCCTTAACATGAATTTGTTGTTTTGAACTCTTAGAGGATGAATGTTATTGAAGGAGGCAGCCTTGTACTGGTTCATAAAAGGCAGTCTCCTACCCATTCCATCTTTTACTGTGAGATCTTGAAAGTATAGAAAGCCAGGAGGAATAGATTCAGATCCTGGGTGGAGGAAAAGAGGGTCTCCTTACCTCCCTTCTTCCAAGAAGTATTAATGTCTGCTTTGGCCCAAGGCACATGTGAGATACATATTTTAGCTCACATGATTAAAAGGAAAGGTCTTGGACCTAGCATTGAAAAGAAAGTGAAATAACTTCTTAATGACATGGTAACAGAGAAGCATGGACCATATGATCAAAATGGGGAGATTTCCTGAATTCTAACCTTTTATATGGAAGAGAGTAGCTTTCCTGGGCAACATGATTCTTGAATCCAGCCTCCAGTTGTGAGAATTGTAATATGCTGAGCAGCCTCACTCTTGAGCATTGCCTTTCTTTCTAGCAACTCCAAGTATGAAACTTCCAGAATCTAGCCTTCTATCAGGATGGAGGAGATCTTTAGAGTTACTGAATAGCATTAGCTTCTTGGGGAGATAGAATCATACAGATGGATCTTGAAAGCTGTATGACTTACAAAAGGCTAAGGTCACAATACAGGGGAGCAAGTGAGAATAGGAGAACTGACCTTTTTGCTCTATTTTTAATATCAATTACTTGGGTGTTATAGGTCTGATGGGGGCTTGCCATTCCAGCTCACTTCACTTTCAACTCACATTGTGGTCTGTTCTACCTCCCTACCAGTTGCTTTGCTTACCTAAGCTTGACTCTGCCCTAAGGACTACTAGATGATAGGTGAGTGCCTACCCCAAATTACTATATCATGAGAACTTGCTTTCCCTCCTAAGCTCCCACCTCCACTTTGCGCTCCTCTTTATGTTTTGTCTTCCTTTAATGGAATGTAAACTCCTTGAGAGTAGGGCCTTCTCTGTTTTTGTAGCTCTAGAGTTTGGCATAGTGCCTGGAACATAGTAAGCACTCAATAAATAAATCATCTCTCTATCTTCCTTTCCATCTATCTATCTATCTATCATTCATCTATCATCTATCTATCATCTATCTATCTATCCATCAATCAGTCCCAAATGTTTTCTTTCTAGGGGGACATAAGCCTTCAAGGTAGTATCATAAGGCTGGATGTCCATATGCATTTTGGGGATATGGGGGGAATTCATTGAAATGTAAGGGGAGGGGGCAGCTAGGTGGCTCAGTGGACAAAGCACCGGCCCTGGATTCAGGAGTACCTGAGTTCAAATCTGACCTCAGACACTTGACACTAGCTGTATGACCCTGGGCAAGTCACTTAGCTCCCATTGCCCCGCGAAAAAAAGAAAGAAAGAATGAATGAAATGTAAGGGGAATTGGCTCTAAGAACCTTAAGTTTATTTCCCTTCCAAATTGAAGTTCAAATCACAGGGTGGGATTATAAGACTAACAAACTATACATATTCCTTGAGAAAATGGGATTTAATGAAGAGATAGGAGGATTATATTGTTTGTTTGCTATTATGAGTCATTTATATATTCTATATTATTTAAAGGGAAGAGGTCAAGTCTTTGATTTTGTATTGTCAAAAATAGAATTAAATAATGTTCGATCTCTACCTAATATATTAATTGTTACCTTGAGTCTCTGCATGAGTTGTTAGGTACCTTTTTATTTATAACTATGGAGACACAATATGAACTATATTCAGAGATATTACCTTTTCTGGTTAAAGACCTAATTAGTGAAGGAGAACTGTGCTAAGCGCATTTAAATTTTTTTTTACAAGTAGCTCATTTGATCCTCAGAGGTAGGTGATATTATTGCCTTCATTTTCCTGTTGAGGAAGGAAACTGAGACAAACAGGTTAAATGACTCTCCCAGGGTCACATAGCTAGTAAGTGTCTGAGGATGGATTTGAACTTAAGTCTTTATGAATTGAAGCCCAGCATTCTACCCACTGCACTATCAACTACCTCTGAGACAAAGAGTTGTGAGTTTTAGGATCAGCCTCTGAGACTGGACCCAGTTCATTTAAACACAGACATCAGTCCATTGGGCCATGAGATTCTAAATGAATCTTTATTCAATTAGAAATGTATCTACATATATATGCATATGTTAAAAATCCTAATTTGTCATCTTCATTGCTATCAGGGGAGATGACTCAAATATCCTAGACACAAACTAAATTCAAAGGCTCCTAGGTCAGCTATCTGGGTGAGAGCAAAATGAACCATGGAGAATATTAATTATTGACAAACCTTCAAAATTGAATTGGGTTCCTGTGAGTACAGAGCTTTGGTAATTATCTAAGGGTTGTAAACTGATTAAAAAATTTCCTGTTAATGCTTGTTTTTCTTCAAAATTTCTCATTTTCTTACAATTTCTTAGCATGATCACCACTAATATCACCCACAAAAGTAAATGGAGGTCCAGGGAGTAGGGTCATATTTCCCTCCCTTGTACACATACCACAAAATCCTTGAAAGGAAATCAGAATTGTGTCCCTTACTTCCTTTTCATTGTTCTATTCACCAACAGGGAATAACAGAGCTTTGAACAGAAATGGCCCTGCAATTATTTATATTGACTATTAGATTTATGCATTTGCAAGCCAGGTTTATTTAAAAGTCTATGATACAAATGCCAGCTATATATTGTGAACAGCTAAAAAAGAATATGATACACATCCCTACAGATCTTCAACTACACATCTGGGTCTGGTGCCTATGTTGCTTCCTGCCCATGGTCCAAACTTTCTATCCTGACAGCATTAAATCTAAGTGTCCCTGACCAGAACTGTAGTTAAAATGAATGGAGAGGGGGTGCCCAAGGTTCCATTGTATCCTATTTATAATATGCTCGGTGTGTCACAAAATCCTACAGAGAGTATTCTGGGAAACACAGAACATAAAAGTCTATAAAAAGGAGGCCTGATTACAGTGGGCAAGAATACTAAAATGCCATTGCAATGAGAGAAAAGCTACCAAGGACATATGTAAGTCTATGCTATTTATACTCAGAATAGCAAAAGCCAAATATTTCTAACTACTCCTAGGATCCTCTTGTGAGGAAACATGGGAACCTAAAATGTGGCAGTAAGAGATATCTTAAGCTTGTCCTAAAGAGGTCCTGCTCCCAAGCCTCCTTTTTCCCATTTCTTAAATGAAAAAAATTTTTTCAATCAATGAAAACCCTTTTCTCCCTCCCACTCCTGCCAATATCTTTCAGTTAGTGAGGAAGAAAAACAAAAGCCTTGGGGCAAATGTGTATAGTCAAGTGAAACAAATTTCCTCATTGTCCATGTCCAAAAGAAAAGTTTCAATCTGTACTCTTTGTCTATCATCTCTCTTTCAGGAGGTGGGTAACATGTTTCATCTTGAGTCCTTTAGAATTGTGATTGTATTTGTCAGAATTATGAAGTCTTTCAGTTGTTTGTCTTTAAAATAATGTTTTTAAATAAATTGTTCACTTCATTTCACTTTGCTCACTTCACTCTGTATCAGTTCATATAAGTCTTCCCAGGTTTCTCTGAAACCATCCCCTTCATCATTTAGTTTAGTACAAGAGAATTCCATCATTATTATATACCATAACTTGTTTCATTCTCCAATTGATGGACATCCATTCATTTCCCAATACTTTACCACCACAAAAAGAGCTGCTATAAATATTTTTGTATACACAGGTCCCTTTCCTCGATTTCTTTGGGATGTTAAGCTAATATTTGTATAGCTAAGTCAAAGGGTATGCACAATTTCTTTTTTTTTTGTCTTATTACTCTAGCTTTTATTTCTAGAACTATACCAAATAGTAATACTGATAATAAACGTCCTTGTTGTTGTTGTTCTTTTTTACCCCTGATCTTGTTGAAAAGATTTCTAGTTTTTCTTCATTACAGAAAATGCTGACTCTTGGTTTTAGATAGATAGTGCATATCATATTAAGGAAAGATGTATTTATTCCTAAATTTTCTAGTGTTTTAAGAGGAATAGGTGTCATATCTTGGCAAAACTTTTTTTCTGCATTTATTGATGTAATCATATGATTTTGTTGTTACTACTGTTAATATGATTAATCATGTTTATACCTTTTCTAATATTGATCCAGCTCTGTGTTTCTGGTATAAAAGGAACCTGGCCATAGTATATTCTTGTAATATGTACCCTCTCTGCTAAATTTTTATTTTAAAATTTTGTATGAGTTTTCATTAGAGTTAGTGGTCTATAGTTTTCTATCCCTGTTTTGACTCTCCCTAGTTTAGGCATCAAGATCATATTTGTATCAATCAAGGAATTTGGTTGGACCCCCTTTTTTCTTATTGTTTCATTGAGTTTTTATAATATTGGAATTAGTTTCTAAAAAATGTTTGATAGAATTTTCTTGTTCATCTATCTAGTCCTTTTTTCCATTTGGGAGCTTGTTTATATGTTGTTAAGTTTCTTTTTTCTGAGATTCAATTATTAACCTTTTTTGTTTCTTCTGTTTATCTGAGAGTTTTATATTTTGTAAATATTTATCTATTTCATTGAGATTGTCAGTTTTCTTGGCAAACAGTTAAGTGGAATAGGTCTTTAAAAATATTTTCTTCTATTTATTGATTATGATAGCACCTTTTCATCTTTGATACTGGTAATTTGGTTTTCTTCATTCTTTTACAAAATAAAATTAACTAATTATTTGTTTATTTTATTGATTTGTTTAAAAAACAAACTAATTTCTAGTTGGTTTTATTAACTCATTGGTTGTTGGTTTTTTGCTTTCAATTTTGTTAATCTCTTCTTTAATTTTGGGATGTCTATTTTAGTGTTTAATTGGGGGTTTTAATTTGTTTTCTATCTCTTTCTTTTATTGGTGAAAGTGTTTAGAAATAGGAATCTTACCCCAAGGACTGCTTTGGGTGAAGCCCCAAAATATTAGTATATTGTCTCATTATTGAAATCACCTTTAATGAAATTATTATTTATATGATTTATTCTTTAACCCCTCAACACTTTTTAGGATTAAGTTATAAAGTCTAAATTTCATTTTAATCATTTCTTTAGTAGCCCTTTATTAGATATAATTTTACTTAAATGTTGTCTCCAAAAGATGTTTTTAGTATTTCTGCTTGTCTATATTTGTTTGCAAGGTTTTTTTGTCCTAATACATGGTCACTTTTTTTAAAAGGTACAATATACAACAGAAAAATGTATACATTCTTTCTATTACCATTCAATAATCTCCAGAGGTCTACCTTTCTTACCTTTGTAAAATCCTACCCAGGTCTATAACTTCTTTCTTGCTTATTTTTTGGAGCCTAGATTTATCTAGGTCTCAAAGGGGTTAACTGACATTTCCACTATTTTAGTTTTTTGCCCATTTCTCCCTGTAAGTCATTTAACTTTTTCTTTTTTCTTTAATTTTTTAGCTGTTATGTCATTTGATGCATAAATTTATAGTATTGGTGTTAATCCATAGTTTATAGCCTCAGTTTAGTCATTTTTTTCAGTCATGTCTGACTCTTTGTGATCCCATTTGGGGTTTTCTTGACAAAGATACTGAAGTAGTTTGATATTTCCTTCTCCAGCTCATTTTACAAATGAGGAACTGAGACAAACAGGGTTAAGTGACTTTTTCAGGGTCACACAGCTATTGTCTGAGACTGGATCTGAACTCATGAAAATAAATCTTCCTAATTCCAAACCCAGTGCTCTATCCACAGTACCACCTAGCTGCCCTCTATAGTTTATAGCACCTTTCAGTTAAATTATCCCTTTTCATGCTAGAAGAGATTACCTAGTGACAGTTGTTAAAATTTTCACATATGTTTTTAAATTTTATTTTTGTGTCATTTGTTTTTATATCATCTTTTCTGAATGTATATTTCTTTCATCCTCTACTTAGCAAGTCATTTCCTATAACAAAGATTAATAAAGAGGAAAACAAGCAGTTAAGCAAAACCAAGCAACACATCCTTCATGTCTGATAGCATGTGCTACAATCCACATCCATAGTACCTCACCTCTTCAATGAATGGAGGAAGATACATTTTCTCAATTCTTCTCTGATACTAGGTGTGTTTATGATAGGTTTAATATATATTGGAAAAAATTTAGACAAACATCAAATAATGCTGGAAAAGAACCATGGAAATACTAAGAAGAAAAGGATGTAAATTTAAGATGCCATTAAAGCAAATGCTTACAAAGCTCCTCTCTAATAATCTTATTTCCATGTCCTAGCAGATAGAATCAGATTGTTGACCTGATTATGAATTTTTCACAAGATGCAATCCTGCACACCTTAAGATCCTTGGTCATGCTCTTTCCTATTCAATAATTTCTTTGAATATGTGTTGATTGCAGTCTATGTAGAATTGGACACAGGAACTACGTCAAGCCAGGGTTTCCAAAATTCTTTCTGCTTTTATATAATAATCATCCTCCAAATCCCTTTAGCCCTTTCCATTTCAGATTTCCCAATCACCTCTTCCAGGGACACCCACCATAGCTATCAAAGTATGTAGTTCAACCATAATGTCCTAAAGATCCAGGAACACAGAGAATAGAAATGGTGGGAATAGTGTATGCATGGCATCTCTCTCTTTACTGAATCTAGAGTATTTCTTTCCACTTACTCATTTGCTTCTGAATTCAGTATAGAATATAAGCACCTTGAGGATAGATTTATTTTCATTTTTTGCTCTGTATTTCCAGAGCTAAGCCCAGTACCTCACACTAAGCATCTAACAAATTCCCATTGAAATGGCCTCTCTTTCACCCCCATGTCTTCATAATTGATAATATGATGCATTCATGAGAACCCAATTATACAATAGCCATTTTTGAGTTCTCATGAAGCTTATTATGAGATTTTGCCCTGAAAAGGTTTTTAGACCAGATCAAAGTTCCTACCCTCGTGTGTATAGACATAGTCTAAGCCACTCTCTAGTTATAAAATAAATACTGAAGGAAATATTCCTTCTTTTGAACCATTAAAATAAAATCTAGCATTTATATAGTGATTTAAGGTTTATAAAATGATTTACAAATATTATTTCATTTGGTCTTCACAATGGGCCTGGTAAGGTGGAATGGGGCTAATAATAGTATCTCCCTCCCATGGTTGTTGTGAGGATCCATTGATATAATATTTGTAAGGCACTTTGCAAACCATAAAGCACCACAAAATGCTAATAATTATTATTACTTCAATAAAATATAAGCTAATCTCACAGATGAAGAAACCGAGGCAGACAGGGATTAAGTGACTTACCCAAGGTCACACAGCAAATATTTGAGTCTAGATTAGAACTCATGTCTTTATGACTCCAAGACCAGTGTTCTAGCTGACATGGTACCTACCAATAGCTATCACTTTAATGCCTTACTAAATGAAAATAGATCACTTCTACATTTAAAAAAAAGTATTTGGTTATCAAATGAATCAGTTCATTTTTGTGAGTATGGTACTTTTGTACCATAGCAATCGATTATGAATGCCCTCTACAATTTTTTATTTGCTTTTAAGAGAGTCTCTCCTGACTGACTCAGCAGAAAACATCTACTTTATGTGCCTTATCTTTAGCACCCTTTTAACCTCATGAAAATCAATAATTTGGAAAAAGAAGTGGAGGAGGGAGGGCTGAGCCAAATACTCTATCATACAGAGCCAAAAACAAAGGGCCAGAAAGAAGGAGTCACCATGGCATGGCCAACAGCAAATGGAGGGAGGCAGGTGTGTAGCCCAGGTTGTTAAACAGGAGTAAATGCAGATACAGGAATAGGAGGTGAGCAAAACATCTATATGAGTTGAGGTTGAGAGCCAGAGACACTGACAGTTGGCCAAGAGTAGAACCTACTCTACCTTGACACTTATCAGTTGTCAAGGTGTTCTGGGAGGAAATATTCCCTTTACATGGATTTATATAATTGGGGATTAATTGCCTTGACATCAAGTTTTCTTCTTTTCTCACTCTGCATTTTGGATGGTCTTGGTTATTGCTTCACTTTTCTACTTACTATACTGCCTGTATGACAATCTATCTCCTGTCTCTTTGCCTTTTCACAGATTGTACCCCCTCTGCCATCCCATGTCCTGGATATTTGTCCTCCTCATCTTTGGTCTCCTAGAATCCCTAACTTCCTTAAAATCTCAGCTCAAATGCCACCTCCTTCTTTCTTGATCTCATTCTCAAGCTGTTAATGATACCTAACCCTTTTTAAAAAATCTCATGTTTACTTTGCATTTATTTTCTATCTACTTATATGTAAGTATATTTGCTCTTGTAGAATGTAAATTCCTTAAGGGCAGGGACTGTGTCATATCTCTCTTTGCATCTCCATGGCCTAGCCTAGTCCCAGGCACATAGTTGGTATTTAATAAATGCTTATTGATTGATTGATTCCAAGAATAATGGGAGATAAGAAAGTGATGAATTGGAGCCAGAGAGATTTTGAATGAGCTTCAGTGAAGTCATTGATAAAATAGGGTAGGAAAAAGACTTGAAGAGAAAAGAAGAAAAGGTCTGGTATGTGAAAGCAGGCTGAGACATTAATAAAGAGGTAGAAAAAGAGATTTAGTGATTTTATTTAATTTTCTTTTTAATAAATGTGAGTCACTTATGTAGAAGCACATCTTATTTTTGATCTAACATGTTGAAATCCACTCTCTATATACCTATATACAAGACACATATATTATATGCATGTATACTTTATCTACATTTTCCCCTAATTTTTAGTACATCTTTTACAAAGCCATATGATCTGACTCATTCTATGAAATCACATGAATGAGTTCATGAGAAGCAGCAAGATATATCAGAAAGAACGTTGGACTGGAAGAAAGAAGTCATGGGTTTAAGTGTAGAGTATTCTATTTATTAGTTGTGTTACTTGACTAAAGAATCTTAAGCAAATCAATAGACATAACCACCCTGGATCTCAGTTTCCTCATCTTTCAAATTAGGGGAGTCGGATGATGATTTCTAAGGTTCCTGTCAGTTTTCATTCCCTGACACTATGAGAAGAAGCACAGACTGAATGAGGTTTTTTCACGTTATTGGCGTTGTTACTCCTTAATAAGTACAAAGAGGTTGAGGCCGGCGTGCCCAGATCAATGTCAAAGGCATGTTTCTACCTGACAACTGCCAAGTGTCAAGTCAGAGTGAGCAAGTTCTCTTGGCCAACTGTCAATTTGTTTAGCTTTCAACCTCTTGACTCAGAGACATTTTTCTCCCTTCCAAACTCCTACATCTGCATTTATTCCTGTGTAATAACCTGGGCTACATTCCCACCCCTCCCCATTTGCTAGTTGCCATGTCATGGTGACTCTTCACTCTCTTTCATTCCTTCATTCTGGTCCTTGGTTTATGGCTCTTTATGAGAGCGGGTTTGATACTGCCCCCTTTTTCCCTACTGTTGCTTTTCATAAAGCCGAAGGTAGATGCTATTGACTTTCATTTTCCTCTGCATCGGTGACTTTAAAAGAACTTGTGAAATTGTGTGGTATAGTGGAAAAAACAGAGGCTTTAGAATCTTAGTACATAAGTTCATGTATCAATATGACTTTGGAGAAGTCACAGAACTTTTTGGATTTTGGTCTCCTTATCTGTAAAATTAGGGGGTTGGATCCAATGGCTTTGAAGACCCTGCCTTGCTTTAAATCTATGAATTTATGAGCTTATGTACTTTTACTTCTCCCCCATAGAGTGAACTGTTAATGTTTATTCATATCAGACAACCTGCGTATGACAGAATACAAAACCTAATTTAAAAAGATATAGTGTTAAGATCTCATGTGCGAGAATTCTCAGCAGGTAGTGTCTGGTGTTTTGCCCAGTTCATTAGGATTGTGCCCAATCTAGTGGCTCCAAAGGAATAGGGTCCACCCATGTAGCAACAGCTTTGGATGCTGAAAGCTGCATAAGTGGGGCTTTTAGAAAGACCCCACCTATAAGTCCAGCATAGTATTATCTGACCCTTGGGTGGATTCTCTAAGAAACAGCAAATGGCAACCACCCATTATTGATGATCATTTCTTCAGAGTAGGTTGCCTCAATGCACTGAGGTTATTTGGACTCCATATGGTATTCCGTTTTTTTTCTGGCAGAGTATCTGTCAGAGGTATATCATCTGGAAGATAGTAGTCTTAAAGCTTTTATGGTGGGTCAAAGTTAGGCCAAGGAGGAACATGGCCCAGGGGTTTCTGACTCTGTGAGGAACTGCCCCTAAATGAATGATTTAGGGTTTGTCCAGAACCCTACTCCTTGGGAGGACGTTTGGAAGAGAAAGGCCTCCCAAGAGAGTATACAAAAGCTGCTTACTTGTCTCTCAGGTTGCTCCTCAGATGAAACAGAAATGAGTTTTACCAGGGGCCCATGAACACTGGAGGTCACAATACTTCATTAAGGAAGTTCTTTTATTTCTTTTTTAAAAAAATTTTAGGGGCAGCCAGGTGGCACAGTGGATAAAGCACCAGCCCTGGAGTCAGGAGTACCTGAGTTCAAATCTGGCCTCAGACACAACACTTAGTAGCTGTGTGACCCTGGGCAAGTCACTTAACCCCAATTGCCTCACTAAAAAAAACCAAACAAACAAAAAGATTTAAATTTTATTTGTGATATACACTGGAGGTCACAAAACTTTATTACGGTAGTTCTTTTATTTCTTGTTTTATTAAATTCTGACCTGAATTCTAGGTGGCCCAACACAGGTTCCTGGAATATAGATACTTAAGAATTATGGACCCTGGCTGGTAGTAACTTAATCTCTATTTTCATCATTAATTAGCATTTATTAACAATATGATTGGCACTGTGCTAAACACTGGGGATACAAGGAAGTGTAAAAACACTATCCCTGCCTGGGGCTGGATCTGTGCCACACTGTGCTCCTCTTTCACCCCAGGACAGCAGACCTTCCCTGCTGCCCTTTTAAAGCCATCTTTGGCTAGAAAATGATCTTTCTCTCTCTCTGTGTTCCTCTGTGGGTTCTGCTGCTCCAAGAATTGTCTTATGGCATTTTTTTGAAGGTATGTGGATAGATTGGTCAGAGGCTCCAAAGGTTATAGCCTTTCCTCCGCCATCTTGACTCTGCCCCACCCCTCTATGCCACCTTTCTTAAACTTCAATTCTGTATAATTAAGGGATTGAACTACATAATCCCATCTATCTTTGAACATTTTGCTTCTTCTCTCCTGTATTGTTTGACCTTGTCAAGTCACTTAACCTGTCTTTGCTTCAGTTTCCTCACCTGCAAATTTGGGATAATAATAACACATAACTCCCAAGGTTGTTGTCAGGATAAGAGAAGATAACATTTGTAAAGCACCTTGCAAACCTCAAAGTTCTATATAAATGTTGTTTATTGTTATTTATTAGTTTTATTTTCACCAGTAGCATCAATTGAGTAACTGATATGGAGAAGATTGTACTAGGTTTCTTACACTAACTCTTGAGGACTATGTTAAATTTGGGGCATTGCAAGTTTCTGTTGAGGGACATATCAAGACTAATGCCAAATTGATGGAATTGCTGGCATATATTTTTTTAAATCCTAGGAGTTTATAAGGTTAAATTTGATGTCAGTAATCCCCAGAGTACAATTTGAAGGTGAAAAAAATAGAGTTTAACTAAAGGCAATATCAAAATTTTGGAGAAAGAAATGGAAGGTTTGCTATTACACCGTGAAAGAGTACTTAGTGAGGTATTAAAGATAATAATTCAATTTTTATAACATGGTTACATTGAAATGTAGACACTGGGGGAAACTATTATAAAAGTTGTGAATTCACAGGGTATTACTTAGTAAAAGAAGAATCAGTTTTTGCCATGGAGGAAGGATAATTTTTCATAGAGAGAGAAAAACATAAGCCTTCAAAATTTCATTTTGTATCCTTGAACATTGAAAGGATTTGTTTGGTGTTTTTAAATCTATTTTATGGCACATTCTCATTTTAACCTTTATTGGTTTTTTGAGAGCAATGGCCATAGGATAAAACTTTATAAAAAAGTTTTAAACCTCATTTTCCTTTTCTTAAAATAAAAGAGAAAATTGATTGTTTTACCTCACATAGCACAGTTAAGATGGGAAAAATTAGCAACCAACAAAGCTCTCCTTTGATTCCATATAGTCATTAAGTTAATGGGAAAAGAAAAACTATTTTTTTTTTCAAATCAGGGTGACACAGAACAATTTATTTGCACCAATATCTTCTTGTAGAAGAGGTAGTGTGGGTTGTCTGAGTGACAAGGGATGAGAGAATCCTATTGTTCTTTCTTAAAGTCTTTTTTTTCTAGGATTTCTGGATAGACTATATGTGTACCTATAACATAATAATGAATTAACAAGTTTCCTCTATTGTTCTGTCTATTCCTCTTGTCTTTCTTTACTTCAAACTTTTGTGTGATTTATCTTTTTAAAAAAATTACATATACTTTTTATTTACTAATTCCTTAAAAAAAAGTTTTATTCATACTTTTCATCTTGTACTATATTCACTTCCCAGTACTCTTCAATGCTGTTGAAATTTCCCTTGTAACAACAACAACAAAGCAGTCAATCAAAACAAATCAATGTGGCAACCTCTTGTGAGATTGTATGTGAATTTCCAATCCTTCTCCTTCTCCCAACCCCTATCATCTATCTCTACAGGGAAGTGGGAGTTTGTTTCATTACCTGTTCTCCTGAACCAAGATTGGTCATTACAATTAATCAAGAGTTCAGTAGCCTTTCAGGGTTTTTTTTTACATTTATACTATTTTAGGAGGCAGCTGGGTAGCTCAATGCATAGAGTGCTGGGCCTGGAGTCAGGAAGATCTGAGTTAAAATCCAGTCTCAGAAATTAGCTGTGTGACCCCTAGGCAAGTCATTTAACCTCTGGTGGTCTTAATCCATTAGAGAAGGAAATGGCAAACCCCTCCAACATATTTGTCAAGAAAATTTCATGCAGGGTCATGAAGAATAGGATGTGACTAAACCAATCAACAAGAAGAAAAAGAAATTTTAATTGTTAATAAAGAGCATCCAGGTAATGCAGTGGATAGAATGCTGGTCCTGGAGTCAGGAAGACTCATATACCTTATTTCAAATATGGCCTCAGAATTGGAAATGACTGAATAATAACAATATACTATTTTGGTCATTGGGTATATTTTTCTCCTTGTTCTACATAATTTATTCAAAATCAGTTTATCCAAATCTTCCCAAACTTCTCCGAATCTCTCATATTCACAAGTTCTAACAATGCAATAGATTCACATGCCACAATTTGTTCATCCAGTTCCTGGTTGATGGGCGTACACATTGTTGCCAATTTTCTGCCACGACAATTATAATAAAATATTTTGTTATATGAATTTTGGTATACCTGGGACCTCCTTTCCTTCCTTCCTTCCTTTTTTCCTTCCTTCTCTTCTTTCTTCCTTCCTTCTTCCTTTCCTCCATTCTGTCTCTCTGTCTCTCTATCTTTCTGTCTCTCTCTTTGTCTCTATCTTTCTGTCTCTGTCTTTTACTCTCTCACCTCCTTGGGATATATGTCCAGTAATATGTTCTCTGAATTAAAGAGTATAAAGTTTTGAGACTTCTTGTATGCTAGACTGGGATTCACTAGAGCTCCTTGTCATGTGCCAAGCCTTTGAGGTTTGTCTCAAATTCATTGAAGAGGAAGCCTGCCCTTTAATTAAGGGGAGTAGAGAGCTACATTTACTGGCTCATCAAACTCCTACGTTTTTAATGTTAACTATGGTAAAGGTTATGGCTCTTGTTTGAGTCTCCCCAAAAGGGCAAGTAAGAGAGATACCAAGTGCATAATATAAATCAGATATAGGACAGGTTATTTATTCCTACTAAGCATGAGAGAATCACATCTTCCATTGACAGAATAATTAGAATGGAATTCAGCAACTTAATTTATAATTATTGATACAACTGGCTGGGAGACTAGTAGTTAAGCTTCAATTTGACCTAAAACAGATCCCATTGATTTTTTGCCAAGCTATTAATTAGCCATCTTACATTTCATCTCTGCTGGGTATTATCTAATTCTTTCCTGATATAAACCTGCCAGCAAATGGGCCAGTCTCATCTCCTCTTGGCATGGTGACTGATCTCTCTGAAGCAGAAACTTTCCTGCCTGCCAGACTACTCTTTCCACCAATGTAACCAGCCACTCCAGTGGATACTGGTACTACCACTGGCAGACCAAGAGGCTCCAGCCAGAAGTTGTCTCCTCTTTTAAAAGGTCCCTTGAATCATTAGTTCTTTTGGTTCAGCAACCAATTAGAGTACACTCAGTGATTAGTCTATGTGGCCAGAATCTCTTGACCTCTTGCTTCCCAGCCACACACATACTCAAAAGTCCCACCCAATTCAACCAGAAGAGGGCAGAGAATATGTGTCCATGCTCTATACAAACCAGCATTACAGTTTCACATTTCAATACACTTTGCTAAGCATTTACAATAATGGGTAAGGTGGTATGCTATGTGCTGAGGATACAAATAGAAAATTTAAAATAGTCCCTACCATATAGGAGCTTACGTTCTAATGGGGGGGAGGGGGGAATAGAGCATGTAAGCAGATAAAAGATTATTTGGAGAGGATGAGAGCACTTACAACTAGAGGGATCTGTAATGTCTTTACAGGGTAGGCCTTAAATCAAGAGAAAAATTCTAAGAGTTGGAAGTGAGTACATTCTATACATGAGGGACAGCCTAGGAGATGGAATTTTAACTTTCAGGGAAAACGAATAGTAAAGATTAGCTGAAGTAAGGATTGCAAAGAGGAAAAGTAATGTGAAATAAGTCTGCACAGATAGGGTGGAGCCAGATAGTGAAAGGTTTTAAATGTCAATGTGCAGGTGGGGGGGGGCAGCTAGGTGGCGCAGTGGATAAAGTACCAGCCCTAGATTCAGGAGGACCTGAGTTCAAGTCTGGCCTCAGACACTTGACACTTACTAGCTGTGTGACCCTGGGCAACTCACTTAACCCCAGTTGCCTCACCCAAAAAAAATGTCAATGTGAGGAGTTAATATTTTATCTAAGAAGGAAGAGGGAACTGCTGGAAATTTTTGAACAAGAGGATGACATAGCAAAAACTGCTTTGGGAAGATGGATTGGGAGAGAAACTATAAAAAAGTAAATCCATTTCAACAGTCCAGGTGAAAGGTGAGCCTAAACTTGAATCATTGTTATTAGAGAAAAAGGAATGGTTACAAGGAATATTGTAAGGAAGTAAAATCAATGACCTGGGATCTCACTGAATAAAGGTCCCAAAAGGAGATGTGACTTGCTGAAAGTTATAGACATTAGTGGCTGAGTTGGGATTAAAACAAAGTGTAGGGGCGGCTAGGTGGCACAGTGGATAAAGCACCGGCCCTGGATTCAGGAGTACCTGAGTTCAAATCCGGTCTCAGACATTTGACACTTACTAGCTGTGTGACCCTGGGCAAGTCACTTAACCCCGACTGCCCTGCAAAAAAAAAAAACCAAAAACAAACAAAACAAAAACACAAAGTGTAATTATTACTCTCAGTCATACTACTCCCTCAGTCATTAAGTCAATTAACACTTATAAGCACCTATGCTATGTACATGCATACACCTCAGAGATATTGAAGGTTTGGTTCCAGACCACTGCAATAAAGCGATTATCTTAATAGAGAGAGTCACGTCATTTTTTAAAATTTCCCTATGCATATAAAATTTATGTTTACATTATATGGTAGTCTATTAAGTATGTGTATAAAGTCTTAAAAATGTACATACATTAATTAAAATATTTTATTGCTTAAAAATCCTAACCATAATCTGAACCTTCAGTGAGCCATAATCTTTTTTCTAGTGGAGAGCCTTGCCTCAGAGATGGCTTCTGACTGACCAAGGTGGTGGGTGCTAAAGGCTGGGATAGCTGTGGCAATTTCTTAAAATAAAGCAACAATGAAGTTTGCTGCATGGATTGACTTTTCCTTTTACTTGAACAGTTGGAGATCATTGTAGGGTTGCTAATTAGATATGAGGGTGAGGATGGAGAAAAAGTCAAGAGTAAAACCGAGATTGTTAGCTCAGGTAACAGAGAGGCAGCATGTTGTAACAATAATAGCCAGCATTTATATAGCATCTACTATGTGCCAGATACCATGCCAGGACACTTCACAAATATTATCTTATACTGTGTACCAGATATTGTGCTAAGCATCAGGAATACAAAAACAATGATGGATGAAATAGTCCCTACATTCATGGACCTCGTTCTATGGAGGGAGAAACATTTATCTATCTTTCTGTCTATATCTGTATTTCTATTAATTTATCATCTATTTTGTCTATTGCCTATCATCTTTCTATCAGTATAATTAAAAATGTATGCAAAAAAATACAAAGTAATTTGGGAGGCAGCTACAGGAATCAGGAAAGACTTTTATCACTCAAGCAAGTGTTTATTAAACAACTACTTTGTGCCAGATATATTGCTGACCTGCCTTCAAGAAGCTTACATTCCAACATTTGCATATTTATAGGCAAAAAAAACATATAAAGAAGATATAAGTGTAGTTTTGGCGCTGCCAAGGAGGTTATGATGCTGGAGATAGATACCTGCTGGAGATAGATGCCTCTCCTTTCTTGATATTTTCTCCTATTCCTCAACTAAGGGACTGGTGAAAATGAGCCGATGTGCTTTGTAAACTCACCCTCCCAAACAAGGGGATTGTGGGCTTATGAAGCCACACAAGTGAGAGGGAGCATCCTGCTTGGTGAGCAGTAGAAGGAAGGGGAGGAGATCTGAAAATCATCTCTTAGAGTTTATTTACCTTTCTGTTTACTATGCATTTTTGATATGAAAATTGTTATTAACCATTTGGTTTGCTGATCTATGTATATCATTGCTCAGATGCAGAAGAGAGAGGGCGTAATGGAGTACATGAGAGCAAATGATATATGGAGTGAATGTAAATGAGGTATCAAGGATAACACCAAGGTTTCAATTCCGGATGATTGAAAGGATGGTGGTGCTCTTGAAAGAAATAGGGAAATCTGGAAGAGAGATAGAAATTGGTGCTTGAATTGAGGTTGACACTGAGACCCAATGAGTTGAAGGGTTTTGTCTTATATCATAGAGCTTTTGAGTAGCAGATACTTCTGATTTTACCTCCTGAGCTCTTTCCAATATTGTTGTTATTATAATTTTTCAGTTGTGTCATACTCTTTGTGACTACTTTTGGGTTTTGGGGGACAAAGATACTAGAATGGTTTGACATTTCCTTCTCCAGCTCATTTTACAGATGAGGAAACTGAGATAAATAGGGTTAAGTGACTTGTCCAGGGCCAGATCTGGAAACTCAGGAGAAGGGGGTCTTCCCGATGTTAGGCCAGGCATAAAATCTACTTCACCATCTAGCTGCCTCTTTCTAATATACCATGATGCTTTTAAGGGGTAGGGAATATGTCTTTAACTTTTCTTTTTTTTCTTCTCATCCATTTAAATTTTTTTAATTTAATTTTTAACTTATATAATAAAGCAAGCATTTCCATAACATAATTATTTTAAATGATTACCCAAAACTGAAAAGGGATTATATATAAATTGCTATTCTTTTAAAATATATAACAAAATTATTATGGAAATTTCTTTTTTTATTATTCCCTCCCCATCTGCCCCACTCTAGAGATGGCTACCATTATTGCAAATATGTGTGTATTTATACATATATATATATAATTATTCTATACATACTTCTATTTATCAATTCTTTATCTGGTTGCAAATAGTGTCTTCTTATCATAGGCCCTTTGTAGTTAATTTGGTTATTTATAACAGTCAAAATGATTTATTCATTCTTGAAGTTCTTGAAACAATATTGTTGTTACCGCATACAATGTTTTCTCTTGGTTCTGCTCATTTCTTAATGGTCCCAATGGAGCCTACCTTTATAAAGAGTGGGTACCCAATAAATGCTCTTAACCGAGTAATTTCAAAAAGAAATACTCACATATTGCCTAAGAATCTTGACATTTAAAGTGCCAAGAAAACTGATTACAGGTTCTATTCAAGGGTGTTTCTGTAATAACAAGAATAATACTATAATAAAGATGAAAAGAACAAGAAACAGCAGCAATAATAGCTGGCGTACAGCATCTTAAGGTTTACAGTGGTCTTGAGATACATGATCTTACTTGATTTTTGCAACTTTGTAAATGAGATAGTACAAGTATGAACACCCTCATTTTACAGATGAGGGAACTGCAGCTAAGAGGAATAATTAAATGATTTGCCTATAGTCACATAGCTAGTAAACATCAGAGGTAGGATTTGAACAGTTCTGATCTCAAGTCCATCATTCTCTCCACTAGACCATGCTGCAATTAAACAAATTACTTTTGGAATGCTTTTCCTTCCCTTTTAAAGATAGAGTGTTCTTATACCTTCCTATGAAGAAAATAGTCTGCATCAGTTCTGCCACTGTCTAACTAGGTGAATTTTTCACTATTTCCTCCAAATTTTCTTCTTCCAATTTTTAAAACTGAGTGCCATGAAATATAGGAGTAGAAAAAGTAGGCAACTAGAAGAAGACTTGGGATCTAGTCCCATTTATCACTATCTAGTAGTGTGATTTTGTGTAAGTACTTCTGCCTTTCTGGGTCTCACCTTTCCTCTCTGTAAAATGAAGTGATGTGGGTTAGACTATCTCTAAGCTTCCTTTACGCTCTGACATGCTATGGTCCTATGAATTTAATACAAACTAGAAGCATTCCATCACAAAAATGCTACAGGGTTAACTTACTTGCCCAATTTTAATGGCATGTGTCAGAACAAGAAAGTGATGTTTCTCTTATTCTTCCACCACTGGGTCCTTATTAATCCATGCTGATTTATTAAGAAGTATTATTATCGGTCATTATCACCAGTTCCCTTAAATGATGCCAGAGGGGAAAAAACAAAGCTAATGAAATCAGTCAAAACAAATGAGTTTGCTAATTTAAAAAAAAAGTTATGTAGTCCCAGGAGCAAAATAATTTCATCTTGATAAATACATATGATAGCAGTGAATTACCACTTGGTATTTGGCTTTCCACTTTTTAAATTTTGTAGTCATAATGAACAACCCAAGTACAAGTTCCAAGCATTTTAAAATAGGGTTAAGCACTGAACACATGCTTTTGGGAAATTTGTTTAAAAGTAAAAGATGCTATATTTTGATCACTTTGTATTCTGATATTGTGTTGGGTGCTCCTGGCCCAAAATATACCTTTGCCCACAAGGATCCTGCAGGCTAATTGCAGCAGCTGGGAAACCGCCCTGATTGGCAGGAGTTTTCAGGAACACAGCTGCAGGCAATCACCAACAGGCATCTATCTACGGATCTAGGTAGAGTTTGGGATGGCACCATCCCCAGTGTTGATTTGGAGATTAACAAAGGGCCCAGACCAAAAATTATTTAGTGATCATAAACAAGAGGATGTCTTTCAAGGTTATGTACATAAGAAATAAGAGAGCAAGCTATATATTTTAGTGGAGAATAACTAAATAACTGAAGCTATGCTCTCAACAAAAAAGGAAGGATTATGACAATTTTAAAAGGATCAAAAATTGGAGATGGTGCCTTCTAATGATGTTGTAAAGCATTTGCATCAAAGGAACTCTAGCCAAGATCTGGTGCAGGCTGGAGGAAAAGTCAGATATCTGTGTGTTTGCTGCAACTAGCTTTCCCACCCTTTTCCCTAAAGGCAGTGCTGTTGCTACTGACATATTGAAAATTCTGAGGCATTGCTTTGGTGAAACATACAACAAACATTTGAGCAGGTTTCCTAATTGCTTGTCAACATTAATATGTATTAATATGTATGGATCAGGTCCTGGGACTTCATTGTTTTGACTATAATATTGACTTCTCTGGCCACAATAGAATTTCATATAGCAAGATTCTGGACTTTACCAATACACACATACATTAGCAAGTTGGGTCCCTAGCCCTCTGCCAGCTGCATCTGTCCTGAGAAGTCAGGGATCCCCCTAACCATGATGCTTTCCTAATGCAATTGGTTTAAACCCCAATTCTTGTATATTTTCCCCAATACCTACCATCAGTAATTAGTACCCTAGATCCATTTAACCAATTAACATCAACCAGCTTTTACAGAAAGATATTTACTTTGAAGATATATCAAGAACAGAGGTACAAACATTTCTCCCATCAACTAGGGACACACTCTCCCCTATGCTACCTTGGTACCTGGGGAAAGTGGGCTCAAACTTAAAGTAATTTCTACAAAGAATTTGCCCCACTGAGTCCACTTCCAAATGTAGCATTGCCACTGGGTGAGATTTAGCTAGAGCTGGGCTGGGGTCAAGCCTCTATTGCCAGCCCACCTGTGTTCAACCTCCAGCAAATCCCAACATGGACTCTAGTTCCCAAATTTCTGGCTTTCGCTATTCCTATTTTTAATGATTAAATGGTCATAGCCATCACCAATATATCTTCACCTAAAAAAATGAAAGAATAGATACAATAGAAACAGAAGAAACACAGGCATGGACTCAGGCCATGGGCCAGTAGTCTGGGTGAGGAGATAAAGGCATGAGGTCTGTATCTTCATCAAGGGCTTATAACAGTCTTTGTGTCTCCTCACTCTAATCCATCCAGGTGAGAAAGACAAAAACAGCTTGGCCAGCCTTTTGAATTAATTCTCAGTTCTGGATCAGTGACCAATCAAAAAGTCCTCTTCTTCAGATGGTAAGCAGACCTAAAAGAGTCGAGATGACTGTACCTACTCCGAATCAGGAAGTCAAGCACTTTCATGTCTTCACACCTTTCCAGCTCTCCAGTCTCTGCCACATGGGCTGGCAGCAGGGTGAATACATTATACATGCTCTGATGACAGGACTCCACTGGTCAGGTCCATGTTGTATTTGCATATTCTTTCAATTATGTAGAGCTTCATCAGAAATATTAAAGAGCTAGATATGCTATTTTTCCATTAAAATAAATTGGAGTGAGAAAACTTAAGTACAAATCCTACTTATACCTGTTTGATCTTGGGCAAATCATTTAATTTTCCTACTCTCATTTTCCTCATCTAGAAAAGGAGATGGGACTAGATCATCTTTTAGGTCTCTTTTTGTTCCAAAATCTAATTATTTGTATGATTAGGGACTTAAAACTGGAAGGGTCATCAAAAGGTCCACATCCCTCATTTTATAGCTGAGCCCAGAGAGGCTAAGGTATTTTTCCCATGGTCATTTTGGAAGTGGCAAAAATGGAATTTGAATTGAGATCTCTTTTCACTACACCAAGCCTAGAACTTTGAAGCTGAAAAGAACTTCAAAGCTTATCTAATCAAAGCTCCTATTCAACTGTATGAATCCCTCTGTATCAAGTGGTCAGTCTCTCTTGAAGACTTTCAGTGAGGAAAAGTCCATTTCTTCCTATAGTAGCTCATTGTATTTTTTTCAGCTTTAATTATTGGAAAGGTCTTCCTTATGCTGAGCTAAAATCTGTCCTTTAGCAACTTCCGTGACACCGTTCCTATCTCTATCCACTGGTATACAAAAGAACAAGTATAATCTCAATAACAACCCTTGAAATGTTTGAACTTAGCTATTAGGTCCCCTCTAAGGTTCCTCTTCTACAAGATAAACATTCACAGATAAAATAGTTAATAGTCCTTTTACCATTTTGTCGATTCTCTGAATACATTCACTTAACCCTAACTCTAATCCTAACCTCAACTCTAGTAGTTTCTCATCATATATTCTCCAAATATAAAGATAGTGATCCTGCTTATTAGGAACACTTCTGTATAAAATCTTTAGTATGGTTATGGGTCCACTCACCACTAAAGAAAGGCAGTGTGGATGATAGCCTGGTTTGGGTGCCAGAGGACTTGGGTACAAATACTGGCTCAGTCACTTACTACCTATGTGATCATGGGTATGTCACTTAACTTCTCTGGGCCTCAGTTTCCTGATACAAGAGTTGGCTTAAATGGTCTCTGACATCACTTCCAATTCTAAATGTATTATCTTTGATATTGCTTCCATTTCTAGGCTGAAGTATAGACTTTCAGATATGGCATTCTTTTCTCTGGCATCAAAAGAAAGGCAGCATGGCAGACTGGATAGAGGACAGGTCTTGAAGGGTTCAAGTCCTTCCTCTCACTTTTGCAAGGTGTATGATAGCAGAAAAGTTACTGAGCCTCCCAGTGCCCTCAGCAACTCTTTGAAATCATAAATTAAAGGTGAATTACCATATATGTTGGTGGAAGGAATTCCCCATTACTCTTGGAATCATGGATTTGGACAAAACAGAAAGAAAGAATTTTAAGTTTTTTCTGATACATCTCTCAGTTTATTTAAAGCAACTCCTTCATCTTTAGATACTTTTGGGCAAGCCCCAAAAGCTTGAGATTAGCAATTTTCTGGGCCCACAGTACAAGGGCTCCTTGTTAGAAGGCATTTTGCAGTCTCTCACTCACTGGATGCATAGGTACCTATTCACATTGGTACCTCTCTTCCCAGAAATACAACATGGCACAGTAACATAACTGCTTACAAGCAATTGTGTTCTGTTAGTTCTTTGTATGGAATCTTTCTTGGTCTTGATGTCATGGTCTGCTGGTGGTATGCCTCACTAGGGACAATCTCGGGATCTGAAGAGGACACTTTCTATACCTCTTTGAGCCTCCTTCCTTAGATTCATGTAGTGACTGATGATTACTGGAGCTGAACATGATTGGTGTTTCCTATATGCTTACAGGAGATGCTTGCTCAGCTTAACAAGTGAAGTGGATAATTTTTTTTTAAATTGTAATGAACACAAAATAATTAGCAAACCTTACATTTCTTTGTTGGTGGAGAAAAGAAATACCAAGTGGAAAATGTTTCATGTACTCCTTCTGGCTCTCCCTCCCTGAACTACAACTAGAAAGTGCTGGTGATAACCATATTGAAGCCTGAGTATTGCCAGCTGGCTGCTGCCTCTAGTGTGGGCTGAGCTCTGGGCTTGTTTTTCACTCATTCAGGGTACTAGCCATTTTCTGTAGCTATAGTTCTGCTTTCTAGGGGGGTTTCCAGCATAGCTCACTTCACTATGTCCAATAATGCTAATGAATGCTTGTTGAATGAGTGATTAAAGCTCTAGTGATTCTCCTGGGAATTTGCTGGGAGGGAAGCTAGCTTATCCTTGGTTCCTCGTGGCTGTTCCCATGCATCACTTACATTGTGCAAGCCAAATAAAGACTTGCTATGGATTTTTATATGAGCAATGAGGAGGAGAGACATTGGACCATTCAGAAATATGTAACCTTAATAAGCAAAGAAGAAAATACATCATTTGTGGACAGCTCTTGCTTCTGAGTTAGTGCTTATATTGGGAGCCTGCTACATTATGGCATCATAGATTGGAACCTGAAGAGAACTCAAAGGTTATCTTCAAAAGATTATAAATTTAGAAACAGGAGGGACCTTCGAAGTCATCTAGGAGAGGAGTTAATCCTTTTTGTGTCATGGACCTCTAAGGTGGCATGGTAAAAACTATGGACCCCTTCTCAGAAGAATGTTTTTAATTTTTAAAAAATTATTTTCTTTCTAATTATATGTAAAAATAGTTTTAAACATTAATTTTTGTGGGGCAATGAAGGTTAAGAGACTTGCCCAGGGTCACATAGCTAGTAAGTGTCAAGTGTCCTCCTGAATTCACGGCTGGTGCTTTATCCATTGCACCACCTAGCTGCCCCCTAAACATTTATTTTAACAAGTTTTTGAGTTCCAAGTTCTCACCTTCCCTCCCTACTCTCTGTCCTCCCTGAGACAGCAAGCAATTGGATATAGGTTATACACATGCTATTATTCAAGACATATTTCCATATTATGTTATGAAAAGAAACAAATACAAAAGCAACATAAAAAATAAAGTTAAAAAGAGCATATTTCTATCTGCATTATGACTCCATCAGTTGTCTCTCTAGAGGTGGATACCATTTTTCTTCATAAGTCCTTTGGAATTGTCTTGGATCTTTGTTTTGCTGAGAATAGTTAAGTCATTCACAGTTGATCATCATATAATATTGCTGTTACTGTGTATAATGTTCTCCTGGTTCTTTCTGTTCCACACATCACTTTGTATCATCAGTTCATGTAAATATTTCTGGGTTTTAGAAGAATGTTGTAAAAATGCATAAAATAAAATACTTAGGATTGTAAAGGAAATCAAAAGTAAGCGAGAATAAAGATCTACTCTTACTATCCAAGTTCACACACTCCCCCACAATGAAATCTATCCGTGGACCTGTTGGGGGATCCATGAACTTCAGGTTAAGAACCTTTGATCTATACCAACACCCTCATTTACCTCTTTGCAACTCTATCCATTATTCCTTCTACCCTTTGGGGCCCAACAGAATGAGTTTAATCTCTCTTCCACAATGAAAGTCCTCCAAATACTTGAACACAACTATCATGGTCTCCCTGTGTCTTTTTTCTAGCTCAGATAGGCCCAATTCCTTCAACTGATATTTCTATGATACAGATGAAAGGCCTTTTATTAACCTGGTTGCCTTCCTTTGGATGCCCTCCTGCTTTTCTTCTCCTCTGAACACAGGTCAAAACTGAAATCCAGATGTGGTCTTACCAGGGCAAAATATTTCTACCCTATCCAATTATCACCACAATAAACACACAGTCCTTCTTTAGTTCAGTTCTGTTTTCACTAGTCATAACTAGAGCAAACCTTCCTTAAGATGCTATTCTGTCAACTCACCACGATGAAGAAGGAGCCGTGTTTGCATAGGGTGTTTCACAGAGAGCAAGCAACTTGAAGGCTTGCCAAAGTTCAAAAGGCTTCAGAGATGGGCCTTCTAACAACTTGGTCAGCTGAGCGTCTAGTACATGCACAGTCCTGTGAAGAGATGTTATAACTGGTTCAAAGATGTATAAAAAAAAACCATTGCCTGCCTTCTAACTACTAATAAGATAAATCTAGTAGGGAAGATACAGCAGGTACACAGTTAACCATAATACAACAACATAAGGGCGGTATGAATGGGCCAGACAATTAGAGCTAAAGGTATTCAGAAAAGGGAGGGATCATTTCCCATGTGGTTAACTGGGAAGGCATTCAATTTGGGGCCTAAATGAATGTACACAGCTTTCAGATGGGAGAGTTCCATTCCAGATTCCAGACTGGGGGAGTAAGGACTAACTTGGGCAAAGGAACAGTGAGGAAAATACACAGCATGTGTCAGGAATCATGTGTCTGTTTGGAGTAGAGGATTCATATTTGGAGTGGGGATGGGGATTGGAACCATTATTTCATTAGTATAGGGATCTCCTGGGGTAGGTGGGGGACACTCCCTTTACCAATACAGGACAGTACTTCCTCTTTAATTTATCATCTTAGAAAGTTGCCAAGAGCGCTGAGATAAGATCACAGAGACAATATGTCACATACAGGATTGACTTGAATACAAGCCTTCTTGACTTTGAGGCTGGTTCTCTATCTACTGATTACTCCATAATCCTGAAAGGGTATGTATGGTGGGGCTGTTGTAGAAGGTATTGGATGCCAGACTAATGGGCTTAGACTGTATTCTCTTTTTGTTCTTGTTGTTTGTTTTAATTATTTTTGTTTTGTTTTGTTTTGTTTTAGTGAGGCAATTGGGGTTAAGTGACTTGCCCAGGGTCACACAGCTAGTGAGTGTTAAGTGTCTGAGGCCGGATTTGAACTCAGGTATTCCTGACTCCAGGGCCAGTGCTCTATCCACTGTGCCATCTAGCTACCCCTGTTTTAATTATATTTTAATTTAATTCATGAAGTATTTCCCAATTACATTAAAATTTTTTTAATGGGGCAGCTAGGTGGTACAGTGGATAGAGCACCGGCCCTGGAGTCAGGAGTACCTGAGTTCAAATCCGGCCTCAGACACTTAACACTCACTAGCTGTGTGACCCTGGGCAAGTCACTTAACCCGAACTGCCCCGCCCCCCCTCCCAAAAAATTTAACATTCATTTTTTTTAAATTCTGAGTTCCCTGCCCCTACCCTACCCACTGAGAAAGCAAGCCATATAACAATTATACATTTGAAGTTGGACCATATTTAAAAGACAATAGGTACTATCAGTTCTTTCTCGGCAATTGATGTTAAAATCTTGTTTTTACATATATTTTGGAAAATCAAATTCTATTAAAAAAAAGACAATAGAAAACCTTTGAAAGGTCTTGAGCAGTGATATGGCTGTTCCTTAAGAAGATTAACTTGGTGATGATGTTGAATAGGAATTGAAAGGGAGAGGCTATAGGCAAAGAGATTGGACTAGAAAGAGGGCTGGATTTGTCGTCAGAAGACTGGTTAAAACCCAAGTTCTGCCATTTCTATGACTTTGGGCAAGGCATTTTACCACTCAAAGCCTCAGTTTTCTGATCTTTCCTCTCTAGGCTGCACTTCTGATTTCCAGACTTTTTAATTTTTTGGCATGCCACACACATCTCTTCACCCTGGAATCTCTCCCCACCCCTAGATTTCAAATATTAGAAGAACTCTTCATCCCTGTAGCCTCTACCTCTGATTTGCTGGCTCCTCCCAGAACCTACATTTTAAGGAGAATGCCCAGGCCAACCATGCCTTCATTCCTCCCCAGGCTGCCTTCCCAACTCTCTGATTTTTCTCTTCCATACCCCCCTATTGGGAATCCTCATCTATTTTCCTCCACCCATTTCAACTGCCTTTTATGCATTGTTTTCCCCGGTTAGAAAGCAAGATCCTTGAGAGCAAGAACTGTTTGCTTATATTTAAATTCCCAGCATTTAGCACAATGTCCAGAACAGAAAGAACTTTGTAAATGCTTGTTGTCTTGACTAGACTCTATTGGAGAGGAATGATCTACACTATCTTTAAAGTCCTTTCCAGCTTTAAACCTATGTATCTAATCTAGCTTCTTTCAAAGAGGGTTATTATAAGGTTGATTGCAAAGGGTTGAATTTTGGGGCCACAATAATTCACAATGATTTTCTGCTAAGACACACAATGATTGTGATCTGTGATCATGGAGGGAGTACTCACACTGATGAAATCACATATCCCCAAAGTTTTAAAACAACAGGGAAACAGATTTGAAATTACAAAGAGGCAAGTCAAGCCAAGAAGCTTTTATAAAGCACCTACTACTGTGTACCAGGCACTGTTCTAAGCACTAGGGTACAAAGAAAGGTTAAAATGGTCCCAGCTGTCAAGGAGATTACAATGTAATCAGGGAGATAACAAGCAAACCATTATATAGAACAAGACAAACACAAGATCAATTGGAAATAATCAACAGAGGGAATGCACTAGAATTAAGGAGGTTTGGGAAAGGCTTCTTGCAGAAGCAGCGATCATAGCTGAGACTTGAAGGAAGTCTATCGACTTTTTGTCAAGAGATGGGTTGCATGTGTCCCATCACTGGTCCCCTGGAATAGTGGATAGTCATTGCATTGGTCGGGGCAGCTAGGTGGCAAAGTGAATAGAGTACCAGTCCTGGAGTCAGGAAGACTCATCTTCCTAAGTTCAAATCTAGCCTCAGACACTTACTAGTTGTGGGACCCTGGACAAGTCACTTAACCCCTTTTGCCTCAGTTTTTCTTCTATGAAATAAGCTAGAGACAGAAATGGCAAACAACTCCAGTATCTTTGCCAAGAAAATCCCAAATAGTATAACAAAGAGTTAGAAACAGCTGAAAGGATCGAACAACAATAACAACATTGCATTGGTTAGAGTTCTTAAGTCTTTCAAAGTTTCACAGCTTACTGTTAGAGACAAGCTTAGTCCCTGAAACCACTATGCTCTATAAGCACTCAATGCAGGAGTCATAAGCAGATGCTTTTTTATCCTGTTTCTAAACTCTCAAATAAGTGCCAAATAACAGAATTTCAAAATTGGAAGGAGCCTTAGAAATAACCTAGTCCAAAACTGAACAGGAATTCCCGCTATAAATCAATAAGTGGTCATCCAACGAGCAGAAAGGTCATGGAATTTGGAGCCAGGGGACCTGGGTTCAAATTCCAGCTCTGTGTGCCCTTGGAAAAGTAATTTAATCTTTCTAGGCCTCAGTTTCTTCATCTATTAAATGGGATGATTGGACTCTGATCTCCAAAGTCCCTTCTAGCTTTAAATGTATGAACCTGTGAGCCTCTGTATCAAGACCTTAACCCAATCTCACTTTGGACAGTTCAATTATCAGAGAGATTTTCTTTTTACTTAGCCAAAAATCTGCCTCTCTGCCCCTTCTTATTCTCCTTCCTAGATGCTCCTAGTTCTGTCCCATATGAAATCACCTCCACCCAAAGTATTAAAACAACAGGGAAACAAATCCCTCTTTCACATGCAAGTCTTTTAGGTACATGAAAGCAATGGTCGTGTCTTCTGTTAAAACTTTCCTTCTCCAGGTGAAGCATTCCTACTGCTCAAGCCTTCCTTGTGTAGCATGATCTTCAGTCCCCTCCCTATTCTGTTTGTCTCCTCGGGATACTTTCCAGTTTGTCAATTATTTTACTAAAATGTGGCATCCAAAACTGAGCACAATTATTTAGGTGTGGTCTTATCAGGACAGAATAAAACAGGTTTACCCTCCCTTTTTTTTCTAAACACTATCCCTATTAATGCAATCAAAGTTCACCTTAGTTATTTAGGCTGCCAACTCTCACTGCTGACTCATAATGAGCTTGCATTCCAGATCTTTTCCCCAAAAACCGTTGCCCAGACATACCTCCTCCATTCTATGCTCATTTAGTTGATTTTTTCAATGCAAATTTTAAAAAATAGTATGTTTTAGTTATCTGTGTTACATTTCATCTTACTAGATTAAGCTCATCATTCTACCCTGTTGAGATCTTATTAGATCTTGACTTTGTGATGTGGAATTGTATCAAACTATGTGTTCTTCCATTTATGACATACTTCTGATCAGGAATATCCAGAGGCGTTTGGAGTTCTTACCCAAGATTAGTTCATTTGTAAAGGGCAACCCCCTCATTTTGTTTATTTCTGAATATAAATAATGAAAATATCAATTTCAGAAGCATCTAATGGTTAGGCTGCAGACCTGGCAGAATTGACCAGTTCCTGGTTGGATCTTATACAGATTAGGCCAAAAGTCACAAAGTCAGGAAAGGATTTCAATGTTTAATAACTCCTTTATTTCTTGTTTTTCATTTACAATACCATAACGTCAAATATGGTATATATAGGAAATAAATACATACACATATAGGAAATAAAGAAAAATTAATTTTCAAAAAGTTATTAAAACATCAGACCCCTTTGTGACTTTTGGTCCACCCTGTATATACTGTGGCATGTCCTAATTGAGAACAAAAGGGGCCTAGGTGGCTCTGAAAGAGGTTGGCACATCTTTATGCTGTGTCTTTTGTTTCAGTATCAATAAATTATAGCTGGGTTAAGTTCCCTGAATGAGCTACGTTACTCTTCCTTAAATCCAGAATCCAACTGTTATACATGTTAAGTAGAACAGGACCAAGAACAGGACACTATAACAGAGATCTCCCTGTAGGTTTATAGTGCTGAATTCATCACTACTCCTTGGGTTTAGAGAATCCATATCTTTCTACCTTATTCACAAGGACAGAATAAGAAAAAGTCAAATGCTAAAAGGACTCTCTGTCTCTTTCCTCCCCACATATACACATATGCATACATATATATATATATATATATACGCACATACAGAAACATGGATTCCTGCATGTGGCCTGTCCCCAGAGCTAGCAATCTAATAATAATTCCTTTGTTATAAAAGGAAATGAGGTTAGTCTGGTATGGTATGTTCTTGAGCTCCTATTGGCTCTTAGTGATCACTCTTTCCATTTCTATATTTTTCAGAAGCCATCCCTTTAGTAATGTGTTTTACTATCTTTCCAGGAATCAAAATCAAGCTCTCTAGCATGGTTTTCTTTTTATATGAATCAGGATAACATGGGTCCATCTCTACTCCTGCATCATCTCTCTTGTTCTCCAGATATTTCAAGGATCATTAATATCAGCCCAGCAACAACATCTACAATTCTTTTAAAATATACTGGGATACAGTTCTGGTCCTGATGACTTGAATTCTTTGAGGGCAAGAGATGCTATCTTATTTTCTCCCTATTTATCTTGAGTATTGACTACTTGCTTACTTACTTGCTTATTTTTGTTCTATCCTGCCCAGTCCAAAAATTGCTTTCCTTGAGAGAATTAGAAAAAAAATAAGTGAAATAGTTCTGATTTCTCTCTGTGATCTGTCATCATCATCACCATCTCATTCATCCTGAGCAATGGTCCTATCCTTTCTTTGATCTTCTCCTGCCCCAATAGAACTAAAAATGTCTATTCTGTTCACTGAAGTCACCAACTTCAGTTTCTTGCACTACTCAAACAAAAGCAAGTCACTACTCAATTTAAAGCTCCCTCCCTCCTTTGGGACTCCCATTAAGCTACTGTTTTCTGTCTGAGGGATAACTCTACTCTCAATTTCTTTAGAGAGTTGGGATGATTGATAGTTCTTGACTTCTAGGAGAGAGAGCGAACCCAAGTTACCAGTTTTGTACCTTTCCTCAGTTTCTCTTCAATGACAAGGTGCTCTTAGATGAGTAGTCTCTTGATACTATATCATTATAATTTCACCAGAGAAAATTATAGGACTATAGATTTAGAGCTAGCCAGGACCTTGGAAGAAGCCATCAAATTCAATTAATTTATTTTACAGATGAGGAAACCCAGGGACAAAGAGAAGTGACTGGCTCAGGATCACACAACTAGGAACTGTCTGATGCAGGATTTGAATCTACATTTTTCTGATGCCAAGTCCAGTGGCCTATCCACTCTGCCCTGATGTCTCTACAATACTTTCCTATAAGTATTAATAGACTATTTTTTCTCCCAATATCCTTTAATACATGCTATGGACCTAGCTTCTATGCACTACCTTAAATTCCAAGAAAGGAATATAGTCTAAAAAGCTCTCATAGGAAACAAAAAACTCTGATATACTTGGAGAAAGGCTGCACAGCACAACATTAGGAGTACTAGACCTGGAGTCAAAAGACTTGGGTTATACCTCCAGCTTGTTCACTTACTAGCTGGACAATTCTAGGAAACCTCTCTGAGTCCTGGTTGCTCCATCTAGAAAATGCCGAGAACTTACTTTGCTCTGCCTACATCACAAAAATGTGAGAAAAGCACTTTGTGAAATGATCCATGTGGCTTAATATTATGAACAATAAGAGAATCAGGTGGGCCAAAATGACAAAGCAGCAATAATAGTAGACTCTCATTAATCCCAAATCTAGTAATTAGGAACTTTGATTATCTGGTTAGTGTTAGAACTGAAATTCAATTTTCCAGGATATATGAAAAAGAACTTGCTGGATTAATAGTATAAATAAGATTTGAGGCTGAATGTTTAAATTATTTAGGCTTCTACATACACACACTCTTTATTTGCTAGTTTTAAAAATCAGCTTTGCTTACTCATTAAAGCAGTTCTTGGCTGTTTACTCTATGGACTTTACTTCTATAGACTTGCATATGGCTTAGTGGGTAGAGCCCTGGACCTGGAGTCAGAAAGACCTGAATTCAAATTTTACCTTAGACACTATCTATATGAACCTATGTGAGTCACTTAGCCTCTATTTGTGTCAGTTTCCTCATATGGGGCAGCTAGGTGGCACAGCGGATAGTGTGATAGGTGTGGAGTCAAGAAGACTTACTACCTGTGTGACCTGGGGCAAGTCACTTAACCTTGTTTGCCTCAGTTTCCTCATTTGAAAAATGATCTGGAGAAGGCAATGGCAAACCACTCCTGTATCTTTGCCCAAAAAAACCCCAAATAGGGTCACAGAAAGTTGTACACTACTGAAAAACAACTAAATCACAACCACAAAATGGGGATAATAATAGGACCTACTTCCCAGGGTTGTTGTGAGAATCCAATGATATATCCATAGTGCACTTTGCAAGCCTTAAAACACCCATAAAGACTAGTGATTGTTACTGTTATTTCATTATAATAAAAGTTAATCTCTTTTAAAATGACCTGCAATTTAGTCTTTTTGTTCATTTGAACCGACTTACCCCAAATTGCTCCAAATTGGTGTATTTTCAGTGATATACTTTAAATTACAACTGAATCTCCACTGGGTACATCTGGGAGCAAGTATATCATATACATCATCATAACATGTTTATACAGATTTTCTCTGGGGAACTTAGAAAAATTTCCTAATCTGCTTACTTTAATTACTTGTTAAGTATTAAGAACCCAAGAAACAAAACAAAGCCCTTTCCCCCAAAGCTCTTATATTTGTTGACACTGGGATGAGATTACAACATATGAGAGTCATCAAACTCAATAGGAATGTATAGCAGGATGAATCAGTGAAAAGGGCTAATTCAATTTGGGGTTAAAAAAGTATAATATATATAAGTATATAAATATATATAATATATAAAGGTATAATGTTTAAAATGAGAGTATCGCTAGAACCAATGCAGTGTGTGTGTGTGTGTGTGTGTGTGTGTGTGTGTGTGTGTGTGTGTATAAATCCTTTTGGGGTAACACAAAAAATAATGTAGTCAGTTCTGGGAGTCACATCTTAGAAAGGACATTGACACACCAGAACCTTTCTAGAGAAATAGGACTAAGTAGGACAAGATAACTTGAAACCATGTTTTATAAAGAAAGGTCAAAGGAGCCAGAGGCGTTTAACCTGGAGAAGACTTGGGGGAAATTCGATGACTCAAATATTTGAAGGGTTCTACCTGATAGGTAGAAAAGGGATAAAGTTTTTTTTTCTTTCTAGCTCTAAAGGTTGAAATCTTTATGTGATAGATAGAAATCCTTGAGATGCATCTTGGTCTGGTTGTGAAAGCATTGGACTTGGGAGATATGGGTTTAAACCCTGCTTCTGATAACTTTGTGTGAATCTGTAAAAACCATACAGTCACAGATCTGGAGCTAGATATGCCTCAGACTCCATCTAGTCCAAACTCCTCACTTTAGAGTTGAAGAAAAGTGAAGGTTATGTGACATAGTCAAGGTATACAGGTGGTGTTAAAGGTAGAATTTGAACACTGGTCCTTTGACCCTGCAGCCAGTGTTCTTTCTATTATACCTTGTTGCCTCCCCATCTAAACTCTCTGCGACTTAGTTTTCCATCTATAAAATGGGGAAATTAATACCTGTAGCACCTCTCATACAGGAATATAATAAAATTAAAATGAGATTATCTATGTTAATTACTTTGTAAGCTTTAAAAGGATAAGACTAGGGGCTAGACTTGTGATTTCACTGCTGTGGGAAGCTCTTAGTGAAAACCATTGCAGGTCCTCTGTGCCTTCTCTGCAGCTTAAAAGTCTTAGAAAGTTGCCAAGTACCTCAGACACTTACTAGCTGTGTGACCCTGGGCAAGTCACTTAACCCTCATTGCCCTGCAAAAAAAAAAGTTGCCTAGTGCACAGAAGTTAAGTGATGTGTCCAGGGCCACACAGCCAATATGTTTCAGAGGCTGGGCTTGAACCCAGGCCTTGGCTTTGAGGCCAGTTCTCTATCTTCTATTTCACATGCAATAGATAAATGGCATTTCCAATTCATATAAGGAAATCTTCAAAATAATTAGAAGTACCCCCAAAAAAATAAATAAAAAGACATGCCCAACAGTTAAATAGCCCCTCTTATGAGGTAGTATGCTCTCTGTTATAAGAAGTAAGCAATCACTAGGAGTTGTCACAAAGTGGAGTCATGAATTGGGCAGAAATTTTACAAGATGAACTTGCCTGTCTTCCAACTCTGAGATTCTATGATGCTAATAAGTAGACAGAAAGTGAAGTCAGGGAGGGAGTGCTAGGGTCTCAGAGAGGAGTATCTTCCTGCAAGGGAAGCAAGAGACAGTTTTTGTGATTTACTTTTCCCAGCTATAGAAGCCAGAGGAGCAGACCATTAACATTGTGCTCTCTCTTTGACAGAGCTTTGGCAAATGGCACATCGACTTCTAAAGTGGGACACAGTCTGATTGTTCATTTCCATCATGGAGTTCATTTCCTATTCCTGGGTCTCAGTTAGTTTTGAGGGGATGCTTTAAATAAAAGCGTAGATCTATCTAGGGAGTAAAAAGTTGGAGTGGTCTCAGTTAACTTCTGTCCTCAATATTTCTCCACTTTGGGTTGAAAGTCTTGAGCACAACCTGAGCTATTCCCCAACCAGCCAGCTGTTATCAGAACCCTCCAGCCACTCATATATCCCTTTGCCAAAAGAATGAGAATGTACTGTACAGGAGGAAATGTCAGCTTTGCTGAGTAAAGAAATTTCTTTAATCCAAAGCTGAATGCAATTAGTGTGATAGGATCCTTGGGACCACAGGAAGAACCAACAGTCAACCATGATCCCATCAGAACTAAACCACTCACCCTAGAAAGGGACCTGCCCATGGAAGCAAAAATATTCTTAAATTCACATGGTAGAGGGGGGCAGCTAGGTGGTGCAATGGATAAAGCACCAGCCCTGGATTCAAGAGGACCTGAGTTCAAATCCAGCCTTAGACACTTCACACTTACTAGCCGTGTGAGCCTGGGCAAGTCACTCAACCCTCATTGCCCCACAAAAAATTAAATAAATAAAATAAAATAAAATTCACATGGTAGAAAGAGGGATTATTGCTGTCATATGGTCAAATGATTTCTTTATTCATCAGTTTCCTCACTGAGGAAATGAAAGACTAGGACTCTAATGGCTCATGCCGTGAGACAACAGATAATAGAGGAAAGTAGTAACCTAGAGAGACCCCTAAGCTCAATTGAATCACTCAGCTAGTCATCATTTACCACACATTATTAAAACTCTGGCATCCAGTATCTGTTTTAGAAACTGTGTAATGGCAGACTCTATGCACCACTATAAGGTAGAGGTAGAAAAGCAGTGAACGGAGAGTCAGGAAACCTGGATTCAAGGCTAGCTGTAAAACTAAGATACCAAAACAAACAAAACCTAAGATACCATGTGCCTTTGAACAAATCTCTAATTCTCTGAACCTTACCTGCTACATCTATAAAATGAGGGGGTTAAACTACAGTCTCTGAAATCCTTCCAGATTTAATATAGGGGGAAATAGTCCAGGTTGGAGCATCAGGAAACTTTTCTTGGTTCTGTCCTTGCCTATGTAGTAGTAGTAGTAATAGTAATAGTAGTAGGCCTCCACCAGTCGAGAACAACCATGGATCAGCGCCTTAAAGAGCCACAGGCCACAGTATGGCTGTGCAGTCCGATATGGGAGCCACAGCTCCTGAGTGACTTATAACTGGTAACTGCCACATCCCGTGTTGTATCTACCCCATGAGGAGTAGCTGGAGTGTCCTCTCTAGGGCTCTGGCCTGGGCGGATCAATTGGAAAACAAGCTGCTGCCCATGCAGCAGGTTTTCCCTCTCTGCAACATTGGTGGATCCAAAGGAGAGGCAGAGCCAATACAGTTTGGCACCAGTGCTGCCGCAGGAGTTGCCAGAGGGATGTGATGTCCAACATCCAACTGCCTAAGGGACTCCGACTCCTGATTTTTCCTCGGGTTTAACTCCCGAAGCCTTTCCCATATATGGGTATAGCCGCAAGGTGGCGGAGGTTTAAAATCAGGGTTTCCTTCCCCTAGGCACATTGCCTGCCAAGGCTAAGGAGCCTCACCTGCCCAAAGCGACTGGTTTTAAGGCGCCAGTGACTCACCTTCGCCCCTTCTCCTGTTAGTGGAATCAGTTCCGCCATGAGAAAGCCAGGAGTTGGACTTCGGTTGTCAGAGGCTATTTGAGATGCATGCTATTGGAGCATTTTATAGAGAATGGGAGTTTATCTCCACTTCCATCCCGGCATGACAAACCTTTGGGACCAAACCTTGCCTATGTAACCCTGGGTAAATAATTTAATCTCTTTTGGCCTCAGTTTCCTTATATGTAAACTGGATAGGTGAGGGGTGGAGGAGACTAGCTAATCTCCAAAGTCCTTTCCAGATCTAATATCCAGGAATCTATGTGCACCCTAGTAAGACCTGCATTGAAAGCTTTTTAGGACGCTATTTCAGTCACATTATACTTCAGTATATTAAATGCGAAAGACCATGTTTTGGTAAAGTCTTAATAAATGTGAATTAATCATTCTAGTAGTCCCAGTGAAATCTGTTATTTCACAGTGATTGTGTCTTATGTAATTGTAAGCCCTTTGGTTTCTTAGTCATTGCCCAGTGATTGTTTCTGAAAAGGCGTCAGACTCCAGAAATGACTGAACAGATTCTATCCCAATATCCTTCAGTTTGGAGACATTTTTGAAGCCAGAGAGTTGAAAGTTAACTTTGAGTTGAAACTTTTAGGAAAAATCAATTGGAAGTTTCTAGATGGAATTGAAATGGATTCTAGATGGAGTGCTAGATGGGATCCCATTCAGGTGAAGGGTGGTAGCAGAGTCAAACATATGCATTTGATCTTTCGATGCCTTCTTCCTCTGGGACCTTAACAGATGCTGTTGTATTGTAATGGCAATAAGATGTGATAGGATGTATAGACTGTCAAAAGCCAACTGGTGTCAATTGGTGAAGTTTAACAACCAGGGTAGCCTCTGTGCTATGCTTTTTACTACCTCACTCAAGGTTAGGGTTAAAGCTACTAACTTTCATCTGAATTATTGGACATTCACTACCAACCCTCTTGGCTACCTGCTCAGTTAGGGAGGAAAGATAAAAGGAAAGACAGAAATCCATTCCTCTCAGCTTCTAGCAGCCTATACTTATCTTTGCTTCCTGACAATACACTCTTTTGTATTCTTATATTTGTCGATATGTCTAATAAATATAAAAAGACAGTGGCTGCTTACATTCTTGTGCAGAGAATGCTGGTATGAATAAGGATTGGGGAAGAAGATTTCACCCTTTAAAGACACAAGAAGCATCACTTTCTCAGCATGAGATGAAGAGTGGAGGAATGTGATAGCATAAATCCCAGCTGGATTTTCCATAAGCAAGAGAATGTATCATAATTATATACTCAAAATTAATACATGTTACCCATATCAGAATGAATAATCTTCATTTGGGGAGAAGTTAGGAGAATTCAGGGCATTGAAATGATGAGGTTAGATGCTTCTATCAGCTTTTTCCCAAGGGCTGCCATTTTATCCCAAGATAATTTGGTTGTAGGGCCATAAGAGTTCTCCCAGTTATTTCCACAAGTATGTAGCTCAGAACTACATATTATCTACACAGGCTTTACTTACCACAGAACCCAATTTTGTTATACTTACCCTTAATTTCACCCTTCATTCTACAAACATGGTGGTCCTTCTTACTAATGATACCAAGGAAGAGTTGATAACATCCTAAAAGTGGGAACACATGGTAATGGCCCTCTAAGGTGCTCCAATCATGTTTCAGGCTCATTTGAGTTAATTTGCTTTCTTTTTGACTTAACCTGCTTGTCCTATTTATTGGATGAGTTGGGACCCTATATTGATTGAAGAACCCTATATGTTTAAGAGAGTCCTGGACAGATTTTGTTCAGGTCTCCATCCAGACTTTCATATGCACTAGCAAGGAATCCATTGAGGAAATATATGGGTTTCTCTAGGAGGACAGAGCCTCCAGTGATGGAGCCCATTGGAGGAATTTTCACCTAGGATGGTTTGGTTTCTCACCTGAAGGTAAAGAGCTGATATAAATCCTAGGTATTTAATCACTTTGGGGAGAGTTCCATGTGCTCTGGGAACTTATTTAGGTCAAGAAGGTAATTTTCCTTGCCTTTTTTATTTTGTTTTTCATTTTTGTTAGTTGTTAGTTTTATTTCTCTTTTAATTTTTTTCTCCTAGTTGTTTGGGTTAGGACAGACCCTTATAAGTAGACAGGTAATAACCTATGAGAAAGTTCTAAAATTGGTTTGCTTATTGAATTTGAATAACTGTATTTTTATTTCAGAACTTGGCAGGATTGATTGTAATCTCAAGGTCCATCAACTGTGATGAGCTTGGGCCCTTACAAAAAAAAAACTGTTAATGTGAAATTGTCTAAGAACTATGCTGAATGGACTTCTAGAACTCTATATGAGATCCAAGAGATCATTAAGAAATATGGAACATGAATTTCATTGAACTTTTAGTTCAAGACACCAAGGGAAGAAAACTAAAAGGACAATGCTTGAGCTTCCCCAAAATTCCAGAGAACTTTCTAGAATTGAGAATATGGACAAATGTACCAGATGAACCCCAGATGATTTACTAAGGAGAACAAATATTTTACTGGGAGAGAGGTGGTGAGTGTAATGGAAGTAATCAGGGGCAGCAATCTGATCTTTCTGGCTCTCTTCCAATGGAGATGAATGTTTGCCCTGGTCATTTCAAATTAAACACTGCTCTGGTTTCACTCCCATAGAGCTAAGATGGTAACCTAGACCCTTCCAGCTACTTCATGATTAGCCTACTTCTAACAATACATGAGACCTGGACTCTTATTCATGAATATGTGTGAACAGAGACTCCTGGTTGATCCCTTGGTCATTGCAATGGAGTCATTTACAATAAGAATTGGTAGAATAGGAGGCAGAGGTGGAGGAGAGAGGCAGGGTAGCAATTCCAGTGAAATTTGCCTACTAAAAATGAAAAACTGTCCATTTGGTAGACTTTAAAAGGAAAAATAATGTCTACTATCACTGTCTCTCTTCCCATACCACTAGGTTTTCTTCAGACCTATAGCAAAGGGCAGCAGTGGAGGTCTCATGTACAAGACAGTGAAAATGTATTGACCCAAACAAACCTGAGACTGAACATTAAGTCTTTGGTTGCCTCTTTTGTTTTTATGTTTCTTTATCTGAGCACACCAACCTAGCCTTGGCAGCATCTCAGGACATCAGGAGATCTTAGGTCTGGATACAGTAGTTTCAGAGCTGGCAATAAGAAACTAGGCCTGGATAGATAGATCGATCTGGGACTCATCTGCAGAGAAATGGAACTTGAACTCAAAGGAATTGATCACCCAAAGGAATAAGATCACCCAAACCATGAATCTTTCCACCAGGTTACTAGATACTGCTTTGTCATGACAAAGATAGCATGTAAAATAAAAGGGTTGATCTCTGAAGTCCCAATGACAAAGAGAAAGGCCCCAGAAACACCAAAATATTGATAGCAGCATTCTTGTGATATCAAGGAACTAGAAACAAAGTAGTTTTCCTTCAAATGGGGGAAATACTACAGTGCTGTAAGAAATTGTGAATATGATGGATACTGAGAAGCATAGGAAAGAATACAAACTGATACAAAGTGAAATAAGTAGAACCAGTAAAATAATATACATAAAGACTGCAACAATGTAAACAGAAAGAAAAAAGTAAAATTGAAACGAAATACTGTGTACATAAAATTATCATAGAAGACATATTAGAAATCACCTCCTTCCTTTCTTTGCAAAAGTTGGTGAGGAGCCTATGGGTATGAGCCATTACATATACCATTGGACTCTGTTCACATGTTGGTTAATTTTTCTAGACTATTTTTTATTCCTCTTAATTTTTTAAAATGTTATGAGGAATTGCTTTCAGGATAGGAAAGAAAGGATAAACTGAGAAACAAAGATGATATAAAATATGCAAATAATTTTAAAAGGAAAAAATTCATGAATCTAAGTTCATTCTATTAATATAATCTCATTGAAACCCATTTTCCAGTTTAAAAACAATCAAGAAAGGGGCGGCTAGGTGGTGCAGTGGGTAAAGCACTGGCCCTGGATTCAGGAGTACCTGAGTTCAAATCTAACCTCAGACACTTGACACTTACTAGCTGTGTGACCCTGGGCAAGTCACTTAAGCCCCATTGCCCTGCAAAAAAAAAATCAAGAAATCTGATGAAGAAAGTTTGTGACATTATATTGTTATTTCTTTGTCATGCTATAAAAATTATATATATATGTATGTATATGTATATATACATATATATGTATATGTATATAAAATGTGGGGGAGAAGTAAAATATATAAAATTATTAAAATTCATTTAGAAAAGAATTTCAGCACTTGCGGTTTTGTTATTGGCATGATGATATGGAGTAAACATATGTGAAAATTAGTAAATATGCAAAAAGAAATCTGTATTCTTTGACCCAGAGATCTCATTGCTCAGCATATATCCCAAAGAGACAGAAAGGCCTCTCATGTACCAAAATATCCATAGTAGCACCTTTTATGGTGGAAAAGAACTAGAAACAAAGTAGATGCCCATATATTAAAGAATGGCTAGATATTAATGGCTAAACAAATTTTGGTATATGCACTATGCCATAAGAAATACCAAATACAAAGAATTTAGAGAAGCATGAGAAGATTTCTATGAATTGATGCAAAGAAAAGTAAGCAGAACCAGTAAAAACAATGCATACAGTGACTACAACAATTTAAATGAAAGGAAAAATTAAAGTCTGTGCAATTATGATAACTAACTTTGGCCCTGAAGAAGAGTTGAGAAAATACACCTACTTTTATTCAAAGAAGAGGTGGGCAACTATGAATGTGGAATAATCAAGCATAGTAGTTGTGCTGGTTGGTTTTGTTTAACTGCCTTTTTTCTCTTTTTAAATCTTTGTTACAGGAAATTGCTTGCTGGGTAGGGAAGGGAGGAGGGATATATTTGAAAGTGAATGTGATGTCAAAACAAAGGCATCAACCAAAAGAAAAAGAAGAGAAAATTAGTAGACATATCATCTTAATTATATTGTAATGTTCTTTTTTAAAATTCCAGTATTACTTTGATTTTGTTTTAGAAAAACTTAAAAATTCTAACACCCACCCCCACATCTCCACCAAAATAAAAAGGGAGATGATATGCAATCAGAGACATCACAAATAATATAGCAATTAAAACTAAGGAATAGCTATTTTGGGGAATAAAGAAATATTGCTGCATATAAATTAAAGGGGTAGGTCATTTAATTTTCCATGGTAGAGGTGGGGGAGGTACCAGTCTATCTTTGCAGCTACTCAGAATGAATGCTCTTTGATCCTTTCTCTTTGCTTCTAACTACAAAAGCATTTTGGATTTAGGCAATATCATCTTTATCAAGATAAAGATGTTTCCTTTTCTTTTAAAAATGTTTTTTCTCATTCTTAAAAAGGGGTACATCTTATAAAATACTGTACTTAAAACTGCGTGGTAAGCGTTGTTACTAAAAGGATTATTAGGAGTCAATGAAGCATTGCATCTCCACTGAACCATTAACAGTAACCTAAATTCACTGAATCAGAGTAAAATTAACATGAGCCCCCTTGGAGGCAGTTAAACAGACTTTCTCTCTCTCTCTCTCTCTCTCTCTCTCTCTCTCTCTCTCTCTCTCTCTCTCTCTCTCTCTCTCTCTGTCATATTTTTTTTATTAGGACTGATGTTGAAGAAAAATGAAAAAAAGAAAAACTTTGTCATGCCACTCACTCCAGGTCATACAAAGTTGCCACTAAATTTCACACTTTGAGATCTTTGTGCAGACATAATCTAAGTAGGGAAGAGACCTCCACAGATAATATTTGTTTTGTTGAGGTAGGGAGGATGGGTAGCATTTCCATGAGCTCCAATTTACATAGGTGTCCTCAAGATTCCCAATACCCTATGGGAGGCTTATCATTTCCAGACTCAGGTTTGCAGCAAGTCTTATCTGTTAAGTCTAGGGGTATAAATATAAGGTATTTTGCAAATCTTAAAGTGTTAAAGAAATTCTAGTTGTTTTTACATGTGCTCTCTTACTTATGGGAAATCCATTCTGGGTGCACATCTACCACCCTTCCTCCTTCCTAGCTCTTCAGTATACATTGGAAAAGGGATAATTTCTCCTGCCTTTTAAATCAAGGTGGCATAGTGAATAGAACCTGGACCTGGTCAAATCCAGCCTCAGACACTTACTAGCAGTATAACACTGGCCAAATCATTTAACCCTGTTTGCCTCAGTTTCCTCATCTGTAAAATAATCTGGAGAAGGAAATGACAAACCACTCCAGTATCTTTGCCAAGAAAGATCCAAATGGGGTCACAAAGAGTTAGAAGCAATTGAACAAACTTTTTTGTGTTGTGGATTCTTTTGGCAGTTTGGTGAAGTTTGTAGACTCCTCAGAATAATATTTTTCAATGCATAAAATACGTGGAATTACAAAGGAAATCAATTACAGGGAAATATTTTGAAAAAACAAGCTCAGAATAAGAATAAAATACTTGTGGGGGAATTCCTGATTTAAAGGTTTAAAGGGATAAAGACAGGAATTGGACCTGTGAATTCATTAATATAAAAAATTTCTGCATGAGGAAATTCCCTCTTCCAATGCAAGTAAGCACTTCCTTTGCAATTTATAGTCTGAGAGAGTTGCTTAGAGCACTGAGAGATTAGGTGACTTATACCTGGTCACAAAGCCAATAAGTGTCAGAAGCGGGATTTGAACCCGCTTATCCATGGTTCCAAGGCCAGATCTATTATCCACTATGCTATATAATCTTTCTAAAAAAGTCAAATCCTCTTCCCAAATCTCTATCTAAACCATCATTAACAACATAACAAAGTTTTAGATGACTGCCAGATTTTGTACTTATTTTGCATGTAGAAAGATAAGAATGCAATAGAGGTACAATCAGGAAATAAAGAACTTAAGGACCAACTGGCTGGAAGCTGAGACAAAAGAAGGAAGGAAGAAAAAGGAAGAATGAAGGATAAAAAAAGAAGAAAGGATGGATGGACAGAAGGAAGGGAGAAATATTATTATCTTACTATTATATTAATAACCTATTATTAAATTACGATCTAGGCTTTTCTCCTTTATTTCTTCATTAAGGTGCAGCCCCTGTAAAAAAGTTAGTCTCTGAAAGATATGACTGATTGATGAGACTACCCCTACTCTTAAGGAACAAGCTTTTCTATCTGAGGCAGGGCCCCACCCAACTAGGAGACCTAACTTCTATTTAGAGTATAAACATAATCAAGTATGAGTGACTTCCTACTCCAGGGAAATAATCCCCTGTCCTTGTACTCCTCCATTAGAGTTTAGGGCTCATGAAGGAGAAAACCAACCAGAGTGGTCTGGATGGAGATGGATTCCCCATGTTCAGATTGCTAGAGATGGCTGAGTCTCATGATCAAGCCCCATTCTCAGTAGGAGGAACTGAAGACTCCTAACCCATCTCCTCATTAAATGTCTACCAATCAGGATTGATTTTCACTTGTCAGGGGCATTCCCTTTTACAAAGGTATTTAAGATATTCGTTGTTTCCATGGGTTTGTCTTTGATTACTGAGAGAAATCAGTGACTATCAATTTATTTATTGTTGGCTAGCCTAATTAATAAATTGATTATTTATTAATTACCCAGAAACTCTGTATCTCAGGGGTTTTCATTAAGGAAGGGAAGGGAAGGGAAGGGAAGGGAAGGGAAGGGAAGGGAAGGGAAGGGAAGGGAAGGGAAGGGAAGGGAAGGGAAGGGAAGGGAAGGGAAGGGAAGGGAAGGGAAGGGAAGGGAAGGAAGGGAAGGGAAGGGAAGGGAAGGGAAGGGAAGGGAAGGGAAGGGAAGGGAAGGGAAGGGAAGGGAAGGGAAGGGAAGGGAAGGGAAGGGAAGGGAAGGGAAGGGAAGGGAAGGAGAAAGAAAATGAAGGAGGAAACATTTATTACACATCTACTATGTGACAGGCACTGTGCTAAGCACTTTACAAATGTCTCATTTTATCCTCATGACAATTGTAGGTGATAGATAATGTTATCTTCTTTTTACAGTTTAGAAACCTGACATAGATTGTCTCTCCTTCAACTGAGCAGGAAATTAATGAATATCTCATAGTAGAGCTGAGAATTAGAAGCTTGACCTAACTTCTTTGAGGTTAGGAGAGGCAAAAAAAAAACAGTTTTGATCCCCAGCAGCTCAAAACTTATTAATGTGCCAGTTAATTCCCAATAATTTCTGGATGTTCTATCAGTACTGATCATTACCATCCTACAACAGCAGCTCATTAGTGTCCTAGCATACTGGGGCCCAGGGTGGGAAGAAGACCATCCCATGATAGTGTTAGCTTGTCTAACTTCCCAACCTAACTTCCTCCTTCTGCATGGATCTCATTATGGAATCTCTCCTGTCTTCTCCTTTCCATAAATCTCAATACCAAGTTCTAAAAATATCACTAAACTTAAAATCGAGGATGGAATTTCTAAGGTTTGATGTCTTGGTAACACTCATGGGGCAGCAGCCGTGGAGCTAAAGAGTAACACAAAAATGAACCTAATTCTTTCTGTTGCTCTATCACACGCACATGCATGTGTACATGCATACACACATCTGTCTCCACTAACTTTAGGTAAATTGGGTAGCTTAGAAAGAGAAGTAGAATCATTGCCAGTAGCACTGGGTACTAGTCCAGTTTTTACTATTGATTTCCTTTCCAGGATTTAATTGCTGCGGTTCCTGCCTAGAGTGGAAGAGACCCTCTCCTCATAACCTAATGTGAGAGTGTTAGTGATTTTTTCTAGCCTGCCTAGTGTGCCGTGCATGGAAGAGAAATCAATTTTCATAGATTTCAAAACTATAAGAGCTTGAGGTGCCCTTAATGATTATCTAATTCAACTTTCCGATGTACAGATGAGGAAGATGAGATCAACTACCTAATTAATCAATTGCTTAATCAATAATCATTCATTAAGTGTCTACTATGTGATAGACATAGTTTTGGGGAATATCTTCAAGGAGCTTACATTCCACTGGGGGGAAAACATGTGCACATATAATGTAGATATAAAGTATTGAACAGATGAAGGAGTTGAACCCCTTAGAAGTTGAGGAAAGGCTGCACTTGAACCTATTAAGGAAGCTAAGGATCTCCCTCTGTGAGAATTCTTAGAGTGGTCTGCTGGTCCATTAGGACAGACCTCTTCTTTCACACAGGGAGAAGCTCATCCATTTGGTTCTAGGTAAGAAGGGGAAGATTTGGGGTTGGAGGAGATGTAGATGAGAGGATAAATGCGAAATCATCTTGCAGATCTGGTGCAGCCTCAATGAAAACGGTTATGCAGTGTAGGTTCTTGAATCTGCTGCCACAAAAAAATAAAATTAAAAATAGGACAACATTTTAGTTAGTACCACTACTAGGTCTGTTTCCCAAGATAATTAGGGAAAAAGGAAATGAACCTATATTTTCTAAACTATTTATAGCAGCCCTCTTTGTGGTGGCAAAGAACTGGAAACTGAGGGGATGCCTGTCAATTAAGGAAAGGATGAACTAGTTGTGGTATATGATCATGATGGAATATTACTGTGCTATAAGGAATGATGAGCTCAATGGTTTTAGAAAAAAAAAAAGGATAGACTTGCATGAAATAATGAAAAGTGAAAATAACAGAACCAAGAGGATATTCTATACAGTAACAGCAATATTGTTTTAAGAACAATTTTGAGCAACTCACTCATTTTGACTATTATAAATACCCAAATTAACTACAAAGGACCTATGAAGATGCTATCTGCATCCAGAGAAAGAAATGATAAATAAAAATATGTATAGAATGATTTTACATACATACACACACATATTTTTGTTTAATGGTAGCCATCTGGGGAGGAGGGAGGGAAGAAAAAAAGGAAAAAAGTTATACAATAACTTTATTATAAATGTAAAAAGAATAGCAGTATCATGTGCAATCATATTTTTCTATTCTAATATATTATAGAAATGCTTGTTTTGTTAAATTCAGAATAAAATAATTTTTAAAAAACATGACTTCTGTACATGGAGTTGCCATTGACTGAGAAGGCATACTGGGTACCGAAGGCATATGGAATGTTGAAAAGAATGATAATCTTTACAACTTTGGCCTTAAAAACAAATAAGAAAATGATATGCAGACACCTATATTTATGGTTTAACCCACACTGCACATATGTAAAATTTTGAATAACTGGTTATACTTCAAAATAAAGCTCTTTGGTTTATGCAGTACAGCTTAGTAAATGATGCCACAAAAATTATAACTGAGGCATTATGGAATATTTATAGTTTAAAGTAAATACTTCCAGCCAGCTTTGAAGTTCATTCTTGCATTTAATAAAATGGAAAAGGTAAACTAAAAAAAAAAAACTGGGCAACTTCAAAAGGCTTAAAAACTCTGATCATGGCAATGACCAACCACCATTCCAGAGGGCCTATGGTGAAGAATGTTGACAGAGAGGCAAACATTCCGGAATTTGTTTCATTCGACTATGTGCATTTGTTTTGGAGGGTTTTATTTTTTCCAGTTGTGAGGAAGTAGGGAAAGAAAATCATTTCATGTTAATTGGAGGGAGGGGAAGTAAAATAAATGCTTCCATAGATTTTCACAGTTTCTTAAATTCTTTGTTTCAAGACCTAGTTGAAAGGGTGTGGCGGGCAGTCTTACTGGTTTATCTCAAAGATATTCTTATCTGTTCCCCCAATCCTTCTTAATTGGTCCAAATTGTCCAAGCCATGCTTCAGTATTCCCCTGTTTCAGTTGAATGTCATGCTGCAGTGTGGAATACCTGTCTCTGTTTAACATTTACAGGAACTTCTTAGCTTCACAGGCTCCTGCTGCTGTTTTTCCCCTCAGTTCTTGGCTTTAATGGTAATTCTCAGCAATCTACTCCATTACTAGAGCCTTTCCAGTGGACACTAGGAAGGTAGGGCATAATCAATGGTCTGGAGAAAAGGTTTTTCTCAGCTTATCTTTATATACTTGGGTCTATAAAAAATAGTTCATCATTGAAACTAAAGCATCCAGCATCACTTTGTGGGCCATCTGCTTACAAGTCAGAGTATTTTCTGCTATGCCTCTAGCCCTACATGTATTGCCCCACAGTTTGGTCAAGGCAGAAAAGAACTGTAAAACATGGAAGAAGATGTTGCTCACAGGTTCCGCGGTCACTGACAATATGGGAGAGTTAATGAAATTAAGGCGAACTTATAGTACACCCTATAAGCTCCAAAATGGCATAAAATCTGGGAGCCAACAACCATAAGATCCTGAGAATTGGAGTTCCTCCTGTTGACAATCCTGTAACTTCCATACAAGAAAACCTTCCTGGATTCTGGTAGAAAGCATACAAGGCCTTTTCCTCATCATTTGGGTACAAAGCCAATGGGCTTGCTTTACCCTCCTGGCTCCATATCTATTCTGAATTACACAGGCCTTTGTTACAATAGCTTCACTCTCACTCTGAACCATACACTTGTATACCCAGCCACGAGCACTAATTACAGATGGACAAGAAGAATGTGCTATTCATGAGATCTGTGATCTATGGGGGCAGTGGGATCATTTTAGTTTAGTTTAGTTTAGAATTTTATTTTCCAAATTACATGCAAAAACAAATTTTGACAACAAATTTTTTTAAACTTTGTGTTCCAACTTCTCTTCCTTCCCCCCCCTCAAGAACTCAAGCAATTCAATATAAGTTATACATGAGTAGTCATGCAAAACATCTCCGCATTAGCCAGGTTGTGAAAGAAAGCAGACAAAAACAAAACTTCAGATTAAGGAGCTATCAAAAAAAATTATGCTTCAATCTCTTTTCAGATACCATCAGTTCTTTCTCTGTAGATGGATTGCATTTTTCCTAAGTCCTTCAGAGTTATATGGGATCATTGCATTGCTGAAAATAACCAAGTCCTTCACAGCAGATCATATTACACTCTTGTTGTTATTTTGTATACAGCACATTTTACTCTGCTTCAGTTCATGTAGATCTTTCCAGGTTTTTCTGATAGTATCCTGTTCATCATATTTTTTCCAGGGGCAGCTAGATGGCGCAGTGGATAGAGCACCGGCCCTGGAGTCAGGAGTACCTGAGTTCAAATCCAGCCTCAGACACTTAACACTTACTAGCTGTGTGACCCTGGGCAAGTCACTTAACCCCAATTGCCTCACTAAAAAAAAAAAAAAAACCATCATATTTTTTCCTATAAGGTAACTAACAAAAAAGAATTGTTTCAATCTGTATTCAAATACCAAAGCACCAGCACTGGACCCAGGAGGACCTAAGCCCAAATCTGGCCTCAGACACAAGAAGAGTACTTCAACCCCCACTCCCCCCCCCCCCGCAAAAAAAAAGAGAAACAAAAAATAAATGCTTTACAGTTATCATCCCTTCATAATCGATTCCCATCTGTGCCCTCTTTCTAAATTTATTCCTATCATCTGCCCTAATACTCAGAAGGCTTTTATGCTTCTCTAGGGTCTGATATTTGAAACTCAAATTTTCTATGCAGTTCAGGTCTTTTGCACTGAAGTCCCATTTTTCCCCTCAAAGATTATACTCAGTTTTACTGAGTAGGTGACTTTTGGTTGTAATCCCAGTCCCTTTGCCCTCCAGAATATCATATTCCATGCCCTCCAATCCTTTAATGTAGAAGCTGCTAGATCTTGTGCTACCTGTGGCTCCAAAGTACTTAAATTGTTTCTTTTTGGCAGCTTGCAATATTTTCTCCTTGACCTGGGAGCTCTGGAATTTGGCTACAATATTCCTGGAAGTTTTCCTTTTGGGATCTCTTTCAGGAAGTGATTGGTGGATTCTTTCAATTTCTATTTTACCTTCTATTTCTAGAATATCAGGGCAATTTTCCCTGAAAATCTTTTGGAAGATGATGTCTAAGCTATTTTTTTGATCATGGTTTTCAGGTAAACCAATAATTTTCAAATTATTTCTCCTGGGTCTATTTTTTTAGGTCAGCAGTTTTTCCAAGAAGATATTTCACATTGCCCTCTAATTTTTTATTCATTTGGATTTGCTTTATTTGACTTAGTTTCTCATAAAGTCACTAGCTTCCATTTCTTCAGTCCTAATTCTTAGGCAATTATTTTCATCAGAGAGCTTTTGTATCTCCTTTTCCATTTGGCTTTTCAAGCTGTTGACTTTTTTCTCATGACTTTGCTGCATCACCCTCATTTCTCTACCTCTCTAACTTTATTTTCAAAGTCCTTTTTGAGCACCTCTATGGCCTGAGACCAATTCATATTTTTCTTGGAAGCTTTGGATGGAGGGGCCTTGATGTTGCTATCCTCTTCTGAGGATGCACCTCAATCTTCTTTGTCACTAAAGAAGCTTTCTATGGTTCAGAACTTTTTCTGCCTGCTCATCTTGCCCATCTTTTACTGGACATTTAACTCCTTCTTAGTGTGGGGTCCTGCTTCCAGGTTATACTGTCCCAAGCTTCAGGGGATCCCAAGTGTTATGATTTAATGAGGGGCAGTTTCTTCACTCACCTGGTCTTTTCTCTGGCCTGTATATAACCCCAGGCCAACTTGCTAATTAACCAAGCAGCACAACTTTATGAGCTGTTGGTTGTTTGCCCTGATGATCCTGGACCCCTCCCCCACTTGCACTGCCACCGCTCAAGGTTTCTTCCTGGTTCCCTGCAGGGTTAGGACATCTGAATCCCCACTTAACTCCTACATACACCCCTGAGACTCCCCCATCCAGCCATTCAGCCCTCTCACCAGACTGTGAGCTTAGTTCTAGAAGACACCAGCACTGCAGCTGATTTGGAGGCTCAGGGGTAAGTTTCTCCAGCGCAGTCTGCCTGGGGCTGGATCTATGTTGGCACAATTGCAGGGCTGGATTCTACTCCCAGCCTGGCTCTCCCTCCTGCTGGACTTCCAAGCTATCTTTGGCTGGAAAATAATCTCAGTCATCTTTTTGTGGGTTCTGCTGCTCCAAGAGTACTTTTCTGGCTGTGTTTGGAGTTTTTTTGGAGTAATTGTGTCAGGAAGTCTGAGCGTTTACTGCCTTCCCTCCACCATCTTGGCTCTGCTCACCAGTGGGATAATTTTAAATACATAGTAGGCTGATAAAGGTATGGGCCAAAAGAGAAGACACAGGAGCCAATACAAAATGTGCATACCCCAGAATTAGTTAATGTCTTCCACCATCAGCATCCTATCAATACAAGGATGTGGTATAGGAAAAGGGTGGTATCTCATTGCTAAGTTTATATCCCAAAGACATCCTAAAAAAGAAGAAAATATCTATTTCTACAAAACTATGCATAGCAGCTCTTTTTGTGGTGGCTAAAAATTGGAAATCAAAGGAATGCCTATCATTTGGGGAATAGCTAGGCAAGCTGTGGTATATGATAGTGATGAAATATTATTGTGCTATAAGAAACAAGGATGATTTCAGAAAGGCCTGGAAAGATTGGTATGAACTTATGTATAGTGAAATGAGCAGAACCAGGAGAATATTGGACATAGTGACAGCACTATTGTTTGATGAAGAATTGTGAATGACTTCATTCTCAGCAATACAATGATCCAAGACAATTCCAAAGGACTAATGATGAAGCATACTCTCCACCTCCAAAGAAGGAACTGATATTGATGGAACAGACTAAAGCATGCTATTTTTCACTTTCGTTTTTTCTTTTATTCAAGTAAATTTTCTTATACAAAAGTACTAAGATGGTAATGTTTTACATAATTGCTCGTGTATACCTATATCTGATTTGCTTCCTACCTCATGGAGGGGGGAGGGAAGGGATAGAAGGAGGGATTAAAAAAAAGAAAAAGAAAAGGTTGTTATCTGGTATTGCTGCAGCTAGGTCAGGAAGGAAAATGATGAAATTGATCTAGGATTATATCAGCACAGGTTAGGGAATGGAACAAAAGCAGACACCATCAGTGCTATAAGTTTGGGAGATCTAGGTTGAATCAGACAGTCAGTTCTTTCAATGTACTCCAAATCTTGCTTCCTGATCCAGAACTGACCCTCGTTGAGTTTCTTCTTTTTTCCCCAGCTTGATTCCCCACTCCTACAACAGCTTTTAAATCCTGGTATCAAACCTTCCTAGCCTTTTGGTTAATGCTTGCTTATTCCAATTAGTAACTTGCCCTTTCTTCCCCTCAGATGGAGAAATACCTTTCCAGTTGTAGAAATATTTTGAACTACAGGCCTAATATGGGGGCTAATCTGACTGCTATTAACTTAATATGGGCCGTTTATAAAGTTCCACCATACTGCTCCACTCCCAAAACTGATAAGCAAAAGATTAAGAAGCCTCTTAACTAAATAATCAAAGCAGAGTTTATTTATGAGATACCATTTAAACATAAAAATACAGGGAAATAAAATGTACAACCTGACTGCATTCCGGTGCAGGTCTCTTTCCACCTGCTGCCGCTGGAACTTTTTAAAATACAATAAGGGCCGGGGCGGCTAGGTGGCACAGTGGATAGAGCACCGGCCCTGGAGTCAGGAGTACCTGAGTTCAAATCCGACCTCAGACACTTAACACTTACTAGCTGTGTGACCCTGGGCAAGTCACTTAACCCCAATTGCCTCACTAAAAAAAAAAAACAAAAACAAAAAATACAATAAGAGCCGCCTCTTGCCTTATGGTATGTTCCACTTTCCCTGCTCAGCTACTTTTTTCTAATTTTCCTCTTAATCTTCTGGCCTCCTTCCAGCATCTCTAGTCTCCGTTGCCTCCTTGTAGCCCCTTTTTGTCAATTCCTCTCCAACCTTGTCAGTTCTCCCTCCTCCTAGTCCTTCGGGCTCCATCCCTTCTTGCTCTTAGCTTTTTCTCCTTCCCCCTTCTCTCAGTGCTCCAGCCTTTCTGCTCTCTTAATCTCATCAGCCCCCCTTAATCTCGTCCGCTGGCCTCCCCCTTACTGTCTAACTCCCAGATATATATCTTCCTTTTCTCCACTCAAACTTCGGGATTTTTGCACCCCCACAGACCCCAAGCTAATCCACCAGCCAGGGCTGCAGCTGGGGAGGGGATGCTCGAGTGTCTCATGCATACCATACCCAGGGCTCCAGGGGCCATGCCCCCTGCTGCGCACCTAGGGACATAGGCACGGGCTGTGCCAGGGCCTGGCCTGGACGAGCCCGGGATCTCTTGGATAGATCCTCTCAGGGTGGAGGGAGCTGGGGCTCTCTCTCCGAGTTGTCTCACCTGGCATCTTGTACAGCCCACGGGGCTTTTCAGCTCAGCTGAAGCAGAGGGGCACCAGCACCTCCCACATAGAAGAGACCCTGAGGGCCTAAGGCTTTCTAATCTCAGCCCAAAGGTAGGGTCCCCAAATCAAAATAAATTTCCATACAGTATTTATTCATATTGTTCCCCATTCCCAACAAACTGGACTTTGCCTCAAACCTAGCATTCCACCTCCCATCTCAGCACCTTGGAAGCTATTCCCCTTACTTGGAATGTGCTACTTCCTCTTTCTGCCTCTCAGTACTGTTATCTTCCATCAAGGCTCACTGTAGATGCTACCTTCTCCCAAGAAGCCTTTCCTAATCTCCCAATTATTAGGGCAGAGTCTCTCTTTCAAATTACCTTATATTTCCTTATCTGTATATTATGCTGTGTTCTCTTGAAGGTAGAGATTTTTGCCTTTGTATCCCAGTGGCTAGCATGCTGCCTCATATATATTCAACATATAATAAGCATTTATTAGCCTAAATTGAATTAAATTGTCATTTGACTACCCAGGGATTTACCTAATCAATATTACATCAGTCACTATTTATGTCATAAATTATCACTAATTTATGTCAGCCTTGCCCTAGGTACAATACAACAAAATATTTCCAAGTCAAAAACATGCCCAAGCTGATCCAGAATGTTAGCCAGATTAGTGTAAAAGTCATCATGACAAGCTACTTTCTCTGCCAAATACCTTATTCTCCTGCCTTGGAGGAGCTTCTGATAAGCAGGTAAGTCCTAACCATTGTGTGGCTCAGTTATGAAGCCTGAAAATATAGTGTAGCCAAGATAGCAGTAGAGGTATACACTATTGGAACTATGGAAGGTATGGACTATGGAAATTAGGACTATTCAGTTCAGTTATAATAGGGGGTTAAAACAAATGCTCAGGGTAAACAGAGATTCTTTTCCTACCCAAATCCTTTCAGCTAAGTCTGTATAACCATGTAGATCTGTTCTAAGGAAACTTCCATTAAATACCTATGGAAAATGTTCTTTTACCAAAAATTATTGTGAATTAAGAGACATCCTCAAGGCAAATAGAATCAGTGAGTATGAAGGATTCTCATTCTGAGCATGAAGGATCCTCATAGATGACCTAATTCAATTCATATTTGAACAGGCGCTCCCTACCTCACTAGAAATGTCTCCAATAAGCAATACTTAAAGACTTCCAGTTTCAGGGAACTCACTACTTCTGAAAGCAATCTATTCTACTTTTGCACAGCTCTAATTATTAATTGAGGCAGCTGGTAGCTCAGTGGGCCTGAAGTCAGAAATACCTGAGTTCAAATCCAGATTTAGACACTTCCTAGTTATGTGACCCTGGGCAAGTCACTTAACCTCTGATTACCTGACAAAACGATCCACTGGAGAAGAAAATGGCAAGCCATTTCAGTATTTTTTGCCAAGAAAACCCCATATGGGGGAGAGGTTCACAAAGAGCAGGACACTACAGAACAACAACAAATTATTAGTTGATTTTTCTCCTACTTAAGTGGAAAAGATAATATCCATTACATGCATGACTAGAAGAGGAATTAAGCTATTAATAAAATAAAAAGGGAGGGATAAAAGGCAAACTTAGATCGCTACCATATGTTTAAAAAATAAGGCTTCCAGTATAGTATAGGGTTCATCCATGGAGGTTTTAGAAAAGGATGTGGACAAGAAGTGCACAGCATGAGATGGCATGAATGGTTTCTATATACCTACAGAGAGTATTGACATGGAGAGGAAGGCATTACATTGAGGCACTCTATTTTGATACTAAGCTAAAATCGACTTCTTTCCATTGGTCATAGTTCTGCTTTCTGGGATGAAGCAAAAGAAGTTCAATTCTTCTTTTACAGCTGTCATATCCACACTGTATTTTTTCTTGGCTAAACCTCCCCAGTTCTTTTATCCAAACCATGTCATACTTTTGATAGGATCCAGGTACCTGTGTAAATGTGAAGTCTTAAATAGGTTAATTCTTATAAGGGGATAATAAACATAGCTTTGGTATGGACACATGTATATTGCTGTTCAGTCATTTCAGTTGTGTCTGACTCTTCTTTTTTTTTGTTTTTGTTTTTGTTTTTTTAGTGAGGCAATTGGGGTTAAGTGACTTGCCCAGGGTCACACAGCTAGTAGGTGTCAAGTGTCTGATGCCAGACTTGAACCCAGGTATTCCTGACTCCAAGGCCAGTGCTCTATCCACTGCGCCACCTAGCTGCCCCGTGTCTGACTCTTCTTGACCCCATTTGGGGCTTTCTTGGCAAAGATACTGGAGTGGTTTGCTATTTCTTTCTTCAGCTCATTTTCCAGGTGAGGAAACTGAAGCAAACAGAGTTAAATGTTCAGGGTCACACAGCTAGTAAGTGTCTGAGGCTGGATTTGAATTTAGGAAGATGAGTCTTTCTGACTTCGTGCCCAGCACTATATCCACTGTGCCACCTAGCTGTCCAGTACATTATATATATATATATATATATATACACACACACACACACATATATATATATACACACATACACATAATAGATCTTTGTGTATATTTTATGTGTAGATTATATATATTGTATGTATATATATACATATATAAATATATATATCACTTGACAGTTTTAAAGGCACCTTTACATAATCCATCTCATTACTGCAAGCATTCTTGAAGGTGGGTAAATGGAGGCTCAGAGAAATGAATTACTTTCCCATAGTCACACAGCTGCTAAATAATACATCTGGGACTTCACCCTACATCTTTTGACTCCAAATCTAATGTTCTTTTCTGGGCCTAGTGCCTTGCACATTATTCAATCCTTTGATGTACCTGCAATCTCATAGATATAGACAACCCCCTTCAAGGCAGATCACAAGCTATTCATGCTTGCCCATCATGTGCAATTCTTGTTCATAGCCTTTCATAAATCTGTTCTAGGAGTGTCCACCCAACAGAGCAGAAGCCATTGCATGGATAGCATTGGAAGCACACAACTGTCCATTGGCTATATCTAATACATTTGAAATATAGAAGCAGCATGGCAGAGTAGAGAGTTGGTTTCAAAGCCAGGAAAGCCTGAATTCAAGTCTTCCTTCTAACATATATTGTCTTTGTGATCCTGTGTATATACATTTCTGCCAGGTGCTGTACTAAGCACTTTACAAATATTATCTTATTTTATCTTCAAAACAACCCTGGCATGTAGATGCTATCATTATCCCCATTTTACAGTTGAGGAAACTGAGGTACACAGAGGTTAAGTGATTTGCCCAAGGTCACACAGTTAGTAAGTGTCTAAAGCTGGATTTGAATTCAAGTCTTCCAGATTCCAGGCCCAAAGCTCCATCTGGCATGCTGCCTAATTGCCTCAATCTTTCAGTCTTTGAAAGGTACTGAGGACAGCCTAGCAGAGAGACATTCCTTTCTTAACCAACAGAGAATCTTCTAGTTTCATGAGCCTCTAGGAAGCTGAGTTATTTCTGATGCTTTCCTAGGTCTGTGACAAGGTAGGCTTCACAATACAGGATCATAGATTTAGAACTGGAAGGGGCCATGGAGTCCAACCGCCTTGTTTTATAGACAAAGAGACTAAGGCATAGAGAGTATAGTGACTTGCCCAGGATCACCCAGAAGGTAAGTGCATGAGGTGGGATTTGAGCACAGTTCTTCCTGACTCCAAATCCAATGCTCTATTCATTACACTATGCTGCTACCCCCAAATTATGACTTGATCATAGATCCCTCTGGAGACACAGATCCACCCTAGAGCAAAGGTACTTATTGTGAAACCATCAAAACTAAAAGTACCTCTCAGAAACCCTCCAGATCTGGACCAGCCAGAGACTTGTTTGTACATAGTTGTTGGCATGTCATCTCCCCCTTTTGACTGGGATCTCCTTGAGACTATCTTTTGCCTTTCTGAGTATGCCCAGAACTTAGCATAGTGCCGGGCACATAGTAGATACTTAATAGATGTTTATTGACTGACTGACTGACAGGCTGAGTGCCATGCTTTAAATGTCAGATTTCACTGGTTCTCCACTGGACTCTTGGAGTAGGATGGGCAGGGTAGATGGAGCGATTTGATAAAACCAAATCTCCCTGATAAATGCAGACCCAACTTATTCTCTATACCCAAAATTACCATTCAATACAACAAGGGAGAGTTCTCAGATTACATTCCCTCCAACAATGTGGATCTTGAGTCATTAAGGAGTCCTCATCCTGGGTAACTCTTTACCATGACTTCTAGGAAATCTTCTACTGGGGGCCCACCCAACATATGAGAGGCCTTTCTCTAAATCTCTTGGCATTGTATAGATACCAATAGATAGTCCATTGGTTATTCATTAATTAGATTAATAACTGACACATATATAACATGCAGTTTATAGTTTACAAATCATTTTACATATTTATATTATTTGACCTCAAAAGAGCCCTGTGAGGTGAGTCCCCATTTGGCAGATGGGGGAAACTAGACATAGTGCATTTGTGACTTGTCATGTTGACATGGGCAAGTTTTAGAGTTAGTATGTAACTCCAGGTTTTCCTGACTCCAAGTATAGTACTTTTTTCACTATCTAACTCATCTACCAGTATTCAGAGGGAAGAGAGAAAGATCAAGGAAATGAAGCTTTCAAACCAACTACTCTTGAGAGAGGTGTTACCTTGGCTTCATTTCACACTAATGGATGATATCAGCTTCTATCCTAAGAGGGGGCTTTGTTGCAGGAAGGATAGGCTACCCAGGAGGGAGAAGGCAGAAAACTCTGGATGCCTGAGGGCTAAAGGAAAAATTTGGAGGAAGTAGAGGGAAGGCTATGGAAAAGGAAGACCAGGGAAACCAAGGTCAAATTTTGCCTCCTTTTCCCCTTGGGCCAAGGGGCCAAGGCACTGTTCTCTTTAGGTTCCTCGTCTGTCCCCTATTCTATCTTTAGGAGATGACACTTCTTTGTTCTTTGATGATATCTTTGCTCCCAGTGATGTTTGAACCTGATCATTCTGCCCTTCCCCTTTGTTGCCAAGAACATCACTTTTCCTGGAAGCCCAAATTGACTTGGTGCTCAAACCAGCCCGGTGCTATTTCACATTGACTTCTGTAAATTGCTGACAGCAGAAATGAGAAATCTTGAAAGTGTGATTATAGCTAACTTTGAGTACAGCAAGGGGAAAGCAGCCCCTTGTCATTTAGAGCTTAATGCCTTCTATTTAGCTTGCTCAGGGCCTCATCTGACTTTGTGTTCTTCAGGCTGTCTGTCTCTGCTGTCCCCAATGATTTTGCCCTCCCCAGTGACACGGGTGAACAATCAGGGAAGTTTTGACAAGACAGATCTTTGCTATAGGATGGGGGCAAAGTCAACTCCCTCATTTCAGTCAATGCTTCTCAAGCAGGAGGAACAAGATAGAGAAGTAACAATGGACTGAGGAGAGGGCATTCTTTGTGATGTTTCACCTGAGGGAAGGGCCTCTTATTTATATTTCTTTCCTTCTCTCAAAGAACCTAGCACAGTGCCCTGAACTGTTCATATTTGTTCATTTTACTTAATTCCTGGAAAATGATTCTTCATTTCCTCTTTAAGGAAGGCAGATTTATGAAGTACTGCTACAGGGAGTAGGTCATTTATTGAGAGAGAAATAATTGCCTTTTAGAGAACAGTGGATGTCAGCTGGACTAAGGAAGACCCGTATTTGAGTCCTGCCATTCCTTGATAAACCCAGAAAACTCCTTAAAGCTATAAGTTGTTGATGATGTACCTTAGTGAAAAGAGAGTTCACACCAGGAGTTTCCTATACTGGAAAAATCACAGGTTGAACCTAAAGAAACAAGTGAAAGATCATTCTATATAAAGTATCTTCTTAAGCCCTAGAGATCTATATTCTTCTTGCATTAGAACCAGCTTGTTGTTTAGAAAACTTTGAAGTCAGGAGACTCCATAGGTCAATCTGTTACCTGTGTGAGCTTGGGCAAGCTACTCTAACTCTCACAGCCTCAGTTTCCTTATTTGTCACGTGAGGAAATTTGTCTAGAAGGCTCACTTCCCTTCTAGCCTGGAAATGCTCTGCTCCCTCCTCTATCACCTAGTGGATTTCTGCATGATTACTTCTTTAAGAAATATTAATATTATGGAGATTAATTAAATAGTGCCTGTAAAATATGTTGAGTTCCTCCTTAGAGATCAGCATTGTACTGATAACATATGGTCAGCATCACCTATGCACTATACTTAACATCAAATAGCTAGGCAACCTCACCAATAAGGATGTGCTGGAGGTGAGCCAATCCTCCAGCATCACATTTTTTTGCTCCCTGCAACTCAGCACCACTGGACTGGACAAATCGGAGGATGGATGACAGTGAGATGCAAAAAGAGCTCTCATGTGGGAAGCCAAAATAGGACAACTGCATCCAGCCTGGGCTAAGAAGCATCCTGATTACTCACAGCAGAAAACCCCCACACATTGCAGCTTAGCTTGGGAGACAGGAACAGCAGATACCAATCTAGAGGAAAATAGGTATGGGTGAGCTGTGAACCCTAAGGGCAGGATAACATACTCTGAACACAAAAGCTCAAAACACAAATCTGAAGACAGATGTGACTGACCTTAACATGGAAAAGATTGTGGGTTATTTAAGACTGTTCCCTTCTTTCTTGCATATAACCAAATCCAGAGTTGGAACAGATCTCAGAGGCTGTCGAGTCCAACTCAAAATATGCAGGAATTTCTTCTATAGTTTCCCCAGAAAGAGCTAGGGGTGGGCTTAGGAGAATGCATTGTTTGTAAGATCCTGAGGGAAGGTAGTTTGACCTGTGATTTTTCCACTATAGAAAACTCCTGGTGTGGGAACTCCTTGCACCAATGCAAATCAGCAACTTATCTGTAATTTCAAATCTTAAAGTTAACTAGACTGGATAACAGGTTACATAACTTGCCCATGGTCAGGGGCAGGACTTGAACCCAGCTCTTCCTGACTCCACTATTATCTATTGGTAAAAACCTAAAAGGTAGTTATTTTTCTCGTAGTGAATAGCATATTCCCTGTAGCAGCTCTTCTAAATTCTACATTTCATATTTCTTTGAATTGCCCTCCTCCCCAGTGCCTAAGGATGGCTTCATCTTGAAGAACTTTCATAAAGGAGAACCCACTACATTCTCTTTCATTCTCTCCTTTCCACTTACACAGCTTGTTTCAGCTCTAGATCATGCTGATTGTCAGAAAGTTTTTCTATTCTTCTTGTTCCCTATTGCCATGTCCAGATTCTGCCTCCATCATTAAACAACCTCCCTTCCCTTAAAATTTACTCAATCCACATTTATCACTCAGTCTGGATCCTGGGTTTTATCTCAAGGTCCACATGTTATTGATATACACAGGGTCAGAATCTGCCTTTTTGCAAATTTCACCCCTTGTGCTAGTCCTAATTTCTGGGGACAAATAGAACAAGGCTAATCACTCTTTCCCATAACAGCTCTTCAGACACATGAAGTGCAGAACCACTTAAATCTTTGTTGTTCAGTCATCCCCAACTCTTCATGACCGAATGGACCATAGCATGCCAGACTCTTCCATCCTCCACTATCTCTCCAAGTCTGTCCAAGTTGACGTTCCTTATTTCCGTGACATTATCTCTCCGTATTGTCCTCTGCTGTCCCCTTTTCCTTTTGCCTTCAATCTTTCCCAACATCACAGTCTTTTCCAATGAGTCCAATTGGAGACAGTTGGGTGGTACAATGGATAGGGTTCTGGGCCTGGAGTCAGGAAGACTTAAGTTCAAACCCAACCTTAGACATTTACTAGCTGTGTGGCTGTGGGCAAGTCATTTGACTTAGTCCTGCTTCAGGTTCCTCATTTGTAAGATGGGAACAATAATAACACCTACCTCCTGGGGTTGTGAGGATCAAATGAGATAATATTTGTAAAGTGCTTAGCACAATGCCTGGTACATAGTAGGCACTCTATAAATGCTAGTTATTGTTGTTATTATTATTATTATTATTATTATTATTATTATTATTATTATTATCTAGAACTATCCCAAATTGTTTTCCTATGGAGGTAGATAAGGGGACCATTTCTGGGAGCTTATAAGAGGAAACTGGATGACCATTGATCAAAGAATATGGAAAGTATTCCTATTTCAGAAATGAATTGAACTCAGTGACTCAAAGGGACTGGAAGCTCAGCCTAACACATTTCCTAGAAGAGTTTTCCTTCTACTTTCATTATGCTGTTTTCCTGTTTTGTTGTTTTCAGTCGTGTCCAATTCTTCATGTCCCTATTTGGAGGTTTTTTGACAGAGATATTGGAGTCAGTTTTCCCTTTCTTTCTGCAGCTCATTTTACAGATGAGAAAACTGAGACAAACAGGGTGATATGATTTGTCCAGGATCACACAGCCAGTAAGTGTCCAGAGCCATGTTTGAACTCAGGAAGATGAGTCTTCCTGACTCCAGGCCCAGCACTCTATCCACTGTGCCACATAGCTGCCCTTCATTATGTTACTATTCCAGTAAAGAACCTTTCAAATCAAGTCTAAGCTCCATATATAGTTCTCCATAATCCAATCCCAGTTAGTCAATCAACATGTATTTAATTAAGCTTACTAGGTAGCTAGGGCAGGGCAGCTGGGCCTGGAGTCAGGAGTTCAAATATTGAATTCTTCTTCTTCTTCTTCTTCTTCTTCTTCTTTTGGCAGGACATTGAGGGTTAAGTGACTTGCCCAGGGTCACACAGCTAGTAAGTGTCACATGTCTGAGGCTGGATTTGAACTCAGGTACTCCTGAATCCAGGGCTGGTGCTTTATCCACTGCACCATCTAGCTGCCCCAGAGTTCTTCTTCTTGAGTTCAAATCCAGCCTCAGAGACTTATTAGCTATATAACCCTGGGCAAGTCACTTCACCTTGTTTGCCTCAGTTTCCTCATCTATAAAAGGAGTCAAAGAAGGAAATGGCAAACCACTCCAGTATCTCTACCAAGAAAACCCCAAATGGGGTCATAAAAAGTTGGACACAACTGAAAAATAACTGAAGAATAAAGGTGGCTAGCACTGTGCATTTTAAATGCTGAGGATGTAAAGAAATACAAAATATGTTCCCTGCCTTCAAAAAATTTACATTCTAATGAGGAAGATAGCACACATATACAAGAGAAGAGTGACGGTAGGGAAGTAAAGTGTGAAAGGAATGGGAAACTAGGAAGGGGCCATGTTGGGAAGGACTTTAAAAACCAAACTGAGAATTATATAATTTATCCTGGGGGCACTAGAGTTATACTAAGTATGGAGGGTAACATGACCTGCATCAAAGTGGTAGCTGTGGGAATAGAAAAAAGGAAATTTATACAAAAAAAAGGAAATCTATATGGGAAATATTGTGTATGTAGCAATTATAAGACTTGGCAACAGCTTAAACATACAGGAGGAATGTGAGTGAGAAGTTGATGATGACACCAAAGTTGCAAGTGTGAGTGACTAGAAGGATGGAGGTACCCTCACCCTTTCTGTGCCTTCCAATGGAAAGAACATGGAGTTTGGACTCAGAAGCCCTTGGCTGTCTTTTTAAAAATTATTATTGTTACTACTATGTTTTCTAAAATTATTGATTGCTATTTATATATTAATTGCTATTTATTTATATATTAATGGCTATTGCACCTGTTTTGGCAGTATGCATTTATTATTAATTAATATCATATATATTAGTAAAGAATTGACCACATGGCTGCTAACTTCTCATAGTCTCAGACCTTCATACCTACAGAGCACACCAAGCAAGAGCCAGGCCAGACAGAGGGGCAGAAGAGGGCAAAAAGAGAGAGCATGACACTGGTGTGGCCAAGGCTTTTGTCCTCTTTAGATAGAGGTGGGTCTAAGCATTGATCTAAGCTAATTGGTTGTAGCATCATTCAGTTCCATTGACTGACATGACTTAAGGGTGGTCTAAAGAGCATGCAAAAGGGAAAATTCCAGTGTCCAGGTATACTTCTTCACTTAGCTAAACAAAAGAATCAATCTCCATTTCCTTTGTTCCCTTGGGCTCATCCCAGAGAAGATTTGCTGAAGTTCCTCAAGAACTGGACTTTCTGGAGGGGCTGGGGGAGAGAAAGGATTGAAACTGATCTCTGGGTCCCCCCCCAAGAAATTCATTATTAATAATTATTTTTTCACAGTGGGGTTCAAGTCACTGCTCTACTACTTTCCGGCTGTGTAGACACAGGAAAATCATTTAAACTATTTGAGCCTCTCTTCCCTTGTTGGTTGAACTCAATGACTCTTTCCCCCACAAACATTCTGAGTCAACCACTAACTCTAGTTAAATCAGCTGCCTCACACTATTCCATTTTTATTCTTATCTCTGAAAACATGCCATTTTTATTTCTATCTCTGAATTTTTGTAATCACTTCCCCTGACTTTCCCATCCCTCCCTTAAATGCTGTTGATACAAAGAGTCTGAGTCTTAACTCATATTTGTGCCCTGTGACTCTTTGGCAGATTACTTAACTTTGATGAATAATTTTCCCTACCTGTAAAATGAAGGTTATAATACACACTACTTTCCTTGCCTGGTTGTTGTGAGGATTGATGAGACTACATATGTAAATGATGTTTAACTAAAAAAGGCACAAGGAACTCATTCATCAACTTAGATTGAAAGAAGACAGCTAGTATCTGTTCTCATGAAGAAGACTTCAGGGTTTTAATAAGCCACAGACAAAAAGTGCTATAAAGATCCAGAAAAGAGGAGAGATCATAGCCATCTGAGAGCAATCAGGAAAGATTTAATAAAGGAGATGGCATTTGAGATGATACTTGAAGGATGGATAGGTTTTCAATAGGAAGAGAGGAGGAGGCAGACATTCTGTGTAAAGCAGTGATATTAATTCAAATGGAAATGTAGGGCTGCATATCAACTTAGAAAACCAGATGTTAACATTAGGTATGTTCTATTATATTTTTATTTACTTTTTAAAATATTTCCCAATTACCTTTCAATATGGTTCAGGCTGACTGCCTACTAGGCTTTGGGCCACGTTTGACCCTTCTGGAATAAAGAGAATAGAATGAGTTAAGTTGGGAATACAGGGAATATTATTTGAATAATGTGTGAATAGTTTGAATACTTTGTTTGAAATATGCATTATGTGTATCAGAGCAGTGGGAAAGGTAGGTTGTGGCCAAATAGTTAAGGGCTTTGAATGCCATCCTAAGGAGTTAGGATTTAATTCATTAGATAAGAGAGAAACATGCATTTTCAGGTAAGAGAGTAACATGATAGGAGCTGGTAGCAATATAGTGAGGTGAATCAAAGTAGGCCAAAAACCAGATTTCAGGAGAGTTAGCAAGGAGTTAGGAAGAGTTAGCAAGATTGGCTGATGAAAGTAGGGAACATCAAAGCTGAGATCTCATTCTGGAAAAGTGAGTGTTTGCTCACCATCCTGTTCTTCTCCCAGTCCCTCCCAAAGTAGGAGTCATCCCAGATTCCTCACTATCTCTTGCTTCCCATATCCATCCACTAAAGTGATTTTCCTGAGACATAGGACTGATATGTCACTCCCCTCTCAATAAACTCCAGTGGCTTCCTTTTGCTTCTAGGAACAAATATGAAATGCTGTTTGGCATTTAAAGCCCTTCATAACCTAGTCTCTTCCTACCTTTCTGGTCTTCTTATGCCTTACTTCCCCAAAGGTGATCTTTAATCCAGTAACACTGGCATCCTGATTGTTCCATGAATAAGACATTTCCATTTCTCAACTATGGGCAGTGTCTTTTGACTGTTTCCCATGCCTGGAACATTCTCCCTTTTCCATTCTGACTATTGACCTTCCTGGTTTCCTTTAAGTACCAAATAAAATCCCACCTTCCACAGAAAGTCTTCCCACTTAACTCCAGAGCCTCTCCTCTTTATCCTGTATATCACTTGTTTTGTATGTATTTATTGTTTGCATATATTGTCTCCCCATTAGATTGTAAACTCCTTGAGAGCATGGACTGTCTTTTTGCCTCTTTCTGTATTCCTAGTTCTAAACACAATGTCAGGTACATAGTAGGTTCTTAATAAATGTTTACTGATTGAATAATTGATTCTATCCTGCTACCTGAAATGGAAGGACCAGACTGGTATTAATCATTAGCTTATAAAACATTTAAAGTTTGCAAGCATCTAGTTCAACCTTCTCAGTTTATAAAGAGGAAACTGAAGCTTATTTTACAGATGAAATCTAGAGGTTTGCCCAACATCACACAACTGGCAGAGCCCAAAGTAGAATCCAAGTCTCTTCACTCCCAGTTGTGTTCTTTCCATTCCAGTATACTGAAAAAAAAATTGAAAAAGAAACATAAGGAATCATTTTGGACAGTGAGGTAGTAAAATGATCTCTTTTTGCAGACTACATGATAATATACTTGGAAAATCCTAAAGATTCAACTAAAAAGTTAGTGGAAAGAATAATTTTAGTAAAGCATAAAGATATAAAATAAATGCATATAAACCATCAGCATTCCTATATATCACCAACAAAAGCCTTAAAGAAGAGATAGTAAGAGATATCCATTTGAAATAATTGTAGACAGTATAAAATACCTGGGATTATAAATGTCAAAACAAATCCAGGAATTATATGAACATAGTCATAAAATACTTTTTATACAAATAAAATCATATTTAAATAATTGGAGATTTATTAATTGTTTATGGGTAAGGCAGAGCCAATTGAATTAAAATGAACATTTTACTTAAACTAATTTATTTATTCAGTGCCATCCCAATTAAATTACCAAACAATTATTTTATTAAGCTAGAAAAAATAATAACAAAATTCATTTGGAAGAATAAAAGGTCAAAAACATCAATGAAATTAATGAAAAATGTAAAGGAGAGAGGTTTAGCAGTATCAGATTTTAAACTGTATTATAAAGCAGTAATTATCAGAACTATCTGGTTCTGGCTAAGAAATAGAAAGTTAGATCAGTGGAACAGAGTAGGCATACAATACGCAGCAGCAAATGATTATAGTAACCCTGTATTTGACAAGTATAGAGACAAGCTTTTGGGATAAGAATTCATTATTTGGTAAAAAAAAAATTGTTGGGAAAGTTGGGAAGTAGTCTGGCAGAAATTGGGCATAGACCAGTAACTTATACCATTTACCAAGATAAAGGTAAAAATGGATATATGACCTAAATATAAAGGGAGATATCACAAGGACATTAAAATAACTTGGAACATATCACCTATCAGATCTATGAATAGGAGAACAATTTATGAATAAACAAGAGAAAGAGAACATTGTGAGGTGTAAAATGGATAATTTTCATTACTTTAAATTAAAAAGGTTTTTTACAAATAAAACCAATGTAACCAAGATTAGAAGGAAAGCAGAGGGGGCAGCTAGGTGGCGCAGTGAACAGAGCACCGGCCCTGGAGTCAGGAGTACCTGAGTTCAAATCCAGCCTCAGACACTTAACACTTACTAGCTGTGTGACCCTGGGCAAGTCACTTAGAAGGAAAGCAGAAAATTGGCAGGGGAGTGGGGAGGGAACTTTATAGATACTTTCTCAGATAAGGGTTTTATAGCTCAAATATATAAAGAATTTTGTCAAATCTAAAAGAATATGAGTCATTCCTCAATTTATGACCATTGTGAAAGGATATGAACAGGCAGTCTTTTAGGAAATCAAAACTATATATAGTCATATGAAAAAATCTTCTGAATCATTATTGATTAGATATATGCAAAATAAAAGAACTTTGAGATACTATCTTACAACTCTCAGATTGGCTAAAATGATTAAAAGATTAGAAGGGGAAAGCAACAAATGTTGGAGAAGATGTGAAAAAATTAGGACACTAATTCACTGTTGGTGGAATTGTGAACTGATTCAACTATTTTGAAGAGCAATCTGTAATTATACCCAAAGAGTTATAAAACTGTGTATACCCTTTCAATTAGAAATGCCACTATTAGGTCTGTTTATCAAGGTGATTAGGAAAAAAAGGAAAAGAATATATCTTCTAAAATATTTATAGAAGCTCTCTTTGTTGTGTGTGTGTGTGTGTGTGTGTGTGAGAGAGAGAGAGAGAGAGAGAGAGAGAGAGAGAGGCAATTGGGGTTAAGTGACTTGCCCAGGGTCACACAGCTAGTAAGTGTTAAGTGTCTGAGGCCAGATTTGAACTCAGGTCCTCCTGACTCTAGGGCTGGTGTTCTATCCACTGCACCACCTAGCTTCCCCTAGCGGCTCTCTTTGTGGTGATAAAGAACTGAACATTGTGGGGATGCCCATCAATTGGGGAAAGGCTGAACGAGTTGTGTTATATAATTGTAACAGAATACTACTGATGAGCTGGTTGATTTCAGAAAAATGTGGAAAGACTTGCATGGAATAATGAAGAGTAAAATGAGCAGCAGAGTCAAGAGAATGTTGCATATAATAATAGCAGTAATTGTTCTAAGAATAACTTTGAACAACTAAGCCATTTTAAATATTATATTCAAATCAAGTACAAAGGACCTATGAAGGAAGATGCTACCTACATACAGAGAAAGAATTGATGAATAAAAGTATGTATAGTATAGTTTTACATATATGTACATATTTGTATCTAATTGTCACCTTCTGTAGTGTAGGTTGGGGAGGAAGGGAGAAAGTAGAACAGCAGAGAAGAAAAGAAAACTTGGAAGCACAGAAAAGCAGGGTAGCTATGAAAATATGTGTAGTATTACTCACGTAGTTTGTAAAAAAAAGTAAATGACATGAAATAGAAATTCATGGTTTTATATTAAATCCTTTTTTATGTTGTGCTGTGTACATGGAAATATTCTTTTTTGTCATTTTGATGATACCATTATTTGCAACATTTTTAGAATTCCTTTTTGGGTATTAGCTTCAGATCTGCAACATATGTTGAAGAACACCTTCAGTGCTAGCAAATTTTCATCCTTTGGGTGTAGACATGATATCAAGAAATAGGCAAAGGGTATTTAAAGCCAAGATAAAAAAAGGTGGCTCATTACAGATACCTTTTTAATTGAAAATTGAGGCTTTCTTGGGTGATTGGTAAACTCATTTGAAATTAATTCCCCAAAGCAGAAGTCTAAAGTTTTTTTTGAGCAATGGCAACAGCACTGGAATAAGGATATCATTTGCATGAATGAGTTCTGCAAAAAAGAAGGGTGATATAGAGGCCAAAGCATTTTATTAGGGAGATCCTAGTCCCAGCTCAGTCACAAACTAGTTGTATGACCTGGTCAAATCAACACAACTCTAAGTCCCAAACAAATTAGACTACTAGCTGTTTTTGCTGACATTTGTATAAGCCTTCCTCCCATGATGAGAACATACTGCTTCCCTATCACTGCCTCTTAAATTCCTTTTTCTTCAAAACCCATCTCAGGTGCCAATTCTTCCTTCTCTAAATCTCCTGTCTTCTCCAGTCTTCTCATTACTACCCCTTTAGCTGAAATTGATTTCTCCCTTCCCACATTTTCTGAGGGAACTTAGTCTGGCTCTCTTGTTTGTCCCATTACATTCTACCTGCTATCATATTTATTTTGGATTATGTTTTTTTTAGGAACACTGATTGTTGGAAGCCTTGAATCTCCATTTTCTTAATTCTATGGATAAAGAAACTGAGGCCCAGAGAAGTAGAGAAAGAATATATGAAATATGACTAGATTGTGGAGATATTTAAATGCCAGGCTGAGGAATACGTATTTTATCTTCTAGGTAATAGAAAGCCACTGAAGGGTTTGATTTTTTTTAGCAAAAAATGTAACATGATTAGACATGTAGATTAGAAGGATTATTTTGGCAGCTATGTTAAAAATGGATTGGAGAAAGATTCTAGTAGGGAGACAAATTAAGGGTTTTTTTCTCTCTACAATAATATAGGCAAAAGAGTGATGAAGGCCTGAAATGTATTATAGCTGTGGCAGTAACCCTCTCTACACACATAGGAAGGGACATATATTACAGATATTGTTCACAAATATTCTTGATAGAATTGACAGAACTTGACAACTGATAGGATATAAGGGGGTGGAGAAGAAAGAAGACTCAAAGATGATGGACAAACCTAAATAATTGAAAGGATGGTCTCAGTTCATTTCCTGATTTTCAAAGATAAACCAAAATGTGCCCTTGTTCTACATCTCTCTATACTAATTAAATTATCATTATTATTCCTAACAATAACAACTTGTGTGTATTTGGCAGTCTACTGCTTACACCTTGTGAGAGCAACAATTTTCTCTGTTTTTAAACTGTTTAAATCAAACTTTTAGACAAAGAAAACTAATAAAGGGATTTGTTTTCCTCTGTGCCTACAAAGTATCTGTAAAATGTCATGAGTTGCTACTTGGAGTATTTTTCTAAATGAAGAGCTGAAGTAATTCAATTCAACAAGCTTCTATTGAGTGACATTAGTGAAGAATGCCAAGGTAGGCACTTTAATGATACAAAAGGACCACTAAGCAAAGAACCACAACACTCAAAAATAGGCCAGGCTCTATGGGACAGTCATCACCATGAGACCATTCGAAGCTGTCCTTGAATTATCCCTTTTCCTGACTCCATCACCCATTGCATCAATTTGACAGTGCAGCGCTGTTTTTAATAGAAGCTTCATTGTATTTTTAGTATTAGTCTCTTTCTCATGAAGTCATTCCCCACCCCCAACCCTGTTAGGAATATATAGGTCAGAGACCAATTTCTTCCTCCCAGAATGGAATTCAATTTTAGTCACCTAGGATCCTAAAATCCTCAATGGTTCTAGTCAATTATTCTCTCAAACTGTTATTTAAATCTTTTAGTTGCATTTAATTTTTCACATCTATGTGTTCTTTTCCCAACTGTCTTGTAAGTTCCCTGAAGGCAGAGTCTGCAGCTTACTTGTGTATGTATATATATACATACACATATGACCATATACAAATATTTGTCAATCTGACACTATCCAAGGATGGAACTGAATGCCTGTGTCCCTAGGAGTATATTTAATTCAGTTCCATAGTCTCTGCTTCCCATTGTAGCAGCTGTCCTGTTTTCTACTTCAGTCAAGATATAGATTTTTATCTTGATTGGAAAGTCAAGGCAATGTCACCTCTCAGACAGACTTGTAAATTGTGACCCAGTGGAGAACTAATATGCTACATTAAGTTGAACTTGGAAGGATGAAGAGGCCAATGAACTCAAAATACCTGAGTCTATAATGGATTAGAAATGACACTTATGACTTGGAGCACAAAAAAACTGAGAACAAAAGCTCATTAGGGAATTCGGTTTTTTTAAAGCAGGGAGGTTGGCGTAATGTATAGAGTGTTAGACTTCTGGTTAAGAAGACTTTTGTTTAAATCTCACCTCAAACATTAACTGGCTGTGCGACTCTAAATCAGCCTCAGTTTTCTGAACCATAAAATGGGGATAATAATTAGGACTCACCTTGCAGGGTTGGTAAAAGAATGGAATGAGATCATATTTGTAAAGTGCTTTGTAAATCTCAAAGTGCTAGATAAGCACTAGCTATTATTCATTCAGTTGATACTTGTTATTTTCATTATTATTAATTATAATTTTCTTGATAAGACTTCATGTTATAAAACATTTTTCCCTTTTCTTATTATGTACACACAAATCACCTTCTGATCTATAATTTGATCTCCTGAGTGGATTTGCCAGAAAAAAACATGAAAATAACAAAGATATACAGTATTGAGAATAAATAAGAGACATGCAAACACCAAAACATTTTCCTCACTAAATATTAACCATTTAAAATCATGGCTTAACTTCAGTTAACCTTAGAGGGAAAACTCAGAGTTTAGTAACAAACAACCTTTTATTCACCCTGAATTCCTAACTGGCCAGAAGTCTTTTCAAAAGCATTCACTCTAGGAATGTTTCATGCCCCAATGTTTAAGCCTGGCACCAGAGTTTGTAGATTTCCTCATAATAGCCTTTAATTATGTGCTTTTTGTGATTATTACTAGGACCCCTATTTATGCCCTTATCCTCAAACACCTCAAGGACATAATACATGTCATTTATGACTCTTCATGACCCCATTTGGAGTTTTCTTGGCAAAGATACTGCAGTGGTTTGCCATTTCATTCTCCACCTCATTTTACAGATGAGGAACTGAGGCAGACAATGTTAAATAATTTGCCTGGGATCACACAGCTAGTCCAAAGCCAGATTTGAAATTAGGTGTTCTTTACTCCAGGCTCAGTGCTCTATCCACTGTGTCTGTCATGAAAATTTTCCCTGCATTTGAACTGGGCAAATCACCTCTATTTTGGGTCTCATTTTTTTTCCATCTATGAAGTAGAGAACGGGTAGGAAGGATGCTCCAGGAAACTACATCCTTTCTCTCTTGTGGCCAAAAGAAAATGGGTGAAAACAAATGTATGCAAATATGAACATGACTCTTCGGTGATTGTCTCATTTCAATCATTAAACCTTTAGTCTATCCACCACAATGGCATATTGCTTGCTCTCCTCCCAAAATGAACATGATCCTGTAATGATTGGAATGACACCACCTGCTGGAGACTTACTGTAGGAAAGTTCTGCCATGAGGAGAAGGCGTCTGAGGGCAAGCCATGCGGCTTTTCTTTGGCGTCAGGAAGTGACGTTTGCTTGTGGGAGAAAGAGGGGGTGAGGCTGGCTCTCTCACTCTCTTTCACCAGGACGCTTGTGGAGAGCAGAGCAGGAGAACTGGAGCTCTCTGAGATAGATAGCTGAATCTAGGCCTCTTTCTCTCTCTCTCTTCACCAAATTCTTATTCTCCTTAATAAATGCTTAAAAAGGAAGTGAAAGAGGTGAATAGATTACTAGAAAAGTTAGACATGATAGATGTCTGGAGAAAATTGAATGGGGATAGAAAGGAATATACCTTTTTCTCAGCAGTACATGGCACATTTTCAAAAATTGACCATGTATTAGGGCACAAAAACAGCATAGTCAAATGTAGAAAGGCAGAAATTGTAAATGCATCCTTCTCAGATCATGATGCAATAAAAATTACATGTAAGAAAGAGCCAGGGAAAAGTAGAATGAAAATCAATTGGAAACTAAATAATTTCATTCTAAAGAATGAATGAGCCAAACAAGAAATCATAGAAACAATCAGTAACTTTATCCAAGAGAATGACAATAATGAGACAACATACCAAAATCTATGGGATGCAGCCAAAGCAGTGCTTAGGGGAAAATTTATAGCTCTAAATGCTTACATGAATAAAAAAGAGAAAGAGGAGATTAATGAATTGGGCATGCAACTTAAAAAGCTAGAAAAAGAACAAATTAGAAATCCCCAATTAGACACTAAATTAGAGATCCTGAAAATTACAGGAGAAATTAATAAGATTGAAAGCAAAAAAAACTATAGAATTAATCAATAAAACTAAGAGCTGGTTTTATGAAAAAACCAATAAAATAGATAAAATATTGGTTAATTTGATTAAAAAAAAGAAAGAAAACCAAATTACCAGTATCAAAAATGAAAAGGGTGATGTTACCACCAATGAGGTGGAAATTAAATCAATAATTAGGAATTATTTTTCCCAACTGTATGATGATAAATTTGACAATCTAAATGAAATGGATGAATATTTACAAAAATACAAACTGCCCAGGTTAACTGAAGAGGAAATAAAATCCTTAAATAAACCCATATTAGAAAAAGAAATTGAACAAGCTATTAATGAACTCCCTAAGAAAAAATCCCCAGGGCCAGATGGGTTTACGGGTGAATTTTACCAAACATTTAAAGAACAATTAATTCCAATATTATACAAATTATTTGGAAAAATAGGTGAAGAAGGAGTTCTACCAAATTTGTTTTATGACACAAATATGGTGGTGATACCAAAACCAGGCAAAGCAAAAACAGAGAAAGAAAATTATAGACCAATTTCCCTAATGAATATTGATGCTAAAATCTTAAATAAGATATTAGCAAGGAGGTTACAGCAAGTGATCACCAGATTAATACACTATGACCAGGTGGGATTTATACCAGGAATGCAGGGCTGGTTCAACATTAGGAAAACTATTAACAGAATCAACCATATCAATAAGAAAACCAACCAAAATCATATGATTATCTCAATAGATGCAGAGAAAGCTTTTGACAAAGTACAACACCCATTCCTAATAAAAACACTAGAGAGTTTAGGAATAGGGGGAGCTTTCCTTAGAATAATAAACAGTATCTACCTAAAGCCATCAGCAAGTATTATATGCAATGGAGATAAATTAGAGGCCTTCCCAATAAGATCAGGGGTGAAACAGGGATGTCCATTATCACCCCTATTATTTAATACTGTCCTAGAAATGTTAGCTTTAGCAATCAGAGAAGAGAAAGGAATTAAAGGAATTAGAATAGGCAAGGAGGAAACAAAACTATCACTCTTTGCAGATGATATGATGGTATACTTAAAGAATCCTAGAGAATCAACTCAAAAATTACTTGAAACAATTAAGAACTTTAGCAAAGTAGCAGGATATAAAATAAATCCACATAAATCATCAGCATTTCTATACATGACCAACAAAGTCCAGCAGCAAGAGATAGAAAGAGAAATTCCATTTAAAGTAGCGGTAGATAATATAAAATACTTGGGAGTCTATTTGCCAAGACAAACCCAGGAACTCTATGAACACAACTACCAAACACTCTTCACACAAATCAAATCCGATCTAAATAATTGGAAAGATATCAATTGCTCATGGATAGGCAAAGCTAATATAGTAAAAATGACAATACTGCCTAAAGTAATTTACTGATTCAGTGCCATACCAATCAGACTACCTAAAAATTATTTTATACAGCTAGAAAAAATAATAACAAAATTCATCTGGAAAAACAAAAAATCAAGAATATCCAGGGAAATAATGAAAAAAAAATTCACAGGAAGGTGGGTTAGCGGTACCAAACCTGGAGCTTTACTATAAAGCGGCAGTCATCAAAACTATCTGGTACTGGCTAAAAAATAGAGTGGTAAATCAATGGAATAGGCTAGGCTCAGGAAATGCAGTAGTAAACGACACTAGTAATGTAGTGTTTGATAAACCCAAAGACTCCAGCTTCTGGGATAGGAACTCAGTATTTGACAAAAACTGCTGGGAAAACTGGCAGATAGTATGGCAGAAATTAGGCATAGACCAACATCTTACACCTTATACTAAAATAAGGTCAAAATGGATACACGATTTAGACATAAGAGGTGATACCATAGGTAAATTAGGAGAGAAAGGAATAGTGTACCTATCAGATCTTTGGAAAGGAAAACAGTTTTTGACCAAACAAGAGATAGAGTATATTATAAAATGCAAAATGGATGATTTTGATTATATTAAATTAAAAAATTTCTGTACAAACAGAAGCAATGCATCCAAAATTAGAAGGGAGGCAGAAAGCTGGGAAACAATTTTTGAGGCCAGTACTTCTGATAAAGGCCTCATCTCTAAAATATATAGGGAACTAAACCAAATTTATAAGAATCCAAGTCATTCCCCAACTGAGAAATAGTCAAAGGATATGAACAGGCAGTTTTCTGATGAAGAAACCAAAGCTATCTATTCCCATATGAAAAAATGTTCTAAATCTCTAATGATTAGAGAGATGCAAATTAAAACAACTCTGAGGTACCACCTGACACCTATCAGATTGGCTAAAATGACAAAAAAAGAAGATAATAAATGTTGGAGAAGCTGTGGGAAAATTGGAATACTAATTCATTGTTGGTGGAGCTGTGAACTGATCCAACCATTCTGGAGAGCAATTTGGAATTATGCCCAAAGGGCAATAAAGCTGTGCATACCCTTTGACACAGCAATTCCACTTTTAGGTCTTTTTCCCAAGGAAATCATGGAAAGGGGAAAGGGACCCACATGTACAAAAATATTTACAGCTGCTCTTTACGTGGTAGCAAGGAATTGGAAGTTGAGGGGGTGCCCATCAATTGGGGAATGGCTGGACAAGTTGTGGTATATGAATACAATGGAATACTATTGTGCTGTAAGAAATGATGAGCAGGAGGAGTTCAGAGAAACCTGGAGGGTCTTGCAAGGGCTGATGATGAGTGAGATGAGCAGAACCAGAAGAACATTGTACACAGTGTCATCAACATTGAGTGTTGACCTACTGTGATGGACTATATTCTTCTCACCAATGCAATGGTACAGAAGAGTTCCAGGGAACTCATGATAGAAGAGGATCTCCAAATCCAAGGAAAAAAAAAAAGAACTGTGGAGTATAGATGCTGATTGAACCATACTATTTCTTTTGTTTTGGGTGCTGTTGTTTTTTTTTTTCTATTTTGAGGTTTTGCATTACTGCCCTGATTTTTTCTCTTATAACAGGATTAATGCAGAAATAGGATTAATGTTATTATGGATATATATGTGTGTGTATAGATATATATGTGTATATGTATATAGATATATAGATATAACCTATATCAGATTACCTGCTGTCTAGGGGAGGGGTGAGGGAGGGGAGGGAGGGAGAAAAATCTGAAATTGTAAAGCTTGTATAAACAAAAGTTGAGAACTATCTTTACATGTAACGGAAAAAATAAAAGACCTTATATGTAAATAAATAAATAAATAAATGCTTAAAAGTCTAACTCTTGCTAAAGCTTATAATTTATTGGCGACCACTCATTAGATATTTTAGACAGACTAGCTAGAATTTTAGCCCCTTACAATCCTATTCACACTGAAAATCTTTTTTAGAGCAGGCTTTGCACTTAGAACTCTAGACTTTATTGATTCTTTCTTATAAGGGACAAACTTTAGTTGTTTTCCCCCCCGTATGAGGTTTTAAGTACAAGTGAACAAAAGAGGACAGATTTTAAAACAGAATTTTACAGTGGTTTCTTCATACTACCATAGAAAAGGCCATAATCTTTCCTGGCAGAAATGGGGAAAAATAATCCCCCTGATTTTTAATTGTTTTTTCCCCCAATTATATGTAAAAACAATTTTAACATTCATTTTTATAAGATTTTGACTTCCAAATTTCCCTCCTCTCTTCCTCCCCTCCCCTCTTCCTAAAATGGTAAACAATTTCATATAGGTTATATGCATGAAATAACATAAAACATTTCCATATTAGTCACAGGTGTGACAAAAAGAAACAGACCAAAAGGAAAAGACAATGAAAACAATAAAGTAAGTGAAAAGTATGCTTTGATATGCATTCAGAGTCTATCAGTTCTATATCTTAGTGTGGATAGCATTTTCCTTTATAAGTCCTTTGTAATTGTCTTGGATCATTGTGTTGCTAAAAAGAGCTAAGTCATTCATAGGTGATCATCATACAATGTTGCTGTCACTGTGTACAATGTTTTCCTGGTTCTGCTCATTTCACTTTGCATTAGTTTGTGCAAGTCTTTCTAGGTTTTTCTGAAATCTACTTGCTCATCATTTCTTGTTGCACAATGGTATTCCATTATATTCATATGCCACAACTTGTTCAGCCATTCCCCAACTGATGGGAATCCCCTCAATTTCCAATATTTTGCCATCATGAAAAGAGCTGTTATAAATATTTTGCACATGTAAGTCCTTTTCTCTTTTTATGATTTCTTTGGGATACAGACCTAGTAGTGATATTTCTGGTTCAAAGGGTAAGCTCCCAGGTTTTGTATAGTTCCAGAGAGTAATATAAAATCAGTACAGGCATACATCAGAAAGATTTGGTTCTAGACCACCACAGTAAAGTGAACCTCATGATAAAGTGAATCACACAAATTTTTTGGTTTCCCAGTGTATATAAAAGTTATGTTTACACTATACTGTAGTCTATTAAATTTGCAATAGTATTATGTCGACAAAACTTGTACATACCTCAATTAAAAATACTTAATTGCTAAAAATGCTAACTATCTACTGATCCTTCAGAGAGTCATAATCTTTTTGCTGTTGAAAGGTCTTGCCTTGATGTTGATGGCTACTAACTGATCAAGGTGGTGATTCCTGAACCATATCAATTTACTCTGGGAATAGGGAGGCTCAAGGAGAAAGAGAGAGAAGGGAGAACAGTTGGTTGTGTGAGATTTAAAATTGGATATTAGATCATAAATCTCCCCTCTTTAACCTTTCCCTTAATTTATCTCCCAGACTAGTAAATGGAAGAAGCTTCTGGTTTTCTAGTTAGAGCTTTTATTGTATGGTAGTCACAAGGTGATGTTGATTAGAAGGATAGGAAAGTAGAAATACAATACAAATCGTCTTAAGTCTAAGCTTAGTCTATATTCCATATAAAACTCACCAAAAGCCGAAGGCCACCTTTGGGGAGAGAGAGAGAGACCGCGTCAAGCACATGCTGCTGCTAACCTCGAGCTGGGCCCAGTCAAACTCTCGTCAGCATCAGCCTGTGCAGCACAGTCAGGAGACAGTTGGTGGAGCAGTCAGAACACACATTTATTGTTTACTGTCTTATAAGGGCACTGTAGATGGTGCCCCAAAACAATTACAATAGTAACATCAAAGATCACTGATCGTAGATCACCATAACAGATATAATTATAATGAAAAAGTTTGAAATATTGCAACAATTATCAAAATGTGACACAGAGACATGCTGTTGGATGTGAGCACATGCTGTTGGAAAAATGACGCCAATAGACTTGCTCAATGCAAGTTTGCCATAAACCTTCCATTTTTAAAAATGCAATATGTAGGGGGCAACTAGGTGATGCAGTGGAAAAAGCACCGGCCCTGGATTCAGGAGGACCTGAGTTCAAATCCGGCCTCAGACACTTGACACTTACTAGCTGTGTGACACTGGACAAATCACTTAACCCCCATTGCCCCACAAGAAGGAAGGAAGGAAGGAAGGAAGGAAAGAAAGAAAGAAAGAAAGAAAGAAAGAAAGAAAGAAAGAAAGAAAGAAAGAAAGAAAGAAAGAAAGAAAGAAAGAAAGAAAGGAAGAAAGAAAGAAAGAAAGAAAGGGATGAAGGAAGGAAGAAAGAAAGAAAGATGCAATATCTGTAAAACACAATGAAGCAAAGCACAATAAAATGAGGTATGCCTATATAATCTGCCTTTCCTAAGGGCACACCTTAGAGTTATGCATTCCTACTTTAACACCTGTGTCAGTGCTATTTTTCTGAGAAGGCTTTACAACTTTGAATACTTTAAAAGCTTCAATCTTAGGGTCATATGAGGACATTGAGGTCTTGGGAGTCATGTAATTTTCCTAAAATCACATAGGTTGTAAATATCACAGGCAGCTTTTGAACCCAGGGTCCTCTGATTCCAGAGCTATGCTCTTTTCAGGGTACCTCTTGCAGGAAGCATAGTGACCATCTGTAGGAAAATTAAATGGTAAATCCTTTCTCTGATAAGGAATAAACACATTTTTAAAACACTTCTGAACATCCCTTATTTCCATCAACAATACATTATGAATTTATAATAAATGAGTTTATCCAAGTTCCTTTTCCACTTATTCATTATAAAATTTTTAACAGTTAAAAATTTCATTTTTAAGGTTTTTTTTTCATAGCTTGATCCTAGAAATCACGGAATAGGAAAAAGGTAGACTATCATATCATACATGTTTGGTATCTATTTGTTTCTAGCTTGTTTAACCTTTCAAGATAATGAGTTCCAATCATTGATTCAGTCAGTCAATAAGTATTTATTAAACTCCTATTATGTGCCAGGCATTGTGCTAAGCACTGGAGATAGAAAAGGAGGCAGAAGACAATTCCTACCCTCAAATACCTCAGAGTCTAGTGGGGGAGACTACATGCAAACAACTATGTACAAACAACATGTGTATGTATATGTATGTGGAACTGAAAATATATATGTATGTATGTGTGTATATATGCATATATATGGGAATAATCAAATAATCTTGCAGGGAAGGCACTAGAATTAAGGGGGAGCAGGAAAGGCTTCTTGCAGTGGGACTTTAGCTGAGGTTGACAAGAGGAAAGAGAAAATACAAGGCTGGTGAGACACCAGTGAAAACATTTAGAGTTGGGACAGTAAGGAACAGCCAGGAGGCCAGTATCAATGGATCAGAGAGTACATGGAGGGGAGTAAGGTGTGAGAAGACAGCAAAGGTAAGAAGGAACCAGGTTATGAAGGACTTTAAAACCAAAATAGAGGCTTTTATATTTAATACTGGAAGAAACAGGGAGTCATTGGGGGTTTTTTTGTTGTTGTTTTTGTTGTTGTTGTTTTTTTGGTGAGGCAATTGGGGTTGAGTGACTTGCCCAGGGTCACACAGCTAGTAAGTGTCAAGGGTCTGAGGCCGGATTTGAACTCAGGTCCTCCTGAATCCAGGGCCAGTGCTCTATCCACTGTGCCACCTAGCTGCCCCCGAGTCATTGGGTTTTTATTGACTAGCTCCTAGTCATGCATTTTAGGAAGATCAACTTGACAGATGACAAAAGGATTGATTGAGTCCAAATGTGAGGTGATAAGGGCCTGGACAGTGTCAGAGGAAAAAAGAGAATATATTTGACAGCTGTTATGAAGGTAGAAGTAACAAAAGGATATGATAACAAATTGGATATGGGATGGGGAAGGGTGAGAAAGAGTCAGGAGTCAGGGATGACACCTGGCTTGCAAACCTAGGTGACTGAGGAGATGGTGGTGCCCTCCACATGAATAGGGAATTTATGAAGAGGAGAGATTTTTGGGGGAAAGATGATGAGTTCAGTATTGGGCATGTTGATTTCCATGTGATTTCTACATAGTGTGCCAACCAGTATTTTTTTTTTTTTTAGTGAGGCAATTGGGGTAAAGTGACTTGCCCAGGGTCACACAGCTAGTAAGTGTTAAGTGTCTGAGGCCAGATTTGAACTCAGGTACTCCTGACTCCAGGGCCGGTGCTCTATTCACTGTGCCACCTAGCTGCCCGCCAACCAGTATTAATCTGAGTTATAACTAGTTGGAGGACAACCTGGCCCTTCTTACCTTTCACTTCCACTCTGTGATCCAGTGATACTGGCCTCCTGGTTGTTCCTCACACATGATATTCCATCTCCCAACTCCAAATCTTTTCTTTTCTTTTCTTTCTTTTTTTTTGCGGGACAATGAGGGTTAAGTGACTTGCCCAGGGTCACACAGCTAGTAAGTATCATGTGTCTGAAGCCTGACTTGAACTCAGGTCCTCCTGAACCCAGGGCCGGTGCTTTATCCACTGCACCACCTAGCTGCCTCCCCAACTCCAAATGTTTTCACTGGCTGTCCACATATCTTGAACTTTCTCCTTTCTCTAATATATTTCATCAAAATCCTCAATAATAGGTGATGTGGGATGGAATTTAGGGTCAAATTGATAGTGAGTTGTCCCAAAAGAATTAACTCAGTTTCCCAAGTTTTATTACAACACTGTGAGTGATCACAGGGAGAGAACCAGAAAAGTGGAAAGGTATCACTCAAATAAGGAAAGAAAAGATAGTTATATTTATAGTATGGACAAATTGATTATCAGTTTCATTATAATAATCTCCACTTTAGGGAGGTACAGGGGAGGGCCTGTCTTTCTCATTATAATAATCTCCACCTTTGGGAGGTACAGGGGAGGGCTTATCCTAATTTGGAGTTCCTGTGGTCCTAAACCAACCCCTAAGGCGGGTACCTTTTTCTGTGGAGGTGTGTTTGGGGGATTTACACGTCATAAGGTGAATCTGGTGACAAATTTGGCCTTTTCTGCACGTGTCTCTTTCTGATTCCCATGGCTAGTTTCAAAATATCTCCCTTTATCATTTATTCCTAGTTTGAGTTTCTATAGTCTGTCAATGTATCATTGTTATAGGCTTAGGCCTTCATGGCCTACCTCCCTCTGTTCCTGTTATGGGTACTGAATACTGTGGGTAAGAGAACTTAGCATCCTGACTTGTAAGTTATCCATTCACTGGGTTCTGAATCCCTCTTGGAGCTCATATCTGAATTAGAGCTTGGGTCTTAGGTTTTTCCGTTAACCCCTTTTTGCCTCCTACATCAATAGGGATTTGCACTAGGACCCTGCCATTGAGGGTGAGGGCCAGGGGAGTGGATACCTTTTCCCTATACCAACCATACTTTACCCCCACTCCAGTCTTCTGAAGGCTTGGAGCACAGCTGGCCTTCATCTTCCACCCCCAGGGTCCTGTCATAAATGTTCCCCTCTTCCAAGGATTTGGGGCATGAGCTTGGTACCCTCTGGGAGGTTCTTTTTTTTTTTTTAGTGAGGCAATTGGGGTTAAGTGACTGGCCCAAGGTCACACAGCTAGTAAGTGTTAAGTGTCTAAGGCTGGCTTTGAACTCAGGTCCTCCTGACTCCAGGGCCAGTGCTCTATCCACTGCGCCACCTAGCTGCCCCCTCTGGGAGGTTCTTAACTATAAATCTGTGAACTAGCTTTAAAAAAAATATTTGACTAAATGCATTTCAACATACTTAGTTCCCATTATAATCCTATATATTTTATGCACTTAAAAATATTATTCTGAAAAATGGTTCATAGGCTTCATCTGACTGCTCAAGGGGCCCATGCCACCAAAAATGTTAAGAATCCCCACTCTAGGACATGAGCCTCCTCATCTCAGTGACACTCACAATAAGACTGTCTTCTGAGCAACCATGGGCCCCACTTTACCCCTAACTGAATCTCCTTTGGGTGCAGTTTTGGCTCGTTAAGCCCCTGGGAATTATTGTATTTGTCCTAAAACCACATGCTCCAAACTTCGAAGGGGCTTCCTGATCCTATTATTCCAGATCCGGGTCACTGAATGTCTTTCAGGTTTTCCCTTCTATCTATACCCTTCATCATTTCATAGCCTCCAATCCCATCCCCTATTCCCTACCTTAATCTTTGTCAATCCAGACCAGAGTCCTAACCTCTTTTGTTAATGCTTATGAATTTATTGCTCCTCCTCCTGTGCATTTGTTCTATTGGTTGGTTTTCTAGCTGCTGTGTCAGCCTTGAAATTCAGCAATCAGGGTGGCCTATGGTTGCTTAGGATAAGTAAAAATGCTGAGTCAGAGACACAGCCCTAAATGCTCTTAACTGGCCATTGTGAGTTTCATCAAAGGCAAATCCAAGGGAGGAAAGGGAAATTGAATCAAATTCTGTCAAATGTTCTGGTTCTGATGGTAGTTCTAGTGAAAGGGACAATGGTACTCCTTCCCTAATGGAATAGGAATTGGGGGACCTCTCTTCACTACATTTTTTAAATCCTCTTGAGTATGTTGAATGAATAAAAAAACACTTATTAAGTGCTTATTTTGCCCAAAACATTTCGATAAACCCCAGGGATTTAAACAGAAAAATAAGATTCCCTGTTCTTAAGGTTTTCCTAGGGAGACAACATATATGGAAGATTTCAGGTGCAAGGCAGATGGAAGGGTCTCGTAATCTTTAGGGTACATGGGCAAAGTAGATAGTGATGCATCTTCTTTAATGTTGTGTCTGCTGATAAAATCATACGTTTTTTATGATGACCTATTTGACAGTCAAGGATTTGTTTTCTAGGTCTTCAGAAGCCATGGCTGAAGAACCCTAAGGAAGGAAGAGGGTACAGACATCTAGTATGCTTAAGCACCTACACTGTTTCAGCACATACTGTGTGCCAGGCACTGTACTAAGCACCTTAAAAATATTAACTCAGCCCAACTGAGAAATGGTCAAAGGATATTAACAGGCAGTTTTCTGATGAAGAAATCAAAGCTATCTATTCCCATATGGAAAATGGTCTAAATCACTATTGATTAGAGAGATGCAAATTAAAACAACTCTCAGGTACCACCTGACACCTGTCAGATTGGCTAATATGACAAAAAAGGAAAATAATAAATGTTGGAGAAGCTGTGGAAAAATTGGAACACTAATGCACTATTGGTGGAGCTGTGAACTCATCCAACCATTCTGGAGAGCAATTTGGAATTATGCCCAAAGGGCTATAAAGCTGTGCATACCCTTTGACTCAGCAATACTACTATTGGGTCTTTTTCCCAAGGAGATCATAGAAAAGGGAAAAGGATCCACATGTTCAAAAATATTTATAGCTGCTCTTTTTGTGGTGGCAAGGAATTGGAAATTGAGGGGTTGCCCCATCAGTTGGGGAATGGTTGAACAAGTTGTGGTATATGCATGTAATGGAATTCTATTGGGCTGCAAGAAACGATAAGCAGGTAGAGTTCAGAGAAACCTGTAAGGACTTGCATGAACTGATGATGAGTGAGATGAGCAGAACCAGAAGAACATTATACACAGCATCATCAACATTGTGTGTTGATCAACTGTGATGGACTGGATTCTTCTCACCAATACAATGGTACAAGAGAGTTCCAGTGGACTCATGATGGAAAAGGCTCTCCATATTCAGAAGAAAAAAAAATAACTATGGAATATGAATGCTGATTGAACCATATTATTTCTTTTGGTTTTGGTGCTGTTGTTTTTCTATTTTGAGGTTTTTCATTATTGCTCTGATTCTTCTCTTACAGCATGACTGATGCAGAAATATGTTTAATGTTGTTATTTATATGTGTATGTACATATATGTATATGTATGTATACATGTGTGTGTGTGTGTATAACCTATATCGGATTGCCTGCTGTCTGGGGGAGGGGGAAGGGAGGGGAGGGAGGGAGAAAAATTGGAAATTGGAAATCTTATGTAAACAAATGCTGAAAGCTATTTCTATATGTAACTGGAAAATAATAAAATACTTTTATTTTTAACAAATATTAACTCAGTTGATCCTCACAACAACCCTATGAGGTAGTTATTATTAATAAAAATAATAGTTAACATTTATATAGTTATTATCTCATTTGATCCTCACAACAATCCTGGGAGATAGGTATTATTATTATCCCCATTTTACGGATGAAGAATTGGGGGCAGAAAGAAGTCAAGGGACTTGCCCATGGTCACACTAGTAAATATCTGAGGCTGGATTTGAACTCAAGTCTATTGAGACTTCAGGCCCAGCATTCTACCTACCATGACACTTAGCTTCTTTGTTTCCTGGGACAGTGATTAAGGGGCTAGACCAGACACAGGAACAATGGTCTGTGTAGTGTTGCCATTCCTGGGTCTCTTGGCCTTACCTTCCTGTTGGTGGTAGTTGGGCAGCAGTTGGTATTGGTGGTTGGAGGAAAGTGAGCCCCTTCTCTGCTATGTTTATTCCCTCCATAATGATTTTAGGCTTAGACTGGAAGTAGGGCTAGTGATCTAGTAACTCGGCTATCCCCAAAGTTCCTGGGTCCAGGGAGCTGAGCTATTTCCATAGAAGTCCAAGAAGAAGCGATGGTGGTGGTGTTTTGACCACCCTGGCACATGCTGTCTCTTGTCTCTCCCTCAGATTTCCTTGCTTCTCTAGGAAGGCTGACTTACCTGCCTCACAGGTGGAAGTTGGTCAGCAGCTGGTTGGGATGGCCTGCCCCATCTCCATAGGAGTTGTATCCCCAGATGATGGCTTTGGGGGCTGGGCTAAAAATAGAGGCAGTGGTCTGGGTGACACTTGTTTTTCCTAAGACTTGAAGTCATGGTCTTAAGCTCTTTCTGTAAGGGTCTAGGGAAAGGTGGTGGTCAAGGTAGTGGTGGTATTTTGACTTGCCTGGCACATGTTGCCTCTCTCCTTAAGGGTACCTCACTGTTTAGTGGTAAATGGTTTAGTAAATAGGGTGCTGGACCCGGAGTCAAGATGACCTGCATTCAAATCTAGCCTCAGATCCTTACTAGCTTTTTGACTTTATACAAGTTAATCTCTTTCTGTCTATCTTAGTTTCCTCATTTGGAAAATGAGGATAATAATAGAACCTATCTCCCAGGGTTGTTGTGAGGATAAAATGAGAAATAATTGAAAAGTGCTACGAATGCTAAATATTATGATTAATTATTAATAGTTATTAATGCTAAATATTATTATTAATTATTGTCATCATTGCTGTTTCAACTAGGTTGGCTTACCTGTTAAATATATTTGTTAAAAAGAAACAGGTGCTTATGCTAATTTGTGATGAATCAGAGAGGGTCTGAACAGTAGGGGGCAGACAAATTACTGCTGATGTAGCTGGGGATAGAATCAGGAAAGTGTGAAATTAAGGAAACTTGACTAGGAAATAGAGCTGAGATGACACAGTATATCTGTCACCTGCTGTGACTTGGGTTGAGGATTTAAGAGATAGTTTCTTTTCCCACTGGCTCCTTACTCTCTCTTTATAAACACACTCAGGTCTTCCCAAACCTGAAAACTCTGCCCTCAACCCTTCTAACCCACTGAACTACTGTCCCAGCTCTCTCTTCTCTTTCATCATCAAATCTTTTCAAACATTAGATCTTCTGTGGTATCTGACACTGTTGGCCACCCTCTCCTTCTTGATGATTTTTCTTCTTGGTTTTGGAAACACTATATTCTCCTGGCTCTCCCTCTGCTTCTCTGACCCTTCCTTCCCTGTCTCTTTTACTCAGTCCCCAATCCTTTAAGATAAGTGTTCCCCATGATTCCATTCTCCCCTTTCTCTTTTTTCTTTCCTTTGGCAAACTCATCCACTCCTGAAGCTTCAATTGTCTTCTTGTAAGATCTTTGGGGATCCCCAAATCTATATCTCTAGATATGTTCTTTCTCATAGACTTTGCAGCTGAATTTTGAGCTGCCTAGTAGATATTTCTACATGGATAAGCTGGTAAGACCTCATATTTAATATACCCAAAATATATTTTCCCACTCAATAAAGAAACCCCCAATCCTCCCTCTATTATTTTTATTGATGGTATCACCATTCGCCCATTCTCAAAACCTCTCTTATCTATTCCTTTTCCTCAAGGCCCTCTAAAATGCGATACCTCCCTACCTTTCTATCTGAATTCTCTCAAGTGTTTTACCTTCCAGCCAGTTGGACTACATGTTGTCCCTTGTATATATCCATTTTTTTCTTGCCTCCAAGACTTTGTCCATGCTTCTTTGTATTCCAGGATCATCCTCCCTTCTATCTAGATCTATAATTATATAGAACCAGTAGAGTTAAGAGAGTTGATTGCTTGCATGAGACAAACTCTCAGTTGTCAATGCCTTGGGCATCTTCCTCTAGGGCACTTCCCTTACCATGTATGGACCTTACCTATTTTGCACCTTCTTCTCCTAGAAACAGTTCACTATCTTCCTAGACCCCAAGGAGGTCCATCTCCATGGACCCCATATTCTTGTTATTATCTTAGTTTTTCCTTTGGACAATGTCCTTTTCTTTCCACCACCCTTTCCCTCTAGGGATGATCTCTCCCTTCAAGCCTGGTAATTGCACCTAATTACTGGATTTCATTATCCCCCATTCCTTCATCCCTATGAGAATTGATGAAATGATAGCCCCTCATCTCTGCCATTACCAGCATTTGAGAAATCCTAGAAAAAATTAAACAAAAAGCTTTATTTTGGAGATTTCTGTGGAGTAAAACTATGAGATGGGGACAAGGAGCATGGGCTCAGGTCTCTCCAACATCTGATCTGATCCTAATGATCCCAGAGTCTTTAGGGGGTCCTGAGCCAGGGGTGATACCTACAAAAATGAAATTTAGCTGGAAGGGTTTCCTTTGGTTCTAATTGCATTTACTATCATCACCATCTTGTCCCCTTTGGCTTTCCTTCTCTTCCTTGTGACATTAGGGCACAGGCACAACCATTTCCATTCCCACATCAAAAATCTCAGGCAAAACAAAACAAGAAAAATAGAAAACAGGCGGCAGCTAGGTGGTTCAGTGAATAAAGCACTGGTCCTGGATTCAGGAGGACCTGAGTTCAAATTCAACCTCAAACACTTGACACTTACTAGCTGTGTAACTCTGGGCAAGTCACTTAACCCTCACTGCCCTGCCAAAAAAAAGAAAAATGGAAAAAAGGAAAAGAAAAGTAGAAAACAAACGGAAAGGAGAGGCAGAGAAAAACCCCTGGTTCACAGTAGACCCACCTGAATTCCCATCTCACCTCCAAAGCTTGTCTCAGATGTTACCTCCAATATGAGGCCTTTCTTGGTCCTTTCCCCACCTCTCACTCCCACCTTATTATTAAGTCTTCTTGATGAAATTACTTTTTATGTAATTTTTATATACTTTCTATTTTAGTAAGTGTGTATGCATTGTACTGCTCCAGAAGAATAGAAGTTCATTGAGGACAGGGACTGTTTTATTTTTGTCTTTGTATCTCCAGTACCTAGTACAGTGCCGTGGCTTGTTTTAAGTGTTTAATAAATGCTAGCTGAATTTAATTGACTGGTTGAAATCCCACTCACCCTTAAGACTCAGCTGAACTCTTCCCTTATTCATCCAATCAGAAATGTCTTCCCCACCTGAATATAGCATCTCCAAAGCCAAGAAGACACTCCCTCCCTTAGTCAGTCAATAAACATTTAAGTGCTTACTATGTCCCAGGCACTTAGCTAAATGCTGAGGATACATAGAAAAGCAAAGGGAGGTCCCTGATTTCAAAGAGCTCCCAATTTAATAGGAGCACTTTACACAATTCATGTAATATTATTATAATATATTATTGCATATTTATATATAATACAGTATGAGAGGCAGTGTAGTACAGTAGATAAAAAGCTGACCAGGAAGACCTGGGTTCAAGTCCTGTCTCTAATATAGGCTGGCTGTGTGACCCTTCTAATCCAGAGATATCAAACATGGTACCCTCAGCTCCATTTGGCCCACAACAGTGCAGAGCAGGACTTGTCTAAAATGTAGTTACTAACTGATTTTAATGTGTTGATATATTAATTTTAAAATATCTAAACATGTGTGGTCTTCTAAGTCAATACACAGCCCACAGAGATCCTTAAACCCAATTTAGTGGCTCCTGTTTCTATTTGAGCTTGACACCAATGTTCTAGTCAACCCTTCTGAGATTATAAATTGCAGAGAAAGTGCTGACTTGCATTACTAGTAGAGAGAATTCCCTCATCCAGAAATTCCTTGCATCAGTGAAATATAGGCCCAGTCCCCGCAGTTGTACCATTATGTTCCAACAAACTAATTGTTCTATATTTATGTATGTGTCTCACTCTTCTCCCCCTCCCCCCACACCCCCATGGTGTATTTATTAACTTTGTGTCTCTCTACAGAACTGAGCATGGTGCTCTACCTATAGGTACTCAATCTATGATTAATGAATGAATAAGCAAATGAACAAATATGAAATGTGTCCCCCAGCAATCTTGGTATTCACTTTCCTGGGTACACGTTAGCTGCCAACAATTTGCAACTAGGAGTTTGTGAACAGATACAAGGGAAAGTGATGCTTATAGGAAGATCTTCCATTTGTATGATACTTATGATGTACATGTGTATACCTTGTCTTGTGGCAGTGTGGTGCCAGAAGGTATACCTAAGAAGCCAAGATCTTGGATCGCTGCTGCCCCCTCCAGGTTTCAAACCATCTCCACTTCTTCCTTAATAATTAATAGTTGGCATTTCTATCATGCTTTAAGATTTGCAAAGTACTTTACAAATATCCCATTTCAATCCCATAATAACCCTGAGGGGGTAGGTGCTCTTATTGCCCCCATTTTACAGATGAAGAAACTGAGGCAGGTAGAGGTTAAACTACTTGCCCAGAGTCACAGTCTTGCAGACTGATTTCTGTTATTCTGTTTAAGTCTTAACATCCCAGCATAACAGCAGTTTAGTGATTCTCAACTTTTTTGTGTCCCCTGAACCTCTTTGGCAATCTGATGAAGTCTATGGACCCCCTTCCCAGAATAATGTTTTTAAATAATTAATTTCAGATAGATGTTAGTGAAAATAAAGATGTAATCTTTATTCATGTTCAGGAACTCCCTGAAATCTATCCAAGGGTTCTATGGATTCCAGATTAAAGAATTCTCTCAGTAGTTATTACTAGAGTGTGTTTAGCTTAAGATTTTCTGTCATACTGTACTTATCAGTCTTTTGTGTGAAACATTTCTTTTATGAGTATGAAATAAATAACCGTCCCCTACCTTATTTACATTATAAACTGAGTACCTTCCTATTTTTCCCTTTGGGTAGATCCTAAACCTAAGCTTTAGGTATTTTTTCCTAGGGTGCTGAGGTAGGCATATAAATAGCCAAAGAGTATGAAAAAAAGAGGTCTGATCCTTCTATTAAGTAGTCAGGTTGTTCCAGGACTGAACTCTGTCCTCAGAACCACTTGTGTGGGTCCAGAACCCCTTAGAGAGGGAAAGTGTATAGTGTCCCAGTGCCAGCCTCTTGGTCCCAGCAGCAGTTCTTCTGGTTAGACAATAATGTTTCTTTAAGCTAAAACATTACATTTCAGTAATAATAGGTCTAAGTTTCATCTTCTTGCAAATCCTAGGCTCTCCCCTTGAGATTTTAATCTCATTATAATTCACAATGACTTTTTGTATTACTGCTATTCTTGTTATTAATAATGAATGCTTCCTGTGCACCAATAATGTGCCAGATACTGGCTAAACATAGAAGTATCTACCAGCTCTGTGTAGGGGGTTCATATTCTAAATAACCCACAGTAGTCAATTATGTAAAGAATAATATATACTACAATTAGGCCTCCCAAAATATTCTCCCATGGGAGATAAGTAAATAATCATCAATAATATGTGTGTTACTTAGAAGATGTTGTTCCCCACCACCACTACCATCAACCACCAATAATTGAAAAGTAATTCAGGTAAATCAATTGTTAAGCAAATAAAGTCTCCTAATATTGCTACTGTCAACCCTCAGGAGAGGAGCTAAAGAACAGGCATAGCAAGGAAGACCATGACTAAGACATGATCAGAATGGAAAGTAGTAGGAAGAATTCAAGCGGCTTTCTTAGGACCTTGGAAGCTCTCCCTCACTTCCCTGCAGGAAAACAAGCATTTCTTGTCTCTTCTTTTTCTTCTTCCTGGCATGAAAATATACCCTGCTTGGTTGTCCCACTCTTCTCTGATGGCCCCCTATGAGGTCCTGCTGGGTCTAGCTCAGGTGTTGATTGGAAATTAATTTTTTTCCTTGCTACTATTCAAAATCATAGCCTCAACTTTGCTTTTCTTGCCTACTAGGGATTGAAATCAATATAGGGAAAGCCCAATGTGCAAACACCCTTAAAGCAGATTGGTATTGCATCTCTAATTTATAATCTTAGAGAATTGCCTAGGGCCCTGAGAGGGTCAGTGGTTTTCTTGTGGTCACATAGCCAGTAAGTATAAAAGGCAAGTTTTGATTTCAGGCAGGTCTTCTGGAATCTAGCCCACTTGTTTACCTTTTACACTATGTTGTCTCTTATTCTTAACTTGTGGAAGTCATCTTGATGGAGTTGTATATTTACAGGATATTCTGTGTATTTACTAGCTTTAATTAAATACCTCTTTCTTTTGCAAATGTGTAAAATTAAATGTTAATTTGGTGCAATTCAGCACACCAAACATATTGTTCACAGCTAAAAATATCCCCCAATAAACTGACACTCATTGGTCTTTAACAGATTTGAGATGAGCTAGTTTTGTTAACAGTTGTTTGTGGAAAAAAGTGGGCAGTGTCTGCAACTTTTGAGAAAAGAACTTTACTAGCTGTGTGACCCTGGGCAAGTCACTTAACCCTCATTGCCCTGCCAAACAAAGAGAGAAAACAACATCATTCTCTGGGCCTCGATTTCTTCATTTGTAAAATGAACAAGATAATCTCTGAAGCCCTTCCAGATCTAAATTCTATCCTCTTTAATCCAATGAATTCAGTTCTGAGTAAGTTATCTGGATAAACAGCTTTTTCTTGAGACCAAATTACATTAGAAAACAAAAAGAAAATATAAATACAGAAACATTTACCTAAGTAATGTCCCATACCTGCTTAACTACCTATCTTATCCTCATCCTACACTTACCCTTTACCCTACAATCTCTCTCTCTCTTACACACACACACACACACACACACACACACACACACACACACACACAAACACCTTCCACTCACTTTTTTTCCCAATTAAGAAGCCCCTACAGCTGAAACAGTCCCTGCTGTCTCTGAGCTCACACTCTACTGGACAAAACAACATATAAAAGAAAGTCCTGCAGCAGGACAGAAGGAAAGGTCCAGAAGTCCTAAGGGTATATAGCTTTGGAGTGGATAATAAGACCCAGGGGTTCTGAGGCTATACCAGGAAGTCAGACAACACTGCTGAAGGTGAGCAGAGTTAGGGCAGAAGCTAAATCCTAGTGGACCTTAGGATTCAGTGGCAGAATGGATGGAAAGGTCTAGTGGTCCTCTCTCTTACCAGAAGAAATAGAATTAGTGATTCCCTTCTCATTCAAGCCATGTGAGCAGTCTAGGAGCCCAAATCTAAATCAAGTTATGAATTCCATCATTGACAGAGCTGAAATGTACTTTATCAGTTTTCATTTAATGAATTTATAAAGCAGTGGGTATATAAAAAGTGGTTATATAAAAAGGATTTAGTATGAAATAATCTGAGCAGCTCTGGGTCCACTTAATCCTTTTCTCCTTCTATCTGTGGAACAGAAGAAATGTCTAGGATGCTTGTGCACAAAAATGTCATGAGGGGAATTCTAGAAGATATCTGAATGAGAGATAACCTAGGAATAATTTTTCCCACCACCACACCTCCTTCCCTCTGCCCTGGACCCCTTACTACAACAAATAGTACAAGAGATCCAAAATGCAAAACACCCAAGAATAAAAGGAAGAGGAAAGCGAAAGAGACTAAATCCACAAGTTGAGACCTATTGTAGATAAGGAAGGACATAGAGTACTACAGAAGATGCAGGGGGACTGCCAACAAGTAAGACACCATCCTCTGACCTGTCACCGGATGGCAACAGAGATATGGCTTATGGTTACACTGACAACAGTATTTTGATGGAGCTAACTGCCTCTTTAACATAGTTTCATTGCCAGAGTTTTCAGGGAAGTAGCTAATTACATAAGGCAGAACATGCCTGAATGTATAAATTACCCTACACACAAGTAACCAGAAATCATATGTGATTGAAAGAGATGAAACTATATATGAAGATTAAATATGATTTATGTTTATGCTATTTTAAAATTCCCATTAAAACTGCATGAAATGGCAGTAATGCCAGGAGAATCCCCATTCCAATATTGTACATAAAATTAAAAAGGGAGTAATTTTTTTTCATTAAATGATAACTAGTTTGCCTAAGCAATACAGTTATAATTAGCTATTTCTTTTTTTTAAAAAAAGCAAAACAAAAAAAAGATTACTCAGGTGATCTGTTTCCTTTGATTTTTAATACACTCTATTTAGCTTCAGAAAATGAAAATCAATGCCTCCAGGATTTGAACATGGTACAAAGAAATAAAAAGGATATGTAGGTAATCTCCCCTTCATGAGTAAAATAAAATCAAGGGAAGGGATGTTATTTAATAAATATAGTTGAGGGCAGGAGCTGGTTAATAATGTGAAGAAAAGGATAAAGCACTGACCTTGGATTCAGGAGGACCTGAGTTCAAATCCAGCCTCAGACACTTGACACTTACTAGTGTGTGACCCTGGGCAAGTCACTTAACCCTCATTGCTTCGCAAAATAAATAAATAAACAATGTGAAAAAAATAAACTTAGACCTCAATTCAATTTGGTGAACATTTATCACCAAAATGTATCATTTCTCATTTAACATTTATCAAATGCCTGCTCTGTACTATGAGCCAGTTATACAAAAACAAAAATGAAAGTCTTGTCATAAAGGAATTAACATTCTAATGTTGGGAAACTATATACCACATTATATTCTGGCTGGATTATATATTTAAGCACTTACACACAATAACTATGAAAAAGGATGGAAGATAATACAACATATTTTGCTTAATTTTAGAGGGAAGCTATATTTTTATCTGTTAATCAAATAGAAAAAATTATTGGGGTCGAGATAATTATATGCAGTTGCACATGCAATGGCTGACTAGGTTTCATCATTGAAAGGTCACAGCTTATGAGCCTACATGTTCTATCTGACAGCAATCTGTACTTGAACACATATTATTTCTGGTCTGGTTCAAATGTGAAAAAGAGGAGCTTTTTGACTGGCTGCTGAGCTGGATCTAAGAATGCTTACCAAAGTCACCAACTCCATGATTATTCTTGTTTTGGTCCAGTTATTATTGGATTCGTGCATCAAACTCAGAAACTCCATTTTAAGTATATCTATCTCCTTTTAAAAAGCATTCAAGGGGGCAGCTAGGTGGCGCAGTGGATAAACCACTGGCCCTGGATTCAGGAAGACCTGAGTTCAAATCGGGCCTCAGACACTTGACACTTACCAGCTGTGTTAACCTGGGCAAGTCATTTAACCCTCATTGCCCCTACCCCCCCCCACACACACACAAACACACACAAAAAAGCATTCAAGACACTGGCATTATTTTTGCCATCTGTTCCATTATTGGGCAACCATGCTAAGTGTAGGTTGTTAATGCCTTCAGTCTCCTTAGATCAAAATTTCTTAAACTGTGTGTCTTGACTCCATATGGGGTAGAGTAACTGAATTGGGGGGGGCAAAAAAATTGACAACAGTAAAAGTTATGTATACCTACTTTATGTACCTATATACCCGGGGTCATGTAACAAATTTTTGGGAGAAAAGGGGTCATGAGTGGAGAAAGTTTAAGAAGCCCTGCCTTACTGAACAAGTTGTGGTATATGAATATAATGGAATACTATTGCGTTGTAAGAAATGATGAGCAGGAAGATTTCAGAAAAACCTGGAAAGACTTACATGATCTGATGCTTCATGAAATAAGCAGGACCAGGAAAAAATTGAATACAGCAACAGCAACATTGTATGATGATCAACGGTGATAGACTTGGATCTTCTCAGCAATAAATGATCCAAGACAATTCCAAAAGACCCATAATGAAAAATGTTCTCCAGATCTAGAAAAAGAAATATGGAGTCTGAATGCATATTGAAGCATACATACTATTTTCACCTTATTCGTTGTTAGGGTTTTTTGTTTTTTCTTTCTTGTGGTTTTTCCCCTTTTCTGATTCTTTCACAACATGACTAATGTGGAAATGTGTTTAATATTATTGTACATCTATAACTGATATCTGATTGCTGTCTTGGGGAGAGGGGAATTAAGAGAGGGAGGGAGAAAAATTTGACACGCAAAATCTTACAAAAATGAATGTTGAAAACTATCTTTACATGTAATTAGAAAAAAAATACTATTTTTAAAAAGAAGCCTTGCCTTATATCTTCCTTCTTCATGTTTGTTACTTAATTTCTGGTTTTCCTTCACTTAATCTGGGTTTAGGAATTAATTAACAATTTTATACGAGGGGCCACATACCACATTACATTCTGCCTAGATGATATATTTAAACATATACACACAATAACTATGAAAAGGATGGGAGACAATAGAACATATTTGGCTTAATTGCAGAGGAGAACTATATTTTTATCTATTAAACAAATAGAAGAAATTACTGGGGATAAGATAGTTGAACTCAGTTATATATGTAATTGTGGACTGGGATTGACCAGACAGAACCAAAGTAGCTGGCATGTTTATGATGGCCCTACACTGATCTCTAAGAGATTGTTATGTAACTTGGAGCCCAGAGTATTGTTGACAAAAAATAGAGCAAAGTTCTTGTCAGTAAATGGTAAGACTGTTTCCTGTTTTGTTGGATCTTAGTACAACATCATATAAAAACATTTACATTTTCAGCCCATTTCGTTTTCATGGTCTATGCCATCAGTACCAAACATCCTTAAGAGGTGGGGGTATTGCTACTTCTGAACTGTTCCAATATATCTTCCCTTTTGTGGTACCAGAAGACAAAGAGGTACCCTTCATTCTACTGGCTTCTGTGTCAAGCTGATCATCATGATGATTTCAAGTAGGACCAACCTGCAATTCTATGTCACTCCTATTTTTTAGGTTAGGGCAGCTAGGTGGTACAGTGGATGGAGCACTGGGTTTGGAATCAGGAAAATTCATCTTAATGAGTTTAAATCCATCCTCTGATACTTACTAGTTGTGTGACCCAGGGCAAGTCACTTAACCTTGTTTGCCTCAGTTTTCTCATCTGTAAAATGAGCTGGAGAAGTAAATGGCAAACCACTCCAGTATCTTTGCCAAGAAAACCCAAATGGGGTCATGAAGAGTTGAACATGATGGAAATGACTCAAAGACAATTTCTTAGGTTCATATGAATAATTATATCACATTGGCCAGGGTGCTAACCCAATCAGCAATGTATCCAGAGCCTACCTGACCAGAGTTTCAGGGTTTCTGCCAGATTTTCATAGCTGATGTCCTGGTCTCAGGAAGCATAAAATTGCCATTGTATATAACATAATATCACAAACTCTTTTGTCACTGATCACATTCCTATGTCATGAAGGAGAAGGGCAGCTAGGTGACACATTTCATAGAGTGAAGGGCCTGGAGCCTAGTTGTAACATCCTGAGCAAGTCACTTGACTTTTGTTTGCCTCAATTTCCTTATCTGTAAAATGGGTATAATAATATCTAACTCCCAGAGTTATTGGGATGACATAATAATTGTAAAGCAATTAGCTCAGAGCCTGGCAGATACTAAAGACTATTAAAATGTTAGCTATTGTTTTTAAAACATTTTAAAATAATAATACTATTAAATTATAAGAACTTTTTCCTCTTCTGGAGGAAGTACCTTTGGGTATTTGTGTTAAATTGCCAATACTTTCCCAGGTTCTTCAGCTTTTCCTTCTTCAGATTTAAATAATTCCTTGTAATAATAATAACAATAGCAGCAGCAACAACAACAGTAATGTTCCAATGGTTCATTCATCCTCCAAAAAGAAAACTGAACCCAACAGATAGTCTTTATTGCTTTTTCTTCCAAAGAAAGCTTGGTTAAATGGGTTTAACATAGTCCCCCTCCTAACAATATTTCTGATTTACATAAGGGATAGTTTTCTTCCCCCACTGCAATTCTCCTATTTTGAACACCTAAAGAGATTTTTGAAGTATAGCCAGCCAGTTCCTAATGAGAATGTTCAAGAAGTTTATTTAATGAAATGATTAATCGATTCTGATGGGTAAGCAGACACACAAAAACAGCTGCTTCAGCTGATAAAAGAGATTCTTCAAATAAGACTTTACATCACTAACACTGAGCCTCATCTCCATGGAGACATGTTAATTTTAAAGCTAATCAGAATATGAATGGGTGGTTCTGTCCAGCAGATTATTTGAGATTTCTTGGAGGATGGGGAGTTGAAAGGTGGCATGAGTGTATTCGTGTGTGTCTGTGTGTGTGCATGTGTGTGTTATAATAATAGGCCAAATAGGAAAGTCAGATGGATGGGAAAGCTTGTAGAATTATTGTACCTTTATTTGAGTGCTGTGGTACACTGATGTATTTTGGAGCCACCATTTCATGGAACTCAATGCCCACAAAGCTGTTAAGTGTTTGAAGCTGGATTTAAACACGTCTTTCTGATTTTAGGTGCAGTTCTCTATCCACTGTGCTGCTGAGCTGAGTGATGTTGATCTGTCTTCCCTACCTTTTGACTACTTTTAGATGATAGAACTATAGATTCAGAAAGGGATTTTAAAGATTATCTTGTCCAACACTTGAATTTCACATAGGAGAACAACACATCAAGTTAGTTGCAGATCAAGAAGCCAATTTTCCTGACTTCTAGTGCAGATATCCTTTCCACAACAACAACAATAATAATAATAATAATAGTTAGCAAGTATATAGTGTTTTAAGGTTTACAAGACACTTTATTGTGTTATATCAATTGACACTCAAAACAAGCCTATGAGGTAAGTACTATTATTGTCCCCATTTTACAGATGGGGAAAACTGAAATTTGGAGAAAAGTGAACTACTCAAGATTGCACAGCCAAAGAGTGTCTGAGACAGGATTTGAAATCAAGTCTTGTTAAGTCCAAGTTCAGCACTTGCAAGGGAAAATCAATCATCTTCTCAATAATCCTCAGGAACTCAGCAGCAATGTGAAAAGGCTCTTTTATTTCCTTCCCCTGAGGAGGCACCCTAGTGTGCAGTTAATGAGTGCCCCACAATGGAGGCTCCCAGGCCTCCATTATTATCCCCTAGTCCCTAGCTCAAGTAGACCCTCCCCTTTTTCATCTCTTAATTGATTACTCAAGGGTTACAATCCACCAGCAAAGACTAGCTAATCGGAATGCAATATTCCCAACCCTAATTATTGACCTAATTGAGACCAGTTGGACTTAATTGAGACCAGCTCGGGCTCCTAGAACCATGTGATTTTGTTTGCCAGAGTGGGAGGAAAGAATCTTTGTCCTACAAGCAGGTCAGAAGGGGTATGATTGACTGTTATATCCTCATTGAGAGGAGACAACTACCCATTTTTCTCACTTCTACCCATTATCCACTTTACCTACTAGCAAGGCTAACTTTATAAAGGACAGATCCCTATAAAATACTACAAATTATCCAGGCTACTTCTGGTCCTTTTTCTTAATGAATCAAGAATTTCCTGTCTTTAATTAGTCAGACTGATACAATAAAGTTAGTCCACACCATCTGTGGATTTTATCTTACTAAATCATTTCCAGTAAAATACACAGAGACTTTTGGCACTTGTATAGGAAATGTGAAATGATGTCAAAATCAGACATAGTAAGATTTTAATTTACAAAAATATAGAAAGTGGTTTAAAACTGCCAAAATTGGAAATGGGAGAATTACCGTCAATTGAGGAATGGCTGAACAAGCTGTGATATATAATTGTGATGGAAAACTATTGTGCTATAAGAAATGAGTAGCAGGTACTTTCAGAAAAACCTGGGAAGACTTATATGAACTGATATAAAGTGAAGGGAGCACAACCAGGAGAACATTGTACACAGTAACAGCCAACCATTGTAATGATGATCAACTGTGAAAGATTTAGCTATTCAGACCAATATAATGATCCAAGATAATTCCAAAGTACCCATGATGACAAATGCTATTCACTTCCAGAGAGAGAACTGATGAACTCTGAGTACACAGTGAAGCATACTTTTTTCTCTTTATTTTTCTTACTTTTTTTGTTTTTGCAACATGGCTAATATGAAAATATGTTTTGCATGACTTCAAAAGTTTTATTGTTATCATATTGTTTGCCTTCTCAATGGGTAGGAGAAGGGCTAGGGGGAGTAAGGGAATTTGAAACTCAAAAATCTAAAAAAATGATAAAAAAATTTTTAAATGAATAAAAATAAAACCATCAAAATTTAATTACTTTCTTACAAAACTGATGATCAGATGATCAAATGAAAAATATTTAAAATAGTAAATAGTAATAAGTTTCCCTGACTTGAATTACAAACTCTAAACCTTTCCAATTTATATACATTGCAACCTTTATTTTTTTTAGTGAGGTAATTGGGGTTAAGTGACTTGCCCAGGGTCACACAGCTAGTAAGTGTTAAGTGTCTGAGGCTGGATTTGAACTCAGGTACTCCTGACTCCAGGGCCAGTGCTCTATCCACTGTGCCACCTAGCTGCCCCATAACCTTTTATTTTTACAAAGGCATTTGGCCACATGGACAGACTTCCAAAGCTTTGGTCTCTTGGTCCATCACAGAAAGCCATGTGCAGATGCTAGATTTGTAGTGAGAGGACCTGAATATGTGATCTTGGGCAAGCTATAACCTCTCTGAGCATCACTTGGCTCATCTGTAAAAGGAGGAAGTTAGACTGGAGGACAAAGGCCTCTTCTAGTCTATGATCTTACAACTCTGGGACAATAATAAATAGGAAGCTTAATGGCTTAATTTTATTGCAGGCTCATTTCCTTCCATGTAATTAAGTCTGCTCCACTCCCTACTGCTGTGATCAACTAAGTATCAATCTAATGACCTGGAGAGTTTCATTGGCTTCATAGTCACAAAAGACACAAAGGGGACTTGGGCTCTGGGGAGGATCTGCCGCCCTAATATAGAAATCCATACAGAGAATCAGACTCAGAAGGAACTTCAGGAGCCATTTAATCCAACCAGAACCTGAAAAAGTATTCCTTCTATAGTAAATACAAAACTTAAAGTACTTTGTTTGAAGACCTCCAGTGAAGAGAAACACAATTCATCCCAATGTAGCCATGCCACATTGGGCTCAATCCATCATTTTTCATCCATGTCTGAGTCTTTGTGATCCCATTTGGGATATTCTTGGCAAAAAAAAAAAAATAGTGGTTTTCTATCCTGTCTCCAGTTCATTTTAAAGATAAGGAAACTCAGTTAAACAGGGTCACACAACTATTAAGAGTCTGAGGCCACAGTGGTAAAGCACTGGCCCTGGATTCAGGAGGACCTGAGTTCAAATCCGGCCTCAGACACTTGACTTACTAGCTGTGTGACCCTGGGCAAGTCACTTAACCCTCATTGCCCTGCAAAACAACAACAACAGCAGCAACAACAACAAAAGAGTCTGAGGCCAGATTTGAACTCAAGAAGATGAGTCTTCCTGACTTCAGTCCCTGCCCTCTATCCACTATGACACCTACCTGCCCCATTGGATGTTAGGCTCACTCTAATCATTAAGGAAGTTTTTACTTACCTGAAGCCTAATTTGCCTCTTTATAGCTTCTACCAATAGCAGGTAGTTTTACTTTGTGGGATTAAGCAGAACAAATCTAATCCCTCTTCTGTGTGACAGACCTTAAAATATGTTGAGACAGCTTTCATAGCTTCTCTAAGTCTTCTCCCAGCTAAATAACCCCAGTTCAGTGAGATCAGTCAGCTGTGGAATAATCTTAAAGTCCTTCACCATTCTTGGTACCTTCTTCTGGACGCTGTCTAGCTCATCAATGTCCTTCCTGAATTTTGATGCCCAGTGCTGGCTGTGATGCTTCAGACCTGGTCCTACCGGAGCAGAGTATAATAGGCAGACCTAGGAGAGACAACATAAGAGAGTGGATAGGCTCCTGGGTGAAGTATTCAAATCCTGTATGACTGTATGACTGTTCAAATCTCTTACCACCCTAGTCTTGGTTTCCTCCTCTGTAAAATGAGGGGGTTGAACTCTAGGATATCTAAATTCCCTTAAAGCTCTAAATCTACAGTCCTATGAACCATATTCATATCAACTATGCCCCTAAATGCATCCCAAGGTTATATAAGCTTTTTCAGCTACTGTATCAGAATGTTAACTTATTTTGAGTTTGCAGTCTACCATAAGTTCTCTCAGTAAATTGCTGGATAGCCATATTTCCTGTTTTATACTTGTGAAGATAATCTTTTCACCCAGATACGATTTATGCCCATTAAATTTTATCATATTAGTTTAGCCAAATATTCCAACCTGTCAAGATCTTTGTGGAGTAAGATTCTCATTTGTTATGTTAGCAGAGCCTCTCAGCTTTGTGTCATGTGTAAATCTGTGGAGCATGCCCTCTGTTTTATTCTCCAAGACACTGATAAAAACGCTAAGTAGTACAGAGACAACTACAAATCCCTGAGGTGCTTCACTAGAGACCTCCTTCCAAGCCGACATGGAACCATTAATGACTATTCTTTGGGTATAGATATCCAACTAGGTTTAAATACACTTAATTATGTACTTATCTAATCCAGAGATATCAAACACAGGATGGTCCACATGCAGCAGCAAAACTCCAGTGAAGCAAGAACCATATTAAAATTTAATTTGGGAAACATTTAACAAAATAAATAAAAATACAATTAAAGATAGGTAATGTTAGTATGTGGTTTTCTAAGCCAATCTGTCACTTTCAGAGATCCTCAGGTATGGTTGGTTTAGCAGGACTCATTTCTCTTTAAGTGTGAAGCCGACTGACCCCAACTATCCATTTTTTTCCACAAAAATAAGTGGCAGGGGCAGCTAGGTGGCACAGTGGATAGAGCACTGGCCCTGAAGTCAGGAGGACCTGAGTTCAAATCTGGCCTCAGACACTTGACACTTACTAGCTGTGTGACCCTGGGCAAGTCATTTAACCCCAATTGCCTCACCAAAAAAAAAAAAAAGTGGCAGAAATTTTTCAAATATTTTGCTAGGTAAACTATACAGCATTGTCCTGATCTACCAGTCTTCTAATCCTGTCAAAAATGCAGGCCTCACCTGAGTTCAAATCCGGCCTCAGACACTTAACACTAGCTGTGTGACCCTGGGCAAGTCACTTAACCCCAATTGCCTCACCAAAAAAAACAACAACAAAAAAAACAAACAAAAAAAAATGCAGGCTTGGGGCAGCTAGGTGGCACAGTGGATGGAGCACCAGCCCTGGAGTCAGGAGTACCTGAGTTCAAATCTGGCCTCAGACACTTAACACTTACTAGCTGTGTGACCCTGGGCAAGTCACTTAACCCCAATTACCTCACTGAAAAAAAAAAAAAAGCAAGCCTGACAAGACCCATTGCTGATGGAGCCATGCTGGCTCTTTGTGATTGCTTCTTCTTTTTCTAGATGCTTACTAACCATCCCTTTAATAACTTTAGAATTCTGCCAGGAATTAAAGTCAAGTTCACTAGTTTATAGTTTACAGACTCTTCCCTTAAAAAGGACCTTTGGTTTTCTTCATTCATATGCTTAGCTTTACTGAAATTCTTCACAGTCTTTCAAATATGATTGACAGTGGCCCCATAAACAAATCTAATAGGTCTTCGGGAACCTTGGAATGTAATTCACCTGGGCTTCGTGATTTGAACTCAGGTCAGATGGGTACTTTCTTAGACACTGTGTTATCTCCTCTCAACTGGGCCCTCATAGTCCACACAGCACAGTGCTGTTCTAAATCTCTTTTAAGCATCCCACAGAATTTCTTCTCCCCACTCACTCAGCTGAGAACCTTGACTCATACTTTGCCAACAAAATCCATGCCATCTGCCACAAGATTTCTCTTTTCTCTTCTTCCTTATCTCACAACCCCAGGGGCAGCTATGTGGTGCAGTGGATAGAGCACTAGCCCTGAAGTTGGGAGAACCTGAGTTCAAATCTGACCTCAGACACTTACTACGTGTGTGACCCTGGGCAAGTCACTTAACCCCACTTGCCTTAAACATCCATGGCAATCTCCAATCACCCTAATATATATATCTTGCTACTGGACCCAGATGGCTCTTGAGGCTGGTAATTTTGCACAGCCCCCCTCACTTAAATCCAATTCATCCAATCGATGTCATGGTCTTCAAGAATGAAGGACCACTAACAGCAATCTTACAACTCTTTGACATCAACCGCCACTGTCTCCTCCTTCACTCCAGTGATGAAAATATGATACTTCTCCTCACCAAGTCTAACCCTTTTGAATGTACCCAAGATCCCATCCCCACTCTCTTTTCCAGTTGATAATGATTCCTATTATCATTCTCCACCCCACCCCTTCTAATTTTCAATATCATTCTATCTATTGGTTCCTGCTGAATTGACCCTTATGTAGTACTATGTTGTGAGTTCTACCTTATCTTCTGTGATGAATGAAAAACCCAAGAGACAGAGTTTCTGGGTAATTAATAATCAATTTATTAATCAGGCTAACTAATAATCAATAAATTGATGGTTGGTGGTTTCTCTTAGTAACCAAAGTCAAAGGCATGAAGAGACTGGAATCCTTAATATACTTTTTTTTTTTAATAATTTTTTTTTTTTTGCAGGCAACCGGGGTAAAGTGACTTGCCCACGGTCACACAGCTAGTAAGTGTCAAGTGTCTGAGGCCGGATTTGAACTCAGGTACTCCTGAATCCAGGGCCGGTGCTTAACCACTGCGCCATCTAGCTGCCCCCCTTAATATACTTTTGGAAAAGAAGGTGCTTCTGATCAATGAAAACCAACCTTGATTTGTGAACAATTAATGAAGAGGTGGACTAAAAGCCTTCAGCTCCTCCTACGGAGAATGTGGCTTGATCATGAAACTCAGCTGCATCCAGCAATCTTCCCAGACAGTCTCTACCCAGACCACCCTGGTTGGTTTTCTCCTTCATGAGCTGGGTCACCCTAAAGTCCAATGGAAAGGTGCCACGGCATAGGCTCATTGCTTTGAGGCAAGAAAATAATGTTGTTTACCCTTCAAATAGAAGTAAGATCTGGATCCAGTTAGGTGGGGTCCTGCCCAAGCTCATGGAGCATATTTCCCAAGGATTAGGACAATTTCAACTATCAGCCTTGTCCTTCAGTGACGAGCTGATTGACCTATAGGGGCTGGACCTTGAATGAGGAAATAAAAAACCTGGATCGAATTAATAATGGCTTACTAATATAATAGAAAATAATTTCTTTCACTCCCTCATTTAATATCACTGTGTCATACATCTAAAACAGCAGCCCGATCCATTGTTTCATCTTCCTCTTTTCCCCAATGGAATGTAAAAATCTCTTTTTTTTCTCACTGGCTTTCTTCAATAGTTTCATCTCCTTCTAAGTTTTGGCAAGATCATGCCATGCTTTTGTGTTCAACCCCCCTTTACCTGATTAGATTCCATCTTCTGTAAAAGTTCATGTACCTGAATATCTTTAAACAGCTCTTTCTCTTTCCTCATTTGAACTGTTTCTTTTTGTATCTTCATGTTTTTATTATTGAATACTTCTCATGTCTCCTGGGCTAACTTCCCCTATAAGACAGCAGGTCATGGTATCCTACTTATTGTTTCTCTAAAAGCTCTGACTTCTGCTGTCCCCAAATCTAGGAAACACATCATACTGTACCTGGATTTCTATTCTGTCTCTATCATAATTCTATCACGTAGGGGTCACTTTCTTCCCAAGTTTATTATTATTTCCACCCTAGCAATGAGTTCCTTCTTTTCTGATGAAAACATGATATGAAAGAGAAATTCCATTCATTGGTTTCTTTACTTTTTAAAATAAGTTTTCGTTAAGAAACAGAGGGTACGGGGCAGCTAGGTGGAACAGTGGATAGAGCACTGGCCCTGGAGTCAGGAGGACCTGAGTTCAAATCTGACCTCAGACACTTAACACTTACTAGCTGTGTGACCCTGGGCAAGTCACTTAACCCCAACTGCCTCACCAAAAAAAAAACAAAAACAAAAACAAAAAACAGATGGTATAGGGCAGCTAGGTGGTGCAGTGGATAGAGCACCAGTTCTGGATTCAGAAGGACCTGAATTCAAATCAGGCCTCAGACATTTGACACTTACTAGCTGTGTGACCCTGGGCAAGTCACTTAACTACAATTGCCTCACACACACAAAAAAACTCAACAACAACAACAACAACAAAGAAACAGAGGGTAATGATGCTGATACTGAGAAGTTATGAGGTATATAAGAGAGGAACAAACATGGTGACCCCAAACTTTTCAGTGAAGTTGAAGGCTAATTATCTTTTGTGATTGTAGGGGTAGGAGGAAGAAGTTGTGGGGAAAAGAAAGGAGAAAAATTTTGAAGCAAGTGCTGCAAGGAATGAAATAGGAAATTAATAAAGGAAAAACAGAAAATGGTTGAAAAATAATGAGGGTCCAGCTGCAGTTGTGCCACATAAATTTGTAGTGGGTAAAATCAGCTCAATTATGCATTTTTCCCTAGCAAATTCCAGTAGCCCCAAAGTAAATAAAGGAATAATAAATCAGATAATGTGGGTTATCCAGAGATAAGGATTTGCAAGCCATTGATGAAAAAAGTTGAAGGGGAAGACAGAGGAGAGTTTTTAATAAAACATTAAAGTGACTAACCAAAGTATCAGCGGTCTAGTCTTAGTATGGAGGCAAGTGAAGCTGAAAAGGAGTTGGTAGAAATAGAATGGGAAAAAACAAACATGTCCCAAAACCTAAGGATTTAATCATATTTAAGGTCTTTTCAAATTCTCAACTCTGGGCTTTGTGAATATAAGATGTTTCCTTAAACCAAAACAGTCATACACACACATGTATATATATATATATATGTGTGTGTGTGTGTGTGTGTGTGTGTATACATATATACATAAATTCAATCTTCAAGGCCACATAATTTGCAATGGAAAAAACTGGTCATGATATCATCTAAGCTTATATAATGATTTAATTCAGACATTTCTGTTTTTTGAAATGAGAATTAACTTATAGACACTCTCAAATATTCAAATGGATCTTTGATATTATTGATGATGATACAGAACTCAATCTATCCATGCCTATTTACCCCAATGAGAGACTCTCTCCTAAGAGAGATATAATATATGTAAAAACCTTTATAAACCTAAAAATGTTAGGTCAATGTGAGCTGTTGTTGTTAATAATGATATTAACAGGGCAGCTAGCTGGCGCAGTGGATAGAACACCAGCCTTGGAGTCAGGAGGACCTGAGTTCAAATCTGGCCTCAGACACTTGACACTTACTAGCTGTATGACCCTGGGCAAGTCACTTAACCCTAATTGCCTCACAGAAGGAAGGAAGGAAGGAAGGAAGGAAGGAAGGAAGGAAGGAAGGAAGGAAGGAAGGAAGGAAGGAAGGAAGGAAGGAAGGAAGGAAGGAAGGAAGGAAGGAATTAACAGTATTATTTCTTCTTAGGTGATCTAACCAATGTCCTAAGGACTTTGTATTTTCTCTTGACAGTACAAGGATACTACTGGGATTTGTATGTTATTCAATAGTTATCCTTTACTTTCATTATGTCCCCAGTCCATTTTCTTTTATTGATCATAGATTTCTTTTATGGCATTTTTTACTCTGGTTTTCTCTCATAGTTCTTTGTAACCTTTCAAGGCTCAACTAAAGTCTTGCCTTCTACATCCCTTTCTTGATCTCCCTCAATTCTAGTGCCTACTCTCAATTGATTATTTCCAATTTATCATGTATGTAGCTCTTTTGTACATAGTTGTTTCCATGTTATCTCCACCATCAGACAATAAGCTACTTGATTTGCCTTTCTTTGTATTCCCAGTGCTTTTCTCAGTCCCTGACCCATCGTAGACACTTAATAAATGTTTAATGTTTTACAGCCTGCTTTTATACCCATTATTCACCTCTCTGTTACCCTCAGAAATATGCTAATTTTCAATTCTTCAGAGACTGTAGCTTTCCATGACTTATAGTTGTACAACAGTGCCAGTAGAAAATTAGTATTTAAAAGATGGGCCTTTATTTCAGAGAAAAGTTTGGGGTCATTAAAATAACTATGATTTCCCAAAGGCAAGCCAGACTGCTCTCCTCCTGGGCCCAGCTTACTAGCCATTTTTATTGTTTGAACAAAATATATACTAATGAATGAACTTTACATGTAATCCATCTAACTGCATAACATAGCTTTCATGACTTGGTTTTTCCAGTGGAAATGATATCTATGGAACTCACCCAGTAGTACTTGCTGCAGTTAGGAAATGTCAACCACAAATAAGAGGATTTCATCATCTATAGGAATTCCTCTTTAACTTTGATTTTGTACTGAATTTCCTCAGTGACAGGGGTAATCACCATTGGCAAGTGTAAGTCTCTTTGTTTTATAATCAGAAGGTCATGTAACCTTTGCCGTTGCTTCTTTCATATTGGAGGACAGCCTTTAAGGAGATCCTGTTTTCATAGTCAACAAACTACAAGCACAGGAATATCTTATATTGTCTACAACTTTCAGTAAACAGTGTGAAGGTAAAGATGTGGTCTACTGTGGAATATTGTGAATAGTCTACCTTCTCACTGCCTCATTAAAGAACCTCAATGCATATATAGAGTATTCTCACATAGATGGAAAGTAAGCACCTAGCCCCTTCCAGATTTTCCCCATTACTTTGTTTTTGTTTTTGTTTTTTTAAGTGAAGCAATTGGGGCTAAGTGACTTGCCTAGAGTCACACAGCTAGTAAGTGTCAAGTTGTCTGAGGCCGGATTTGAACTCAGGTCCTCTTGAATCCAGGGCTGGTGCTCTATCCACTGAGCCACCTAGCTGCCCCTCCCCCATTACTTTGAAGAGCTTTACTCTCCTCCCAGTCACACAGGCTTACAACCTCAGTGTCATCCTCAATTCACTCTCTCACCCCACTCAAGCAATCCATTTGTCAAATCTTATTGTTTTGCCATCACAATATCTCTTAGATATGTCCTCTTCTCTCTACTCACCTGGATTATTGCAATAGCCTCCTAATTAGTCTCCCTGGCTCAAGGCTCTCTCCACTCAAATCCACCCTCCATTCACCTGACAAAGTGATTTTCCTAAAGTATCAGCCAACCCATAATGCCCCTTACTCAAAAACTCCAGCAGCTCCTTATTACCTCTGAAACCAAAATCCTGTTTGATGCTTAGAACACTTCACCACTTGTCCCCTTCCTGCCTTTTCAGTCTTTTTATACTGTACTCCCCTCTGTACACTCTCTGATCCAGTTACATTAGTTTTCTTTATCTTCCTCCCACACAGCATTCAATCCTCTATGTCTGTATGCCTTTGGGTTGGCTGTCCCTCATGCCTAGAATGGTCTCCCTTCTCATATTTGCCTTTTAGTTTCTGTAGCTGCTTATTGTTATTATTCGCATCATTTGCTTAATTAAAACTCACCTTCTACATTAGGCTTTTCCCAGACTCCTCAACTTCTTGGAAGCAACTGGATGCCATAATAGATAATGCTAAATGTGTAGTCAGGAGGACCCAAGTTGAAATCCAGCATCAGACACAGTAGCTATGTAATCCTGGGCAAATCATTTAACCTCTCTCAGGCTTCCTCATCTATAAAAGGGGGATATTAGCACCTACCTCACAGAATTGTTGTAATAATAAACTGAGATATTTGTAAAGTGCCTTGCAAACCTTAAAGTGCTATGTAGTAGATAAAACACAGGCCCTGGATTCAGGAGGACCTAAGTTCAAATCCAGCCTCAGACGCTTGACACTTACTAGCTGTGTGACCCTGGCCAAGTCACTTAACCCTCACTGCCTCGCCAAAAAAAAAAAAAAAAAAAAAAAAAGAAAAAAAAGTGCTATATAAGTGCTAGTTATTAGCAGCAGTAGGAGGACAATAGTAATAGCTTTCCCTTTGTAGTTACCTCTCACCTAGTCTGTATATGTTTGTGTGTACCTAACTATTAACACATTGTCTTCCCCATTAGAATGTGAGTTCTTGAAGGCAAGGGTTATTTTACCTTTCTTGTATCCTCAGTGTGTTTTGATTGGTTGATTGATTTAGCTTGGTATTGTTGATGTTCTCTTGGTCCCCTAATGGCAAATATAGGCTCATGCAACAAAAACTAAGAAAGAGGAAGAAACTTGAAAATGAGAGAGAAAAGGGTGGGGAAGATGAATCTTTCAGACAATAAGAAGAATCTGTTCAAGAGGCAAGAGGGTATGTACAAGATTGCTAATGCATGCAGGCAAAAATAAAAACCTGAGGTTGTTCAGTCCAAAAAAGGTCAGTCCAACATACATTTATTAAGCACCTACTATGTGTAAGGCACTGTTTCATGGTTAGTCATTTATGCTGACTGCGATTAAAGGAAACAGAAGTACAGCTTTACATATTTGTCAATATGAAGATGGTTCTCAGGCACAATGAAGGAAGTCTGGGGGGAAAAAAAATCACCTGGTTGCCATGGCAACAGTGCATAGTGACTGAAAAAAAGCCCCTTCTAGGAATAGATTTTTGGAGCAGAGAAACACTAGGTCAGAGCACATTTAAGCTGGCTTGTTCGTGTCAAACTCTGCCTGAGGTGTGCACTAGCATGTTGATTATTAGGAAAAGCCCTGGGTGAAGAGAAGGGTAATCCTTGGGGAAGGACAGGTAAGGACCAGAAAGTGCATAGGTAATTTTTTTAAAATTCAGATCTGAGTCAGTTACCAAGGTAACTGTGAACATTGATGGCCAAAGGTAGGACGCCTACGAGAACTGCTACCAATTGTTCTGAGCCCAAAGGTTAAAAAGCCAAAATATAGAGCTCCATGGAATTGTGTAGGTCTGACCATGGCATTCCCCCTGCCCTCACTCCTCAATAAACTTGAGAGGATCCCTGTTACCTTCAGGATCAAATGCAAAGTCCTTTCTTTGATATTCAAAGCCTCCTTCATAACCTGCCCCACACCCAGTCTCATCTTATACCATATATCCCCCCAAGTACTCTGCAATCCAATGACACTGGCCTCATTGCCATTCTACAAATAAGACAGTTCATCTTCTACCTCTGGGTATTTTTACTGGCTCTTCCCAATGCCTGGAATATTCTCCCTCCCCATCTTCATCTCCTGGATTCTCTGGCTTCTTTCAAGTCCTAGCTAAATCCTTGCCTTCTACAGAAAGCCTTTTCTAATCCCTCTCATTCCTAGTGCCTTCCCTTTGTTGACTTCCAATTTTCCTGTATATAGTTAGCTTGCACATGGTTATTTATATGTCTCCCCATTAGATTGTGGCAAGGATTTTTTGCCTTTCTTTGTATCCCTGGCAGTTAGCACACTGCCTAGCACAAAAATAGGCACCTAAGAAATGTTTATTGATTAGAGTAAAATTGGGTTTTTTTATTCTGTATTTGTGTGCCCTTCCTTCAGCTAGTACTAATTCCCCATATGGTCCCTGCTTGGCTCCACCACCATCAGCTGACTCAATCACCTTTGCAAAAATCAGAAACTTGTACCTTTCTCCTTCCCTCAGAATGCCTTCCCAGATCTGAAGGTTTTGTCCTGGTGGGACAATGCTGATAAAATTGCTCTATCACTGTGTCTGGTATGGGTTACCTTCCATGTCATCTCAGGCAAGTAGCCCTTCCAATCTACCAGATAACAGATTCAGACCAATGCTTCCATGTGTCAAGGATATGTTACACACTGTACTTTAACACTTCTTCCATCCTTCCCCTTCTCTACAGTAACATGATCTTTACCTGAGTTCAGGTTCTCATCACTTTTTGACTTGACTATTGCAATTATCTCCTCATTGTTCTCCCTGCCCACAGTATCTTCCTTTTCCAATCTATCCTCCACAGAGCTGCCAAATTGATATTCATAAAACACAGATCTGACCATGTCACCTCCTCCTCAAAAAATACACAAAGCCTTCCTATTGTCTCTAAAAGAAAATACAAAATCCTTAGCTGGGTATTTGAAATCTAGCCCCCACCTTCCCTTAAAATATTATTTCATATGCAAATTAAAACAACTCTGAGGTACCACCTGACACCTATCACATTGGCTAATATGACAAAAAAAGAAAATAATAAATGTTGGAGAAACTGGAAAAATTGGAATTGCATTGTTGGTGGAGATGTGAACTGATCCAACCATTCTGGAGAGCAATTTGGAATTATGCCCATAGGCTTACAAAACTGTACATATCCTTTGACCCAGCAATACCTCTATTAGGTCTTTTCCCCAAAGAGATCATTAAAAAGGGGAAAGGACCCACATGTACAAAAATATTTATAGCTGCTCTTTGTGCGGTGGCAAGGAATTGGAAAGTGGGGAATTGGGGAATGGCTGAACAAGTTGTGGTATATGAATATAATGGAATGCTACTGTGCTGTAAAAAATGATGTGCAGGTGCATTTCAGAGAAACCTAGAAGGATTTACATGAACTGATGTTGAGTGAGATGAGCAGAACCAGGAGAACATTGTACACAGTATCAACAACATTATGTGTTGATCAACTGTGATAGACTTGATTCTTCTCAGCAATACAATGGTCCACATTAGTTCCAAAGGACTCATGATGGAAAATGCTCTCCAAATCCAGAAAAAAAGAACTGTGGCATCTAAATACATATTGAACCATACTATTTCTACTGTTTTTGTTGTTGTTTTTCTCTTTTGAGGCTTTTCCTTTTTGCTCTGATTCTTCTTTCACAGCATGACTAATGCAGAAATATGTTTAATGTGATTGTACATATATAACCTATATCAGATTACTTGCTATCTTGGGGAGCGGGGAAGGGAGAAAAAATTGAAAGTAGAAATCTTATAAAAACAAATGTTGAAAACTATCTCTACATGTAACTGGAAAATAATAAAATACTTTTATGAAAAAAATAAATGTAACAACCCCCCCCAAAAAAAAATCTTATTTCTTATTAGTTCCAATCACAGATTCTCCAATCCAACACATTGGTCTGTTAGCTATTCCTCATACATAACATTGTACAAAACATACATCCTTGCACATAACATCTCCCACATCCATGCCTTTGTCTAAATGGTGGACCCCCTAAAATGTACTCCTTCCTCACCTCTGCCAAACAGAATCCCAATCTTCCTTCAACCCCAGTTCAGGTGCTACTTTCTCCATGAGGCCTTTCCTATTGATTCCCCACTCTTCCTCCTTATTAACACTTTCTACCTCTTGAAATTATTTTGTATTACTTTGTATACACTTTGCCCTAACTCACTTATGCACATTAGAATGTAAGTACCTCAAAGGCACAGATTATTTTATTCTTGACTTTATAGTCTCTAGCATCTAGCACAGCGTTGTGCACATGGTAAATGTTTAATAAATGTTTGATGACCAAAGGGCTATGGGACTGTGCATACCCTTTGACCCAGTAATACCACTACTATGTCTATCTCCCAAAGAGACCAAAAAAAGGGAAAAGGACCCACATGTACAAAAATATTTATTGCAGCTCTCTTTGTGGTGGCAAAGAATTGGAAATCGTGGGAATGCCTATCAACTGGGGAATGGCTGAATAAGTTGTGGTATATAAATGTAATGGAATACTATTGTGCTGTAAGAAATGAGAAGCAGGCAGATTTCAGAGAAACCTAGAAGGACTTACATGAACTGATGTTGAGTGAAGTGAGCAGAACCAAGAGAACATTGTGCATAGTGACAGCAACATTATGTGATGATCAACTGTGATAGACTTGGCTCTTCTCATCAATGCAATGATCCAAGACAATTCCAAAGAACTCATGATGGAAAATGTTCTTCATATCCAGAAAAAAGAATTGTGGATTCTGATGCAGATTGAACCATATTGTTTCTACTTTTGTTTCTGGGGTTTTTTTTTATATTTTCCTCTTTTGTTCTGATTCTTCTTTCATAACATGACTAATGCAGAAATACGATTAATGTGATTGTATACATATATATATATATATATATATATATATATAAAACCTATATCAGATTGCTTTCTATCTTGGGGAGAGGGGAAGGAAAGGAGGGAGGGAGAAAAATTTGGAACTAAAAATCTAATGAAAACAAATGTTGAAAACTATCTTTACATGTAACTGGAAAATAATAAAATATTTTTACGATTTAAAAAAGAAGAAACAACAATAAAATAAATGTTCGCTGAATTGAACTTCTATATCTTCATCATAATCAGTGATAGGTGGGGAATTAAAGGATATAGTTTGAGGGTCAAGATGAGCTTGTGATACCAAACCCAAGTGGACCACAAATTAAGAAAGGTCACTCTAGCTGGGAGGTTAGAACATGAATGATGGGGAAGGTGTCTTTTACCATATTTCTCAATTTAAAGAAAGATCTGGTAGTGTGGCAGTTGTGGGTAGAGAGGTATACTTATCTCTTACATAAAAGGGCTTCCTGGTTATGCCATTGCCGTTGGATCAGTGTGTGTCACTTTGGCTGCCTTTGTGGTGTCTATCCCAGTAAAATGTAATCCTTTGAAGGGAAATGATCATTTTTTTGTCTTTGAATCAGCAGTACCTAGTATAATACCTACCACATAGCAGTTCCTTAATAAATGCTTCTTGATCAGTTAATTGATCGGGTCAATTTCTTTGCTGGGATTCACCATGAATTCTTTATCTTAAAAAAGCAAGTTTCAATAAAGCTCCCTAGAAGCTGTTCTTAATCAGACTAAGATTATTTCCAAGATGACAATTATCTAACAAGTTATCAATTAACAAGTAAATAGCTACATTTACCTGTCCTATTGAAATTGTAAAAATAGAGAGTGAGAAAACATATGAATTCTGTTTGGGCAATTCATATGAATACAATTTTTGTTTAATCTTTTCCAAATTACTACACTGACTCCTTCCTTTATCTTGGTTTTTGTCCATTGATTTAAATGGTAAATCTGTTGGATCAGGAAAATGTTCAGTAAGAGCATTAGAGATCATTGTTTTAATTAAGGTATTATAAAGGCCAAGGAAATGTTTCAGGCAATATATACAATGATAATATCATTGTACCTTCTCATCAGAGTTGAAATACTTAGTGCGAGGATTGCCTCTCTTACTTAATGGCATGATATAATACATGTAAAGCATTTTACTATACGAATATCAGTAATTGTAGTTATAATGCTCACATTGATGTCTTAAAAACATCAAGCATTGGATTAAGAAGTTTTTTTTTTTTACTCTAGCCCCTAAATCTAGAAATTACTCAAATTAAAATTGACATACCAACTATTTGAGAAATCTGGACCCTTAAATAGGACATCATTTTCAGTGTCAGGGCTGGATGGTGTCAAGTTCAGGATGGTTCAGCAATGAATTGGAATCCTGTCATATTGAAACAATCTTTGGGGTAGCTAGGTGGCACAGTAGATAAAGCACCAGCCCTGGAGTCAGGAGTACCTGAGTTAAAATCTGGCATCAGACACTTGACACTTACTAGCTGTGTGACCCTGGGCAAGTCACTTAACCCCAATTGCCTCACCAAAAAAAAAAAAGAAGAAGAAAAAGAAACATTCTTTCATGCATCATTATTAGTGTGGCTGTCAATAGTCCCTCCTAAAGAAATCCCTAGGAAAAGTCTGAAAAACAGGCTCAAGAAACCAAAATCTGCTTTGCAAAAAAAAAAAAAAAAAAAGCAAATGTGAGGACTTTCCCATTTTAGGTAGATTGTAATGAGAATATTAAAGAGAACAACAATTTAACAGTAGTATAGCACCAATATGTATATACAGTAAATCTCTGTTTACTTAGAATATTTAGGGAATGGGTAGTTTCACTTACTTTAATTTTTCCAGTTAACCAGGGTTAACCGCAATACTTTTTGTCTCAATCATCTTAGTTTCCATTACTGCCTCAATTATCTTTGCCATTTTTCTGTATTCCATCTTTTTCTGTCTGTCTTTAGTGTTTTTTCATTGCCATCATTTCTCCTCTTCCTCTCCTGCACCTCTTGGAATGCTTTCCCCTTCTCCTCTCCTTTTCTCTTTCCTATTCAACCCAAGTTCCCCATCTATTATCCTCTGGCAGCCACTAGTATTAGATTTTATGGCTATTTGAGATGGTCACTGAGCAATCACAGGACCCCCTTTTACCCTCTGAATTTTCTTGGTTAGCAAAGTAAGTAAACAAGAATATAATACTTTTTTCATTTTGTCAAATCTCATATTTTAGATTTTTATCTCTTCTTAGTGTCATCAATAATCATAGTTCAGTGAGAGGCACCATTGTATAATGAAAAGAATAATGAATTAGAAATCAGAAGACCTAGGTTTTAGTCCCAACTCTATCATTTGCTGCCTGTGTGTCTTTGGGAAACCCACTTACTTGTGTTGAACTTCAATTTCCTCACCTGAAAAATAGAAAAATACAATGCTTTACTTATCTCAGAGTCATAGTATTATATTTTAGAGGAAATAATGGAAATAAAGTTCTTTGTAAGCCAAAAAAATGATAAATATATCTTATTACTTTGTGTGGCATCTGGGTACAACCACTAACTCACAAATGAGTCCCATCAATCCATCTATCTCAACTGGAAAGAATTCTTTATATCCATACAAAGCCATGGATTATGAACCCCTATTAATTTTCTTTTACTTGTCAACCAGAGAGCAAAATAGTTCAAATCAAAAACATTTATTGAAATTGCATAGTAAGAAAAGAAGCAATAGAACATTTCCTCCATAAACATGGGAATACTATCCCACAAATATCATCAAAAGGGAAAGTAGACAAACCTAGGGAACATGCATGGAGAGTCATATATACATGGGATACATAACCAGGATCCACATAACCCAGGGTGCTTATGTGGGTGGGCAAACATGTAGGAATCATGTGTGACTGGGTATGTCACATTGGAAATGTCATATGGCCATATTACATGCATGGAGGGGCAACTTCTGTTTCTAATGCTAGAGAGCTACTGATGTTATCATTGCACTGCTTCCCACTGGCCTCGCATACCCCAGTTTCTGTGTAGTCTAGTTTGTGCTAAGTATGCATTCTCTACTGAGTGTTGCTACCTGCTGGTCTCCCAGAGTCACTACCAAATACTGCATTACTGGTCCTGGTCCTAAGGTCACTGTTGGTTACTGCCAGGTGTGGCTCTACTGGGTATGAGGTCATGGAGTTCTTCTCTGCTTCTAGCTTTTGGCATTATCCAGAGTAGTTAATTAATGTGGTTAAGCAGTTGGTGGCTCAATGAGCACTGCGTCTGGAGTCAGGAAAACTGGAGTTCAAATCTGGATTCAGACACTTACTAGCTTCGTGACCCTGAGCAAGTCACTTAATCTCAGATTGCCTCAGTTTCCTCAACTGTAAAAAAGGACAATAATTGTATCTACCTTGCAGGGTTGTGGTGAGGCTCAAATGAGATGATATTTGTAAAAACGCTTAGCATGGTGTCTGGCATATAGTAGATGCTATATAAATGCCTATTCGCTTTCCTAATGTACCATCTCCCGTTTAGCTTGAAACCCTGAGGCTTAAGTTATAACTCTTTTAGAAAGGCAAGATTCTCATATATGCAGGGATCCAAATAGAGAAAAACCTAGAACTTTTTTCTGCCCCAAGCAGAGTCGTCAAAGTCTTTTCTCTTCTACAGAATGTCCTCACCCCAGGTGCCATACTCTTTGAAATAGAGAACAGCCAGGTAGGTAGTACTGCAGGCATTCAGTCAATTTCTGGAAACTCCACCAAGAGCAGTGTCTTTGTCCCCAGACTTCTATCTGATTTGAGATTTAAAAGTCCTTGCAACTCCTTTCTTAAGATCTAGCCACCAAATTTTTCCTAGTCAGCACCATTTTAGGGGTGACTTCCCCCCCAAAACAACAAAAGATATTGGGATCTGATGCATCCAAAGTCATATGTCACAGGAGTTTTCACAACTCCCCTATTAATTTGTACTTCCATGAAAATAGAAGGGAGGACAGGTAGAAGAACAAAAGCCCCTAATTCTAGTTTCTCTGGACTTCCAAACCATGCTATTGTGGCAGATATCTTTATTACCCTCCCTCTTTTTGGTGTGGGACCATCCACTATTAGAATGTCAGCTCTTTGAGGGTTGGGTCCATCTTTCTTTTTGGTTTTGTCAATGTATGATATAATTACTTCACATTAATCTCATAGTCCAACTTGATTTAAGCTCATAGAGGGCAGGGACTGAGCCAAAAGGAATTAGAACAATGATTTATAGATATTGAGCATTCTGAATTATTTATTGAATTGAATTGCCCTGGTGAGCTGTATTCCAGCCAACTGAAAGGTTGGCATGCCCTGAAGTATTAAAGTATAGGACAGATGTTGCAGTAAATAATTACCACACCTGTCAGCATTTGAAAGATATAGGTTTCTCCCAGAGCATCTCTCAATAAAAGGGTTAATTATCTTTTGTTCCCCTGTAACTTGTAGAAATCACTGCAATTATAGCGTCCAGCTGTTGTCTTGAGAAATGTGAAAACTCTTAGTATTTTTCTGGGAACATCAAACCCTTTAGAGTTTATTCTGTTTCCAGATTGGCTCTGCAGGAGCATGGCTGAGGTCAGAGAAGCTCCACTGATTTGCTGATGAATCTGATCACAGACAGAAAGGCAATACGGTGTGACAAGAGGACTGGATTGGGAGCCAGGACACCTGGACTCTGGCCCTGACTCTGCTACTAACTAGATAAATAACTTGGGGCAAGTTACTTAAGCTCTTTGGTTTCTAAGGTCCCTCCCAACCACTAAAAAAACAAAAAACAAAAATGGTATGTCAAAAATTAAAGCAATTCTGAGGTTTCACCTTAACTAATTAGCAAAGATGCTCATAAGATAGAAATAGACTGTTTTGGAAGGGTTGTGGAAAGATGGACATGTTAATATGCAGGAACATTGAAATAATCCAATTATTCCAGAAAACAACCTGGAATTATGTGAGAAAAGTTACTTCCTTATCATTCCCTTTAATGAAGACATCCTACTATGGGCATGTTATACCCAAGGAAGTGAAAGAAAAAGAAAGACCCCATTTGTACCAATATGGGGGAAGGTGGAAGGGAAAGAAAATGGATTTTTTTATTCATGGAAGAAGGTTTAATTTGATTTAAAAAACAAGATGCAGTCCTTATTTGGTGTTAGGGAGAAGCAGGATATCCAGAAATGACTCTGATATAAAGATAAAAGACATCAGTAAAACATATTTATTAAATGCTGTTCTATCCTAAATAAACACACAGTCTGACTCCCCCTCCCCCATCCCTAAAAAACCACTAATATTTCAACCACAATGAAAAATAATTTTAGATGTACTTCAATATGTAATTTCTCTTTCATCAGTAGAAATCCTATTCAATAGACTTCTTTTTTAAAAGAAGAAAAAATATAAACCTTAAACTAAAATCCATCATTAATGAACACATATTATAACTTGCCACAGGTGACACAAGAAATACTAATCATAATAATATTACTAGCCAACATGTAGAAATAGCTCTCAGGGTCTGTGTAGCCTCTGCTAGCACAGGAGGCAATGCCAAATTTTGAAGTTAATGATGGTTTCTCTCCCCCACCCCAATCTGTTTGCTAGGTTAGGTTGACACCAGGGAATAGGCAGGGCAAATTATACACAAGCTCCTAAGGAGAGCTGAGCCAACATAAGAACACACTGGACAATTAGAAAAGACAAGTAGTCCTAAATCTTGCCTCTCATGTAGCATGTTCTGCAGTGTAGTTACCACATGATGAGAAGAGTCTCTCCTGAACTTGGCAAGCTTCTGGCCTTCAGGGAGGGAATATGCAGTGGGAGGTAGGGTTCAAACTAAAACATGTGCTTGTTTCCTGCTTATTCACAGAAGCACAACCTAACCAGCTAAGCCTGATGGACTGTGTACACTGATTTTTCCCCCCTACAGCATCAAGGCTGTGTCTAGGGATTTATCTGCCCTCTTGCTGATATCGATGTGAGCTCTAGAGCTAAATCCCTATATACAGCCCAAGTTCCAACTCCCACAGTGTTGCTTAAAATGTAACCATTTGAGTGAAAATGGAAAATATCAAGTCTTGTTGGAGTCAGCAGATGAAATTAATCTCTAGAAGTAATGAAAAGATTAGTCTCACTCTAAAAGATAAATGCTAGTTATAGAAAAATCAGCGGCATTTTGCTCAGTTGGTTTAGAAAGGACACAGCCAGAAAAAATTTATTGCATACTCAAAAAAAAATATTGATGAGTTCATGGCATGGTGCTTAAGAAGCTTTGGGTTGGTTTTTCCTTAAATGTTTGTTCAGTTTATAGGGTTTGAAACCTAAAATAATTTCCATTTAGTTTCTTCAGCAGTAAACATAGGAGTGGCTTCAAGGTAACTGAGATTCTTTGCTTTCAGAAGTTGTGTTAACAATTATGGATAAATATGAAATTATGGAGACCACCCCTACTCTGGGCCAGGCCTAACTAGGGCCGGACCAGGGATTTAGGCTCAATATTAGAAATCAATTATAGACCATAAAAATGCAACAGGGTTCTTTGAAAGCAAGATGGATGTGATCTAAGGTCTAGCCTACACTTTGGACTATAGGAGAGAATAGGAAAATGGCTATGCATGTTCCTACTAGCATGCTAACTGGAGAGGGAGAGAGAAGACAGGCAAGATCAGAAATCACTGAAGCTGTAAAATTTCTCACCAAGTCTCTGGGGAATACTGGGCTAATATTATATCTATCTTCCATCCTTTAAATATCTCTGGACTGGGAGTATAAGTCTGGGTTCAGAATAAAAGAGCTCCCTGATTTCTATTAAGGAGAATGGTAGGGGGCAGCTAGGTGGCACAATGGATAAAGCACCTGCCCCAGATTCAGGAGGACCTGAGTTCAAATCTAACCTCAGACACTTGACACTTACTAGCTATGTGACCCTGGACAAGTCACTTAACCCTCATTGCCCTGAAAAAAAAATGATAAAAGGAGAATAGTAACACTTTGCTTATACTTATCAGCTAAGACCAACATTAGTTAAACAAAAGACCATTAAAATAGTAAATAAATTCACTTATCCAAGCAAAATAGCCTTCAGAAATTTAATAGCTCTACAAATTAGAATATACTAAAGAATACAAAAAGATTAAATGAACACTTGAACTAGAAGCAACAGAAGATTTTTGACTCAAACCAGGAGAGAGAACAATCTCACCCAAGGGCAGCCTTGTCTTAGAAGTCCCTAGAATTGCAAGCCCTGAAAGTTAGGAACATGATGCGGCCAGTTTCCATACATGTTTATTGCTTGAAGATCTTAGTACACTATTCAAAAGTTCTCCTCTTTCCACTATTATCCAGGAATTCCTCTATTCACATCTCAAAAAAAAATGTCTAGAACCAACAACCCCACATCTAGCTCTGAAAACAGCAACACAAAAAAGCCCAAAGTTTCAGAGACTGCTTCCTCTCCCCCAGGCCCAACTTTAACATAAAATTCAAAGTCAAGAGATAGGTTGTAAAATGAGCAAATAAAAAAGAACTTGACCATAAAAAATGACTATAGTGGGAGAGAAGACCAAGACATAAACTCAGAAGGTGTCAATGTGAAAACAGCTACAATTAAAGCTTCAAAGAAAAATGTTAATTAGACTCAAGCCCAACAAGAATTTTTTGAATCAGTAAAGAAAGAAATAAGAATAGTAGAGCAAAAATTGGGGAAATAAATGAGTGATACAATAAAATTATGAAAATAGAATTAAAAGCTTGATAAAAGAGACACAAAAAATACTGAAGAAAATAACATCTTAAAAAATAGAATTGGCCTAATGGCAAATGAGGCACAAAAATGCACTGAAGAAAAAAACACCTTAAAAATCAGAATTGGCCAAATGAAAAAAAAAAGGTACAAAATCTCACTAAAGAAAGAAATTCTTTAAAATCAGAATTGGGCAAGTGGAAGCCAATGACTCCATGAGACATCAAGAAAAAAATAACACAACATCAAAAGAATGAAAAAACTATAAGAAAATATGAATCATCTCATTAGAAAAACAACTGACCTGAAAAATAGATCAAGGAGAGAGAATTTTTAAAATTATTATACTACTTGAAACACATATTCAGAGAAAGAGTCTAGATATCCTCTTTTAAGAAATTATCAAGGGAGATTGCCCTGACATTTTAGATGTATAAGGTAAAATAGAAATCAAAAGAATCCACCAATCACATCTTGGAAGAAATGCCAAAATAAAAAACTCCCAGGAATATTATAGCCAAATTTCAAAGTTACCAGGCCAAAGATAAAATACCTCAAACAGCTAGAAAGAAACAATTCAAATGCTGAGAAGCCACAGTTAGGATCAGAAAAGATTTAGTGGCTTCCATGTTAAAGCAGTGGAGGGCTTGGAATATGATATTCAGTCAGGCAAAGGAGCTAGCATTACAACCAAGAATAACTTAAAAACTGAGTAAGAGGGGCAGCTAGATGGCACAGTGGTAAAGCACTGGCCCTGGATTCAGGAGTACCTGAGTTCAAATCCAGCCTCAGACACTTGACACTTACTAGCTGTGTGACCCTGGGCAAGTCACTTAACCCTCATTGCCCTGCAAAAAAACAAAAACAAAAAAAAAATGAGTAAGAGCCTTCAAGGGAAAAAATGGATATTTAATGAAATAGAGGACTTTAAAGCATTCCTGATGAAAAGACAAGAGCTGAATAAAAATTTGACTTTCAAAAACAAAACTCAAGAAAAGCATAAAAAGGTAAACATGAAAAAGTTATCAAAAGGGTCTTAATAAAATTAAACTTTTTACATTCCTACATGGGAAGATGATACATGTAACTTTATCATTATTAGGGTAGTTAAAAGGAATTTACACAGATAGAGAACATGAGTGTGAGTTTATTATATTGGAATGATCTCAAAAAAATGAAGAGGTGATAAAGAGGGATGTGCTGGAAAAGGGGGAGGAAAAAGTAGAATGAAGGAAAATTCCTCACATAAAAGAGGCACACAAGGAAAAGCTCTTACAGTGGAGGGAAAGATAGGGGGAGGAAGAAGGAGAAGAAGGAGAAGAAGGAGAAGGAGAAGGAGAAGGAGAAGGAGAAGGAGAAGGAGAAGGAGAAGGAGAAGGAGAAGGAGAAGGAGAAGGAGAAGGAGAAGGAGAAGGAGAAGGAGAAGGAGAAGGAGAAGGAGAAGGAGAAGGAGAAAGAGAAGGAGAAGAAGAAGAAGAAGAAGAAGAAGAAGAAGAAGAAGAAGAAGAAGAAGAAGAAGAAGAAGAAGAAGAAGAAGAAAATGGGATGGAAGGAAAAAACTCCATAACCATAACTGCGAATGTGAATGGGATAAGCTCACCCATAAAATGGAAGTGGATATCAGAATGAATTAGAAACCAGAATCCAACAATATCTACAAGAGAAATACTTGAAACAGAAAGACACACACAAAATTAAAATAAAGGACTGGGGAAAAAAACGCGAAAAGTAATCTGAGAAAAAGAGTTGTGTGAAGATAAAGAAGACCAGAGAGGACATGGATTAACAGCTATTAGAGCAACAGAGAATGAACTCCAGTGAATATGACTCGCCAGCATTCCATCCATAGCCAACTCCCATTCGAGTCATTTTTCTAAATTCAGTTGCTCTGGCTTGGAAAGCATAACAACTTTTTTGTAGTGATGGCTCCAATGATTATCATACCCATTTTGCTACTGTTAGCATTCGAGGTAGAAAATGACCCCCTGGAAAACTCTCCCCATCCAAATGGCATTCCTGTGCTGACTACTGCTGCTGAAGTTCTACCATTGAGTTATATTGCTGAAGAGCATGGGAGCAGCGTGACAAAAACCAGTATAGATCTCTGTTTTGGTGGGGGACTAAAGAAAACAAATAACAATGATTCACAAAAGGTTATGGAATTAAATACAACAATTCAGACTGAAATTTAAGTTTGTAAGTGCTGAAAACTACTTAACACTAAACAGCCCTACGTGGAGCTGATTGAACTACTTGTGACTACTACAGTAGTAAGTTTCAAATTATCAGCAGAAGCCAGATTTCATAATAATGATGCAATTAGATTTTATATATAAAACAAAGTAAAATGCTTCATGTGTATCTTAGTTACCAACCTCTGTGAAGTGAAATGAAGCTTTAAAAGTGCATTACAGGGCAGCTAGGTGGCGCAGTGGATAGAGCACCGACCCTGGAGTCAGGAGTACCTGAGTTCAAATCCAACCTCAGACACTTAACACTTACTAGCTGTGTGACCCTGGGCAAGTCACTTAACCCCAATTGCCTCACCTTAAAAAAAAAGTGTATTACAATAGGACAACCATAATATCAAAGCTAATGTTTTGTGTTTGCCACAAAACATTGTTTTAAAGTACATACTTGTGTATTAAGATAGAAATCTTCCTTAATTTATAATGGATGTGTAAAATACTAATGTAGTTCTACAACATTCTTGTGAAAACTTGAGACTTTCTGATAAACGGGTAGTGGCAATTTTATCAAAAGCCCCTAACAGGGGCAGCTAGGTGGCACAGTGGATAAAGTACCAGCCCTGGATTCAGGAGGACCTGAGTTCAAATCAGGCCTCAGACACTTGACACTTATTAGCTGTGTGACCCTGGGCAAGTCACTTAACCCTCATTGCCCTAAAAAAAAAAAAAAAAAGAAGAAGAAGAAAGAAGCCACTAACGGAGACTGTTTAAAAGAAACATGAAGTCTCCCAGGATCCTTGCAGGTTATTCTACAATAGCTGATGTCCTTGATAACATTTCTACTCATAATTGAGCACAATTTTTCCCCTTCTGGGATAAATCATATACATTGTGGATATACAGAGCTTAATACAGCCCATTTTATTTCTGTTCAGATACTTATACACTTTGAGCAATGTTATGGCAATTTTTGTACAACTTTGAAATAGAGAAACATGGTACATGGTATATCTTGTATAATGTTTATATCATCTTACTAGAAAGGTATAATGGTAATTAAGTAGACAACAACACATAATGATAAGATATATACAAAATGTAAAAGAAGACTCCATTGGTTTATAAGCATTTTCATCAAAGGGAAGGATTGCCCCATTGATTTTTGGTGCCTTTGGATCAGGTTGGGTTTTAAGTGCCTGGTGGTTTAAGGATTTTACTGTGTTGTTTTACAGAGCATCCTCTGTGGCCACTTTGGATTATAAAGAAAAACTACAGAACCCAAAATGACTGTGGTAGATAGGGAAACAAGTAATTCTTATTGCTGCTGATAATGAAAAAGTATTAGCCTACCAAAGACTCATTCAGGCTTTTAGTGGACAACTTCTACATAACAGCAGTTTCCAAAATATATGCCTATCTCCAATATTGAATCAAAGCATGGTACAGTGCTTGCACAGGTATAAAAGGCAGATTCCCAGTATAGCCAGCTTTATTCCCTTTAACTTTTGCTTACCAAAAAAAAAAAAAAGAAAAAGTTGACACTGGCCAAAAAGCATGCACTATTAATTTTCCTGACTAATTCACTAAAATGTAAAACAAGTGATTTTGAAAAAATAGTAGTAAAAATGTTCTATCTTCTATGTTTCTTGTAAGTATTATCATTATGGTGCTACTGAAAATTTGGGTTTTAATTAAAAAAGAAAAATGCCATGGGCTACAATCTTCTTCCATGATTCTTCCTTACCAGTTCCATTAATATGTTTATAACACTAGTGCCAGTTATGTTATTTGATAATGCTTATTATGATATTTGTATATTTGTTTGCAATCCAATAATACAAATCCTGAATATTAATATTAAAAATAAATAAAGGGGGGCAGCTAGGTGGTGCAGTGGATAAAGCACTGGCCCTGGATTCAGGAGGACCTGAGTTCAAATCCAGCCTCAGACACTTGACACTTACTGGCTGTGTGACCCTGGGCAAGTCACTTAACCCCCATTGCCCCGCAAAATAAATAAATAAATACATACATACATACAGGGCTGGAGCAGAATCTAATATGTTTAAACTGAAGTAAAAAGGGATAATAATCATAATCTCAGACAAAGCAAAAGTAAAAATAGACCTAATTAAAAGAGATAGTCATGGAAACTATATTTTTCTTTAAAAAAAAAAAGTACCAAAGACCAAGAAGTAATATCAAAAAATTTTATGGCAAGTTTCTCTGATAAAAGCTTCATTTCTCTAATACACACTGAGTATAGAACTGAGTCAAATTCATAAAAATAAGAGGAATTTCCCAATTGATAAATGGTTAAAGGATACAAACTAGCAGTTTTCAGAAGAAGAAATCAAAGCTATATATAATCATATGAAAAAATGCTCTAAATCACTACTGATTAGAGAAATGCAAGTTAAAACAACTCTGAGGGACCACCTCACATCTATCAGAAATGACAAATGCTGAAGGGGATAAGGGGAAAATATGTAGACTAATGAACTGTTGATAGAGTTGTGAACTGTTCCAACCATTCTGGAGAACAAGTTGAAACTATGCCCAAAGGGCTATAAAACTATGAATGGGTTTTGACCCAGCAATACCACTATCCCAAAGAGATCAAAGGAAAAGGAAAAGGACCCATTTGTACAAAAATATTGATAGTGTACAAAAATATTTATAGCCACTCTTTTGGTGGTATCAAAGAATTAGATATTGAGGAGATGCTCATGAATTGGAGAATGATTGAACAAATTGTGGCATATGACTATGACAGAGTACTATTGTGCTATAAGAAATGATTATAGGGTGGTTTTAGGAAAACATGGCAAGACATATATGGACTGATGTAAAGTGAATTAAGAACCAGGAGACCGTTGTGAACAGTAACAGCAATGTTGTAATGGTGATCAACTGTAAAAGATTTGGCTACAACGATCCATGACAATTCCAAAGGACTCATGATGAAAAAAATGCCATCCAGCTCCAGAGAGAGAACCAACAAACTCTCAATGCAAATTGAAATATATTTTTTCATTTTATTTTTCTTGCTTTTTTGTGATATGGCTAATATGGAAATGTTTTGCAGGATTTGCATGAATAATTGATATCATATTGCTTGCCTTCTTAGTAGGTGGGGGAGGAAGTGGGAGAGAGGGAGGGAGGAGAATATTTGGAACTCAAAATTTTAAAAGAAAAGAATGTTAAAAATAATAAATTTTAAGAAATTTAAAAATAGGTACACAGTTATGTTTAGCATCCTCTCAGCAAATAAGGATTTATGTGTCTCTTCACATACTTAATATGTAAATTGTCCTGGGCTTAAAAAGAAGACAGATTACATAGATGATAAAATACTACTTCCTTGCAACTCCACATTTACCTGGACCACTAGATCAGAAAGGCTTTCCTACAAAGCTAAATTTTGCTAAAACTGTAGCCCCAATTTGGCATAGATCTAGTCCCTTATGCCTCAGGCAGCAAGGAAGCCAAACCAATGATAATCCAGAGAACATCCTCCTGGTCCTTACCAGCAAAAAAAAAAAAAAAAAAAAAAGGAATACCAGCCCACATAAAATATGTGTTATTCCTACTATAGCCTCAATCCTCAAAATTAATCTGAAATGAGCAGTTAACCTCTTTTTCCTCCAGAAGTATTTCTTTTCATCCTGATTATGAATTTCATGTTGTAGCTAACTGGGCATTCTTAATATCCTAACATTTTCCTGTTTCTTTTACTTCTAGTCCTATTGGAAATTGGAAGATTCCAGTATGAAAAAGAAATGTGTTACTGCCAGATTCCCCATCCAATTATTCATACTTGAACATTCAGACAAGATATGCATCTTTTATCTTCACAGCTATTTTGAGTTTCTAGACCATGTTAGTTATGACCTAAAGGTACCAAAAAATATATATCATCAATATTTTGGTCAAGGTCAGTAGTGAAGCTGAGAACTGTGAGACAAGTGTATGCTACAGCATCAAGCCTTTGACAGCTGAACTTCTTTGTGCTACCACTATGGTTTATGGGGAGGTGGCATGTAGTGGGGAACATAATGAGTAGAAAAAGTATATGTTACTTTATGTTTATCATAAGTCTTGTCCATTTGAATTTAAGAGCTCACATATTCTCCCCAGCCAGATAAAAGTTGAACATGAAGACTCTCTGATTGTCATTGAAGTGCCTCTCCTGAACTCAGGGTCAGCCCTAATGATAAATAGAATGCCAACATGTTGCAGTTTAAGAGGAAGGCTTCTCTGCCTTTTAAATCTTCTGTAATTAGGGGCCATAGTGTCTAAAAGTATGCCATTAGAGAATCATTCATTTGGATTGGGCATTGTCTTCCCTATTTAGTCTTCTTTTGAAATGTACGGTTTCCTTGAAGAGGTAATATTAACTTGATATTAGTCTGCAATACTTTAGCATGAATTAGTCTGTCCTGTTTCCCTATGTGTACCTAGAGAACACTAAAGAGTAAGAGAGGTAGAGGGTATTATGAGAGAGGAATATAAAGGGGAGATGAAAGAAACAAAAGAGAAACTTGGCCTATTTCTCAATTTTAAATAAGGCCAGCCATTTCTTGGCACATTGCTCAGTGCTACACCTGTACTGCCTCAGGCTTAGCCTATGTATCTCTAGCAAAGAATACAACATATATCCCAGGTTGAGTCCATTTCCGGCTTTAGTTCCCCATCTTTTGTATGATGGTCTGGCCACCTGTGGTTTGCATCTATCATAAAGACAAATATTTCCTTGCAAAAAAAAAAACCTCACTTAAAGTTTGCTCTGTTCATGAGATAAGAGAAAAATGATTACATTATTCTTGGAGATAGCCATCTGCACATTTCCATAAAACTGATCTCAAGTGTACCTTTGAATGTTTGCAGCTTTCTTACAAAAAGTGACAAGGCAGAAACAGGCTTCTAAAATCTTGCAGCCTACGGAATTGTCACCAGTGCTTTCTACTTTTAGTGGTAAGATGACAGTGAGCAGTGAAGAGGAAGCATACACAGGCTGTGTTTTCCAATTTTATTAACATTTCTGGCTTGCCAGCATAAGGTTAAATAAACCCCATATATTATCGGCCAGGCAAACTCCATGGGAAATCATTAGGGAGAAATAAATAGGTCACCGTTGCTCCCTTCCTCCAACTCTACTGGGTCTCTAAAAGTGCCAGATGTGCAGGTTCCCCTACTGGCCATATTATAAATGTCTTTTTACTCCCTGATCAGTCTAATGTGAGAGCATTTAAAGTGATATAAAGGAGGCAAACACTGATTTTCTAGACAGGAAGTTCCATCCTGTTCCATCTTGTCAGTAGCTCTTGAAAATGGGGGTGGGGATGGATGGGGTAAGGATCCTCAAGGCAAAAAAAAAAAAAGTCTTCAGTTTTGTTGCGTTTTGGTTTTTTGGCTGCTGGCAAATGGATCCGAGTTACTAATACTGGGGTTACTGCCCTTTGCTACCATGCTCTCCTTTAGCTTCATAGAGAATTCTAATTAGGTGCTTTTGGACTGTTTGGAGCTGCCAAAATCCATAAAGCAGGGTAACCTTTGGGATTTGGAAATTAGTATCCCAAAATAGTGCTTCGAAAAGAAAAGAACTGGTGCCGGCTTTTAAAACCCCACCTGAAGCAAGGGAAATTTACAGTTTCTGCCAGGCTTCTGGACTAAAGGAACTATCACTGCTGGTGCAACAGTCCACAAGGCTGTTATATATGTCATCAGTTTTCGAACATCTCTCATTTAGACCAAAACTCTTATTACTTAGGTAATTTGGCTAAGTTCTTTCATCACACAGAACTAAACATAGAGGTACTGCCATATCAAAAAAACTTTAAGGAAAATACCAGTAATTGGATAATGTTATTTCCCTTCTTTCACAAAGGATTATAATTACAGTTTTAACCTCAGCTCGCTTCTCCAGCATCCAAGACTCCCAAATCAAAGTACTGTACTGTAACACTTTGAGATGCAGCCCTCTAGTGGTTGTTTTTAATTATGACACTGAGAGTTCCGCTCTCAATTACTCTGTTGGTCTCAAACCGTCAAAGTATCCTTCTTAATCCTACACCTATAGTTAAATCTGCCAATTCCAGCTTCTATTTCCTCAATAGACTTTTCCTCTCTTGAATTGGAGCTCTTTCTACTTAGAAATGTCCATTCAAAATCCTCCACTGATGAATTCAAGCACACCCTACCTTGAATTAATCAGTACCTTGGGGACTTTCATGGTACTAAGCAAATAAGACTGTATTTGGAGTCTGAGTACCTCTCAGGTTTGAATTCTAGCTCAGGTGCTTACTGCCTTTTTTTTTTTTCAGGAAGTCACAATTTCCCTGGGCTTCATTTTCCTGATCTATAAAATGACTGAGTTAGTCTACATTATGTCTAACAGTCCTTTCCAGCTGTCGGTACTAAGTATACATACCACTTTGACAATAATTCAGTTTGGTCTTTGATATGATTCTTAATTGAATTGACTTATTTTCCCCTTTCAAAGCTTTGTAGGAGTGTGCTGGAACCAACTCAAATATCCTTGCCAAAGTCCATTGTTAAATGCAGTGTGTGAGCATACAAACACTACTAATCAAGACTTAATCTATTGTTTTGTTGATTGTGTTGTGTTTTTGGACAGCTGCTTGTTAAACATTTACCAAAACATTCCTGGTTATAAGGAATAGTGTGTTCCTTGGAGGACTGTACATATGTAAGATATACATCCTTAAAAAAGAAAATAATATTAGAAAGTATATGATTAAAAGAACAAAATTTGTAGTACAGAAAGTAAGTTATATGGGAAGTTCTCATGGAGAGGTGTGAATCAATGTAATTAGGGCAGGCTTCAGGAAAGAGATAAGATTCAAGTTGGAACTTAAAAGATAGGAATATTTGAATATACATAAAGAAATAGGAAGTATATGTGGGGAAATACTAATGGTAAAAGAGGAAAAGCCAGAAAAAAAGCAAGTAAAAAAATTAGTCAAAGAGAATAGCATTATTGGAGTGGAAATTTACACAAATGCTAATTGTGGGGAGATAAATTTGAGCAGGTAAAGTGAAACAAAATCTTGGAGAGCTCTGAACACTAGGAAAAGGACTCTGGATTTGATGCTATATTCCACCATGTATATTTGTTATGTATGGGATGGATTTGAGTCAGATTAAACTCTGAGGATGGGGTCTGAGAAGATACCCAGCCCCCAGTATAGTCAGTTCCTTCTCTCATTGCCTAAGTTTTATTGCTTGTCAGTTCTTCTTGTCTCTGTTTAAGTTTTATTGCTCGTTAACACCATTTACCCCTACTTAACCTTATCCTTGTCAGTTACGTCTTAGTTTTACTGCCTGTAATAAAAATTGTGTCCCCGCCCGGTTGGCCTGGTATCCATCTTCCCTCCTCTTACATGTCAGACCCCCAGTCCTTGTCATGGATTAATTGTAATGTTTCCTGCCTCCCCCCCTTACATTCCTAAGCCTGATATCATCTCCTGGTACCCCCCTTCCCCTTCCCTCGGTTTTACCTTGTTCCCCCTCCCCTTTCCCCCCTTGTTCCTGGAACATGTATACATATCTCTATACACTGATCATGAGCTAAGCACACATCCTGGGTGAGACAGGATTGAATGTTAGATTGTGAGCTCACCCAGTGCACGTGGGGACGTTCCCTCCCCCCCAAAATTCCTATAAAAATCCAAAGCATGAGCCTCCTATTACGAACTCAATGAGGTCACCCATTCTCATGAGAAGGTAATAAATCTGTCTCTGCTTGACTTGGTGGTCTCCTGGAGTTATTTGAATAAACTGAAACAGTTTGTCCCAAACAGTTGTATTTGGCCCAAATAGTAAATAAGAATAAACTGGGTAATATTGAATCTCAGCCTTTATGATTACTTCCCCACAATTCATAAGTATTTTTATCAGGCAAGGGAGTAGGGCTAGGTACCACCATCCATCAAAAGACCTAGGTCCCCAACATGGAATTTTATATATGTGTGAGAGTCTATGTGTGTATGTGTGTGTGTGTGTATATATATATATATATATATATATATATATATATACACACACACACACATTTATAAGACCACAGTTTGATAAATCTCCCTCCCCTCTCTGAGGAGCAATGAGAGTTAAGTGACTTGCCCAGGGTCACACAGTTAGTAAGTGATAAATGTCTGAGGTCAAATTTGAACTCAGGTCCTCCTGAATCCAGGGCCAGTGCTTTATCCACTACGCCACCTAGCTGTCCCCCCAGTTTAATAAATCTAGAGAAAGTAAAAACTGGTGAAAAGGACATAGCCAGAGAAATAGTTACCAATTTGCCAATTTAGACATATATCCGGACCTTATACCATATACCACATTAAAATCCAGATAGATTAAAGACTAACAACCCCCATAAAAATATGAAATAAAATAGAATTAGGCACAAACAATTCCCTTCTCCCTACCCCATTCTCTGGGCTCACATGTACTGGGACCCATCTCAGGGGCTACCCCCTAAAAGATCAATTTCTCTTTGACTCATATTTCTCCACCTAGATTTTAATTTGTACAATATACACTGTCTCTAAGTTTCCACAAATGTTGCTTCTAGACTCCTACTGTCTGTCATTCTGTTTTGAACTCCTAGAAGGCAAAAACCCTTCAGGTCTGATGGACAGGCAATTCCTATTCTCTTCTCACAATTATAAGCTCAGGCTCATCCTATTACTACCCTCAGGGTGGAATTTCCTCCACTGAGAAGTAGGAGGAGGGGCATCAAGGAATTTGATAGGTTACAGAAGTTTAAAAGCAACCTAATGAGTCAATAAAACAATGATTTGTGAGGTTGTGGTTTTATGGAGGTGATGAGAAATTTCTCCTGATTATTTACTTTTGTAAAGCCAGTTAAATCAATGCAGGGTTTCAGCCAAATTCAGCCCACTGTCTGTTTTTACCCAGCCTGTGAACTAAGAATGGTTTTTACATTTTTAAATAGAACCTACAAAAATAAGCAGACAGCCAGACTTGGCCCTGGAAAGTAGTTTGCTGACCCCTGAGTCAGAAACACCATATGGTAACTGTCCTTTGTCCCCTGAGAGGAGACTTAGATAGGGAGTTCTCCAAACTTGGCCTCATAAAGATTAATACTGTCTATATTTGCTTCCTTAATGGGGGTCAGCAAGGGAAGGGATAAAATGCTTACAAGAGATGGGTTTCATGAAATGGATTTATGATACCTACCCTCATGTCCATACTCCCTATAACCAATCAGTTTTGGGGCAAGTGGATCCTATCCTTGCATAAAATTCCACTTGAGTGGAACCAGGCTGTAGCTATTGACTACAATATACTCTACCAGGCTGAAGAGTGTAACTCTTGAAATTTTAACAGGAGATTGGAACTCCAATGGCTATCTGAATAAATACCACTGCTCACAAAAATGGGTGTTCTGAAGATGATAGGAGGAGGTACTGCCTTGGTAGATGGTTCAGGTCTAAGAGGGGAAACCTCTGTCTTTTTCATGCGCCACATTTGTCCATATGCTTAATTCCGGAAATGTTTCTGAGCTCCTCAAGAGGATTAAGAATTTAGCATTGTCCTTTCAAGTGACTCCCCCAACAACTTGCACTGAAAATATACCCAAAAGTCCATGGAGAAAGAGAAAGAAGAATATATATATATATGTGCAAGGTACTGTGCTAAGTACTTTCACAAATATTATCTCATTTGATCCTCACAACTCCTCAACATAGGTGCTATGATTACCCCCATTTTACAGATGAGAAAAATGAGACAAACAGAGGTTACATGCCTTGCCCAGCTAGTGTCTGAGGTCACATTTGAACTCAGGTCTGTACAACTCCAGACCCAGCACCCTAACCACTGTACCAGCAGCTGCCAGTGTGCCTCGGGGCACAATTCCATCTGGCCTCTCCAATGACAATTAAAAAATAAAACAAAATATCTCAAGCAGTTCCTTCAGCCCAGTTGTTAGACAATCCTAAAATTCTAAGGATCTACCTTGCTTTTAATTATTTCGCTGCTGAGGTCCCTCTTGTCACCCCTCAACTGCTTGGTTATATCCACATATTACCTATCCATATATAGGCCTAAGGAGTGCTGGTTCAACTGCACTGGTATTTCCAAAAAAGCTATTCAAAATCAAGTAGTTTTCCCCCATTCATACATAAATAGCAATGCCCTAAAGCTAAAAGGGTCCTTCTTTCAGGAGGTCTTACCCATGGCAACCTGCTGATGATTGTCATTAGCAACATGAAGGCATCTAGACGCAGCAAGAGCAAAGCACAGCTCATTCTTCTGAATTTTTTTTCCTAATGAGAAAAAAAAAATCTCTTTCAATTTAAAAGAAGTCAGTCCCTCCAGGGTGCTTTGAAGAGTTCTGAAGAAATCCCCCAGTAGAACGTGGAGGTTTAAATTACCGAATTGGAAGGTCCAGGAACAACACAGCTTCTAGACCTCAAAGATAACTTACCACAGTTATCTTCAAGGTACAGTTCTTAAGGGCACAGAGACTATCCATATTTGGCCTCTCCTTGCTGAACGACCATAAGCAGTTTACTCTCCAATCTTTCAGGGGTGGACAGTGCCTCAAGATAAGCAATCACCACCTTGTGAGGAATCACCCAGAGCACCACCAGAAACATGAAGATCAATGTGTACTCACCTATACAACCCATCCCCCATATCAGGGACATCATTCTGTTTCATTCCTGTACACCAGTTGTTCTGGGCTGGCCCTGCCTCTGTCAAGTCCCCTGGTAGTTTATGTTTTATATTGGAACAAAATAAGGCACTCTTAGGTTATTCAATAGTTAAACCAAAGGAGATTTACTTGGCCAGAAGGATATTCAAAATAGGATGGGCATTGAAGACACTACAAGTTAATTCAACTGAGAGAAGTTCCCTAGCCTGAGTTATTCATCATTTTCTACCAGCCAAGCACTAGAAAGCACCTGAAGCTGTAGGGGGCTATTTTATATTAGGCAACCAGAATGCAAACTGGGCCATTGTCAATCATCTTGACCTTTGTCTTGCCACTGGACTTCAGTGACTGGAGGAGAGAGTGAGGTTGAGGACTTTGCACAGTTCTGCTTCACTTAAATGCATTCCACTTGCAAAGTCAAGACATCAACCTCATGAGTGATGCCATCAGTCCTCTTTAAGAATGAAGGCGAGGGGGGGGAGGGGCAGATAGGTGGCTCAGTGGATAAAGCACTGGCCCTGAATTCAGGAATACCTGAGTTCAAATCCAGCCTCAGATACTTGACACTAGCTGTGTGATCCTAGGCAAGTCACTTAATCCTCATTGCCCTGCAAAAAAAAAAAAAAAAGAATGAAGGATGGGTGGGGGGCAGCTATGTGGTGCAGTGGATAAAGCACAGGCCTTGGATTCAGGAGGACCTGAGTTCAAATCTGACCTCAGACCCTGGGCAAGTCACTTAACTCCAATTGCCTCACCAAAAAAAAAAAAAAAAGGGGGGGAGGGGAGAGAGAGAGAATGAAGGATGAGCAACAAGGCAACCAGAGAGGGATGACAACAGCCTAAGCCCTTAGTATTCTTGAGCCAATCAAGGCTTGAAGATTGTTGCAGTTAGTTGGCAAAGTAGATTGAATGCTGGACCTTGAATCAGGAAGACCTGAGTTCAAATTCATCTCAAAAACTTAATAGTTATGTGACTCTGGGTAAGTCACTTAATCTGTTTGCCTCAGTTTTCTTATCTATAAAATGAAGAAAATAATAATACATACTTCTCAAGATTGTAGCGAGGATCAAATGAGATAAGAATTGTAAAGTACTTAGCACAGTGCCTGACATAGAGTAAGCATTATATAAATGTTAGCTATTATTTTAAGGAAAAACTAACCTAACCTAATTGGGGGCACGGGTTACGTTATTACTTCTACCATAAGCACCAAGAGAAGGAGTATCTGGGGTCAGGGAGATGTAAGTAGAACATCCCCAGTTTGGGCCCTAGTCTAGTGACTAATTAAGGTGAATATATTATAGGAAGGGATGTTATAAGTTAATAGGAGACACAACCTAAACAGGCATTTAACGTAACTTCTGTGCTGATTATTGATCAAATGAAAACCACCCCAGCCTCTGTAAAATATTGTTTCTACCACACCATCATAAAAAGATGAGTTGAATGAACTGTAAAACAGGAAGCTCCAGTTTATATTATCTGTATTTTAAGACCTGGGGCGGCGAGGTGGCAAAGTGGTTAAAGCACCGGCCCTGGAGTCAGGAGTACCTGAGTTCAAATCCAGCCTCAGACACTTGACATTTACTAGCTGTGTGACCCTGAGCAAGTCACTTAACCCCAACTGCCTCTCTTAAAAAAAAAAAGTCTTGAAAAACTATCATGTGGAAAAGATTAGATTTGTCATTTGGCTCCAAAGAACAGGGGTATGAAGAATGGGCGGAAGTCGCAAAGAGGCAGATTTAGGCTTGTTACAAACCCCCAAAGGGGTCACAAAGAGTCAGACACAATTGAAAAATTACTGAACTGAACAATCAGAGCCTTCTTGGTCCCTAGCAGTTTCTCCATCCCTGAAGGTCTTCAAGCAAAGACTAGATGACCTCCTGGTAGGTATGTGCTAGTAGGAATTCTTTTTTCCACTATGGGTTGGACTAGATTAGTCACTCAGGTTCCTTTCAACTCTAGAATTCTACAATTTTAAAACCTGGAAGAAAATTTTTTTTAAAAAACTAAGGGCAAAAATGTGCTTAGGCAGCAGTAGTAACAGTGGTAAAGGTGCAATCAAAGGTGGGACTTATGATCCTTATGAAAATGAACATCATAATAAACTATTGCCATTAGGAGTAATGTGTCATGATGCTAATGAAATGTATAGAGGAAGAAAAGTGAATAGGCAAGTCTTTCATATGTTCCCATCACCCATCTCATTACCAAAAAAAGAAAGGAGAACCCCCTCCCACTAAATTCAAGCTCCTATATCTTCAAAGCAGGTGCATAAAGATCAAAGGATGGAAAAGGACAAACAGCAAAGGAACAATATATCATTTCAAAAGCAGAAACAACAGGCAGCTATAATTAAATTATGGTAGAAGAGATGAATGCTAATTAAAAATAGAAAGAAGAAAAAAAATTTTATTTTCTCTTTCATTAAGGACTTTTTAAGGAGGCCCTTAAAAAACCTTAGGCCTTGTCTACACAACACAATGTGGAACTAACATTTAGCAATTCTCTTGTGAATTTAGACTTTGCAGAGAGACAATCTAGACTAACCAGGTTTTCCCCTCCTTCCAAACCTCACAGCTTTTCTAACCTCATTCTCCCCATTCCCCCTGTCCCCTACCAGGCATAAAATGATCTACCTTCAACTATAAACTCAAAAGACCTAAACAATTATTTAGTTATTGGAGAGAATTCAGTGCATATACTATTCTTGTCATTATGACCCTGTTCTGTGAAATAGATGGTTTGGACAACATGCATTAGAAGGTACAAGTGAGGGACTGGGCTGACAAATGCACACCAGAATGAAGTCTGTTCTCAATGGAGAGTCACTATAGTACGGTCAATAAAGCACTTTCTGTTTGAATCTCATTTCCAAAGAATGTTCGATCCTTGGCTTATTACTATAATTTGTAATTACTTGGAAAAAATACAGCTAGCACTTTGATAGTACCTACTATGTACCAGACACTGTGCTAAACATTATACAAATATTTTCTTGCTTTTTGCAACAACCCTGCCAGGTAGATACTATTATTATCCCCATTTCACAGATGAGGAAACTGAGGCAAATGGAGTGATTTGACTTGCCTAAGGTCACACAGCTAGTCTGAGGATGGATTTAAACTTAGTCTTCCTGACTCCAGACCCAGAGTGCTGTTCACAGCACAAAAACATACCAAAATTACATTAAAGAGTTAGAAATAGAGGCAGCTAGGTGGCGCAGTGGATAGAGCATTGGCCCGGGAGTCAGGAGGACCTGAGTTCAAATCCAGCCTCAGACACTTAACACTTACTAGCTGTGTGACCCTGGGCAAGTCACTTAACCCCAATTGCCTCACCAAAAATAAATAAATAAATAAATAAAAATATTAAATTGGCCAACAATTTTTTTCAGCCCAATGACTCATAATATCTGTTTACTAAGGTCTCGGAGAAGAAATGCCCTCTGTATCTGTGTTAAGATAATGGATTTAGCAGATACTCAGGGACCCACCTGGAGATTTAAACTGATTGAATTAGATAAGGCGACTGATTGTTGATTGTGCTCTATCCGCTGCGCCACCTAGCTGCCCCGGCCAATTTAATATTAACATGAAATTTAATATAGCTGTTACCTATGGCCTAGAAAAGGGGATCTAGCTCTGGATTCACACTGATGCTATTTAGTTCTAGGGAACCTTGATCCTAAAGTGTAGAGAACTCAGAGGGCCAGATAAGAACCCAGGTGGTCTCACTATCTTGTGACCATAGGGCCTGAGTCTAACTCCAGAACAAAACAAGCAACATAGTTGCTACATCAGCATGGTAAAAGAACAGCTAGCACAGGCTTATACAGATAACATCTGGAACTGGGAGGAAGTCCCACAGGCAGGATCCAGGCTCATAGTCCAAACAGGAAGCCCAGGGGATGTGAATAAGAAACTTAGTGTAACAAAGTTATAGTTTCACATGACTAGCAGCTCCAGTTTTGGAGGATAAAAGAGCACCTCTCTAGGTGCTAGGAGGAACTCTAATCATGGGATAGATAGGCCCACGCTGGTTATGGAGCAGGAGGCTAGCAATAAAATAAATATGCCTTCTTGCTTGTGAGATTTGTCCTTGAGTCTTTCTCTATCATCTCCAGATCCGACCCCGCAACACTAAAGGGAGGGGATTCAGACTTTTCTGTCATATTCTTTGGCTTATTATACCTTGTGGCATTTTAAAAGTTTGAGACATATAGTTTCTCAGTAATTAGCCATTTTATTAATAATGCTACCATTTTATGACAAAATAGGTGAGTGGCACTCTCAAATGCCAAAGACACCTCAAAACAATGGACTAACAGTTTATGTGCTCTTGGAAGAGTGAGTGTTCTTTCTTTTTTTTTTTTAATGAGGCAATTGGGGTTAAGTGACTTGCCCAGGGTCACACAGCTAGTAAGTGTTAAGTGTCTGAGGCCAGATTTGAACTCAGGTCCTCCTGACTCCAGGGCCGGTGCTCTATCCACTCCACCACCTAGCCACCCCAAGAGTGAGTGTTCTTAAGGGTAGCAATAAACTCTGATTGGTTGTGATTAATGAGAAAATGAATATTATAATGATATGTGAACTCATTTTAATAAAGGCCTTGGGGTTTCTGTGACTTGGATCACCCAAGTCTTAGTCAAGGAGACTTCTCAATTTCCATATCACCTCTCTGACAAAAGGGAGAATCCACATTTTCCCAGATCTATCTGAGTAAACAACAATGAGCAAGAATACACCCATTTGCCTAAACTTTGATTAGCACTTGGCCTGGCTAAGTCTTTGTCCAAGATTTCCTACACTGGTTGATTCCTAGATGAGGAAGTAGAAAGGGGGGTGGGGGAAAACTTGATTCTAATTCAAAAATTAGTTATTAATACAAGAGAGAAATAATCATTTCTCTCAACTTCAACACAGAATAAGTCTCTGTGGGGGGAAAAAATCTCTTAAAACTGAGGTTTTACCCATGTACAAATAGGTCTTTTTCTCTTTTGGGGGATGTCTTTGGAATATAAACCTAGCAGTGGTATTGCTGGATCAAAGGGTATGCACAGTTTTATAACCCTTTGGTCATAGTTTCAAATTGTTCTCCAGAATGATTGGATCAGTTCTTAATTCCACCAATGCTGTAGTCCAATAATTCTTAAATTATCTCTCCTGGATCCATTTTCCAGGTCAGTTGTTTTTCTAATGTGATATTTTATATTTTATTCTACTTTTTCATTGATTTGATTTTGTTTGATTCTTGATGACTCATTGAGTCATTACCTTCCACCTGCCCAATTTTAATTTTTAAAGACCTATTTGTACAAAACATATTTATAGCAGCTCTTTTTGTGGTGGCTAAGAATTGGAAATCAAAGGAATGCTCATCAATTAGGGAATGGCTAAACAAGTTATGGTATATTATTGTAATGGAATATTATTGTGCTATAAGAAATGAGAAGCATGATGATTTCAGAAAGGCTGGAAAGACATATGAACTGATGTCCAGTGAAGTGAGAACAACTGGGAGAACATTGTGCACAATGATGGCAATATTGTGTGATGAAGAACTGTGAATGACAACTATTCTCAGCAATACCAGGATCCAAGACAATCCCAAAGGACTAATGATGAAGCATACTATTCGCCTCCAAAGAAAGAACTGATATTGATTGAACACAGACTGAAACATGCTATTTTTCACTTTATTTCTTTCACTTTTTTATTCAAGTTTTCTTATACAAAATGACTAACATGGTAATGTTTTACATAATTGCACATGTATAACCTGTATCGGATTGCTTACCACCTCAAGAATGGACCTGGAGAGGGAGGAAAGGAGAAATAGAATTTATAACTCAAAACTCTAAATAAAAATGTTTATTTAAGAAAATAAAGATAGAGGGGGAAAACAAAACAACAAAAAAGAATAAATGGACTACTTGAAAGCCATGATCAAAAAAAAAAAAGAGCCTGGACAGCATCTTTCAAGAAATTATCAAGGAAAACTGCCCTGATATCCTAAAATCCTCCTGAAAGAGATCCCAAAATGAAAACTCCAAGGAATAATGTAACAAAATTCCAGAATTATCAGGTCAAGGAGAAAATAGTGCAAACAGCCAGAAAGGAACAATTCAAATATCAAGGATTCACAGTCAGGATTACATGAGATAGGGTAAATTATATCACATGAAGAGGCAAAAAGACCTATTATAGTAGAGGGAAAGAAAGGAGGGGTTGAGCATTGTTCGAACCTTACTCTCATTAGATTTAACTCAAAGATATAATAACATACATACTCAGTTGGGTATGGACATTTATTTTACCCTATAAGGAAGTAGGAAGGAAAAAGGGAAAGAAAATGGGAGGGAAGTGCTGATAGAATGGAGGGTAGATTGAGGGAGGTGCTGGTCAGAAGCAAAACATTGGTGAAGAAGGACAGGGTGAAAGGAGAGAGAAAAGTATAAAAAGGGGAGGGAAATGGGATGGAAGGAAATACACAGTTAGTAATCATAACTGTGAATGTGAATGGGATAAACTCCCCCACAAAATGGAAGCAAATAGAGTGAATCCTACAATATGGCGTTTACAAGAAACACATATGAAGCAGAGAGATACATATATATTAAAGGTAAAAGGCTGGAGCAGAATTTATTATGTTCCAGTTGAAGTTAAAAAAAAAAAAGCAGGGGTAGCAATCCTGATCACACACAAAGCAAAAGCAAAAGGAAACTTCATCTTGCTAAAAGGTATCATAGAGAATGAAGTAATATCCATACTAAATATATATGTACCAAGTGGTATAGCATCCAAATTTTAGAGAAGTTAAGTGAGTTACAGGAAGAAATAGACAGCAAAACTATACTAGTGGGGGACCTCAACCTCCCCATCTCAGAACTAGATAAATCTAATCACAAAATAAATAAAAAAGAAGTTAAAGTGGTGAACAGAATTTTAGAAAAGTTAGATATGATAGACCTCTGGAGAAACTGAATGGAGAGAGAAAAGAATTTTACCTTTTTCTCAGTGGTACATGGCACCTACATAAAAAATGACCATGTGTTAGGGCATAAAAACCTCACAATCAAATGCAGAGAGGCAGAAATACTAAATGTATCCTTTTCAGATCATGATGCAATCAAAATTAGGTGTAATAAAGGGCCATGGAAAGATAAATTAAAAATTAATTGGAAACTAAACAATCTAATCCTAAAGAATGAGTGGGTAAAACAATAAATCATAGAAACAATAATTTCATCAAAGAGAATGACAATAATAAGACAACATACCAAAATTTATTAGATGTAGCTAAAGCAGTAGTTAGGGGAAATTTTGATATCAATAAATGCTTACATGAATAAAATAGAGCAGATCAATGAATTGGGCATGCAGCTAAAAAGCTAGAAAAAGAACAAATTAAAACCTCCCAATTAAACATCAAATTAGAAATTCTGAAAATCAAATGAGATTAATAAAATTGAAAGTAAGAAAAATATTAAACTAATAAAACTAAGAGCTGGTTTTGTTAAAAAAAAAACAAAATAGATAAATCTTTGTTTAATTTGATTTTTTTAAAAAAGAAAACCAAGACAGCATCAAAAATGAAAAGGGTAGGGCAGCTAGATGGCACAGTGGTAAAAGCACCGGCCCCGGATTTGGGAGTACCTGAGTTCAAATCCGGCCTCAGACACTTAACACTTACTAGCTGTGTGACCTTGGGCAAGTCACTTAACCCCAATTGCCTCACTAAAAAAAAAAACAAACAAACATGAAAAGGGTGAATTCAATACCAATTAAGAAGCAATAATTAGGAGTTATTCTGCTCAACTGAATGCCGATAAATCTGACGATCTAAGTGAAATGGATGGATGAATATTCAAAAAAATATAAATTGCCCAGATTAACAGAAGAAGAAATAAAATACTTAAATAATGCCATTTTAGAAAAAGAAATTGAACAAACCATCAATAAACTCCTTAAGAAAAACAGTCCAGGGACAGATGGATTTACAAGTGAATTCTATAAAACATTTAAAGAACAATTAATTCCAATATTATATAAACTATTTGAAAAAATAGGTGAAGGAGTCCTGCCAAATTACTTTTCTGAGACAAATATGATGCTGACATCTAAACCAGGAAGAGTCAAAACAGAGAAAGAAAATTATGAACAAATTTCCCTAATGAATATTGATGCTTGCATCTTTAAAAATATAATATTAGCAAAGAGATTACAGCAATTTATCACAAGAATAATATACTATGACCAGGTATGATTTATACCAGGAATGCAAGGCTGATTCAGCATTAGGAAAACTATTAGCATAATTGACCATATCAATAACTAAACCAACAGAAATCATATGGTTATCTCAATAAATTTAGAAAAGGTTTTGATAAAACACAGCACCCATTCCTATTAAAAAAACACTGGAAAACATGGGAATAAATGGAGTTTACCTTAAAATGAGACATAGTGTCTATCTAAAACCATCAGCAAGCATTATTTGTAATGGGGTTAGGCGAGAAGCTCTCCCAATAAGATCAGGGGCAAGAAGAAGAAGAAGAAGAAGCCCACAATCACCAGTATTATTGAATATTGTAGCAATGAGAATAAAAACAAATTGAAGGAATTAGACTAGGTAACAAGCAAACAAAACTATCACTCTTTGCAGATGATATGATGTTTTACTTAGAGAATCCTAGAAAATCAATTAAAAACTACTTAAAATAATTAACAACTTTAGCAAAGTTGCAGGATACAAAATAAACCCACAGAAATCATTGACATATCTATATATTACCAACAAAGCTCAGCAGCAAGAGATAGATAAATTCCATGTAAAATAATCATAAACAATATGAAATATTTGGAAGTCTACCTGCCAAGACAAGTCCAGGCACTATATGAACACAATTACAAATCATTTTTCACACAAATAAAATCAGGTCTAAACAATTGGAAAAATATCAATTGCTCAAGGGCAGACTGAGCTAATATAATAAGCATGACAGTTCTACCTAAATTAATTTACTTATTCAGTGCCATACCAAAATTCCAAAAATTATTTCATAGAGCTAGAAAAAATAACAAAATTCATCTGGAAGAGCAAAAGTTCAAGAATATCAAGGGAATTAATGGAAAAAATGCAAAGAAAGTGGTCTAACTATACCAGATCTAAAACTATATTATAAAGTGGCAATCATCAAAACTATTTGGTACTGGCTAAGAAATTGAGTGGTAGATTATTGGAATAGATTAGGTACACAAGACACAGTAATAAATTGTTGGTGGAGTTGTGAACTGATCCAAACATTCTGGAGAGCAATTGGGAACCATGTCCAAAAGGCTAAAAAACTGTGTATACTCTTTGACCCGGCAATACCACTACTAGGTCTATATCCCAAAGAGATCATCAAAAAGGGAAAAGGATCCACATGTACAAAAAATATTTATAGCAGCACTCCTTGTGGTGGCAAAGAATTGGAAATTGAGAGGATGCCCATCAATTGGGGAATGGCTGAATTCATATGGTATATGAATGAAATGGAATACTACTTTGATTTAAAAAATGATAAGCAGGTATATTTCAGAAAAACTTGGAAAGTGGAGTAGAACCAGGAGAACATTGTATACAGTCACAGCAATGTTGTGCAATGATCAACTATGATAGACTTAGCTCTTCTCAGCAATACAATGATCCAAGGCAATTCCCAAAGGCTCATGATGGAAAATACTTTCCACATCCAGAGGAAGAACTACAGGGTCTGAATGCAGATCAAAGCATACTATTTTCCCTTTTTTTTTTTTTCATGTTTTTTTTCCTTTTTATTCTGATTCTTCTTTCACAACATGACTAACATGGAAACATGATTAACATGATTGTACATGTATAACCTATATCAGATTGCATGCTGTCTTGGGGAGGGTATAGGGCAGAGAGAGTGGAAGAAAAATTTGGAACTCAAAATCTTATAAAAATTAATGTTGAGGGGCAGGTAGGTGGTGCAGTGGATAAAGCACCGGCCCTGGATTGAGGAGGACCTGAGTTCAAATCCGACCTCAGACACTTGACACTTACTAGCTGTGTGACCCTGGGCAAATCACTTAACCCTCTTGCCCTGCCCCCCCCCCCAAAAATGAATTTTGAAAACTATCTTTACATGTAATTGGAAAAAAATAAAAATACTATATATATATTTTTTAATTTAAGTCTAATATCTTAGATATATGGGGTTTTTTTTTGGTTTTGGTGGGCAATGGGGGGTTAAATGACTTGCCCAGGGTCACACAGCTAGTAAGTGTCAAGTGTCTGAGACCGGATTTGAACTCAGGTATTCCTGAATTCACTGCGCCACATAGCTGCCCCCTATCTTAGATATATGGGGAACCAATGGAAATATATGAGTGAACTGTTATCAGAAGAATTGCAAACTCCTAATAATTATATGGAAGAGAATCCTCTAAACCACTAAGAGAAATGCAAATCAAAATAAATCCTAGTTTCATCTAACACTTAGAAAACTAAAAAATAACAAAAGATAGGAAGTCAATGTTGGAAAGGTTGTAGAAAGAAGGGAGCACAAATGTAATATTAGTGGAGTTTTTCATTGGTCCAACCATCTTAAGAATCAAATTGGAACCATGCAAAGTAACTAAAATATCCTTTTCTTTTTTACCTAGATATTCCACTGCTGAGTATATACCACAAGGAGTTCATCAGTAAAAAGATTGTCTCTAAAAAGACCAAAATATTTACAGTAGCATTTTTATCATAGTGAGGAACTAGAAACAAGGTAATTAATCCTTTGATTGAAGAATTATATGAATATATTGAAATATTACTTTGCTGTAAGAAGTTATACAGAGAAGTATGATAAGACATATGAACCTATGTAAAGTGAAGTAAGCATAAGCAGGAAAATAATATAAACAATAATTATAATAATTTAAATGGGAAGAACAATTAAAAATAACAATTTCAGCTAAATGTTTTAAAATTATAATGACTGGGGAAGCTAGGTGGCACAGTGGATAAAGCACCAGCCCTGGATTCAGGAGGATCTGAGTTAAAATCTTCAAATCCGACCTCAGACACAACACTTACTAGCTGTGTGACCCTGGGCAAGTCACTTAACCCCAACTGCCTCACACAAAAAATAATAATAATAAAATAAATAAATAAAATTACAATGACCAAGCTTGGTTCCAAAGAAGCATAATATAAAGGAATTTTCTTCCTTTTTTTTTTTAATTTTTTTTGCAAAGGTGGGGGACTATGTAGAACACTAAAGACATGCCTGACTTTTTCAATATGTTGATTAGTTTTACTAAACTGGGGTTTTTTTTCCCCTGTCTCTTTTATTCTTTGGTATAAGAGGAGGGCCTCTCTGGGGGAGACATATTTTAGAAATTTAAGTAATGTAAAAGCAAACAATATAAATAATTTTTAAAAACAAAAGTTACTCAATGTACAAAATAGATACCAAGCATATGACAGTTATTTAATTACTCTACCACAAAAGAAATACATAAAATACAAAAGACTCATGACACATTATAATCTGCTCAAGTGATAGGATAGACTCTCAGGAAATTTAAGAATGTAAAAGACTCAGAGGAGCTCATAAACAGATACAGAAACAAGCTACCTATCACTTCTATTATTCTGTCACTGCAGACGAAGGGTCCTATGAGACATGGTACTGCTGAACAGATTTCACTTTCCTCTTCCTCAGCACGATCAAAGCAGTAACTCAAAGAGGAAATCTTTTGGCCAGCCAGGAATCAGTGGCCCATCCTTCTGCTCATTTCCTCTGAGAAGGGCATATTTTCAGAAAATACATTCTGCTTCCAGTCAGCACCTAGGAAGTTTTACCTCTGAAACTCATAAGATAGACACCAAAAGTAAAAACACCCATCTCAAGATGGATCCATCTCAGTCTCTTGCATTCAGAAAATAAAGCACAAAACAGAAGAGGCAGGTAAGAAGTTGAGATAAAGTCTCAGACTTATCTAGACTACAAGAAGCAGGCAAATACATGTACTCACTGGCATGTATGTGTCACTTCCATAGCTAGTGGTGAGGAGTGGTAGGAGAAATAAATCTTTCCCTTCCTCCATTAGAAAATCCCAGAAATGATGTGGATTTCCCAAGCCGCATGTCCAAAAGAGAGGAAAACTTGAAGTTGTTTCTCCTTTTAAAAACTACTGATTTGGTAAGTGATCTTGAAACATCCCCCCCATAACAAAGACCCTGGGAACCAATCGGTAGCCTCTCTATGTGCATGTCCTTTATTTTTTAAACTAAATTTTATTTTTTCAGTCAATTAAACTCTCTCTTTTCTTCTCTCCTCCCCTGCCATTATTCTCACATTGAGAAAGCAAGAAAAACAAAACCCTTGTTACAAACACATAAGCAAAACAAATTCCCACATTTGTTATGTACCCAAAAAAAGTCTCAACCTGCACTCTGAGTCCATCACTTTTCTTTCTAGGGGTAGGTAGCATGTTCTTTCATGATTCCTTTGGTCATTGATTTGATCAGACTTCCTAAGTCTTATTGAATAGTTATCCTGGTTCTGTTCACTATGCTCTGCATCAGTTCATAGAAGTTCTCCTTGATTTTCTCTGAAACCATCCTTTTTATCATTTATAGCACAATGGCATTCCTTCATATTTGTATAAAATAACTTGTTCAGCCATTTCCCAATTGTTGAGTACCCCACCAATTTCTAATTCTTTCCCACCAAAAACCTACTTTAAACGTTTTTATGTGTTGTGGTTTGTTCAGTCACTTCTGTCATGAATTCTTTGTAACCCCATTTGGGGTTTTTTGGCAAGGATACTGGTGGTTTGCCATTTTCTTCTCCAGCTCACTTTATAGATGAGGAAACTGAAGCAAACAAGGTTAATTAAGTAATTTTCCCAGGGTCATCCAGCTAGTAAGTTTCTACCAGATTTGAACTCAGGTCTTCTGACTCTGGGTCTGGTGCTCCACTGTACCACACAGTTGCCCATTTTTGTATATATGGGTCCTTTTCCTTTCTTTTATCTCACTGAGGCTATAGACTTAGTAGGGGTATCAATGGATCAAAGGGTATGCACAGGCTAATAACTTTGGGGGCATAACTCCAATTTTGTTTATGTTTTCTAGCAAGGGTACTAAATATGGGCTAACTACAACCAAGGCACAGACTCAATGCCAGGAGAAAGAAGTTCCTTGATCCAGCAGATCAGGTCCTGGTTACTGCTATTACATAGACATAAATATGGATTCATGCCTATGGATTCAGCAAATAAATTACATGAGCATAAAGAGCAGCAAATGTAGAAAGGATCTAGGAATTTTAGTGGACCACAAACTCAATATGAATCAAGAGCATAATGTGACACTGTAACAGAAAGGTGATATAACAGCCAAAAAAGATTAATGTAATTTTAGCCTTCATTAATAGAAACATAGTTTCCAGAAACGGGGAAATAATAATCTAAATGTATTTTGTCCTGGTCACAACATATCTGTGTTCAGTTCTGAGCACTGCATTTTGGAAAAGACATTGTCAATGTGGAATGCATCTCTACAATGATAAAAGGAATGGTAAAGGAACTTGAAACTATGCCAAATGAAGATCATTTGTAGGAATGGGGCTGGGGCTGGGTGACAATTAACTTAGTAAAAAAACAGATTTAGGGAATCACATGATTAGTGTCTTAAAATATTTGAGAGGCTGTCATTCTGAAGAGGGATTAGATTTATTCTTCTTGGTCCCAGTGGATCAAACTAGAACCAATGTGTTGAAAGTACAGGGAAGAAGACTAGCTTAACATAAAGAACTTCCTAACAATTAGAGCTATCCAAAATAGAATACAGTAGTAGTAGAAGTTTCTCACCACTAGAAGTCTTGAAGATGAGGCTAGTTAAACACTTGTCAAGGATATTGTAGAATGAATCCCTGTTTCAGGTAAGACATTGGACTGGATGGTCTAGGGTTCTTTCAAAAACTGAGACTGATTCTATGACTGTGCTCACATACTGTTTCAAATACTCAACAATCTATCCTTCCTTATGTGCTCTCCCCCTTACTCTCTGTCCAATTCTCACCCCTCTAGGCTCCTGTGTAATATCTGGACACTTTTATATTAATAGTCACATTAGCAGAAATTTATTACCAAAGGATATAGTTTACATCAAACATAGCTGCCCTCTTATGGATACTCTTAGTAGTATGTAACAGTAGAATTTCAGACTCAGAAATCTTAGTGGGGGGGGCAGCTAGGTGGCGCAGTGGATAGAGCACTGGCCCTGGATTCAGGAGGACCTGAGTTCAAGTCCAGCCTCAGACACTTGACACTCACTAGCTGGGCAAGTCACTTAACCCCCATTGCCCTACACACACACACACACACACACACACACACACACACACACACAAAAGATGAAGAAAGAAATTATACTGAAAATAAAAATATTTTTAAAATATAAGTTCACAAACCTCATGTTAGATCAACACTCTCCTTGTACAGTTGAGAAAACTAAAGTCCATTGAGTTTACCTGATTTGGCCAGTGTCAGCGACTAAGCTGAAATTCAGACCCAAGTCTTTTGACTGCTAATTCAGTGCTCTTTCCATTACACCATGGAGTTAACATTAAGATTAAAAATGAAGTTACAAATCTAGAAGACTAGGGATATGGTGGCACCTTTGAAGGAAATAAGGAGGTTTGATAGAGGGGTGGATTCTAGGGTGAAAGATAATAAGTTTTGATTTGGAAATAATGAGTGTAACTGAGTATTACAAATTGATTCCTCTGAAGTCAGAGAGAAGGCTTTCAGAAATCAGCTGCATGTGCTTCTGGGAAATGTAGTCCAGCATAGTTTCTTCCAGGGCTTTACTGAAGCAAATTGGAAAGAATAGTTTTCAGGGTTTTTGGAGAGGGGAATCAGGGGGGAGGGCCAGTTGATAAATATTTATCTGCACATTCCTGGTGTTAAAGTAAAAATATTCCCACTGATTTCTTGTGATAGGTAAATATTGCCTAATAACACTATCACCACAAAAATTATAGAGGTTAAAACCTAGGTTTTATTAGACTTAAGTACAAGTTCACAAAGCTCAAAAAAAAACCCAAAACCCAACTCTGATTTTCAGTTAGGGTTTTAACAAAGCTTATATAGTTTCTAATTACATCAGAGAGATAGAGCAATGATTTTTGTTTTAAAACCTTCATAAGGAAGACAGAATCTCACACATTAACCAGGAAAAGCAGAAACAAAGTTTGACAGACATAAATTTAAGGGAACTACTTTTCATTTTTAGCCTGGTGACATTTGCCCTTCAAGGTCATATTTACAAAGGGCTAATTGAGAAAGGAAATTTATATGCCATAAGATAACAAGGTCAGAGCATGTTGGGATCCTTCCATAAATAAAGCAAATCAAATTACTTTAGGAAGCCTGGCCTCCATTTTTACTTCTTATCTCAAGAATGTCTGAGGAATTTTATTAAATTTTAATACCCCATGGTACAGGTTTCAACCAACCAACCAATCTTCTAAACAGGAAAGGTGGCCCTGAATCCCAAATAATAAAGATTAATTAATGGTTATTACTGACACTCTCTCCTGTAGAACAGGTATCAATAGGTATCAGTCTCCCCTCCCCTTTCCTTTCCACCAGAGTGGGGCAGAAGCTGATAACTAAATTTATTCTGTTCTTTTGACTTATTCTTCTAATTTCTGTTTCATTATTTTATTCCAACTTGTAGATCCATGTTTTATTAGTTTTTTTTTTTCATTTTAGATGAAATATGAATTATCTTACTGTTCTTGACATGGGTAATGCTTTATTTTGGAATGGGGAGCTACAAAAGAGGGAATGTCTATGATTACAGAGATATAGAAGAAAAGGACCCAGGTTTGAACTTAGCTTTAAAATGTCACACTTTTCTCCAGGCTGGGGACTGAGTGAAGTAAAAATAGTCTTATGGTTTTTATTTTTATTAATAATCCTTACAAAGTCCCCAATAGTAGAGAAAGATACATGAATCTGGACCATAGGTAATACAGTGAGGCAAGAGTGAATATGTTTAAGTGGTTGAAGGAGGCTTAATAAAAAAAGCATGTTCTATTCAGGGGTAAATAGCCTCACACAATTTTATACACACACACACACACACACACACACACACACACACACACACACACACACACCCTTCTACTCTTGAAGGCAGTTTAATGCATTCAATCTCTTCCTCAGTGAAGTATCACTGTGATATTAAATTTCCCTAAAATCCTTAAATAAGTCAATTTTAGAAAAAGAAATGAAAGAAGCCATCAATGAACTCCCCCCCCCAAAAAAAAAAATCTCGGGCCCAGATGGGTTTACAAATGAATTCTACCAAACATTTAAAGAACAATTAATTCCAATACTATGCAAACTATTTGGAAAAATAGCTGAAGGAATCCTACCAAATTCCTTTTATGAGACAAATATGGTGTTGATACTTAAACCAGGAAGAGCAAAAACAGAGAAAGAAAATTATAAACTGATACTAAACTTCCCTAAACACATTACAGAAGGGGAGGCAAGGGGGGGGGAGGTGGGAGAAGGTGGGGTAGGGGAACTACAGAGGGAGAGAGGGGATCTAGAATGAAATGTCCAATAACCAATAAGTGATGCCTACTGAATCTCAGGAAAGAGTCTAGAGCTGGATTTCACCAATGTAAGGATTAACAATCATGGAAGGTAATGATGTCTCAAAATCAGAGAAAAGAAAAGATAAGATGACCCTGGATAGAGCTTTGATTAACACCCACAGTTAGAGGGTCAGACTGGTAGGAAGAGAACTAGGAGAGAGAAGTGTCATGAAAACTCAAAGAGAGAATTTTGGAGGTGGTCAACAATTTCAGTTGCAGTAAGGATGATGTCAAGAAGTACGAGAATTAAAAAACAAAAGCAAAAAACCAAATTTTTTAAAATTTAATTTTTTTAATTAAAAATTTTTTAAAAAGAAGTATGAGAAGGGGCAGCGAGGTGGCGCAGTGGATAAAGTACCAGCCCTGGATTCAGGAGGACCTGAGTTCAAATCCAGCTTCAGACACTTGACACTAGCTGTGTGACCCTGGGCAAGTCACTTAACCCTCATTGCCCCACCAAAAAATAAATAAATAAATGAAATTTTAAAAAGAAGTATGAGAAGCGAGAAAAGACCACCCACCAGATTTGAGAATTAAGAGATAGTTGATAATTTTGAAAAAGGCAGTTAGCAAATATGGCCTTTACTAAATTGGTTGTTGAGTGAATGAATCCTGACAATAGGATTTACATGCTATATAAAACCAGGATGAAAGGAACCATATTTAATTAAACCAAGTACTTTTACAGATAAGGAAATTGAAGCCCAGATTAGGTGACTTGCCTGTCAGTGGTCATAAATGGCAGAACCTAATTTTCAACCCCACAATTTCTGTCCTTAAATGCAGTGTTCTTTATATCATTCGATCTCCCAAATTGATTGGTTAAACGTTTTATTTTTGCAAAAAATAGACAAAATGTATATTTTTCTAATATTTGTACATTACAAAACTTTTCCAAATGTATTAATGTTATGCAATAGAGGGCAGGAATTATTTCATTTCTGTCTTTATTCCTAGCACCTACCACAGTGCCTTACACATAGGGAATGTCTGATAAAAGTTTGGTGAATTACCTTTTTTTGGTAATAAACATTTTTTTTTTATAGTTTGGGGTTCCAATTTTTATCCCTCTTTCCCTCCCCCTCTCCCTTTCTGAGGCGGATGTCAGATATGGGTTATATATGTTTGATCATGTAAAACATTACTATATTAGTCATTTTGTACAAGAAAACTTGAATAAAAGAAAAAAATGAAAGTGAAAAATAGCATGCTTCAAGTCTGTGTTCAATCAATATCAGTTTTTTCTTTGGAGGTGGATAGTTTGTTTCTTCAATAGTCCTTGGGGATTGTATTGGATCATTGTATTGTTCTTTTTTTTTTTTTTTGTGAGGCAGTTGTGGTTAAGTGACTTGCCCAGGGTCACACAGCTAGTAAGTGTTAAGTGTCTGAGGCCGAATTTGAACTCAAGTACTCCTGAATCCAGGGCCAGTGCTTTATCCACTGCGCCCCCTACCTGCCCGGATCATTGTATTGTTGAGAGTGAATTACATTTTAAGTCAGGAAAGTGGCAGAAGAGAAACATTGCTTATCTTTCAATTTGCTTTCATGAATGATGAATTCACTACAGGAAGTATGGATGTGCATCAATGCTTTATGACTCTCAGCTTTCAAAGTCTAAATTTGCCTGCTAAATCAGAATCGCACACTTCCACTCTAAGCCTTAGGGGTGGTCAAGAAAAGCAGGAACCACTTTAATTCTTTCACTGTAATTCTGAACATGGGGGCGGGGGAGAGGGGAGGGGGGAAACGGGGTGGGGCCAAGACATCTGTGCGAAGGAAGCACACGCACGCACGCACGCGTAGATCCTCTCATGCTTCCCACCCAGTCCTCTCACACTCCCCTCCTATATTTCCATCATGCTCAGCGTCAGCCTATCGTTGGAGCAGGCTTGGTGCTACGTCATCAGCAGGCGCCAGCGCCGCTTAGTACAGTCTCGGCAAGGTCGCTTGGTCGCAGGGAAAGGGAATTGGTGTCCTAGTGGGTCTCTGCGACCCGATCCCATTTGTTCTAGGCGGCGAGATCGAGGAGATGTCGGGGTACACGCCCGACGAGAAGCTGCGGCTGGAGCAGCTGCGCGCCCTGAGGAGACAGTGGCTGAAGGACCAGGAGCTGAGCCCCCGGGAGCCCGTGCTGCCCCCGCAGAAGGCTTGGTCGGGCTTCTGGGATAACTTCCTGAAGACCGACTCCATCTGGAGGGGATTTGTGAGTGATTATGACCCCGGCCCACTTATTCCTAGGACACTCCTCCTCCCTCCCCAGAAAAAAAAGGGGGGCGTGGGGGGGCACCTCCAAAGGCCCTGCTCCTCTGAACATCTGTCCCAGAAGCATTTCCTCTTAAGTCTGTCAGTCAATAAGTTTATTAAGCGCCTCCTGTGTCTAAGTAATGGTGATACAAAGAAAAGTAAAAGGCAGTCTTTGCTCTCAAGGAGCTCACAATCAAGAGACAGTGTGCAAATAACTGTACAAACAAGCTATATATAGAATAAGTTGGAAACAATACAGTCGATAGTGGAACAGAGACATTTCTGAGGTTTCCAACCTCACTGAGACTCAGTTTCCTCTCTTGTAAAGTCTGCCTCAGTTTCCTCATCTATAAAATGAGGATAATAATAGCACCTGCATCTTGTGGTTGTTGTACTTTGCAAAACGTAAAGTGCTGATTACTACTAACCACTATTGTTAAAGTGGCCATAGCCACAAGATTGTTATGAAGAAGGTAAATGGTAAAGCCTAAAGGGCTATATAAAATCATTATCGGTGTTAGAAAAGATTGTTTCCCAAAACAATTCCTCTGGGGTACTATTCAAAACTGAATATAACACATTGTGGGAAGACTTTTCCCTCTTTTCCCTCTCCCTCATTAATACACTGCTCCTGGTCTCTTCCCTTAAATGTCTGGCTTGTGGTGGGGTTGTGAAGGGGTTTTTAACACCACATATTCCCTTTCTGATTCTCAAGAATGTAAGGGTCCCGTCCTACTCCACTTTTTTTTAAAGACCATACATTGTGGCATGGTTTAGGAAAAGCCATGTCTTGACTTAATTATGTTAGAATAAGGAGGCAAAGCTTTCTTGAGCTCCCTCTAAGATGCCCTGCATCTTATCCAGCCCTTGCCTCGACTAGTTCTGACAAGTAAAATTTGAATGCTATTGGTTGAAAGTTGCCATCCTACAGAACAGCCTGTGAACTTTCCCTAATGTCCATTGCCACCAAACTTACAGTGAGAACTTGACCTAGTCACCAGTCTACTTCAAATTAGCTGTGTCCTTGGGCAAGCCACCTAACTTCTTTGGGTCTTGGTTTGCTAATTCGAACCAAAATAAAAGAAAGTGGGCTTGGAATAGATGATCTCTGAAGTCCCTTCTAGCTTAAAGTATCTGTGACTTAAAGGCAAGCAAAGGCAATTTTATCTGAATGAGATATCCTTTATAAACAGGGGCATGCAACCTGGTAATAGAAGGGTCTTATTGGCAATAATTCAGAAAGACCAAGGTCACCCACTGTATCCTGGGCAATCACCAGTTATCTTGACCTTTGTCTTGCCTCTGGACTAAAGATGACTCTGAAGGAGTGTGCAGCTGACTTTTCTGCAGCCCTGCCCCACTCATATCTAATTCATTGGAAAGCCAAGACATCACTCTCATGATGCCATTGGTCCTCTTCCAGAAGGAAAGGATGAACAGTAACCACTGTCACCTCTTCTGTTTGGGATAGCAATAGGAAAGCTGGACATAGAATTAAGACAAGAACAAAATTTACTGTAAGTAAAAAAGAAACAGTTATTCCTTTTTGCAGATGACAGAATGAGGTACTGAAAGAACCCTAAAGAGTAAAAAAAAAATTAATTCAAATAATAACTAAGCAAATTTGAAGGACATAAAATAAATCCATAAAAATCATCAGCATTTCTATATAATGCCATTAAAACCTAGCAGGAAGAGATAGAGAAATCCCATTCAGAATTAACCAAAGATGTATAAAAACTACTTGAGAGTCTCCCTTTCAAGATATATACAAGAACTATGTAAATAGAACTGCAAGCAGCTGTTTACAAAATAAAGATATAAATAATTTGAAAAATACTAATTGCTTATAGGTAGAATGAGATAATATAAACAATGACAATACTGAATTAATTTACTTATTCAATGCTATACCAATCAAATATCAAATTATTACTTTATAAATTAGAAAAAATAATAGTGGAATTCATATGGAGAGAAAAAAAGGTAGACTGATCTCAAGAGAAATAATGAAATGGGATCAAAAAGGGCCTAGCAGGGGCCGCTAGGTGGCGCAGTAGATAGAGCACCAGCCCAGTATTCAGGAGGACCTGAGTTCAAATCTGGCCTCAGACACTTAACACTTAATAGCTGTGTAACCCTGGGCAAGTCACTTAACCCAATTGCCTCACCCCCCCCCCAAAAAAAAAAAGCCTAGCAGTGCCAGATCTCATACTATACTACAAAGCAATTATTATTCATTTGCTACCAGTTAAGCAATACCAATCAGTGGAACAGATTAGATATGCAAGATACAGAAAACTTAATACCTCACTATTTGATGAACACAAAGATTTTAGCTGCTCACTATTTGATTAAAAAAAAAAACTGCTGGGAAAATTGGACAGCAGTGTGGAAGAAATTAGATTTAGATCAGCATGTCAACATATGAAGGTAAACTCCAAATGGGTATGTGACTTAGAATTAGAGAAACATGGAATAAATTACCTATCATATCTATGGGTGGGATTAAAATTCATTATTATTATTCCAAACAAGTAATAGAGGATCACAAACTAGTGAGGATCAAATAAGATATTCATAAAACACGAAGCACAGTACCTGGTACATTGTAGGTGCTTAAAAATTCCCACCCCTCAAAAAACAAAACAAAACAAAAATTCCCATCCCTGGGGGCAGCTAGATAGCTTACTGGATAGAGCACCGGCCCTGGATTCAGGAGTTCAAATCTGACCTCAGACCCTTGATACTTACTAGCAGTGTGACCCTGGGCAAGTCACTTAACCCCAATTGCCTCACCAAAAAACAACAAAAACAAAAATTCCCATCCCTTCATACAAGATAAAATTGATCATTTTGATTTAATTTAAAAGTGTTTGTACAAATAAATCTAATGAAGTTAAGAATAAAAAGGAAATAATAATCTAGGGGGACAATCTTCACCATTTCTCTGGTATAAGTCTTATGTAACAAGTAAAATCTGAAATAACAGGAAACAAAGGTTTAACCTTCTGAACATATTGATACTAAGCAAGGCATGCCCAACTGCATAACAAGGCCTCCTTGACTTGGCACTGTACCCTAAATATGAGGGGAGACAGATTTTTATACATTAAAAGAAAACAGTTAACAGGATATAAACCAAGATACAAGATGGTTATCTGATTTCTAATTGGAAGAAAGATTAGAGACTTTTCAGGTTGTGAGCAGAAGAACAAACAGGTAAAATTTCCTAAAATCAGAAAAGGTATGCCACTCTCCTCAACCCCAAATGTCTGTGTTCAGTCAAAGGAACAATGTACAATAACTGATTGACTAGTACTGGGCCAGTTTTCAGATAAGACATGGGTTCTTGAGTTGTTGTTATTTTTTTCCTTCATTCTCATTCTCTTTTTTGTGGTTCACTCAATTCCTATACATTTCCAGGATATTTAAGGAATTGATTCAAATTTATAAGAAAAAGAGTCATTCTCCATTTGATAAATGGTCTAAGAATATGAACAGGTATTTCTCAAGGGGAGAAACCCAGTCTTATGAAAATGCCCCAAGTCATTCCTAATTTTTAAAATACAAATTAAAGCAATTCTACGATTCCACTTTCATACTCATCAGAGTGACAAAGATAACAAAAAAGGAAAATAATAATTGTTGGAGGACATTGAACCTGTGAATTGGTACAACCATTCTGGAAAACAGTTTGAAATTAAATAGAAAAGGTTTTTTTTCTAAATAAAATCAGCTATGCCACTGCTGGCCTTATACCCAAAAGAGATCAACTAACACTTGGAAAGTCTTTTGTTTAAAAAAAAATTATAACAGCTTTTTGTGAGGTGGCAAAGAACTGGAAATTAAGGGTATGCCCATCAATTGAGGAATGATTGAATAAGTTGTGGTATAGTGATATGGTGGAGTATTATTGTGCAGCAAGAAATGAGGGAATAGGTGATGTCAGGGGAGAAAAAAAGCAGACTTCTATGAACTGATATGGAGTGAAGTAGAACCAGAACAGGTTACATACTGACATCAGTATTATAAAAATGAACAATTTTGAGGACTGTATAAACTAATAGAGGAATGAAATGAGCAGAACAAGGAAAATAGTAACTTTGAAAGCTGTAAGACCCATGATCAATCCAATGGCCATTCATGATTTCAGAAAACTAATGATGAAACATTCTATCCATGACAGAGAGATGATCAATTTAGGAAATAGCATGAGATAGACATTTTTGTTTTGTTTTTTGTTTTTGGTGGGGCAATGGGGGTTAAGTGACTTGCCCAAGGTCACACAGCTAATAAGTGTCAAGTGTCTGAGGTCGGATTTGAACTCAGGTACTCCTGAATCCAGGGCCAGCGCTTTATCCACTGCGCCACCTAGCCGCCCCCGAGATAGACATTTTTGTATGCAGTCATTGAGGTAATTTGTTTTGCCTGACTGCATGTATGTTTCAAGATTTTTATTTTATTTTATTTGGTCAGTGGGGTAGGGAGAGGGAGAAAAAAACAATTTATTAATTTTAAGAAAGAGGGAAGGAGTGCTATACATGTGAAATGTGTATACTTTAACAGTTTTACTGTCATAAAAGATCTTGCAAAATGTGAGTAATCTATAAATGTAATGTAAAAACAAAATATCAATAAAACATTTTTAAAAGATCTGTCAATATGGTCAGGATTTAATATTATTTTCTTTCAGCAACTAAATAATATGTTGAAATGATACTTAATATCCAAGTCAAATCAACAAGTATTTATTAAGCACTACTGTGTACTAGGTACCATGCTAAGTATTGGGGATATCAAGAAAGGCAAGAATAGCCCCTACCCTCAAGGGGCTTCACTGCAGCTAAAATAGAAGTGTTTCATCCATATTGACTCTCAGATATTAACTATTTTAGTCCAATTTTAAAATTAAATTAAATTTTAAAATTTAAATTAAAAAAAATTTTAATGGGGGGGCATTTCAGGCCTAGCAGTCAACAATTAGTCATGAGTGAAATAGAATAAATATTTGTCTAATGCTTATTGTGTACCAAGCGCTCTATTAAGTGCACTTACCATGTGCCAAGCACTGTACAAAGCACTTTACAAATATGATCTCATTTGATCCTCACAATCCTTCAAGGTAGGTCCTGTTATTATCTCTATTTTACAGTTGAAGAAATTGAGAAAGACAAAAAAGTTAAGTAACTTGTCATCGGTAACATAGTTATTAGCAAGTGTCTGAGGCCTATCTTGAACTCAAGGTTTCCTGACCCAAGGTCTAAGTACTCTACACCACCCAGCAGCCTTACATAACTTGAATTAGGTAACTTACAGATCTAGTAGGCAGCAAAGATGGGACTCTAATTGACCTAGTCCGTCATGACTTATTAGTGACTCTTTACCTAATGCCTAGTATTCACATCTTTCCCCTCTAATTGTTCACATTGGAACATGACATAGAAGTAAATATAGCATTATTGTTATTTTGTTAAAGGTAAAATATATAGCCTTTTAAAAAAAACAAGGTGATTTTATGATTTCATGTATTGTTTTTATTTTTTAGTTAGATTAAGTTATTGCAATTGGGATAAATTTGAGAAATCAAGCAAGTCAACAATTTATCAGGTATTTTACCTTTTGTGAGATCACAGATTTAGAGCTAAAAGAGACTTTAGAGATTATCTAGTCCTTTGGTCTCATTCTACAGATGAGAAAACTACAAGGCCAGAGAGGTAAAAAATGAATTGTTTCCTGGTTAGACAAGTAGTAAATGGCAAAGCCAGAATTTGAACCCAGGTCTTCTGACTACAGATCAACCACTCTTTACACTGCACTATTCCATTTATCTTCCCAAACCCCAAAATTTTAATTTCTCCTTTTTGCCCCCCCCAGATGCTAGTGTCTCATTTTCACATTTTCAATACCTTTTATGTTAAGAATATCATTGTACAAAAAAAATATCATTGTACTTTATTAAAACTTTGTCAAGGTATCCAGGCAAAGCTTCTTTTCTTTTATATTTACAAGCTACATGTTGATTATACAGATATTAATTAACCCTTACACTATATTCCCTGTTTGATTCCCCATTACTGGCTTCCCTGTTAGTCCTCTCAGGAATGTTTTTGTGTTGAGTAAGTTTATGAAAAACTTCAGACCAGACAAATAAATTGCTGCTGATTCTTGCTCAGCCCCAGAGAAAATGGTTTTCTCACTTTGCAGATTTAGTGTTGCTTTCCTTATGTTTAGAAGCACAGAATAAATGATGCTTAACTCACCATACCTTTGGGATTGGAAATTGATGACGCCATGGGTTAACTTTACCTAGGGATTTCTATTAAACAAAACTTTTCCATGATTTATGTGTAAAATCTTAGATTTTATCAGGATTATGTAGTAAAAAAAATACCTCTGCTTAGATGATATATTTCTTTAAAAGTCTTACTCAGTTATTCTTACAAAAATCCCTTTGCCTTAATGCCTGACTTGCTCTGTAATACATAATTCTACTTCAGCAAATCCAGCTTTGAGTAGGGAATCTTAGGTCAAGGTTTTTTTGTTTCTGTTTTTAAACCTATGTAAATATCTTGTAGAGGTTTAGAAAACACATGACTTATATGTACAGATAGTGTTATTCCAGTGAATTCAGTTGATGTGTGTGTTGCAAATACTTCTTTTGTTTATTTACAGGTTTTTAAGACATACCGAAAGGGAATGTTCCTTTTTGCTAATTTCCTTGTACCAGCCTGGATTATTCACTATTATGTCAAATACCATGTACAAGTAAGTATTTGAAGTAAATATTGTTTGGAATTATGTGTTTATTTTGTTGTAAAATAATGAAAAGCTAACTGCTATCCAGGTATACCTTAAATTGCTTTACTTTATATATAATTTCCAACTTAAAAACTGAAGGGGCATTGTCCCCAAGACTCCTTCTTTTGAATTTGGTCATTTGGAATGCATTTTATTAGAGAAATAATGTGTGTGTGTGTGTGGGGGGGTGTCCTAAAGCAATCCATGAAATGCATAATATAGTTGAACTCTAGAACTAATTGTATTTGCCTTAAATTTGAAGCCTAGGGGGCAAGGGACCTGGCCTGGTAAGGTGGAGGAGAATGAGTTAGTCATTTAGCGTTGGTTAAACACATAATATATACAGGCATTGTGTTTGGTACTGGGTATTCAAAGGCAAAAATGAAAACATTTCTGCCCTCAAGGAGTTTGCCTTCTGCTTGGGGAAATCCTATATGCTCACTGATCAGTAAAGACTAGATATGTTCAAAGTGAACGGAGAATTATCTGGAGGGCAGGGGGACACAGCCAGGGAAGCAGAAGAGTCAAGTTAATGTTTGGGAACTGAAACAGGACGTGAAAGAGTAATACTGAATCATTCTGGAGAGATATACTAGAGCCAGATTGTGAACAACTTTAAATGCCAAGGCAGAGGAATTTGACACTAAAGGCAATGGGGAACCACTAAAGCACCTTGAGTAGAGAAGAGACATAGTCAGCCTCATGCTTCCGGGATATCAGTTTGGCAGTTTTCTGGAAGATGGATTGGAGGAAGAAAAGACTGAGTACAGTAGTAATGAGAAGGCTACTGTTATAGGTAAGAGGTTATGTTGATCTGAACTAGGGTGGTGGTATGAATGCAAAGCACCCCCAAATGTCCCAAATCCAGCCCTCTGATATCTACAACTTACTGCTTGACATCTCCACCTGGATAACCCCGTGGGCTCAGCTGAGCATATCCAAACCAGAAGTCATCTTCCTCCCCTGAGCCTGCCCCCTCTTTTAACTGCCCTATTTCCAATGGGGGTGCCACCAGTCTAACAGACTTCTTCTTAACTCTCAGTCCCATTTATCTCTGAGCCCATTGCTTACCAAAACTTGTTGCTTGTACTTCCTCAATGTTAGAAGGAAATGAAGACTATAAGTGTCTAATCTGCAAAAATAGAAGGTGTTTATACACTAAAGAGTTCACTAAGTCTTCCTGAATATTCTCAACTTCTTGGGTTTTTGCTATACACTTGGATAGTGGTTGTCTTCTGACAAGCCTGACAGATTCTTCCCTGCCTTTTTCACAGGATCAGTAGGAGCAGTCTTTTTTTTTTTTCCTTCTTTTCCCCAAGGTCTGTGTCCCACTCCCTTTATTTGAGTATACTCCAGTGCTCTTTCCTAGACCCTTCTTTCTCTCTCAGTGATCCCAGAAACTTTCAGGGATTCATCTTGGTCCACAAAGGCACTTTTCTTCTCTTCAGAAGTTAATACTTTAATTTCTCTTTTTGTTGCTTAAGCTTTATGCATTTGTATATAAATATATCAGGCCATGAATTTTTTTTTACTGCTGGTTCCTTTCTTGGATTTTGTTCTTCTGGGAACTTCCAGATGTCTCAATTTCTATTCTTCATTCACTAAAGCTATGTTATCTAGGTTGTGGCTATCCAGTTTTCTCCCATAGCCATCTTTTTTAGTTTTAAACCCCTTTGATTGGATTTACAAGATACTGTCATGGGGAAATGGGTGGTGGTAGTGGTGGGGTCCTTAGGTATTTTTTAAAGAATTACACCCTCTCAGCAAATAATCTTTTATTTAGGCACTAGAGAAAGGAGACCAAGAGAGAAGTCTAGTTCAGAGAGACATGGTTTCCTTGAACAGGAGAAAGGCAAAAGCTTTTATATATAAATGGTGTCGAAAATTAAATATAGTTTTTATTTGTCTGTCTCCTACCAAAAAATAATAAACATCAGAGAAATTAATTTTATAAAACTCCTATAGTTTGTTTCCATACCTGTCCTCCTATGAAAGAAACAGATCAGAGAACGTGTCTCCTACAAGAAAAACCAGATCAGAGACAGACCAGAAAAACAGTACCAGTTTATTTGTCCCAAGAAGAAACAAGCATGCTGGAGATCCCTTCCCAAGAAGCTCTGAGGGGCAGCTAGGTGGCGCAGTAGATAGAGCACTGGCCCTGGATTCAGGAGTACCTGAGTTCAAATGTGACCTCAGACACTTAACACTTACTAGCTGTGTGACCCTGGGCAAGTCACTTAACCCCAATTGCCTCACCAAAAAAAAAAAAAGAAGCAGCAGCTCTGAGACTCCCTCTTTCTGAGGGTATATAAGGTTTTTTTGTTGTTGTTCACTGGTTACAGGGTGTTGTCAGTTTCATTAACGTGATACAAATCAACCCAAAAGCAAATACTATAGCAAGAGTGGATGTAATGCAAAGCAGTTTTAACAATTTCAGTTATAACAAACAAGTATGAAAGAAATATGGAAGCACCATGATAAGATTACAAAGTTCCAAAAAGGAGTTTGGCAAGGATGAGGATGCCCAGATGTCCCCGCAAGATAGGGATTTACTATCCTGGAGAAAGAAGTCAGTAGATAGTGACTTATCTGCTAGCTATCTGGGTTCAGTTTGAAGTTTAGTCAAAGGGCATTTTGCACCTATCAATCCAGGGTTTCATAAAATACTTTTGGATAATAAGGCAGCTCCATCAAATCCAGGCGGTCCATACATTCATCCTTTTTTTTTGTTTTTTAGTGAGGCAATTGGGGTTAAGTGACTTGCCCAGGGTCACACAGCTAGTAAGTGTTAAGTGTCCGAGGCCAGATCATACATTCATCTTAACAGTGGCAGATGGGGTGATCACAACCTCACAATAGAAAGTTCCCTTTGGGGGTGGGGGAAGGCTTGAGTGAGGTGGTTTTCCTGGCTCAGATTCAGGTAGCAGCCACACCTAATGGGTTTATCTCTCTTACTTCTCAAGGTGTGTCCTTTAGCTAGTGGGCCAGTTTCCCAACCCCATTACACCCACCAAATAAACTTTCACCTTTGTTAGGGGCACTTCATCCCTGAGTCATAGTCTAATCCATTCTTGTATATGATGTTCTTAGTTACCATCCACTGGACAACAGTGGAATACACAGTTTGGGCCACTATGCTCTTCAGTTTCTTGTTTAGGATTTTGTAATTTGGGACAATACTTTTTTTTCTTTTTGATAATATCATTTGTGTCCACATGAATCACAAGAAGTGATAAGTAGTCATCCTTTTTTGGTTTTGTTTTCTTTAGTCATCCATTTTGATAATTCTTGGGAGTTACTTCCCGAGTAGAAAAAGAACCACCATTACTTTTCTTCCTTTGAGATTTATTTTGATATTGTACCTAAAAGCTTCTTTAGCTCTACTATTTCATTCCTTGAAGAACAAACATCTACTTTCTTCTCACAAGTTTTCCCTCTTAAAGTAAAGCCTTAGTTTTTTTTAGTTCCAAGTGTACATTGATTCTTTTATTTACTTTTTCTGTGTTTAATTCTTCCGTTCTTTAGCCTCTTGACAAGGGTAAATTTCCCCTCCTCCATTTCAGATACTTTTTTTAAAAAATTGAAGCCCTACTTCTATTTAAAAAAAGAAAAGAAAAGAAAGAAACATTTGGGAGACAACTAGGTGGCACAGTAAATAAAACACCAGCCCTGGATTTAGAAGAACCTGAGTTCAAATCCAGCCTCAGACACTTGACACTTACTAGCTGTGTGACCCTGGGCATGTCACTTAACCCTCATTGCCCTGCAAAAAACAAAACAAAACCAAAAAAACCCAACATTTTTTGTTCTCATAATTTTGAGTGTATTCAAGGTTTCCCTCTACAAGAGAGAAACATCTATATTTGAAACTTAATAGTCACTTAATGTGGCCAAATATTGCAAAATTCTACCTACTCTCCTACTGATTTCCATTTTGTAAAGTCTTTTGGTTTTTTGAGCTACCTATGTGTTGTTCAAAACACCCTTTAAGCCCCTGGACCATAGCTACAGCCAATCAACTCTTAATTTAATAGTCAAAAGCAATTTATGTTTTAGTCTGAACAACTCCATAGCTGTTCTCTATCTCCTCTCTCCTCTCCCACCTCCTTTCTTTCACCAGCTTACCTCACTCCTTCATCCATCCTCTCTATCAAATTGCTTTATGCACCTATTTCTTTGATTTACCCTCTCTTTCTTGTTCTGCCAACTACTGTGTCCTTTACCTTCTCTTTGAATACTTTTCTTCAAGTTCTTGCTCACTATTCCTTAATCAGACTCCCTTTTTCTTTTTCTTAATGGACAGAACAACTTTATTAACATGACACTTCCTTTGGTTAACTAATGTTGTAGGTAACATGTAGATAGAACCTGAATTCTGTATCATGAATGTTCCCTTTGACTGGGGAAGGCAGGGACAAGGGATGGACCACAAGCATTAGTGCCTTCTATGCCAAGCACTGTGCTAAGCCCCATACAAGTCTTATCTAATTTGAGCCTCACCACAACCTTGGGAGGCAGGTGTTGTTATTATCCCCATTTTACAGATGTGGAAAATGAGGGAGACAGGTTTAATGACTTGCTGAGGAACAAAAAAGTACTTTATATCCAACCTACATCTGGTGTATTAGCTGACATGAAGTGAAAAAAGAATGAATTCTTTGAGGCTATAGGATTCCTTGAAATAACTTATTTAAATAACATATTCTGAAAAAACTGGTGACCCTCAAAAAGTAGGCTCCTCTTCCAATCTTCACTTGTAGAATCTAGACCTGAAGATTTTCCTCAATTTCTCCAAAACTTTTCTTCACTAAATTTAGTTGCTGTCCTTGATGAACCAAAACCTCTCCAAACCACCAATTGTTTTCCTTCTTATTCAATTCAGTTACTTCTCTTTTTTTTTCATAACCTGTAACCCCTAAGTAGCCAGAAGCAGAACCTCATTTTACAGATGAGAAAAAAGACCTATAAAGATTAAGTGACTTGTCCAGAGTCACATGGTTAATAAATGGCTTAGTCAGTAATAGATTCCAGATTTTCTGACTCCTGTAGTGTTCTTAAAATACTAACATGTCTGGACTACGTAGCATCTAGGTCAGTGGTTCTCAAAGAATGTGCCACAATATAATAATATGCTACAAGTTTTACAAAATATGCCATATGTTGGATTTTATGTTATTACAGATAAAATAAAATTTATAAATGGTTTTGCTTAATATAAATTTTACTACCCCATACAGATTGTATCCTCTTTTCAATTTATAGCTTTTTTAGAAAGTTACTTAGGGCACTGATAGGTTAAATGCTCTATCCATATAAATCATTGTCATAAATTGTGACAGATCATTGTCAGAGTCATTATGTATTTAGAGATAAGACTTGAACCCAGGTCTTGATTCCAAGTCCAGCAGCTTTCTGTCCTCTGTCATTTTTTCTCTCTCTTTTTTTCCTTTCTCCTTTCTTCTCACCACCTCCCCATTTTTTTTTTAAACCAACCAAGCACATGTATGGCAAAATAGTATTTGCAAAATAAACAATACTATTATTATATGTATGCACTTAACCTCAGAATACATCAGAGCTCAAACTCACAAAAAAATCAACAAAAACAGTTATTAAAGGGAAACTACATATGCATGACCCTCCTCGCTCTCTCATGGTGTTGCCAAATTAAATATTTAAAGTGCCATAATTCCATACAGCAAAGAGTACTATGCTTTTTGAGAACCAAGTTTCAGAACTGACCCAGACCCGGAGTATACCTATATAAATCATTATTTTAAGTATATTATTTCTGGGCACCCATGTTAAATGAGTACATTGTAAATCCCATATCTGTGTTATGTTTCCTTTTTTTGGATAGGTATATACCATAATTTAGGATGGTTTAAGCAAAATTTTGCTCCAATTGCTTCCATTCAAGAAATGTAAAGTCTTATAAATTGAGTGATAAAAATGATGGGAGAATGATGGTGGAGTGGTTATTTTATTTTATTTTAGCAGGGCAGTGAGGGTTAAGTGACTTGCCCAAGGTCACACAGCTAGTAAGTGTCAAATGTCTGAGACTGGATTTGAACTCAGGTCCCTTCTGAATCCAGGGCAGATGCTTTATCCACTGCACCATCTAGCTGGCCCCCAGTGGTTTTTTTTATCCAGAGGTGTATGTAGATGATCTCTTCTCAGTATTCTTAAATGAGTTTGCTTTTCCTGGTCATCAAAGTTAATTTGGTTTAGTTTTATTCTTGGCTTATAGATTGAGAAATTCTACTATGTTTCAAGTGACACTTTAGATAAGTAGAAAATGATTTTTTAAATTGGGAGGAAATTTGGGGGCATTTATTTCATTGGAAGAAAATGTTCTTCAAGATTTTTGCCATTTGTGAATATAAAGGTTATTTTTATATTTCTGTGACCATATGACTTTATAAACTGTTTATTCCCCAAAATAATAGCTATATAACAATGTTCTTAATGTCCTTTCTGAGAGGAAGAACCATTTATGTTTTAAGTACCTATAACAAAGAATTTAAACAATTAGACAGGTGTATATATATTAAATAAGTGTTTGTTGACAACACTATAGTTTTAGAAAAAAGTATGAAAATACAATTAACATAACCTCATTTTTGTTGCAGACAAAGCCATATGGCATCGTTGAAAAGAAACCCAGAATATTTCCAGTAAGTCTTATACTTATTTTTCTGATTTTTTTTTCTTTTGGTTTTTTTTTTTTTCATTTCATGTTGTCTCTACTGTCATTTAACTAATAACTTTTACCCCTTGCTGTCCAGAGCTTGATTTATGAATTGTAAAAGAAAAGGTAGAAAATGAAAGCATTGCTTGGTAGTAGTAATGGTTGGAGTGGGCAGTCTGAATAGAAAAGTGACATGTTATGTGGCCTTGAACAGTGTTAAGTTGTTTTGGAGAATTTATGGTTCCTATAATTTGTCACTGGCAAATTACTTCTCTGCAGGGGTAGGAGGAGGCAGCATCCTGCCGTCAATTAACCTTCCCAGATGCTCACTGGGGACAATGTCCAAAAGATGCAGAACTCTTTGGCACACTTCCTGGATCACCTAGAGTAGGTTGAGTTGCTCTTCTTAATTAGCATGGTAGCCTGACCTGACATATGGGCACAGTGTCTCCAGTTCTAATCCCTGGATCATTCCTAGTAACCTGCTTGTCATTTCTTCTTACCAAAAGCTCTTGGCTCCATTTTCAAATTCTGATTTTAGTTGTATATATAGCAGTACATGCAATCATGGTAATTTAATGTCATCTTTTTGGATTCATAAAATTTGTCTCCTGCTGTGGGAAGGACCCTCAGTTCTTACTGGCAAAGCATGGCAGTAGGTCCTTTCAGACTGAAACAGTTTTGAATAGGGACCTCCAGTGGACTCTGTCACCCTAAGATTAGTTAATAGCTAAATGGGGAAAATAATCAGCCCTGCATGGTCAGCCGCCAGGTGATTGGGGGGAGGGGGGGTGCACAGAAACTCATTGGATCATCTAAGGTGTAGAAAAGTCAACATCAAAGTCATTGGTAGAAAGTTGAAATCACAGATCCCTGAGATGTTGAATTATGTACTCATAAAAGCAAAGTTAGTATTTATAGTCAGTCAACTAGCATTATGTGCCTTACAGATTAAGCTTCCTAAGACATTATTTTGAGCAAAGTAATAAACCCATTTATGTAAAACTTGTAAGCTCACAAAATGTTTTCCTCCAAAATAACTTTGTGAGGTAGAGAATGCAAATAATATCCCCATTTTTATGGGTAAGAAAGATGACTTGGATTAAGTGATTTGCCCAGGGTCACACAGCTACTAAGCACCAGAACTGGGATTTAATTTAAATTTAGATCTCTTGACTGCTAGTAAAGTCCTCTTTCCACTAAGCTGTGTTACCACCCTGCCATTCCTTTATCTCAGAGGCTTCCCCTTTAATTTATCATTTAATATTCTCCATATTTTGGCCCTAGAGCTTTTTGAATTGTGGAGTAGAAACTGAACCAGGTCTCTTGTTGCCTAATTTGAAATTGAAGAAGATTGGAATATTACAAAGCAAAAGTAACCACACATTTAAAACCTTTTTACTTGTTGGGTATAACAACTGCTGAATATTTTCTTTGAATACCTGATACAGCTTAAATTTCCGAAACCACAGACTGGAATCTCATGTTCTGAAATCACCTGAAGGTGATTTATGCAGAATGGAATTTCAGGTGCTTTGCCATCACCTATAGTTTTGAGCTGGGTGAGGGTGGTCCTAGGAGGAAATGTTTGTGTATCCCGTCTGAGCCCCCTTCTCCCCATCCCCCAGTGAAAACAAGATGCTCCAATAAAGGTTTTATTAAGCTAAATAATGTCCTAATAAACAAAAGGTGCCTTTTATTCTCCTCATGAACCATCTTCTCTAAATTTTCCAATTCTTTAATAATTTAATTAATAGGAGTTTCACTTTTCTGTAAAACTTCATGCACATGCATGGTAAATATAGTATAAAATAAACACTATTATTACACATATGCATTAATCCCAGAACACATCAGAGTGCAAACCTTTCCTCTTAACACTCATTAAGCCTGGTTATATTTACCCCTACCTCCTCCTAGCTTTTGTTAGTCCTGTCAAGTCTCAGAAGCTTCCTGGGGTTGTGAATCAGGCTGGATTTTGCCTCCAGAACTTAACAGCTTTGAGACCTTGGGCAAGTCATTTTATCTCTTTGAAACTCAGTTTAAATAAAATAAAAAAGGAGAATAAAAGTGGAAACCAGAGCAACTACTTGTAGGGTTATTGTGAGCACCAAATGAGGTATTTGGAAAACACTCTGCAAACTTTAAAGTGCTTAAAATAAGCTATTATTTTACTTCACCTCATAGTTACCTTTATTGTACAAAGCCTAGTTCAATTCCCTCTTTTGAAGCTTTCCGAGAATAATCTCTTCAACACCTATGATTTATTGTCTTTGTCACTTAGTGAACAAATAATCCTTTACAATCATTTGCATCACTAAATTTATGATCCTATGTTCTGAGTACATTTCACCAAGTCACCTCCATCCAATTCAGGACTAAAATTGTATAATTGTTTTTCTTTCAAGCACTGTAAAAATGTCAATAAATATCTTGCTTTACTTTGTAGGTTTGTAAGTAAATGGAACTAGCTAAACTATCATCTTTATTTTTTTATAGGGTGATAAAATTCTGGAGACTGGAGAAGTGATTCCACCAATGAAAGTTTGTGATATACATGATTATCATTAAAAAAAAAAGCTCCTAACAATTCCAAAAGCTTGTGAATCTTTTGTTTCTATACCAGTATATCCACTGAAAATATTTTCTGTAGAAGCAACTTAATAAAGTTTACGCTTTAAAAAAAATTGCCTTCATACCTTTCCTTTACACCTAGGGCCTAGGTCTTTTTGAATTGGGGACTAGGAACAAGTGTTGAAAAGAATGGTCTCTTGTTGCCTAATCTGAAATTGAGAAAACTGGAATACTGCAAAGCAAAAATAACCAGACATTTAAAACTTTTTTACTTGTTGGGTATAACTACTGCTGAATATTTTCTTTGAATACCTGATACAGCTTAAATTTCTGAAACCACAGACTGGAATCTCATGTTCTGTAACACCTGAAGGTGATTTATGCAGAATGGATTTTGAGCTGGGTGAAGGTGGTCCTAGGAGAAAATGTTTGTGTGTCCTGTCTGGGCTCCCTTGTCCTCTCCTCCCGTACCCCCCAATGAAAACAAGATGCTTCATTATAGGTTTTATTGAGCTAAATAACGTCCTAAACAAGGTATCTGGTTGAGGTGAAGTCAGATGCCCCAGTGGCTGAATTTTACATCTGGATACTTCTTCTTCAGCTCTGACTGCGACACCACCGCGCACGCATAGATCACGAATCCCCAAGAGAGGAAAACGATGGCCAGCAGCAGCTACAGCAAGGAGAGGGAGGGGGGGAGTTAGCAGGGGCCTCCTCTACAGTGGGGGGCGGGGACCGCTCCGTGGCTCCAGGCAGGCTTCTTAACGACTCAGGGCTCACCATGGACGACCAAAAGTGAACGCCTCCTTACACGCAGAAAGAGGTCTGCCTCTCCTGGAGCTTGGTACCCGGGAAACTGGGTCCGATACAAAAAGAAGGTGGAAGGAGGAGGAACCCGGACGCCACCCTGGTGCCCATGCAACAAGAAATGATCAGGCGCTTGCAACGTATCCGCTGTCGTTCTGAGTGGGGGAGATACCAACCCAAGCGGAAGACAGCCAGTGTCTCAAAAGAGCTTATGTTCTAAAGGCGGAGGGATACCTCGAGTTCTCTCTGCCCCAAACTTACCACCGAATAAACGAGGTTCAAAGTGCGGCGGCTAACGGGCCTCATCCCGAGCTCGAGCCGGCAGGCTGGGCGGGACCCCGGGCAAGGATCGGACTACGGAGCTCCCCTCAAAGAAGGTTTCCCCACCCAGGTGGCGACCATCTTGTTTCCGGGCACAGAGCGTCTACACCCTCGGACTGGCCAGCTTCTTCCGCCTGGAGATGACGTCAGGACGCTGCACGGGGATCTGAAATTGGCAGCTGGTAGTTTCAAGGCTTCCCTTGGCCCACCCGGGTGATGAAAGAGGAAAACCGCAAAGGTGGAAACGCTTCTTTATAATGCCCTACGTCGTCAGGTGTCTAACGTGTACCATCCTACGGAGAAAATCTCTTTTGTTTTTATTAAACCCCTTCCCATCCGGCCGTGAGGTTATCTTTCAGCCTGTAGAACGTCCTTGAACAAACATACTGATTGCACGGGATGATGTATTTAAACCAGTATTTTTTTTTTCAAATAAAGTTTTCCCATGTAACTGAAACAAGTACTCATTTTTTAAAATTATGATACCTTGTTTTATTCCTTTACGGAGTAACAGCGGTATTTTTTTGCCATTATATGTTCCCATGTTTTGTAGATACTTCTTTCCACCACGTACATTGTTTCTTTGAAATTAAGTTTTATTAATGAAATGTTCTCAATATATTTTCTTATTTAATGGGGGGGGGGGCGGGAGAGATAGTAGCAGCCACCTGTTTGTTTGGGGTGATACTGTGAAAGCTTAGGAGAGGAAGGGACTTTTCACTTTTTACTTTGTATCCTAAACAGCCAGCAGATTGCATGGGTCAAAAGGAAATAGTTAATAAATAAATGCTTGTTGAATTGTACTGTATGTTCAGTTACTTTTATGTTGAGCACTTGCTCTATACCTAGCTGAGTGAAACAGTTAAACTAAGAATGTAATACAGAAGCCTATAATACAATATCAGTTATTGAACGTGGATACTTCTGCTACTTGCTCAGATCAGATTTAGAGCTAAAATTAGGTCGTTGTGACCTTGGGTCACAAAGTTCAATTTACTCACCTGTAAAATGGGCCAGTTTTTGTACTTAGCACCTCAAAAGTATAGTAAGAAAAGTACTTAATTGTTCAGTGTCTCACTCTTTGTGATCCCATATGAGGTTTCCTTGGCAAAGATACTAAAGTAGTTTGCCATTTCCTTCTCCAGTTCATTTTACAGATGAGGAAACTGAGGCAAACAGGGTGAAGTGACTTACCCAGGCTCACACAACTAGTGTCTGAGGCCAGCACCACCTTATTTTTAAAAGAAATTTATCAGGGCAGCTAGGTAGTGCAGTAGATAAAGCATGGGCCCTGGAGTCAGGAGTACCTGAGTTCAAATCTGGCTTCAGACACTTGATACTTACTAGCTGTGTGACCCTAGACAAGTCACTTGACCCCAATTGCCTCACTAAGGGAAAAAAAAAAGAAAGAAATTTATTCATTGCATGCATTTATGTCTTTTCCAATCTGTCTCCCCTTCCTATTCAGCAACAACTCCTCACCAATACCCTTCCCCCTCCAAAAAAGGGGAAAAACTCATAAGTATGCATAAATCCCCCCCCCAAATAAATTCCCACATTGTTTGTTTCCCTGTATTTAAATTCATCATCTGTTTGACAGGAGGGGAGTGATGTGTTTTATTTTCAGTACTATAGGCTCATGTAGTTCCAAATTGCAAAAAAAAAACCTAAGTATTTTAAGCACTATGTAACTGTGAGTAGTTTTTCCTAGTCCAGTACTTTATTCATACATATAAGGCCTCCTGATCACACAAGTTGAGTGGTCTAGCTTCTAACCCACATCTTCACATTCAAAATTTCTTCATTTATAAAATTTCCACTTCCTATGGCTAATTCTACAACCCTTATTTTGTTCCTTTTGACATTTGTAGTTCCTGAATGTTTGGGGGTGCTTAAATTCCCTAACTGTATATTAAAGTCCTCACAAGTATATAGAATCATATACAAAGAAACACCTAAACTGGGCTTAGCACATTTAGCCAACATTTTGTTTTTATTTTGGACCACTGGCATTTCTAAAATGGACAGGATGTTGTTGGGGGTTAGGGTGGGACTGATACTGAAATTGAACTTATTTATGTATCCAACAGTATTTGGGTTTTGCTATCCTTATAGACCAGTGAACTCTGACATCCTCCTAGGGGGGAAAAAAACCTTTGGAGCTGTGGCCTGGTAACTTCCTGAAAGTGCTATATAGCCCCAGCTACTGAAGACCCAGAAAAAAAAGGTTTTGCCATCAAAGTCCTTGGGCACTGTTAAATAGTTCAACCTCAGTCAATAAATATTAAGAGCTAACCATGTGCCAGGCACTAAAATGAAATTAAAGGAGAGATAATAACATCTGCTTTGTATGGGGCCTTTCCATTTGACTTCTGGTTGAAACCTTCCATTTGTGTTGTCTCCTCCATTAGAATGGATGATAGAATTTTCTATTTTTATCTTATTTGTATTTGATAGCACTTTGCACATAATAAACACCTCATAAATCTTTCCTTCCTTCTTTCCTTCCTTCCTTTCTTCCTTCCTTCCCTCCTTCCTTCCATCCTCCTTTCCCTCTCCCCAAATTTGGTGTTCTTGTCATTTACACAATATCTGAAGAAAACTGGGAGTGCACTGTATTTGCTTTCACAAAACTAGCTGAATCAATCAGGAGTTACACGTGAGAACTGTCATTTTGTCTGTTTTCAGGTAGATAAAAAGAGCAGTTTGGTATACTTGGACTCACAAAACTGAATTCCCTCTATAGCTGATTCTCCCTTGGAGGACACAAAGGGAGGAAATGAAATTCTGTAAAAGGGATGGTTTGGTGAACTGGATTACCAATTGTTATCTTCCTCTGCTAGAATGTAGTTGGCTTTTTGAGGGTGTGAGAATATTGTTATTACCAGAGGCCCTCTGCTGTGAGAGCATGGGTTGACCTTTCAAACTATTCACCTTTTTCTTTGCTTGTACCCCTGGTAGCACTTAGGACAGTGTACAGTATGGTAGGTATTCAATAAATCCTTGTTCATATATTGATTTGTTTTGTGATAGTAGTTTGAAAAAAACTATTTGAACCTTAAAATCTTATTGTTTTAGCTAGGTGAAAATGATTTTTGTTTTATCAAAGTGATGCAAATTTTACTATTCTTTGTAACAACTTATTTGTGCAAGATAGGATGATAGAATTTTCTACAGTAGCTATTTGACAAACTATGGATTCTGTTTAGAAGTTTTAAAAGAATGATAAATTATATTGCTATATAATTGTTAATGCACCACGAATTAGAATAATTTACTGGACAGAACTGGCCTTGGAAGCAGAAAGCCTGTATTTGTCAGTTCCCACCTCTGACACTTACTGGCTGTGTGATACTGAGTAGTCCTTTAATCTTTCAGTACTCCCTACTAGTTTTCTAAGTTTGTAAATTATAGAGGAGGTCCTAATTGCTTAAGAGTTTTCCTCACTCGGGGTATTCCCTATACTAATGAAATCACAGGACCAGACTTTATTATGATTGATGACATGTTTAAAAAAACTACTTTAAAGAAAAATCCATCCATCACACCAATAATAATATGTCATGGCTATTATTTTAAAGGTATAAATATGAAAATTGCTAAGGGTTTTAATTAGAAACTATAAACGTTGTTTACCTAATGTTTAAGGCTTATTATTAAAGAATTAATTTTATTTAAATAAATACCAAGATTATTTGCATGGAATGCTTTATAAAAGTGGGAGGAGGGATGTTGGGGGAATAATACTTTTTGGAAACCACTGCATTTTTTTTTTTTTGCAGGGCAATGGGGGTTAAGTGACTTGCCCAGGGTCACACAGCCAGTAAGTGTCAAGTGTCTGAGGCCGGATTTGAACTCAGGTACTCCTGAATCTAGGGCTGGTGCTTTATCCACTTCGCCACCTAGCCGCCCCAACCACTGCATTTTTGAAGAATTAAAGCTCTCTTATGTGGTCTTAACAGAAGCTACAGGAACCTTTGAGTTGTCTTTTTTTTAAAGAACGGGTTTCTTAATTGGTAGAGAGCTAGGTCAAATTTTAGTTCATAAGTTATCAATAGAGCTAGAGAGGGAAAAGGAACCTCGGCAATAATCTAGTCCAATTTCCGGATTTTACAGATGAAGAAACTGAGGCCCAAGTAAGTAAAAATAAAAGGAAATAAACATTGAATAGCTACTATGGGCCAGGGCACCGTGCCAAGCTCTTTAAAAACATTATCTCATGTGATCTTCACATCCACCCTAAAAAGTAGGTGCCATTAATGTCCCCGTTTATCAGCTGAAGAAACTGAGGCGACTTGCCCCAGGTTACAACATTGCTGGTCTCAGGCTGAATTTGAAGTCAAGTCTGGCTGACGCCAGACCCACCGCTGCACCCCCTACTGGTCCCTAGGACGCGCTCTACAGGTATCATGAGAAGCAAGGGTTGAACTTTGGCCCCTGATTCCTTAGCTAACTACGTTAAAATAGCTTGGTCATTTGTCCCTCCAGGAGGAAACCGAAAGGAAGGCTTGCAGAACGCAGGATAGCGCCGCCACAACCCCAGCACAACCCCTTTTCACTGGGCCCCACCTCCTCCCCAGTGGGCGTGCCTTCATAAAGCCACCCCTCCCTCACGCGTGCGCAGAGCGGTTGGCGGTTTGGGAGGGCGAGCGGATGTTGTCTTGTGACGAGCCTCGGGGGAGGATCCCATCCGTTTCCTGCGTTAGCCGGGAGCCTGCTATTGGTGACCTGCGCCCTACGACACAAAGGTCGCCGCCGCTGGCTCCTCCTCCGCTTGAAGGGGGGAGGGGAGAGACTCTGGTTTTCGTTGAAAGGCAGAGAGCGGTTCTTGCCGGTCGGCAGCTGTATCGTTTCGGGGTATTCCTTGCCGGGACGGCGCCGGAGCCCTGAGAGGTAAGTCATGGGGGCGGGCAGGAGGCCCGGGACGAGGGCGGCGGCCCGAATCCGGAGCCCTGGGGTGTCGGGAGCGCTCTTCCCCGCCTGACGAGGCCGGGCCCTGGTATTCGAAGAGCTGGGCCGGGGCCTGGCAGCTGTGGCCGTTGCTGCGGCCTGGAGGGGGCTCCCCGAACCCCCGCCGAGTCTCGAGGTTTATGAGTAGGGGAGCCGCCCGGGCCCTCGGGGGGCCTGCGTTTGTGGAGAGGTGCCGAGGGATCAATATGGAGCTTCCTTCTACCATAAGAGGGAGGGCCGCGGCCGGGCTGGGGCCGCAGCTCCTTGGGGCTGGGGGGCGCCCAACTACGAGGATTTGGAAGTTCTTCGAACAAGAAAGTGCACGTTCCCGTGGGCGTTATTCGCAGCTCCGCCATAGGGGCAGTCTAGTATGAGTACCTACTGTGTGCCAGGCACTTACTGTGCTGGGTGCTGGGTATACAAAGAAGGGAACATCCCGGCTCACTTCTCATCTAATGAGGACAAGTACTTATAGGTGTACGCGTATTCAGTAAAAATATACACACGTGTGGAGTTCTGAACCGGTGATCTTGGTTTTTAAGAATATTTTAAATATTAATTATATTTTGATATAATTGATTTCCTTTGTTATCCTACGGATTTTATTTTTGTGCTTGTAAAAACATTTTTCTGAAAAATGTATCTTTAAGCTTCCCCAGACTGCCAAAGGGGTGAGAACCCCAAAAAGGTGGGAACTCCTAGTTAGTGTCTGTCTCTTTAATCTGTCACAGCTAGGTGGCACAGCGGATAGAGTGCTGGACCTGTAATTAGGAAAACTTGAAATTCCAACACTAGCTATGTAAGTTACTTACCCTGTGTTTGCCTCTACCTCGTATGTAAAATGGGGCTAACAATAATAGCACCTACCTTCCAGGTTTGTTGTGCGAATCAAATAAGACAATATTTGTAAAGCACTTTTCAGAGTTTCTGTAAAAGCTGGTGTTTTGCAAACCATTTGTATAGCACCTTAAGGTTTGCAAAACACTAGCTTTAGCATTTATATAGTGCTTTACTAATATTTTATCTGCATAGCCACCTTGGCATTTGGGGGCTATTATTAACCTAATTTTACTGATAGGGAAACTTAGGCTCAGAGGGACTTAAGTGACTTGTGCAGAGTCACAACTAAATGTTTGAGATAGGATTTGAATTGTGGTCTTCTGACCTGTTGAACTTGGGTTCTTGTACAAAGTAGTTAAAAACAGGATATTCCAAAAGTCTTGGTGCATTTTAGAGGGGGAGGGCACTAGCATTGGTTCAGAGGGGTTGGTCAGGGAAAACATGCAGGAAAGATGGTTTCTGAGCTTCATCTTGAAGGAAAAGAGATACTGAGGTAAGAAAGGTGTGCTAAGTTGAATTCCTCATTAGGATGTGATCTCCTTTAGGACCCGAATCTTTGTTTTTATGCTTCTTTGTATCCCTAGCATAAGCCAGCATTCCTGTTTAATAAATTCTTCTTGATTTAGTAGACAGTGCCTTCCAGGCATGTGGGACTACCTATACAAAGGGACTGAGAGGAAGATGGAGAGAATAAAGCTTGTTGATTTGAATAAAGAGCAGGATCAGAGAGAACAGGATGTTTTGGTTGGATTGGATAACTTGGGTATTGGATAAGAGATTTTTTTTTTGTTCACCAGTCATGTGGTAGGTAGTCACTGAGGGTAGAGCAGATTATTCAATAACATGGTGGATACCTTGGAGATAGTGCCAGGTGGGTTCTAGACCCCTACAATAAAGCAAATAGTCACATGAATTGTTTGGTTTCCCAGTGCATATAAAAGTTATGTTTATACTACATTGTAGTCTATTAAGTGTACAATATTATGTCTAAAAATGCACATACCTTAATGAAAAAATATGTTATTGCAAAAAAAAATAATTGCTAACCATCATCTGAGCCTTCATTGAGTTATAATCTTTTTGCTGGTGGAGTCTTGCCTTCATGTTGATGACTGTTGACTGATCAGGATGGGGGTTGGTAAAGGTTGGGGTGGTTTTGGCAATTTCTTAAAATAAAAAAATGAAACTTCCTTCCACACACTTAGAAGCCATTGTAGAGTTCTTAATTGTCCTAATTTCAATAATGTTGTGTCTCTGGGAGTAGGGAGGCCTGAGGAGAGAGGGAGAGAAGAAGAGAATGGAGGAAATTGACAATTGGTGGAGCAGTTGGAACGTATACAACATTTATCAATTAAGTTCACCATTTTCTATCAGCTTGTTTCATGGTGCCCTAAAACAATTACAATAGTAACATCAAAGATTACTGATCACAGGTCATCATAACATATAATAATAATGAAAAAGTTTGAAATAGTGTTAAAATGTGAGACAGATATGATATGAGCACATGTTGTTGGAAAAAATGGTGCTGGTAAACTTATTAGAGACAGGAATGCTACAAATCTTCAGTTTGTAAAAATTTAGTATCTTTTAAGCACAATCAACAGGTCTGCCTGTAAATAGAATGAGGTAATCTTTGATTCAATTCAGTAATCATCTTTCAAGCCCTTCCTGTGCACAAAGTAAAAAGGGGGGGTGGGGCTTGTCTACCCCCAAGGAGCTTACTATTACTATATGGCAGAAACATGAGTAAGTTTATATGGATAGAATGTGCTGAGGGGAAAGCAAAGATCCAGGCAAAAATACTCTAGAAAATTTGATGAGCATGAGATCATTTTCAGTTGGGGAGAAAGCTTCCTGGAAGAGATAACCCCATACCTTGTCTTAAAAGAACCAAATAAACTAACTTAGCATTTATTAAGTACCTACATATTGCTATGCATGCAAATACAACAGATAAAATGATCCCTTATATATTTTGTGGTTAGATTTATCTAATTCTGAGAGTAGAAGGTTCTGATCCCCCACTAGTATAGTTTTGCTGTCTATTTCATCTTGTAACTCATTTAACTTCTTCCCTAAGAATTTGGGTGCTAAACCACTTGGTGCATACACATTTAGTATTGATACTAATTCATTATCTATCTTACCTTTTAGCAAGATGTAGTTTCCTTCCTTATCTCTTATAATTAGATCTATTTTTACTTTTCTTTGTCTGAGATAAGGATTGCTACCCCTGCTTTTTTTTACTTCAGCTGAAGCATAGTATATTCTGCTCCAACCTTTTCCCTTTACTCTGTATCTCTCTGCTTCAAATGTGTTTCTTGTAAACATAGTGTAGGATTCTGTTTTTTAATCCACTCTATTTGCTTCCATTTTATGGGAGAGTTCATCCCATTCACATTCAGTTAAGATTATCAACTGTTTATTTCCCTCCATCCTCTTTGCCCCTTTGTTTGTACTCTTTTTTTCCCTTTCACCCTATTCCTCCTGACCTTGTTTTATTTCTGACCCCTGCCTCCCTCAATATGCCCTTCCTTTTTTCCCCTGCTTCTGCCCTCCCTTCTATCAACACCCCCCTTTTCCCTTTCCCCTTTTGCTTCTTTAAAGAGTAAACTAAGTTTCTTTATACAAATGGGAATGTATGTTATTCCCTCCCTGAACCAAATCTGATGAGAGTAAGGTTGAAACAATGCTCACCCCTCTCTTCTTTCTCTCTATTGTAATGGGTTCTTTTTGTGCCTCTTCATATGATATAATTAACTCCATTCCACCTCCCCTTTCTCCCCCTAGTCTCCTTTTATTCTGCCCCTTAAGTTCCTTTGTATCATCACATCAAAGTCAATTTAATAACAATACCTTAATAGAGATACCCATCCCAAGAGTTAAAAATATTATCCTCCCTCCTAGGGATGTAAACAGTTTAATCTCATTGAACAGCCTCTCCCCCCCCCCCCCCCCAATTTACTTCTTTATACTTCTCTTGAGTCTTGTATTTCGAGATCAAATTTTCTGTTCAGTTCTGGTCTCCGTGCCCCCCCCCAAACCTTGGAAGTCCCCTATTTCATTGAATGTCCATCTTTTCCCCTGAAACAGAATGATCAGTTTTGCTGGGTAGTTGATTATTGGTTGTAATCCAAGCTCCTTTGCCTTCCGGAATATCATATTCCAAGCCTTGCGGTCCTTTAATGTTGAAGCTGCCAGGTCCTGAGCAATCCTGACTGTGGCTCCATGTTATTTAAATTGTTTCTTTCTGATTGCTTGGAGTATTTTCTCCTTCACCTGATAATTCTGGAATTTGGTTACAATATTCCTTGGGGTTTTCTTTTTGGGGTCTTTTTCAGGAGGTGATTGGTGGATTCTTTCAGTGATGATTTTATCCTCTGTTTCTACAATATCAGGGCAGTTCTCCTTGATAATTTCCTGGAATGTGGTGTCTAGACTCTTTTTCTGATCGTGGCTTTCAGGTAGTCCAATAATTCTCAAATTATCTCTCCTAGATCTATTTTTCAGGTCAGTTGTCTTTCCAATGAGGTGTTTCACATTTTCTAATTTTTCAGTCTTTTGATTCTGCTTGACAGATTCTTGGTGTCTCATGGAGTCATTAGCTTCCATCTGCCCAGTTTTAATTTTTAAGGCATTATTTTCCTCAATGAGCTTTTGCACCTCTTTTTCCATTTGGCCAGTTGTATTTTTTAAGAAATTGTTTTCTTCACTTAATTTTTTTGCTTCTTTTTCCAGAGTAACTCTCATTTCTCATTTATTTTTCCATTTTTTCTTCTACCTCTCATTTTTTTTTCTCATTTGGTTTTCTAAAAGCCTTTTTGAGCTCTTCAAAGGCTTTTGGGACTTGAGATAAGATCATCTTCCCACTTGAGTCTTCACTTGTAGGCATTTTGACAAACTCATCTGAGTTTGAATTTTGGTCTTTTCTTTCACCATAGAAGCTGCCCTTTTTTGTTTCTTACTCATATTATAGCCTATTTTTAAACTTATAAAGATGAAGTCAGCTCCTGGGGCACAGGGGTCACTATTGCAAGCTTCTTACAGCTCCCAGCTACCCCACTCTCAGCAGTGTCAAGCTGCCAGTAAGTTGGCTTAGCTGCCCTCCCCTTTCACCCAGGTGAGACAAACCTTTCCTGAAGTCTTCTAAATTATCTCAAGTAGGAGGATTGTGTATCTCTGTCTTTTTTTAGGTTCTGTAGTTCCAGAATCTGTTTAGACATAAAGGATAATACCATAGATAAATTAGGAGAGGAAGGAGTAGTTTACCTCTCAGATCTATGGAGAAGAAAACGATTTATGTCCAAACAAGAGATAGAGAATATTATGAAATGTAAGATGGATGACTTTGATTACATTAAATTTAAAAGGTTTTGTACAAACAGAAGCAAAAAGCTTCATTTCGAATGTGATGTTTGATTGCTCTTGAAATAAAGGGATTCTAAAGAGCACAAGTGAGGCAGTGAATTTTCAGGTATGGAGGATGGCCTGTGCAAATGGGAGGAAGAGATTGGCAGAGAGAGGGCTAATTTGGCTGTTTTAAACTAGACTGAAAGAGAGGGAGTAATGAATATTATATTGTCCAGTGAGGTTGGAAAGATAGATTAAGAAGAGCTTTTAAAAGCCAAATAGAGGAATTGACATATGATCCTAGAGGCAGGAGTGACATGGCTAGGTCTTCTCGTAAGAGAAATAACATTGGCAGCAGTATGTGGAAGGACTGGAATGGGGAGTAAGACTAGGAGACCAGTTAGGAAGTTGTAATAATCTAGTCAAGAGTTGGTGAAGGATTTAACTAAGGTGGTAGCTGTGTGAGTGAAGAGATCAAATTGGTAGTAGAAAATTTGGTCACAACTGAGTAAAGATACATATATACACATATCATGAGTGTGACAAGTTAAACATGAAAAGGTTGTAAATTATCAATCTGGGAAATTGGAAGAATGATGGTACCTTTGGAAAAATATTGATGTTTAGAAGAGGGGACTGAAGTTCAGGAGAAGAGACTAAAATGTTTAGTATATAGATGTATGAATCATCTCCATACAGATGATATTTATGAGAGCTGAAGTGGTTACCAAAAGAGAGTGTAGAGAGAAGGCCTATGACAAAACCATGGGGAATACCCACAGTTATGATATGATGAGCAATCAAAGAAAACTAGAAGAGCAATATCAGATGTAGAGTAGAATTTAGGAGAGAGCAGTGTCATGACAAAACCCTGAAAGAGACAGTGACCAGCAGTGCCACGTGCAGCAACTAGGTGGAGAAGGATGAAGACTAAGAAAAGACAATCAGGTTTGGCAATTTAAGGATGAGTGGTAACTTTGAAGGGAGCAGTTTTGATTGATGAGATCTTGAGCCAAATTGAAAAGGGTTGAGAAGTGAGAAGAAAGAAATGAGGTAAGGAGAACAGACAGCTTGTTTGGCTGAATGAGAAAGAGAAGAAAGAGATATAGGGGATCATAAAGTCTACTTAAGGTTTTGAAAAACTTTTTTTTTTTAATTAAGGAAGGGGGAGGCTTGGGCATGTTTGAAGGTAGGAGAGGATCTAATAGATGGGGAAAATTCCAGAAAGGTTGATTGAGGTTGCAATCTGCTAGAGGAGATGAGATCAAGGAGTTGGCCTTGGTATTGGCCTTGGACTGGCTCGTTGTCAGAGAATGGGGGAAAGGTGGTAAGAGTGTAAAGTGATGTCACATGGTTTTGAACTGAAGAAAATGGAAGAGGGAGCTCTTAAGCAAAGGGGTTCTCTGGTTGTATATAGGTTGTAGACCTGTAGTCAGAAAGATTTGGCTTCAAATCCTTTATCGGTACATTTATCGTGTGGTCCTTTGCAAATCATTTAACCTTTCTAAACCTGTTTCTTTATCTGTAAAATGGGAACAGTAGTAGTTTTTTGTGAAAAATAAGTCATATAAAGGATGCACTTTGCAAATACCATAGTAATGTCAGCTGTTATCTTGCTGTTCCTTACACACACTCCCTGGTCACAGGCTTAGAATATACTCCAGTTTCAACTTTTTAATCTCTTGCAATTCCTAGCTTTCTTTAAAATTCCACTCAAGCAGCATGATCAATCAGTATGAGGCCTTTCTAGATTCACCCAGTTGCTAGTGCCCCTCCTCTCCTCCAAGAAAAAAGTTACTTTGTACAGGGGTGTGTGTGTAGTTGCCCCCAGTTTCCTTAATGACAGAGGCCGGTTTTTGCGGGGGGGGGTGGGGGGGGGTTCCTGTTTCCCCAGGGCCCAGCCAAATGCCTGGAACACTGTGGGCACTGGATACTATGTTTGTTGGTTGATATTAAGATATGAAGAGAGCTTGTTCTAGCCTTAAAGTAATACACAGTTGGGAGAATATGCAGTATCAGTTTTCAAATCTGCAAGTAATTCATTTAGCCAAAGCAAGAGTATGTGAATGGAAAAGTAATATGAAATCAATTTTGAAAGGAGTTTAGAGATGATGGAAAGGCCTTAACGGCTGTTTTATTTCATATTTTATCCCTGTACTTAAGCAGGATCCAGCAAAGATTTTTTTACTTAGATGAGTCATAATCAGAATGTAAGGGACAGTAGTGGTCCAGATTTAAGGGTGACTTAAAGCATGGTTTTTTTGGTTGTTTGTTTTTTTGGTTGTTTGTTTTTTTGGTTGTTTGTTTTGTTTTTTGTTTTTTGGTGAGGCAATTGGGGTTAAGTGACTTGCCTAGGGTCACACAGCTAGTAAGTGTTAAGTGTCTGAGGCTGAATTTGAACTCAGGTTCTCCTGACTTCAGGGCCGGTGCTCTATCCACTGCGCCACCTAGCTGCCCCATGACTTAAAGCATGTTACTGGCTACTGTTGAAATGTAGATAGGAAAATAGATCTATACTTAACAGGTGAGGAATAACTTACCAATCAACATTTTATACTGAGAATAAAGTAAAATTTCACCCCATCATTGATAATATCTTAATCTGTTTTAGGAAATACTGACACATCTGTTTCTATCCTTAAAATGGGGAGGGCAATGGGAGACTGATAGCAAAATATGAGCTAATTAAAAAATTAAGAGACTAAGTAAGGAATGAGGAGTAGTGATATAAAATTTGTAAATATAGCCCTCCATTTCAGACTGGTATTCCATATAATAATAGGGATTTGATTGTCATTTCATTGATCTAGAGAACTTCTAGATGAGGAAACTCACTTTTCAAGTAAAGGTCAGTACCTTCTGCCAACCCCAAACCCTGTTCTTAGTCCACACCATGACCTCTAATCCCTGGATTCCCTCAGTTCTCCCCAAGCCATCACCCCTTTACTAGCTATAATCTTTTTTTTTTTTATCTTGATCCATTGGCGAACCAGTTCACAATTGTACAAAGTTCTTCTTTCAGAGCCAGCTAGGTGGTGCAATGGGTAGTGCTAGACCTAGAGTCTGGAAGACCTAAGTTCAAATCTAAACTCAGATACTTACTAGCTGTGTGACCCTGGGCAAGTAAGTTATCCTCTGCCTATGTTTCCTCAATGTAAAATGGGGGTAATAATAGCACTTATCTCCCAGGGTTGTGAGGATCAAGTGAGATAATTGACTCACGTGCTTAGCACAGTCCCTAGTATATTGTAAGTGCTGTATAAATGCTTATTCCCTTCCTTTCTCCTGTTCTCTTGGGTCCTACTCACCACAGCAGCATTTCCAAACTTTTCCATTCCCCCTTAAAATTTCCATGACTTCCCCTCCCCTAACCCTTTCAACCAACAACCTTTTTTTTTTTAGTGAGGCAATTGGGGTTAAGTGACATGCCCAGGGTCACACAGCTAGTAAGTGTTAAGTGTCTGAGGCTGGATTTGAACTCAGGTACTCCTGATTCCAGGACTGGTGCTCTATCCACTGTGCCACCTAGCTGCCCTCAACCAACAATCTTGCTTCATTTTATAGGGAAAGGTTGAGCCCCATTTGCCAAGAACTCCACTATCTCATATTAGATGTCTTCTACCACTGTCTCCTCCTTAACCCATATCACATGAAGAGATGGCCATTTTCTTTGCCAAGGCTAATCCCTCTGTACGCGCAGGTGATCCCATTTCATCCTGTCTTCTCCAGGAGATTGCCTCATTTCTCATCCCCAGTCTCACTTTTCTTCAATCTCTCTTGGTCTGCTGGGTACTTCCATACTACCTACAAACGATCTCTATCTTCCTGTCCTCTAAACCCTCTCTCGTTTGGTCAGCATATCATCTCATATTGCTTCCTTTTTATAGCTAAACTTCTTGAGAAGGCTGTCTATAATAGGCGCCTCTTCTTTTCTAACACTACAGCCTGGCAGCTGGCAGTTAAAACTGCTCTCTCCAAAGTTAATGATCCTTTACTTGCTAAATCTAATGGCTTTCACCGGCCCTGGATTCAGGAGGATCTGAGTTCAAATCCAGCCTCAGACACTTGACACTTAGTAGCTGTATGACCCTGGGCAAGTCACTTAACCCTCATTGCCCTGACCCCCCCCCCCAATCAATCAGTCAATCAGTCAATCTAATGGCTTTTTCTCAATCCTCATTCTTCATGACATCTCTGTAGCCTTTGACATTGTTGATCACCCACTTTTCTGTGATGATACTCTTGAACTGAGTTTTTCCTAATACCAATCTTGGGTTCTCCTCCTGCCTGTCAGTCTATTCCTCAGTCTCTTACTGGATCCTCGTTGGTCATGACTACCAACTGAGTGTCCCACAGGGCTTTTTCCTGAGCCCTCTTCTCTTTTTACACTGTTTCACTTCCTGATTTTATCAGCTTACATGGATTCCATTATTTTGAACACTGATGGTTCTCAGATCTCCTCAAATTTGACTTCGTCTGAATTTCCAACTGCCTATTAACCATCTCACATTGAATATCCTCTAGACATCTTAAATTCTGCATATCCAAAGCTAAACTCAATAGCTTTCTCCCCCAAACATTCTCCCTTTCTGAACTTCCTTATCAGAGAAGGGCCCTACCATTCTCCCAGTATGGAAACCTAGGAGTCATATTCTCCTCATTCTTTCCAGTCGCTCCCCCCCCAGCCCATGTTCTATCTGTTGTAAATACCTGTGAGTTTTACCTTTGTAACAAGTCTCTTGTTCATCCCATTCTTTTCTCTGACATTCCTACCATCCTGGTACAGGCTTTTACCATTCCTGGACTATTTCAATAACCTTTTGGTTGGTCTTCCTGCCACAAATCTCTCCAAACTCCAGGTCATCCACTCAACTGCAGAGTGATGTTCAGTAACTCTAGTAGTTCCCTATCACCTCCTGGGTCAAATATAAAATCCTCTGACAAGCAAAGACCATCAAAGCCTGCCCCTCCTCCCCTCCCATCACTTTTCAAATCTTCTTAACCACTTTTGACTGTACCATGTTCTCTTAGATCCAGTGACATTGACCTTACTGTTCCTCAGAAAAGACACTCCATCTCCTGACTCTTGGCATTTTCATTGGTTTGTCCCCATGCGTGATGCTAGATTTCTTTTCTCATCTCAGTCCCTGGCTTTCTTGGCTTCCTTCAAGTCCCAGTTAAAATCTCACCTACAAGGAAGCCTCTTCCAATTTCTCTTCATTCCAGTGCCTTCTTTCAGTTGATTATTTCCATTTTATCTTCTATATAACTTTGTACATTACAATTTGCATATTGTCTCCCCTGTTAGATTGTGAGCTCCTTGAAGGCTGGGACTCTTTTACCTTTCTTTGTATCCCCAGCACTTACCACAGTGCCTAGCACATAGCACTTAATAAATGCCCAGATATCACACAAAACCGGTAAGATTTGAACCCATACCCTTCAAACTCCATGGCCAGTCTCTTATCCACAATCTGAAGGTAAATTAGTTGCTTTTATGAATATAAATATGATTGATGTCTCATGGCTTAGCCTTTCACTGGTTTATCAGATTTTTGAGTATAGAGTTTATTGCCATCTCATTATGCAGTATTTTATTTGTGCTTCTTCCTAATTTTCATTTTCATCTCATTCTTTGAGTACCCTTTAGGCTAACTAATATAATCTTCATAGGATGTTGAAGTATTCAAGAAAAAATGTATACTGTAATATAATACCTGTCTTATGAGTGAGGTTATTAGAGTCTCCTTGTGGTCTTTTAACAAAAGGGTAGATGGACACTTATCTTTATGGTACTGTTTAAATATAATCCTGTCTAGTCAGTGACAGGGAAGGTTAGATCCTTTCCAAGATTTTAATTTTTCTAGTTAGCCATTTCATTCAGTTAACAGTGTAAGGAGGGGGGGCAGCTAGGTGGCGCAGTGGGTAAAGCACCGGCCCTGGATTCAGGAGTACCTGAGTTCAAATCCAGCCTCAGACCCTTGACACTTACTAGCTGTGTGACCCTGGGCAAGTCACTTAACCCCCATTGCCCCACAAAAAAAAACAAAAACAAAAAAACACTAAGGAGATGGCATGCCTTTTTTTCTTTTTTTTTGGCAGGGGCAATGAAGGTTAAGTGACTTGCCCAAGGTCACACTGCTAGTAAGTGTCAAGGGTCTGAGGTCAGATTTGAACTCAGGAATTCCTGAATCCAGGGCTGGTGCTTTATCCACTTCACCACCTAGCTGCCCCAGGCATGCCTTTTATTGAGTAGAAGAATATGAGAAATACTTAAAATCATCTAGGAACTTCAGACTGAACACCACTAACATTCTGATTTTTCCCCTTTGTACCGTGGAGATGACTGGAGTTCTCAGTAGTTGTGTCTGTGGATCACAAGCTCTGTCAGGTCCTCCAAAGCTGGAGAAGCTTTAAGTATGAATACAGTGATCCTTTGTAATGTCCATATAGGACATGAATATATCATGAATTTAATAATAATATTCTGAGATGTGGTCAATAGGTTTCATCAGACTACCATGACATGAAAAAGAAGCCACTATTTTAATTGGCTTCACTTAAGAATACATACTTTAAATGATTCCAAGTTGCTGCTTGCTACTAAAGTTCTCCCTTCCCCCCCACCCCACCCCCAAAAACCAAAAACTAATCCAGCAGTTATGCTATATAGAGCTAAGTTATAGTAATGTCTCAGTTGTATTATTAAAAATAATATGACAGTGTCCTGGTATTATTAAGTCCTTTGTCTCGTTTGAATGGAGGGTCTAATCAGTTGTCCTTGAATAGAAGATAATTTGATGACTGACCTTAATTTTCTTACTAGATTAATAGATATTTTGCTAATGATAACCAAACAAATAAGAATTTCGTTGTTTTAGTTGAGACGGCATTATGATTAGCTTTTCTCCATTTGAACCACCCCTAGCAGACATGCTTGTCTTTAACAAATTGTCTTACAGATTTGGACTAAAATGCAGTTTTCTTCCATATTGTGAATCAAAGATCAGCACAAACGCCAAAGAATCAAAGTTTCAGATGACAAAAGTGCAATATAGAAGAGTGGGATGATTGCACTTTCAGTGGTAACTTTCATATGAGAAATGATGGTAATATATCATCAAAGACATGTAACACTGGTAGAAAACTGGTAGTGAGAGAGCAGTAAAACATGAATCTCTCAAGTTCTGTGTTGGTATCCACAGAATATTAAGAGACCAAGAAAGTGGCCTCTAGTACATTTGGTCATCCTTAATGGGAGGGATTGTGAAACTGCATTAGTAGAGGGAGTAATCTTAGAAGAAAACTGCTTCAACTTTGAGGTTTTATTTCAATGGCTATGAGCTCATGGATGTGGATACTCCCTCTACTAATGCAGTCTGAAACCCATCCATGTCTTCTCCTCCTGTTTGATTTTCACAATCCCTCCCATTAAGGATGACCAAATGTACTAGAGGCCACTTTCTTGGTCTCTTAATATTCTGTGGATACCAACACAGAACTTGAGAGATTCATGTTTTACTGCTCTCTCACTACCAGTTTTCTACCAGTGTTACATGTCTTTGATGATATATTACCATCATTTCTCATATGAAAGTTATCACTGAAAACAGGCCACATCCATGAGCTCATAGCCATTGAAATAAAACCTCAAAGTTGAAGCAGTTTTCTTCTATGATTACCTTGTTTAGACTTGCTGAATTTAGTGTCTTCGATACTCTTAATTGAAGATAAAGGAAAGAGGGCCAGTATTTGTGGATAGTGAACAAATGAAATCCATGACTAATCCAATATGTTATTTTAGATCTACTTCAGATCTACTATCAAACATTTTCCTTAAGCAGATAACAAGTAGTAAGACTGAATTATGGGCTGTTAAACTTTTTAAAAAGTGTATTTTAGGGGGCAGCTAAGTGGCACAGTGGATAGAGCACCGGCCCTGAAGTCAGGAGGACCTGAGTTCAAATATGGTCTCAGACACTTTACACTTACTGGCTGTGTGACCCTAGGCAAGTCACTTAACCCCAATTGCCTCACCAAAAACAAAAAACAAAAGTGTATTTTAGGAAATAACAGCATGATGAGGTTAGACAGTTCATGAACTACAGACATACACAGTCTCACAGTAATGGATGTGACTTTTTTTTGATAGGTACCTGCAATTTGTAATCCAATAAAAACTGTGAGGCATAACTGTCTCCTATAATTCTTTGAATACCATTTGATGGCCATGTATTATAGTGTTGAACAGTGGATTTGGAGTCAGAAGACCTGGGTTCAAATGTTGTCTCCACTGCTTACTACTGTGTCATTTAAAATCTAAATGTGTGGTCGCCTCAAATTAGAAGCTTTAGCACACCAGTCTTTGGGCATTAAGCATTTATTAAAGCAATACTAGATATTCACGTGGAGTTCAAAAAGTTAAGAAATGACTGTCTAGCTTAGAGTTCCAGCCTGGTCAGGTTCTTCCTCAAGTCCTTTGCCATGAGCCTGCTTCAATCATGTACTCCCCAGCAGACTGTGTGTGGAAGCTTTTTATAGGTCCGGAGCATAGGTGGTCCTTACACACTGATTCAAGCTGATTGGTAGGTGTCATCCAAATCCATTAGTTCACTGAACTTGAAGGGTGGTCTCAAGTTGAATTCAAAGTCCTTAGCTTCTGAGAACAATACCTTCTTAAGGGCTAGCCAGGTGTGGTTACAATCTAGTTAACTTGAAGTAGACTAATCAGCAGTCAATTACTCTCACTTAATTCAATCAGTTTAGATTAATCTCCAGGTGGGCCTTTGAGTATCTGCCAAATAAATCCCATTATTTTCTCACACTACTGTGTATATGCATGCATGTATGAAAGAGAGGCAGAGACAGACACCTTGGGCAGATCCCTGAATACCATCTTCTAGCATTACTTTTTCTTACTGCAAAAAAGAATGGGTAAGACTAGAAAACCTCTAATGGCTCCTCCAGCTTGAAACCTAAAGGATAAAATGAAATGAGTGAATTTTTAACTTGGTTAAGCTGGTTGCCTCTCCACAAAATGCAGAAAGCTTTTGTGTATGTAATGTACATGTGTACATAATGAGTTTAGAGGGAATCTGGTTACTGACTATACTGTTGAAGAAAGATAACAAATGAAACTGAGGCATGAGATAAAAGTAAACAAAGTTAGGACAGGGGAGAACAGAACCACAGTGGGGGAAAAAAACATAGTTAAAGAGGAGAGGAAATTTCTTTTCTTTTTTTTTCTTTCTTTTTTTTTTTAAAGGACAATGGGGGTTAAGTGACTTGCCCAGGGTCACACAGATAGTGTCTGAGGCCAGATTTTAATTCAGGCCCTCGTGAATTCAGGGCTGGTGTTTTATCCACTGCACCACCTAGCTGCCCCTTAGGAGGAGAGGAAATTTCAAAGGGAAAAGGGTATTTGTGACATGGAACTACAAGGAATCTTCATGATCATATAGTTCAAACCCCCCTATCCAATGAAATTGGAAGCTTGGAGGGAGGATGATTTTCCTTTTGTCACAAGTGCTAAATAACAGAACTGGGTGTTGAACATCTATCTTCTGACTGAGATCCAGTGTCCTAGTTATTTTGTTTTCAATAAATCCTATCAGCCAGTGTCAAGATGACTAAAGAAACAAGCAGCAGGGCACAAAAAATCTTCCTACAGAGTCCTCTTGCAATAGTAATTAGGTAAACCATGGAGGGAAATAAGTCTTTTTTTGGGAACAACAAAAAAAAATTTCCCCAGCAGTCCAACAAATTAACCAGAGGACAAACTCTGGATACTAGAAATTAATATAAAGTAATACCGAATACCCATTCTTTGAATACCACCTTTTGTTGATTTTCAGAAATCCAAGAAATAGAAAAATAAAATTCAATAAAACAGCCTTCCTTTCTGCTCCCAAAGTAAAGAACTCTGCTTATTAGTTGAAGAATTTAACTACTCTTTGGGTACTTTTACTATTGTATGTTGTAAGTTTCTGTGTTTCATTTATTTTATAATTTCATTCTTAATAAGGTTAACATCCTAGTATACTGATGTTTCTTTTTCTTTACAGGTAATGGCATCGGCAGCTGAAGAATTTACAGTGGACAACTTTTCACCTAAAGCTGGTACCAGCAAGTTGCAGTGGACAGTTCCTGCTGATGCCTCACCTGATTCTAAGTGTCCTATATGTTTGGACAAATTTGACAATGTGGCATATCTGGGTCACTGCTTACATAAGTTTTGTTTCCGCTGTGTACAGGAATGGTCAAAAAACAAAGCTGAATGTCCACTCTGCAAACAGCCATTTCAGTCTATTTTCCATTCGGTGAGGGCAGAAAATGACTTTGAGGAATATATCCTAAGGCCCTCATATAGGAATATGACCAAGGAATATGTTCAAGGCTCTTTTGCTAGTCCCGATGGGCGAAGATTTCGCTACCGAACCACTAGCTGGAGAAGGGAAAGAAGTGCTTCTGCTTATACCCAAAGGAGTGCTTCTCTTCGAAGGACTGAAACACCACCTGACAATGGAGTACTGTTTGAAGGATTATCAGCTCCACCAATACGACAGAGAGACAGTGGAATTCATCATATATTGAGGCAGGAGGGAAGATCCTTGCGAAAAATTCAAGAATCAGATATGATTAATTTCAGAAGAACCCTATATCGTTCCGGTATTCGTGTTAGACATATTCAAGACGGTGGTCGCTACAGGGATATTTCGGCTGAGTTTTTCCGTAGAAATCCTGCTTGCCTTCACAGATTAGTTCCATGGTTAAAGCGTGAACTAACAGTTCTCTTTGGAACTCATGGATCTTTAGTCAATATTGTTCAGCATATCATCATGAGTAATGTTACTCGCTACGACCTAGAGAGTCAAGCTTTTGTTGATGACTTAAAACCTTTTTTACTTAACCGGACTGACCATTTTTTACATGAATTTATCAGTTTTGCTCGATCTCCTTTTAACATGGAGGCTTTTGATCAACATGCTAATTATGACTGCCCTGCTCCTTCATATGAGGAAGGTAGCCAGTCAGATTCCTCAGTCATTACCATATCTCCCGATGAGGCAGAAAATCAAGAACTAGATGCTAATGCACTGACTGCTAGTCAAGCTCCATGGGATGATGAAACTCCAGGACCATCATATTCAAGTTCAGAGCAGGTTTATGCTACTGTGTCTTCCCCTTTAAATACTTCTGACAGTTCAGATGAAGAACTTGTAAGAAGTAGACCCCAGACTCCAGTGGGTGTAGACACCAATCAGGACCTAAATGATGATGCTGATTCTTCATCCGATAATTGTGTCATTGTTGGATATGTTAAACCATTAGCTGAGAGAACCCCAGAACTTGTTGAATTGTCTTCTGACACTGAAGAATCAGAGTCTGAGAAAAATGAATCTGTGAAGAAGCCAGATCCCAGCTCCAGTGACAGTGATTTTAGTAGATGTTCATCTCCACATTCATTCATTTCAAAAGATGGGCAAATAAATAAAAGTCATTGTAATTCTGATATCTCACCCTCTGGTAGGATACTTAGATCAAAAAAGGAGAAACGGTCAGTTTCATCATCCCCCAAGGACTTGAGCTCATCAGTGACAGTAGAGAGAGTATGTTCTCCATGTAGCCATAGATTGTCCAAAAAGAGGGGACGATCAAGAAGTTCAGATTCATATTCTCACAGCAGAGATGGACACGACCGAAAGAGCTGTAGGAAACATCATGGAAAGAGACGGACAAAAAGCAGACGATCAAGAAGCAGAGATAGTAGTCAGCTTAAAGATAGAAAAGACAAGAAAACATCGAGAACTAGAGATAACAGTTGGTCAAGAAAAAGCCAAACAGTATCCTTAAGCAGTGAAAGCACTGTTTCTAGAGATCGAAGCAGATCAAGGTCCCGGAGTAGTGATCATGGTAAAAGAAGATCAAGAAGCAGGGATAGGGAACGATATTATTTAAGAAATAATTATACAAGACGATATCAATGGGAGTATACTTACTATAGTAGAAACAGGGATGGCTATGAGTCATCATATAGGAAGAGAACTCTAGCTCATTATCCTCGACAATCTTCTAGTCCAGAATTTAGAATTCAGACTTTTTCTGAACGGACAAATGGTAGGAAGGAAAATAGTCACAGTGAAAGAAGGCACTACTACAATGAAAGGCACAGGTCAAGGAGTCGGTCCAGTAATAAATCAAGAGATGTGTCTGTAGGATCTGATCGAGTAAGATGTGAAAAGCCTGGCGGGAAACGAAAGTATAAAACTCGGCATTTGGAGGATACCCATAAAGAAAATGAACAATCTTATGAAGATTCTTCCAAGGGAAAGGAAGAATGTTTTGACAAATCGTCCAAGTTTGGTGAAAGCTACAAAAATGAGAGTGACAGCTTTTCAGATCGATCCAGCAAGGATAGACACAAGAAGAGGAAAAAGAGGGCCCGAAGTCTAAGTGTAGAGATAGTTTATGAAGGCAAAACTACTGACACAAGTAGACATCATAAAAAGAAAAAGAAAAAACATAGGAGGAGACACAAGAGACATCATGCAAGTAATTCTTCACAGTCTTCTCCAATTGTGATTACAATTGAGACTGACAGTGACAAGGAACCAGAAGTGAAAGAAAACGTTGCATCTGACAGTCGGGCCACCTTGGTAACTCATCAGAGTAAAAACGAATCTTCCTCTCCTGTCTTGGGGCCAATTATGAGGAAAGATAGATATTCTTTAAGTGATGAAATTACTATCCTGGACAAGGAATGTGAAATCATCCCATGTAATGGTGATTTGGATGATCTCACCAAGACTGTAGATAATCTTCCACTCCAGGAAACTCCAACTGAACAGACTTCTTCTATGAGAGAAAACACCTTTCTTTCTGGTATGGGCAACCTACACAGTGACATTGAATCTGTACAGACTGAACCATCTGTACATTTGCCATCTCCAAAGACATCAGTAATAGAGACTTCTCCAGAAAGACCATCATTAATACTAAGACTGCCAAAGCATCTCATAGAGAAATCTTGTATTGGTCCTGAAGAAAAGACATAACATGTTTTACATTGAGTTAAGATATGTAAAGATGAAACTTTTTGGTGAAGATATTTTTTCTTCCCTTTAAACTCAAAGTGATTTTCAAGTTAAGGTTTTATAAGATCATTTTATTCAGAAAGTGAACAAAACTCAAAGATAAGCACTTTTGAGTAAAAAAAAAAACCTTGCTAACAGTTTATTTAAAACTTGTATTCTTTTTTCTAAATAAAAATGTAAATTTTAGAAGTTGTAATTCATAAAGCCATATTGAATTCTCATTCTGGAAAATATTCAATGGATATTTTAAAATTATGATTTTTAAGAGAGAATTATTATGGAAATTTGCTTATAAAACTTTATGATGGGTAATTGTCTTTGGTTTTTTGGGTTTTGTGTTTTGTTTCGTTTTTTTTAGAAAATTTGTATAATTTGAAAAAAAATCTTCAAAGGTTAATTCAGACTATTTTTATCTGCATGAATTACTTTGACTTCTGCCAAGAAATAAGTTTTCATGTTTTTTGTATACATGTCGAACTTGACTGCTAATGAAATATGAGTTCAGCAAAAAGCTCAATAAAGCAATAATATTTTAACCAAAAAAAAAATCCACAAATTTCCCACCAGAATATTTTTTTTTCTAGCATGACTCAGTCCTGGAAAATATCTGATGGTAAAGCTGTTTTTCAAACTTTATTTTAAATGGTCTTTAAAAGTTATATACTAGTAACTTACATATTTATTAAAGATTATAAGTATAACATTTGTGTCCTCCATCTAAAAAGCTTAGCATTTATTTTGCAAACTATTTTGCCTTAGTTTGGTATTATACTTTACTATAACATATCCTCAGTAGGAAATTTTTCATCCATGTCTCAACATTGTTTTATAGTTGAGAAAGGAGGTTTAGAGGTTGAGCAGCAGACTTTGGGTTTATTATGAATTTGACTTTTGAATAATATTTCCTTCAGTTAGGAGTTAAAAATAATGTACAGGTAGAAAGTTAGTTTAGAAGTGGTAATGAGAAATTGGTTTAATACTAAGTTATATAGGTAAAAGGAACATTGAGGAAGGTTGAAGTAAATAGTTATTTTTATTTAAAGAGATACAATGTTGGGCAGCTGGGTGGCACAGTGGATAGAGCACCGGCCCTGGATTCAGGAGTACCTGAGTTCAAATCTGGCCTCAGACACTTAACACTTACTAGCTGTGTGACCCTGGGCAAGTCACTTAACCCCAATTGCCTCACTAAAAAAAAAAATAAGAGATACAATGTTTTGAAAATGAGAAAATTTAAGAGTATATATAGGAGACAATTTCCTTTATCTGTTATATTTGTTTCATGTAATTTTTCAAATTATATATTTCTTAGTAATTTGGATTTAGTGATTTTTATTTTTAATATGATTCGTAATTTAATAACAGCCTTAAGTGTAATATAAATATATTAAGTAGTCTAAAAAAACCTAAAATTACCTGCTGAAGAATTTCTTCAGTACCTTTTCCCCTTTTTTTGACATATATATCAAATCACACATCTTTGCATCCTCTTTAGTCTTAAAGGTACCTTTAAATTATTATGCATATGTAAATCTTAGGGGTTTTGTCTCTGTTTTTCTGCTCCTCACTAACAAAGTTGGGCTTCTGTAAAAGTCACTATTTTGGGGCAGCTAGGTGGCACAGTAGATAGAGCACAGGTCTTGGATTCAGGAGGACCTGAGTTCCAATCCAGCATCAGACACTTGACACTTACTAGCTGTGTGACCCTGGGCAAGTCACAACCCCAATTGCCTCACCAAAACAAAACAAAATGTCACTATTTTGTCAATTTTAGCAGTATTCAATAGAATTAGCAGTATTTTATAGACTCAGATATTAAGTGCCTACAGATGAAGATTTGTCTTTCATGGCTAAAAGAAGAATATGTGCTATACATAGCTTCTAATGTTATGTGATCTGGAGGCTTAGAAACTAAGAGGGGATATGACAAAAAACATAAATATGATATTAAGAGGAATGTGACTGCTTTAATATGTAGGACTACATAACATGAAGTCCATGGAGGAAGAGGCATTTCATGAAGAATGGGTAGGATTTCATCAGGTTTCAGAGATGAGCAGACAGTTCAGATATAGTGAACAGTGTTGGAGGTAGAAGAACATAAGATGTGTATAGGGAGAGTACAATATATTTTTTAATTTAGTGACTTTATTCACTTATTAAAGTTTTTCTAGAAGAACATCTGTATTTGAGGATTTAAAAGTCAGTTAACTAGTTTTAAAAATAGGTTTACAAGTCTATGATCCATATTGTAGCAACATTTGCTAAAAATGACATGAGAGGAGGCAGCTAGGTGGCACAGTGGATAAAGCACCAGCCCTGGATTCAGGAGGACCTGAGTTCAAATCTGGCCTCAGGCACTTGACACCAGCTGTGTGACCCTGGGCAAGTCACTTAACCCCCATTGCCCCGCATAAAACAAAACAAAATGGCATGAGATTTGTGGGTTACAGTGTCTTCCATTTTCTTAACTATTTTCTTCTTTCCCATTTTGATTTTCTGAATTTTCTGATTTCTTTAGAATCCTAAAGGAAAAGATAAAAAACTTTGAAAACTGAACTAGGTGCTTAATAATATTTGAATTCAAGAAGTTGAGAATGAGGCAGTTTGTTCTAACCTGGCTTGCCCACTTAGTTGTGTGGTTTTTAGGCAAAGTGCTTACCCTCTCTAAACCTCATTTTCCTTATCTGTGAAATGAGAATATTGAGCTAGATCATTATTAGTTCTTAAAACTTCTTTGGTCTCAGGACCCCTTTACACATTGAAAAATTATTGAGGATCCCTTTTGGGGTTTTTTGTTTATGTGGGTTGTATCTTGATTTTCATGGTGTTAGAAATTACCTGATAGTTTTAGAATATTCATTAAAATTATAATAAACATTACATGTTGACATAACTTTTTTATGAAAAATGTATTTTCCAAAACAAAATGTAATGAGAAGAATGGTTATCAGCTTTTGCATTGAACTGTTGAGATAGGCTGTTTTGACTGAAGTATATAAAGAAATCCAGCCTCACATAGATATGTAGTTGGGAAAAGGAGTATTTTAATAAGCAAATGATGTCTTAGTATTATGAAATTAGTTTTGGCCTTGCATACCACCTTAAAGGGTCTAGGGGACCTCTAGGGGTCTGTGGACCACACTGAGAACTAGGGACCTAGATAATTGCTACGGTTCCTTCCTGTTCAACACCCTACAATGTGTGAGAATCAGGGTACCACCCCCTGCTGAGAAAGACATTGTGAGAACCAGGGCAATGCCCCCTGAAAAGAAAGTATGTGACTAGTGTCTAGAAGTTAAGTCTTTTCATAGACTGCCTGTAAGTCATGTCAATCAATGGACCAGCCAGTTAGCTTGGAGCTGCGTGTAGGGACTGCCTCTCTTCCGGTCCCATGGGAAGCTTCCACTGGAACACAAAGAGGAGTGTTCCTTTTCATGGAACCGGCTTGTGCTAGCAGAACTTCACATGTTCTCTTTGGAAGCGTGGATAGCTAAATGAAGGTAGCTCTCGAGCTCTCGCTCTTGCTCTCTCTCTCTCTGTGCTAACTCCTAATATACTTCAATAAATGCTTAAGGGGCAGCTAGGTGGCACAGTGGATAGAGCACCGGCCCTGGAGTCAGTAGTACCTGAGTTCAAATCCGGCCTCAGACACTTAACACTTACTAGCTGTGTGACCCTGGGCAAGTCACAACCCCAGTTGCCTCACTTAAAAATAAAATTTAAAAAATAAATGCTTAAAAGCCTAAATTGTTTTCTAATTTTTCTGTAAACTTAGCTAGTTCTACCCCCATTCCCACACTGGGGGCAGATAAGGTGATCACACATTAGATTTTAAACATCACAGATGGTTTCTATACCTAGCCCTTTTGTTTAAAGACCACTTTCATTTTTTATTTATTTGCCAATCTGTATTTTCCATCAAATGTTTTAGTTATTATTCACACTTTCCTTCACCTTCTACTCGTAACTTCATGGAGACTACCAATTGTCTTCATTTACAGAATCAGACTCTCAGAATAGGAAGGGGCCCCTCTAGTCCAATTCATAGCTGAAGCAATAATCGCCTATATGATATCCCTTAGTGGATCCCTTATCTTGAAAACCTCTAGTGATGGACTTGGCTATTTTCTGAGTTCCATTTTAAATTTAATGTTTGTTATATTGACCTTAAATTGGCCATGAACAAGTTGCTTTTTCAACACCCTCTGAAAACGTCTAATGAACAAATTCATTTTAACTGGCAAAGGTTTTCCTTGAGAAGTATTGACTTCCCAATATCTAAGTTTCATTTTAATCCATTGTGGAACAAATACTGGTTTTGAACTGGGGTCATTTGAGTTTGTACCATGACTATTTGCTAGAATTGTAGAAATAGAAATGTCTACCAGCATCTCCCACATGGGCTAGGCTAGTCTTATTCTCAAAAGTTACTGAGGTGGGGCAGCTAGGTGGCTCAGTGGATAGAGCACTGGCCCTGGATTCAGGAGGACCTGAGTTCAAATCCGGCCTCAGACACTTGACACTTAACTAGCTGTGTGATCTTGGGCACACTTAACCCTCATTGCCCAGCAAAAACAAAAAATAATTACTAGCTTGTGTGACCCTAGGCAAGTCACTTAATCCCAATTGCCTCACCAAAAAAAAAAAAAAAGTTAATTGAGGGGCAGCTAGGTGGCAAAGTGGAGAGAGGGCTGGCCCTTAAGTCAGGAGGGACCTGACTTTAAATGTGGCCTCAGACATCTATTAGTGGTATGACCCTGGACAAGTCATTTAACCCTAATTGCCCTCTGTCCATCTCCCCCCCCCCCCAAAAAAAAAAAAAGTTATTGAAACTGTCCTTGAGACTTGAATGGTTTAGGGCTTTGACTATCTTCTTAGTCACCTGAGTACAAAAACAAAAATACTGGAAGCTCCATTAAGGTCCAGAGGCTGGATGTGTGGACCATCGTGGGCTACAGGTGAGGAAACTGGATTCAAATTGAATCAGTGATGTGTCACTATCAAATTCCCATGGGGCCTCCCCTAATTGGACAACTTGGACCATGCCTCAGACTTGTGGAGAAAAAAACACTGTAGCCCATAAAATGCTATATAAATGAGAATTTTTCAAAACCCTTGTATAAATTTTGCTGCCACAAAATCTGGTTGAACTCTTCTGCCACCCAATCTCTATTCTCTCTGGTGAAGGTGTATGAAGGGGAGTTAGGTTTAAGATGGTGAAGATTGGTTTATGAGATCTTTGAGCTTGAGGAAGTAGAAGAGAAATTTGGGCAGAATAGTAAGGTCTCCTGATTTGGTTCAAGGATAAACTGAATATTCTGATTAGCTTTACAGTAGGATCCTTCTTTACATACCTTATAATCACTACAACTGGCTAGCTTGAGAAGGAAGGAAAAACATAGTACCTATGTGCCAAGGACTCTGCTAAACACTACAAATATCCCATTTGATGCTCACAACAACCCTGGGAAGTTGGTGATGCTATCTCCATTTTACAGTTAAACTGAGGCAGAGCTTAAATGACTTGCCCAGGTCACAACTAACAAGTGTTTGAAGCTGAATTTGAACTCGAGTCTTTGTGATTCCAGGCTATCTACAGACCACCTAGGTGCCTCTAAAACCAGAAGAGCATGAGATTTAATCTAGTGGGTTCAATTATCTCAATGCAGATGAGCCACCATACCTTTCTGTCTTTCTGTCCTGCTCTCATATCCTGTCACCTTCAGAATCATCAGACATCTGCTGGTCTTCTCCATTTACATGACTCATAGGCATTTCAACATGTCAAAAAATATATTTTTTAAACTACAAAACACTTAACTTCCATATTCCTGTTATGGGCCTTACCCAGACTTGCAACCTTGGAGTGACTCTCAACTGTTCCTTATCTCTCATGATTCATTTCCAATCAAAGGCCAAGTCTTAGTGATTCTACCTCTATAATATCTCTCATCTTGACTCCTCACATGGTCACCACTCTAGTTCAGGCCTTTGCCTATATCATATATTCTCCTAATTGGTCTCAATCTCTGTTTTCTCTTCACCATTTTACACAATGTCAAATTGAGGAACATGTCTTAGAATGTGAAACTTCTGCTTGAGTTAAAATACTTCTATTTTATTCTATAGTAGACTCCTACTGCTAGGTTAAAATAGTTCTTTTTGGCGATTAAAGTCAAAGCCCTTCACAGCTTGTCTTCATCCGGTCTTTTCCAGATATTTTGTCTCACCACCTTTACCATACTTATGTTTTAACTAAAGTGAAACATCTATTTCTGTTGACCTGTGTACAATAGTCCATCTCCTGCCCTTTTGCCTTTGCTCAATTTGTCCCCCTATGCGTGGAATAGTTTCTTTCCTTATCTCTTTTGGAATCCTCGGCTTTCATTCTCCACTCAGGTGGCAATCTTATTATACAGTAGGCTTGTGTTTGATGTTTTAAGTTGTCACTGCTCTTCCATTGGCCCCTATCACTTTTTATATAAGTAAAGCTTTGTAAATATTTTGTATTTACTTACCTGTGTATAAGGCCCCTTCACCCCTACCCCAGAAGAATATAAACTTGAAGCCAAGTACTGATTTTCATTTTTAAAAAATCTACAGTGCCTGGTGAAGTGCCAGTGTTTAAATGCTTGTTAAGTTGAATTGACTTGCCCAGAGAGTTAAGTATGGCAGTTACATCTGGGACCTGGGGAGATGGCATCTTTGGACCTTGCCCTTTCAGGAGTCCTTCCCCCAATATATCTGCCCACCCACTAATGTGTTCCTGATAGACATGAATCAAGCTTATGGTTTCAGGGCTGACATGGCCACTTTGGAAGTCACCAACTACAGTTCCTCTGATAAGATGGACCAGAAGACCTTACTGTCTATTCTGATCATGAAAAAGACCCCTGGGCTTTACCATTTATCCTGTTAATCTGTTTTCCACACCCAGGTATTGCCATCTGCCCTGTGACTAAACCTGTGTCACCTCCACTAATTAGATTGTAAACTCCTTGAGAGCAGGGACTGTCTAGCTTTTCTGTTTGTATTTCCAGTGTTTAACATAGTACTTGAGACAATAAGTTCTTAATAAATGCCTTTTCGTTTATTCATAAGCATGTCATTTCTCAGTGGGAGTTTGAGAGGGGAGAGATGACAGAACAGTTTACTCAGGTCATGAGCAGTGGTTTTGTGCTAGGGCTTTGCAATGATCTAATAATCACCAATTTTCTGCAGCTAATTATTACCTGGAGCAAATCAAGAAGTTTTTTCTTTTTGCAGTAAATTAAACTTCTCTCAGGAGTTGTAGTGTTCAGTAAATGTGCATGATAGACAGCTTGGGCAGCTAGCATTTGTTCACTGCTAGTATTAGCCATCACAATATCTGACAATGTTGAAAAAAACCTGAGAAACTAACTCCTCAACAGTGTGGAGGACAGGGAGGATTCAAAAGTGACCTCCAGAGAAAACACTCTTGGTTCTTCCAGTACCAAGAAACAGCCCTGTTACTATGAGGAGTAGAATCTGTCTTATGAAAGAAGCTGAAGAGCACCTCTCAACTTTCTATGGGATTGTGGAAAATCAAATATTTTCAGAGAATGGAAGGAGTGCTTGAAGGAAGAAACAAGAAAAAAAAATCTGGAGAGGTGGGGGAACCTCACCTGTTAGGAGGTTAGAGGGTAGAGTAAGTGACTGAGGCAAAAGGAAAGTACAACATTTAAAGCTGTATTCAAAGAAGGTTGAGTGGGCCTTGGAGTAAGAAAGGCTAGGTTTAAGCTTTGCCTCTGGACATATTGGCTTCCTGCTTCTGGTCAAGCCACTTTGACTTCACTGCCCTAGCAACTAAACATTCTACATGGCATAAATGGAGCTGGTCTACATTGATTGAAGGAGTTTTCTCACCCAGGAATTACCTATACCAATGTAATCACTGGGACAGTATGTTCCCCATAATAGGTTTGAAACTCATGCTGAGGGAACAGCTTCTACTCAGGAAGAAGTAATTTCTTGGGCTAACTGGTGCTATCAGGGAAAAAAAATCAAGGAATGATCAGATGAGATCATTAGTGGTGATTGGTGACTCCTGCTGAGTTACTTGTCACTGAAGCAGCTATTTGTTAATGTTATAGAAGGTTGGGTTTGGGATTTGGGGTTGGGTGGTGGTTTTTGCCCATCTCTGAGCATAATACTCAAAACATGACAATATTTCTCAAAAATAATTCATTTATAAATAAATTATACCACTGTTAATGATCACAAAATTTGGGCCAATAAGATTTTGAGAGGCCAGGTTGCCAATTGAAGCAATAGGATTCAGAGAAGTATATTCGAAAAATGACTAACTGGGTAAAGATGATGGTGTCTAAAAAGATCTGAATTTCCAAACCATAACTTAGAATATAGGCTCTTGTTCAAGAATTAAATGCATCTAGTAAAGACTGATAGCCTCTTTCTCACACAAACTCCCCCTTCCCCCAGCTTAGCCTAGCCCAGCCTGGCCCTGAGGGGCCAGCAGAAGCCTCCCAGCAGACACCCAGGTAGTATATATCTTCCTTTTAAAGCTGGGAACAGGAAAATTTTTTGAATAATAAAGATACCTAAATTCAGGCGCCACCTAAATTCAGGCGCCGCCTAAATGATGATGATGTCACTGGTTCTGTGAAAAGTGAAAGGAGAAATCGTTTGGAAGAAGATTCAGATGAAAAAGAGGATTTTTTCCTAAGGGCCCATCTGGAACAAAATTTGGACCTCGGAATGACAAAATTAGGCATGTACAGAATCAGGAAGATGAAGTAAGTGATATTACACAAAAGAATATTATAAAAGTGATTGAAAAAGGAGAGAAACTGGATGACCTACAAGGCAGAAAGCTTATCAGATAATGCAACAGCTTTTAGCAAGAGATCTTAATAGCTTCAAAGATAAACATGGTGGCAAGGATGCAAAATGAAGGCTCTGGTTGCTGTTATCCTTCTGCTGGTGATTATCATTCCTATTGTCCTCAAATATCAGACTTGATTCAGTGACCAGAGATTTCCAATAAAACAGTTCTGGGACAATTAAACAGAAACATCTACTCTGTTGTGTACTAGTGTGTAATTTAAGATTCTAAATGTGGATTCTAATATGTTCCCCCAGTTTTGGGGGAAAATGACTAAAATCACTGATAAAACGAGTTTAGGTTTTTAAGGGTTTATTGAAAAATAGAAAGAAAAAGATTGAGAACAGAATTCTAACAGCCTGGCATTCCTATCTTTCCTCAAATTTCCTGTGAAGTCCTCTGCCGCCGCCACCACCACCATCAAGTCAGGAACCCAAAAGAGAGAGCGCTCTCCGAGCAGGCCCTCTTTCCTCCTTCCTATCTCCTCCCAGAAAATAGGAGGCTCCTCAAGTTGATTGGCTGGTAGACTTGATAGACAGCACCCACGAGCAAATGTCATTTCCTTACGCCAAGGAAAAGCCACATGGCCTTGCCCTCTGAGGCATTTTCCTCATGGTGGAGCTTTCCTATAGTAAGTCTCCAGTAGGTGGCATCATTCCAATCATTACACTAGGAACCTAATTTGAAACTAGATACCTGTCAGATACTTGCTAGATACTTGTATATAGAGTTCAGCATTGATGATGGTATTTCTAATTTAACATAATTTCCTAAGATAACCTAGAGAGGTAGGGATTTATTATTGCATTCAGGGATAGGGTGGAAGGTAAGAGATGACACATTATGTAAAAAGGGATGGTAATCATTCAGTTAATGATTATAAAATGTATAATTTTTCTCATAAAAAATTAGGTTTTGGAAATGGTTTCCATATTGTTACAGATAAACTAGTTTTCAATACTGCTACTTTCAACTGTGACTAAAGACATTCCAGTAAACCAATTTTGCCTGTTAAAAAAAATAGCCTGCGTGTAATATTGACAGGGATCACCCCATCCTTAGCAGAACCAGTCCACAGTTTTAGGTAAAGGAATCTGTTGTTTATTGGAGAATGCTCTAGGATGTGGGACTTCTCAAGTGGCCTTTTGCCTCTACAGAGGAAATCATATGTCCCAAACTTGTAAAAGGAGCCACCTGAAAGCTAAGGAAAAATTGCTTGACTCAAGCTTTGGGAGACCTAGGGTGTTTCTGAGCAGTTGTAAGAACAGGAGTTAAACCTGGAAATCATAGGATCATGGATTCAGAGACTGAAGGGATCTTAGATACTGGATTAGGTAAGATCTCATCCATTCTCATTTTAGAGATGAGGAACCTGAGGGTCAGAAGAGTTAAGTGACTTCTCCAGAAGTGAGATTTGAACCCAGGTCTTCCTAATTCAAACCCTGCACTTAATCCTAGGTGTCACACTCCCTCTAAAAATGTGGGTATGTACTACAGAATAGATGGTGTTACATTAAAATTAGCATGAGTAACTCCATTTTGCCGCTTTTCCATCATTTTGTGAAGTTAACTTGTAACTCCATGTAAATCATCTGATTTTGGAGAGTTCTCAAGAGTACTCCCCCTCTCCAATGTCACTTGACTTAAGGAATGTCACAAAACTACCCCCTCTCCTTAATCACCCCTACACACACACACACACACACACACACACACACACACACACACACACACACACACACACACGAGAAACCAGATGTTTCAATTCTTATAATCAATGTTTCCTGTTTTTCACTCTGGGTCCTTGGTTTAGCAAGAGCTTTAGACCTGGTTTATTTTGTAGCCACATTTATTGCCAAATAAATAGTTGCCTAAGTGTAATTACTTGATTTATTTATTCCACCATAAGTGGTAACAAGTTAATCATTTGTGTTGTAGAGGTCACTTGGACTCCTTCCATCCTTATCAAGGGGAGTATTAATCTTTCATGCTTTCATATAACACAAATGGAAATAAAGTGGGGCTGTATGAACCACAGGAACCAAGAATATTGCAGGTTCACTCATGACCACATAGCTGAGGCAAACCAAGACATATCAGATTCTACTCTTCAGGCAGGGGACTACTTAGTGGTTCTTCAATCCTCTTAACTTTCTCCACTCTCAGTATCTAACTACATACCAAGGTACAATTTTCCTACTCCATAATTTTTCCCTGAAGAAGTTTCTATTCTATCAGCAGGGGAAATGTAATAGATTGTACCCATTTGTGTTTGGGGCAAAGAATGCTTCTACTATTTGATTCCTTTTAGGTACAAGAATGTCTGTGTAACTGGGACCTCATGACCACCAGCAGTCATTTCAAGCCCCCATTGTGTTCCCCTAAGGTGGAAGATGGAATGCCAAATAAGGGTATAATTAAGTAGGCCACTTTGGTTAGACCAGGAGTTTACAAAAAGGAGTCATGTGAGATCAACATAGGCTGGTTCCTGATTGTGAGGAATTTTAAATGCCAGACTGAAGATTTTGTACTTTGTACTCTATCTTGGCATTCCATCTTCTACCTTAGTAATTTACTACAGTCTCCCAAGCCTGGAACATATATACTTCTGCCCTCTGCCTCTCAGACTACTTAGACCTAATTTAGGTACCATCTCTTATAGGAAACTATTCCTAATCTCTTTCATTATCACTCTATTCTTCCTCAAATTATTTTGTATTTATATGTCTGTTTTACATGTTATTTACCCTAATAGAAAGGTAAGTTCATTGAGAACCTTTTCAGTCTTTTACTTTTGTCTTTCTCCAGTGTCTTGCATATATTGGGTATTTAGTTCATGTTTCTCAAATGATTTATACATTAAATTCAATTAGAAGTATGGCACAATTAGGCTTACTGTAGAAAGCCCCCATAACCCCCTCCCTGCAATGTCAGAAAATGGTCCAAAGACTGGGGTTTCCTATTATAGATTCCTCTTCTTGACACAAGGTTCCCTTATGGTCTCCAAGACCACATATACCCATCACAGCCTATAAAATTGCTTCTACCTATGATGTTCTGTGATAGGTTAAATATATGGATAGGTAGAGGAGAGAAGGTGAGTATCCTAGGTTTTTGTGAGGATTTTGGATGAACAAAGGCATAGAGTTGAGAATGGACATGGTATATTTCCAGGGACAGTGTGAAGACTGACCTTACTAGAATGTAGGGCACATCTTGGGGGAACAAGAACAAAATGTCTGAACTACTAATTTGTCATTATGTCTGTGTGTTCTCTTATTTTCCAGACTAAATTGAAATTTCTCTGTGGGCAGGGAGTCTCCTTAAACTTATCCATTGTGAGGAATGGGGGGGGGCGGGTTGTCTCCTCTCAATAAGGGTTAATTCAAAGGCTAATTAAGACTCCCCTCACAAATTTAGACCAAGAAATTTGGGTCAGAAAAACTGGTTCTGGTTAGCTAGTGTTTGCTCATGGAATGGTGCCTCTTTCTTGTGAGAATGACAATAAATACGCCTTTGACACATCGCTGCTGCTGAATTCCAGAGAATTATTGAGCGGTCATTTTTCTCACATCCATACTTTTTTCGGTGCCACATATCATCGTAGGTGCTCTATAAATACTAGGTGAATGAATAAATAAGGAATGTATGATTGGGAAAATGTTTGGATAGTTAGGTTGGAGTCAGATTATAGAGGGCCTTAAAAGTCTGGAAAGAAAAGGATAGTGTCATGGGGTACAGAGCACCCCAGAAGTTCTCTGGGGCACATCAAGGAATCTTCTCCTTGAGAAACTAAACCAGAGGACAGATACGCCTAGAGAGATAAGGGGAACCAAATCGGTCTCCCTTACCCCTGGGGAGATAAGTTTGGGTGTGGCTTCGACCTTTGTGTCCTGAAGAGAGATCCGTAGCCACCCGTCACCCAATTCCTCCAGTCACTACCAGTGGGGGATGGTCCTCCCTCACTAAAGGAACTGTCATGGGGTGCAGAGCACACCAAGGAATCTTCTCCTTGAGAAACTAAACCAGAGGACAGATAACGCCTAGAGAGATGAGCTGAACCAAATCGGACTGAGCTAGCTTCGGATTCCTACCCTTCATTCTGGTCTCCTTTGTGTTCTGAAGAGGGATCCGTAGCCACCCCTCACCCAATTCCCCCAGCTACCACCAGTGGGGGATGGTCCTCTCTCACTAAAGGAACTTTTCACGGGCAGATGGTCCACCCCCATCAGTCCTCTATAAAAGTACCTTCCGGTTGTTCGGGGAGATTTGGTGCCTCTGAGCCATGTGCTTTATGCCAAACCTTCCCATGAAAAGTCCAAGGATTTCTTTCATGGTTTCCCTCCCCCCACCCTTCCCTTCCCTTGCTCCTAAATAAACTATCACCTTATTCTAACTACGTTTTGTGTGCAAGAGGGTGTAATTCTTTAAAGAGGAATTCCTAAGAACCCCAACCCCAACCCGTACCCCATTTTCCCACCATATCAGAACTTTCCACAGGCATATGGTCCACCCCCATCACTCCTCTATAAAAGTACCTGCCTTTCTCCTGCTTGAGGAGATTGGTACCTTTGAGCCATGTGCCTATCTCCCCATGAGAAGTCCAAGGATTTCTTTCATGGTTTCCCTTCCCCCCTTCCCTTCCCTTCCCTTCCCCCTAAATAAACTACCACCTTATTCTAACTACTTTTGTGTGCAAGAGGGTGTAATTCTTTAAAGAGGAATTCCTAAGAATCCCAACTCCTAACCAAACCCGGTACCCCATTTCCCCCCATAACAATAGGTTTGAACTTGTGAACTCAGATAAGGAAATTCCCTCTACTAATGACGTTTAGCACCTTTTCTGTAACTTACAGTTTTAGAAAATTGATTAGGGCACTGAGATGGATCCAAATGCAGTTGGAGACCTGGGCCTTTTTAAGCAAAGGCGTTTCCCAGGACTCATTTTTTTTGTTTGTTTTTTGCAGGGCAATGAGGGTTAAGTGATTTGTCCAGGGTCACACAGCTAGCAAGTGTCAAGTATCTGAGGCTGGATTTGAACTCAGGTCCTCCTGAATCCAGGGTAGGTGCTTTATCCACTGTTCCACCTAGCTGGGGGCGGGGGGGGGGGGGCGCCCCCTTCTCATCTCATCTCTATCTCTCAGAATTCTTGTCTTCCAGCCTCAGCTCAAATGCACCCTATTTCTTTTCTTTTTTTAATTAGAATTTTGTTTTCCCCCCAATTACATGTAAAAAACAATTTTAACATCCATTTTTAAAACTTTATGTTCCAAATTCTTTTCCTTCCTCTCTGTACGACCCCTGCCCTTTAACAACGCAAGCAATTCAATATAAGTTATATATGTGTAGTCATGCAAAAAGTTTCTACATTAGTCAGGTTGTGAAAGAAAACAAAAAAAAAACTTAAGAAAAAGAAACTTTTTAAAATGCTTCAATTTATATTCAGGCACCATTAGTTCTTTCTTTGGAGATTTACTGCATTTTTCATAAGTCCTTCGGTGTTGTCTTAGATCATTGCATTGCTGAGCATAACCAAGTCATTCACAGCTGATCACCTTGCAATATTACTGTTACTTTCTATACAGTACATCTCACTTTGCAACAGCTCATGTCTTTCCAGGTTTTTCTGAGAGCATCATGATCATCATTTCTTTTTTTCTTTTTTTGGTGAGGCAGTTGGGGTTAAGTGACTTGCCCAGGGTCACACAGCTAGTAAGTGTCAAGTGTCTAAGGTTGGATTTGAACTCAGGTCCTCCTGACTCCAGGGCCAGTGCTCTATCCACTGCGCCACCTATCTGCCACTTGCTCATCACTTCTTCCAGCACAATAGTGTTCCATCATAATCTCATCCCACAATTTGTTCAGCCATTCCCCAACTGATGGGCATCTCTTCAATTTCAAATTCTTTGTACCAGAAAAGGGCTGTCATAAATATTTTTTTGTATATATAAGTCCTTTAACTTTTTGGTTTTTATCTCTTTTTGGATACTGATGTAATAGTGGTCTTACTCTGTCAAAGAGTATGCAGGGTTTTATAGCCCTTTGGCCATAGTTCCAAATTATTCTAGAGAATGTTTGATTCAGTTTACAACTCTGCCAACAGTGCATTAATGTTTCATTTCCCCCATATCCACTGTAACATTTATCACTTTCCTTTGCTGTCCTATTATTCAATCCAATAGGTATGAGGTAGTACCCAAGAATTGTTTTGACTTGCATCTTTCCAATCAATAGTGAGTTAGAGCATTTTCTTTCATATGGCTCTAGATAGTTTTGATTATTTCATCTGAAAACTGTTCATATCTTTTGATCATTTATCAGTTGGAGAATGTCTCTTATTTTAACAACTTTGACTCAGTTCTCTGTGTGTTTAAGAAATGAGGCCTTTATCAGACAAACTTGCTTTAAAAGTTTTTCAGTTTCTATTGCTAATTGAATTTCCCTCCATCCTACTCCCTCCCCATGTCGTTTACTCTATTCTCTATCTCCTTTCACCCTTTCCTTCCTCAAAGATGTTTTGCTTATGCCTGCCCCCTCCCCCAATCTGCTCTCCCTTCTATCACCCTCCCCAACCCCTTCCCCTTTCCTGCAGGGTAAGATAGATTACTATATCCAATTGAGTCTGTATGTTATTCCCTCTGAGCCAATTCTGATGAGAGTTAGGTTCACTCACTCCCCAGCACCCCTCCCATCTTCCCCTCCACTGTATAGCTTTTTCTTGCTTCTTGTTCTTGTTCTTTTTTTTTTTTTTTTGGTGAGGCAATTGGGGTTAAGTGACTTGCCCAGGGTCACACAGCTAGTAAGTGTTAAGTGTCTGAGGCTCGATTTGAACTCAGGTACTCTTGACTCCAGGGCTGGTACTCTATCCACTGAGCCACCTAGCTGCCCCTTTTCTTGCTTCTTTTATGTGAGATAATTTACCCCATTCCACCTCTCCCTTTCCCTTTCTCCCAGTAATGCTCCCTATTTCTTGAAGCCTTCCCTGACCCTCTTTTTTGGGTTCAAGCACTAACCCTCTTCTGAGTATAGAGAATCCCAAAGAGGGACTCTTTTAAAAATTCATTCATTTATTTATTTATTTTTGGCAGGGCAACGGGGTTAAGTGACTTGCCCAGGGTCACACAGCTAGTGTCAAGTGTCTGAGGCTAGATTTGAACTCAGGTACTCCGGAATCCAGGCCCGTGCTTAATCCACTGTGCCACCTAGCTGCCCCCCCAAAGAGGGACTCTTAACAATGATCATGTCATGGACCTTTTTGGCAGTCTGATGAATACTTCTTAGAGTAACTTCTTTAAATGCATAAAATAAAATCTATAAGATACAAAGGAAATCAATTATATTTAAATATAGTTATCAAAATATGGGGAGAAACCCATTAGTTCACAGACTCTAGGTTAAGAACCCCTGATCCAGAGCTTGTAGGGACCTTAGAGATTATCTAATTAATCAACCAGCTAATATTTATTAAGCACTTACTATGTGTCAGGTACTGTACACTGATACTTTAAAAAAAAAGGCTTAAACAGGATACCCACAACCCCCTTATTTTACGGAAGAGCTTAAGAGAGGCCCAGATAGGTTAAAATGCCTCCTTGTTCAAGGTCACAGGTGACAGTTTTGGGCTTATTAAGCCCCAAAGGGCTACTCAATAAATGCATGCCTGTCTGATTGAAATGCTTTCTAAGTTTTTTGTTGTTTCTCCATTCTCGGTTTCTTTTCTCCGGGGTTAGTTGCAGTTTCGATTTTCTTTTTCTCCCATGAGCTTCCCTCTCATCTCACAACAACGCCAGCTATCAGCTGATTTACAAGAACAAGCGTCTTGCACGGTTCTGGGCTCTGGGAGCCGCCCACATCCTTCCCCACCCTGCCCTGGTTATTAACAGGAGTTTGAGCGCCGGGCGAGCTCTTTCGTACACTCTTTGCTCTCCTCCCCACTCCACCCCCCACCCCCCACATTGTTGGGTGCTTGGAGCCTCCCGTTTCCCCCTAGAGCTGCCTCGGGTTTTAAAGAGGAGACAACATGACTGAAGAGGAGAAGAAAAACCTGAAAGTTTTCGGAAACTACATAAGGAACATACTGGACCCAACTTATATCTTGAATTATATGACTGACTGGTTCTCGCAAGGTGAGATGCTGCCGCAGGCGTCCAGCTAGCTGTTCCTTCCTCTACATTCTTCCCGGCTCAGGGCTTTCGGGTGGTTAGTCCTAACCTGGAGCTTTAAGCCTCAGCGACTCCTTCTGGCAGGCCGACCTGCAGGCATGCAGCAGGTGGCGAGTGGTTTGCGGGGCATCTGGAGGTGCGGTTTATTCCGTGGTTTTAGTTTTTTGTCATTCCGCGAGAAGCTCTGACTTCGACAGTGTGGGGTTGGGGGTGCGGGGGGGAAGGATGACTGAGAGTCTTTGGAATGGTGGTAGAAACCATCTGGTCCAGACCTTCCGTTTTAAAGTTGTGGAAACTGTCCGGAGAGATGAACAGAAGCACCCCAGGTTGCACAGCTTGCTAGGGGCCAACCAAAATTACGAATTCGTTAGTGTTTCCATAGTTACTGTAATTTTTTTGGCTAGCCTTTCCCCTTGATGCGTTGTTTTGTTTTTTAAATAGAGATTTAATAATAATAGTTATTATTATTAATGAAAGAGTGCAAGAATTTCCACCTGAGGAAAAACTGAGGTTCTGAGTGTAATGACTTGTCAGTGTTAGTTGATAAATATTTATTAAGCACCAATTATTTACTGGGCACTGTGCTAAGCCCTTGGAACTGGGGGATGGGGGTTGGCGGGAATACAAAGAAAGGGGGAAAAAGAGTCCCTGCCCTCAAGGAGTTCACAATCTAATAGGGGAGGCAAGAAGCAAATAACTATGTACAAACAAGCTATATACAGGATAGATAGAAAACAATCAAGAAAGGGGCCCCAGAGTCCTTCTGACTGTACATCCGGTGTTCTCATTCTGCTATATCACACCATCTCTCACACCTAACAGAGATTCTTTCTGTCCTTTGATCCAGATTCCCTAGGCTAAGTGATATACCACCTATCTACTTCGTAGTTGAGTATTCACTGACAACAGCTGCACAGGTTCAGAAGGCGAGGCAGGATTTGACTCAGTAAGTGGAGGGAATGAACAGACAAAGGTGATCAGGGACCACTTCAGGTGTGGGAGTTAAATAGTTGAGGAATAGCAGGGCTAGAGGGCAGGAAAAGGGAAGATAGGTAAGGGGTTACCGCTGCTGCGGTATCATGGCAAAACGGTATGGAAAGACGACTGAATTTGGAGACAGAGTTTGAGTTCTGATTCACCATTCCTCTCATTATATAGCAGCTCTTCTAAACCTTTTTAGCCATCATCCAACCTCCCATGATTGCAGCCTTGGATGGTGCCAATAGCTCTGTTCTAGATACTCTCTCCTCTAGGTTTCTGCTTTTCCAACCACTCCTTCCCAGACTCTTTTGTCATATTATTCTTTAGGTCATGCTCACTAACTGTTCTATCTTATGCACTCCTCTCCCTCTATACTGTCTGTTGTGGTTATCTCATCAATTCTAATGGGTGATTCTCAGCACTATTTATTGAGCCCCGCTATTTCTCCTCACCTCCAGTCTTATGTCACCAAATACCTATTGGACATCTTGAATAAGATATCCTGTAGACATTTCAAAATCAAAATGTCCAAAACATCTCTCTCTCTTTCTTCCCAAGACCTCCACTCTTCAAAACTTCTCTACGATAATCTGAGGCACTGAAATTTTCCCTAGTAAGTACCCCAGGCTCACAGCCTACTTGATTCCTTGTTCTCACTCTCAATTACCCCACATATCCAATTTGTGGCAAAGGTTGGTAAGTCAATATAAGTTCTTCCTTATGTCACACAATAACTATGTCTCAGAGGTGGCATTTGAGCTCAATTCTTCTCGGCTCAAAGTCCAGCTCTATATCCACTATACCATGTTTCCTTTCTCTTTGGGTACATAGAAAAGACAGTGGAGAATTGAAAATAATTCTAATCTATGTACTAGTAATTTCTGTAGATACTTTGGGTTATAGAAGAAGTTAATTGCAGAACAGGACAAGCATATATAATGCACTTTATCTGAAACAACAAGGTGCCCTGAGAGGGAAAGACAGAGTCCTGTGCCATGAAGGCCAAATCACTACAACCTGCCCTTACACCCCCCCACCCCTCGCCCCGTGCCCCAGCACAGGGGCTGCCTGAGACCTGTACCTGTGAGCCCTGGGAATAGCAGCATCCCCCAGATCACTAGGGCTGCCTCCAGCCTAGTCCACTAAACCTTTATCCGGTGAAGCAATCCTACATACCTAGATACCTGGCAGAACTCTCTCTATAGGTATTATGGCCCTCACTTCCTCCATAGCCTCCACTACTGAAGACCCAGAAAGAAAAGTGCTCATCAAAGTCTTTGGCCCTGCCAAATGGTTCCATATCAGGAAAGGATGTGGATTTTGTCAATAGAAATGACACTTTACAGAAGACACATTTCCATCTGCATTGCACCTAAAAGACCTCTGAGCCTTTCAATCTGTGCTAAAGCTGAACCTTTCTATGTGTCTAAGTATGTTGTTTTCCGCCATTAGAATGGCAAGTAGGGATTGCCTTCCTCTATCTCTATCCTCAAATATACTGACATACTGAGAAAAAGTAATTTCTGGAATTACAAAAATGCCCAAACTGAAATGGAATATTGTGGCACAACATTGTACCTTCCACATGTCATGAGAGATTAAAAAACTTATCTTAGAGGTGGTGATAAATGTTTCATTTCCTGGAAACTCATATTTAAACCTCATTGAAAATTTATGGGTTATAATCAAGGCTAGACTTGGAAAATGGACAATTCATCAAAGGTATATTTAATATCTAATGTAATAAAAATGTAGTTTCAGGATTAAAGGATGTGTTAAAAAATGAACTCAGTGTTAAAACATAAAAAAAATAATGGCAGGGGAAGCTAGGTGGTGCAGTGGATAAAGCAGTGACCCTAGATTCAGGAGGACCTGAGTTCAAATCCAGCTTCAGACACTTGACACTTACTAGCTGTGTGACCCTGGACAAGTCACTTAACCCTCATTGCCTTGCCAAAAAAAAAAAGTAATTGTAGCAAAAGCATGTATTGCATATTAACAGTTTTTAAAGATATAAATAGTTACAAGGATTATTGTTTTAGTCAATAAATTTAATTACTTTAATATATATGTACTATACTATTTTATGAATTACTTTAATAAATTTAATCGCAGTTAATTTTGACATCCCAGTAACACTTACTCCCATTTATTTAATGTTTTGTAGTTGATAAAGTATTTTCTTCATATCAATTTTTTGAGATAGTGCAAAGTATTATTGTCCATGTCTTGTAGATAAGGGGTGATTTGGCTTGGAATCCTGGCTCTGACACTAGCCACTTAATCTTTATATATATATATATATATATATATATATATATATATAAAACCACTTAATCTTAGCCAAGTCTCTTTGATAAAAAGGGTAAGATAATAGGAGGCCTTGAATGACAAGCAGAGAATTGAGAGTGTATTATGATAAGCAAGAAGGAACCATTACAAAATTTTGAACAAGGGAACTATGTATTGAAAGCTATGCCCCAGGAAAACTGTAATCTGGAAGTGATGTGCAGGGTAATTTGGAGGGGAAAGGACATAGAATGGCAAGGAGGAGACTGTTGTAGGAATCCAGGTGTGTTGTTTGTCCTTCATTCTCGAAGAGGACCATGACATTGGGGTGATGTCATGACTTGCACTGAATTGGATTTAAATAGGGCAGTACAAGGTCACCAGCCTCACTCTCTCCTCCAGAACCATCTGGGTCCAGTGGCAAGATACATGAGGACAACTGGAGATGGCCTTGGATGTTTAAGGCAATTAGGGTTAAGTGACTTGTCCAGGGTCACGCAGCTAGTAAGTATCTGAGGTGAGTTTTAAACTCAGGTCCTCCTAACTTCAGGGCCAGTGCTCTATCTACTGCACCACATAGCTACCCCAAGAGTTCAAGTGCAAACTGATGAGGAAGGTAGGAATAGTGATGGAAAAGAAGTTTATTCTGGAAAGTAGTTCTGAACTATTCCCCTAAATTACTAAACTGTGCATACTGTTTGACACAGAAATCAAAGAGGAAAAGACCTCTGTGTACAATTTATACAACAGAAACATTATAAAGAGCACAACTCTGAAAGACTTGAACACTCATCAGTACGATGTCCAAACTTCATTACAGAGAAGAATGCTACTCAATTTCAAATAGAGAGATAATAGACTCCAGATGCAGAATAAGACATATCTTCAGAGAGAGTGTGAGAATTTATTTTGCTTGACTTTGCATATTTGTTACAAGGGTTTGTTTGTTTTTTCAGTTGGGTGGAAGAAAGGGGGAGGTAAAAAAGAAGAAGAAGAAAAAGAAAATAAAGTTTTGTGAGGAATCTTATTGAAAAAAAAATAACGGAATAGAAGGAAGGCCAAAAAGAATTATAGACAGGTAGGACAGTTTTGAAAATGAGATTAGAGTTTATTACTGCTCTGTAACAAGCAATGAATATTAAGAATGATATGCTGGGGTGGAAAAAAAAGCAGATTAGGAAAGCAATATACACAGTGATTACAATGTAAATCGAAGGAGCAAAAAAAATTAAAGCTATAGATCAGTATAATTATAATGGTTAAGGCTGGCCTGAGAGAAGAGATGGGAAAATGGCAGCTCCCTCCCTTATTGGCAGAGGTGAGTATATGATGTTTGGAACATTGCATAATGCCAGACTTGGTTGATGAGTTGGTAAGTTTTACCGACTTGCTTCTTTCTTTTTCTTTATCATAAAGGATGCTTCTTTAGGTGGGGTGGAAAGTAGAAATGGTTATGTTAGAAATGAAATATAATAATTGTTGAAAACTATTATAGATCATAGAAAGTTAGAACCCACTGTGATGACTTGACTTGCCCAAGGTCACACAGCTGATTAGTGACTGACTCAGACCTCGAATGAGGTTTCCTTAGTTCCACTATAGTGCTTTTCTCTTTGCACAATGTCACTTGGCCCTCTGAGTTCCTTCTAATGCTATGATTTATATCAGCCTATGTATTTGTATCCATATTTATGAGGAGTTTGTGGAGAGGACTGCTACTACATTGCTTCTTATCATGCCATCATCTTGGCTCTGCCCATCTCTGTCCATATTTATGTAAGTGTTTGGTGATCATATATACACATACATATATATGAGAAAAAGAGAGGGAGGGAGGGGGGAAGAGGGAGAGGGAGAGGGGAACTAACTGGAGGGAGAGTATTTCATGAGTCACAGGAAACCTCGGGGAAGGGTGAGATTCAGTTTTTGGTTGGTTTTTAGTTGTTCCTTTGTACAATACTGAGTGGTTCACCTTTGTTTCATTTATTACTAGAAAATATACAAAGTATCCAAGCTGTGAAAACAAATAAGGGAGTCACAGCAGCCGCTACACTTTTTCTCGAGTGCTTATTAAAATTTGAAGAGACTGGTTGGTTCAGGGGCTTCCTGGATGCCCTTCATGGAGCAGGTCAGTATCTTCTTTCTGACAAATATAAGAGTAGTACAATTTAGTGGCTGATTAGTAGCCTAAAGGCACAAATCTCTAGCTTTGGTTTGTTAAAAGTCACATTTATGTTGTGCAGAGAATTACATTGTGAATCTTAAAGCACAACAGCCTACTGAATGAGGTTGTAAAAATAGTATTATTCCCATTTTACAGATGAAGAAACAGAGGGTCAGAGAGGTTATGGGACTTGTCCAACAAATACAGAAAGCAAAATGATAGATTTTTGTCATTTGAAGCACTGAAATCCAGTGCTCTTTTCACTACATCACACTGATTTTGATTTATTAATTATTAGAGCACAAGATCTGAGGGCTGATTTTGATTTTCTTATAAGCAAGTTGACTTACCTTTTTTTTTTTTTTTGTGACCACAGACTAAAATCTCAACTGTGTCTTGGCAAGGTATGCCAAGAGTGATGGGAGGGAAAGTGGATACCATTGTTGACCCAGGGAACATGGCTAGAGTCTAATTCAGCACTGCTTGTGGCACATGTTATACATACTAAATTCTTGTTGATGGATGGGTCCAGAGCGTTGTCCTGGGATATGTCATTCAACAAACATTTGTTAAAAAGTATCTGCTTTGGGGGCAGCTAGGTGGCGCAATGGATAAAACACTGGCCCTGGATTCAGGAAGACCTGAATTCAAATCCAGCTTCAGACACTTGACACTTACTAGCTGTGTGACCCTGGACAAGTCATTTAACCCTCATTGTCCCTCAGAAAAAAAAAAGTGTCTGCTTTGTGCCTGGCACTGCTGTAGCTATGGAAGTTACAAAAGAAAAAGAAAAATAGTCCCTGCCCAAAGGGAATTTAGATTTAATCAGTGGAGACAACATATGCATATAAAAGTTAAGTGCATACAAAATATACTTGAGGTAATTTGGAGAAGGGGAAAGGTGCAAGCACCTCAGGCTTAAGGAAAGGCCTTATAAAAAGTAGCAGGTAGGGGCAGCTAGTTGGTGCAGTGGATAAAGCACTGGCCCTGGATTCAGACACTTGACACGTACTAGCTGTGTGACCCTGGGCAAGTCACTTAACCCTCATTGCCCTGCCCCCCCCCAAAAAAGTAGCAGGTAAATTGAACTTGAAAACAAAAAGATGAGAAGGGAATTTATTGCAGGCAAGGGGTGGGGGGAGAGGGAGGGGAGGCAGGGATAGCATACTCATAGGCACAGCAACTAGAGAGGTTTGGGGAACATTGAGAAGACTATTTGGCTAGAGTGTAGAGTTCTTGAAGGGAAGTTATGTATTATAATTCAGAGAAAGTAGCTTGGAGCCAGTTTGTGAAGAGATTTAAATGCAGAAGTTTATATTTGATCTTAAAGGAAACCATTCGAGTTTATTGAGTAGTGGAATGACAATCAAAACTGAGCTTTAGGGGCAGCTAGGTGGCGCAGTGGATAGAGCACTGGCCCTGGAGTCAGGAGGACCTGAGTTCAAATCTGGCCTCAGACACTTAACACTTACTAGCTGTGTGACCCTGGGCAAGTCACTTAACCCCAATTGCCTCACCAAAAAAACCCCACCAAAAAACAAAAAAGCAAACAAACAAACAAAAACTGAGCTTTAGCAGCATCACTTTGACAGCCATATGGAAGATGGATTGGAGAAGAGAAAGATTTGATACAGGGGCCCAGCCCGATATAATGCTAAAAGCCAAAATCTATGCCACCCTCCCACACCTCATTCATGATATATGTTTTAAGGGTTAACAAGAGAACAAAAACCAGAAACCCCAAACTGAAGCTTAGCCCTGCAAAAATAAGGGGGGGAAATCTACTTCCCTTCTTTCTTTGAAGTGGGGGACTAGGGATGTGGAATACTGCATATATTGCCTGATATCCTTCTGCTGGTTAGCTTTGCTAACTGTTTACGAATTTTTTGTTATAAGGAAAGGCCCTTTCAGGGGAGGGGCGAGGAAGATGGAAGGAATATTTGGAAATGAAGGCGATAGCAACAAAAAAATTTAGAGTTATTCTCCAGGTATGAATTTACAGGTAGGGTTTTGATTCAAAAACAAGTTTAAGGTAGAAAACTGAGATGTCTCATTTTCTCCTGTTTTTTAAAGGTTATACTGGTCTTTTGGAAGCTATTCAAAATTGGAATTTCCAGAAGATTGAGAAGTTGGAGAAGCCCAAAGAGCTCTTGAAATATTTACATAAAGAATTTAGAGATGGCATTCATGCAGACATCATCCTTCCTAGAATTTCTAAGTGCCTACTAAATCAGCAGTGTGAAGAGATCAGACAGGTACAGTTCTTCAATGCTAAGACAAACAAAAAACCCCCACAATTTTTATTTGTTTTAAAAACTTTGAGAGGGGAAATACATTCATCTTCTAATTAATTTCTTAGGACTACAGAAAGTACTGAGAATTTAGAAATCTCCAAAGCTCACTTTATGCAATAACATTTAACATTGTTGCCTACCTCAGAAACAACTTAGAAGGAAAAAAAATCTTTAATGGACATCTCCATCTAGATGTTCTGTAGGCTTCTCAAATAGATGTCCCAGACAGAACTCTTGACTTTTCTTTGCAAACCCTCCATGTCTCAGTTTTTGTGGAGGGTGTTACTATACTTCTAGGCACCTGAGTTTTCAACCTTGGAGTCATCCTTGACACACTCACCCCTATTCTTCATGTGCAATAAGCCGCAAGTGTTGATCTTCCTCTGTAGTTCTTCTTGATTCCCCTTATTGTTGTAATTATTGGAATGATGCCACCTGCTGGAGACTTACTGTAGAAAAGCTCCGCCATGAGGTGAAGGTCTCTGAGGGCAAAACCATGCGTCTTTTCTTTGGCGTCAGGAAGTGACGTTTGCTTGTGGGAGGAAGAAGGGGGACCCTGGTGCTCTGACTCTCTCTCTTTCCTGAGGACTCCAGTGGAGAAGGGAGCTAGAAATGCGCTGTCCCTTTAATAGATAGTGCTTTATCCACTGCACCATCTAGCTGCCCCCCAACAAGTATTTTTAAATGACAACCATGTTCCAAACACTATATTGTAAGTACTGGGGCTGCAAAGGCAAATGAATAACAGCTTCTTCCCTCAAATAAGTTACATTTTTACCAAGGGTATACAGCATAGTGCAACAGAAAGAGCCCAAGACCAAAAGTCAGAAAGGTCCAAGTTCAAATCCAGCCTAAAATACTTACTACCCTCTGGTCTGGTTCCAATGTGAAAAAGAGGAGCTTTTTGACTGGCTGCTGAGCTGGAACTAAGAATGCTTACCAAAGTCGCCAACTCCATGATTATTCTTGTTTTGGTCCAGTTATTATTGGATTCGTGCATCAAACTCAGAAACTCCATTTTAAGTATATCTATCTCCTTTTAAAAAGCATTCAAGGGGGCAGCTAAGTAGTGCAGTGGATAAAGCACTGGCCCTGGATTCAGGAGGACCTGAGTTCAAATCTAGTCTCAGACCCTTGACACTAGCTGTGTGACCCTGGGCAAGTCACTTAACCCTCATTGCCCTGCCAAAAAACACATACACAATACTTGTTGGATTGAATTGGATTGAATCAATATCTGTACCCTCACCCTTTTGGTTATGGCATCCAACTATCAGTGAAATAACTAAAAACTAGACAGGGAAAGGGCAGAGAAGAAGCAAATTCACTCAGTTTATGAAAGGGATACAGCATTTTAGATGGATGCTGTAGTGTCTGTGGTGCTGCTGTTTATACAGTTGTTAAACAACTACTGTCACTACTGTGGTGAGTAAAACTATATGTGGTTGCCTTATCTCTGTCCCAAGTTTAGGGAAAATTAGCTGGGGTTTATCATATATTTGTTACTTAGAAATTAGAGGCTACTGTACCAGTTTTGGGGGCAGTAAGCATTTATTAAAGCATATCAAATATTAGAAAAGAGAGCGCATATGGCTCTGAAAGATAGGAAAACCTAACTAGCGGGGGGAAAGAGAGAGAGAGAGAGAGAGAGAGAGAGAGAGAGAGAGAGAGAGAGAGAGAGAGAGAGAGAGAGAGAGAACGAGAACGAGAACGAGAACGAGAACGAACTGGGCTGCATGGTTTCCCTTCGGGGTTCCCAGGGTCAAGAGAGAGATCAGCAAGCGTAAGCTCTCTGAGGGAAGAGGGAGAGGTTGTCCTTACACACTGCTTAAAGCTAATTGGCTAGCATCATTCAAATCTCTATTGGTTCACTAGATTTGAGGGTAGTTTGGCTCAGTCATGCTGATATCAGAGATTAGAGAACAGATCCTCTGGTGGGAACAAGGCTTTCAGGTGGGTGTGGTTTTGAGTGAGGTAACTTCCTGACTCTGGGCTGGCCTTAAGAAAGGTCTAGCCAGGCTCTCTCAGCAGGGGGCCTCTGGGAGTCCCCAAACCCCTATTATTAATAATTTTCATCACCACTACCACCACTATTACTGCCACCACTAAGATAAGCATACAGCAAGAACTTAATATTCGTTATATATGGACAAGTAATTTTTAATAATAAAGGAATATATAATTATATAAAATAATAATACATAAGAAATATAACAATACATTATAAAAACTGATATATAATAATAATAATTGTTTCTACTCCTATAGGTTATTATCAAAAGTCTCAAACCGGGGTAGCTAGGTGGTACAGTGGATAAAGCACCGGCCCTGGAGTCAGGAGGACCTGAGTTCAAATCCAGCCCTAGACACTTAACAATTACTAGCTGTGTGACCCTGGGCAAGTCACTTAACTCCAATTGCCTCACCAAAAAAAAAAAGTTTCATACCGTTTCATCAGAATGTAGGAGGATTGGGCATAAGAAATAGGAATTGGACCACTTCTAATATGGGAATAACTTTTAAAATAAAGACAGACACAAGTGAGAGGTGCTGTTATGTGGTTAGGAAGACAGCTTGAAGTCTGGAGGTATTGATTGGGGTCAAGTTTTGCCTCTGACATACTGTCTCCATGACCTAGCACAAGTCACTTAACCTCTTAGGATCCCCAAGCAACTCTCTAAGACTGTAAGTTGAACAGCAGTTAATTACAGCCTTGCACTGACAGAGGGATTTCATCCTCATAGGGAATTAGTCCCCTGTACAAATAAAGTCACAGTATTAACTAGGGGCAAAGATTTTCTCATTCACTGCTATAAAAGCATTCTATTACATTCTCAGATGTGACTTCATCAGACCTCAGGGGCCCAAAATCTTTATCAGAGGGATACTTCTCCAGTGTTACCATGAGATAACATGTATCAGTGAGTAAATTAATAACAGCTGCCATTTATATAAAACTTTTTAGTTTGCAAAATATTAGCATATATCTGGTCTTTTTTGTTTTCATTAAATTCTATGTCAGATTCAGTTTTTGGTTGGATAATCATCTCTGCTTTTTTAATTTGCTGCCAAACTTGTATAAACGCCTTTTTCTCCCATAAGTGAAAATATTCTCTAATAAGGAAAATTATTTGGGGGGGTTCTGTCACTAACAGGTAGCAGCATGTAATATAAAAAACAACCACAACAAAAAACCCCACTTCTGACCTAGGTTTTAGTCCCCACTCTGTTACTGACTGATCTTTAAACTTGGGCTAATTACTTAGCCTATTTCAGCCTCAGTTACTTCTTCTGAAAGATGAGATCTGCCTAGATATTATAGGATGACAGATTTCAAAATGGAAGACTGAAAGTGTCTTCCATCATGTAAAACCTCTTCATTTTTCAGGTGATAAAACTCAAGTTCAGAGACTTACTCAAGGTCACACAGGTAGAAATGGGCAAAATGAGGAGTTGAACCCAAATCCTCTGATTGGAGATCTAGTCCTCCTTCCATATTGCCACACTGCTAAGGTCCTCTCCTTCTCTGAAATGATGTGAACTGAATATCTCAGTAACCCAGGTTTCGTAATGCCATAAAACAGGACTTGACTCTAAGCTCTTCTTGAGAATGCCAGTGGGAGAGATGGTATATTGAATTGAAAGTTGAGAAGCCCAAACTCTATTGTTTTTGGTTCTGAAATTAAATTTCCTTGTATTCTTTTCATTTCGTTTTGTTTTTGTTTTGGTGAGGCAATTGGGGTTAAGTGACTTGCCCAGAGTCACACAGCTAGTAAGTGTCAAGTGTCTGAGGCTGGATTTGAACTCAGGTCCTCCTGAATCCAAGGCTGGTGCTCTATCCACTGTGCCACCTAGCTGCCCCAATTTCCATGTATTCTTTTTTTTTTTGGTGAGGCAATTGGGTTTAAGTGACTTACCCAGGGTCACACAGCTAGTAAGTATCAAGTGTCTGAGGCCAGATTTGAACTCAGGTCCTCCTGACTTCAGGGCCAGTGCTCTATCCACTGCGCCAACTAGCTGCCCCAATTTCCATGCATTCTTACACCAGTACTCCCTTAGTTTCCTCATCTTACCATTAGATAATAGCTTTTTAGAACCTTTTTACCAGAGAACTCATGGAACCAAATGAGAGCATCATAACCTAGCAGCTATGAAATTGGTGTTCTTCCTATGGATGGCTAGTGTGGTAGTGAAAAATACTTTTCAACCAATTTCATATCCCTTGTTTAGGCTCAAAACAATGCTGGGAACATTGCTGGTGCAGATAAATTGGCTGAACATCTTCTTCGATCAGACAAAGAAAACTGGCCCAGAGTACTGAAGTTGGCTTTAGAAGCTGAAGAATATGAATTTAGTAAGCTGTGGACCGTGGAGGAAGGTAGAGTGTCATAAGTCAGACTGCTGAAATGGGAAATGGGAGGATACTGAAAAATACAAAACACCAAAACTTTTTCCCCTCCTTTTTTTTTTTTTTTTGCTTGCTTATCCCTAAATACAAGGGTAAGCAGGTATGGTTGTCTCAAAGAGAGGCTGTGAAATGATATTTTGGAAATTTAGTAGATAGCAACCCACCTAATGGTTTGCTTCTGATTGAACTCTAGAGGTAGACAGGGGTTAGCTTGTCTTGATATAGAATAGACTGAATGGGCCATACAATCTCAAAAGATTAATTTGTTAAAACTCATTCTTGGGGCAGCTAGATGGCGTAGTGGATAGAGCACCGGCCCTGGAGTCAGGAGTACCTGAGTTCAAATCCGGCCTCAGACACTTAACACTTACTAGCTGTGTGACCCTAGGCAAGTCACTTAACCCCAATTGCCTCACTAAAAAAAAACCAAAAAAACCCCAAAAAACCCTCATTCTTTTGGGGGGGGCAGGGCAATGAGGGTTAAGTGACTTGCTCAGGGTCACACAGCTAGTGTCAAGTGTCTGAGGCTGGATTTGAATTTGGGTCCTCCTAAATCCAGGACTGGTGCTTTATCTACTGTACCACCTAGCAGCCCCCTAAAACTCATTCTTGATAGACTTGGTGTCATTAGAACTGAAATCTTTGGTGTGTTTTTTTTCCTTTTGGTTTCTTTTTCAAACTTAAGTCTTCATAGTTGGTATATAAAGCTAGGAGTTTTGCCTCTAGCTTGGGTAAATTACTTAAATTGTTTGATCCTCAGTTTTCCTTCTTGAAAAACGAGGATAACTTTTCCCTTGTGCATAATATGATGTTATAATTATTACTTTATAAATGTGCTGTTGTTATTGCATTCTCAAAAGATCCATGATTTTTATCACTCCTCACCAATGTGTGTCGTATTAGACACTGTGGCCAAAAAAAAAAAAAATACATCAATTGGTAACCGATTTTCTGGTGACAAGATTATAGTGGTGATGATGATTGTCAAAAATTCTAGTCTAGACTTTCTTGGACATCTTTGTAAGTCTAGCAATCAAGTTCATAGGCATGTGCTTTCTTTGTGCTGGAGTTATTTAGAAATGGATATTATCAAGGCTTGTCGAGTCACATTAGAATGAGTTACATTATGGGATTCCAAACACTGAATGGTTCTGACTTTCAGCTGAAGAATATGTAAAGGGAGTAGAGGTGAGATATCTAAATATTTCAAAACCTTACGTTGTAAAAATTGAGAATACCTGATCCATTGACCCATCCATTTATCAAGTTGTCTCTGTGGTATGAACTGGATGAGTGAATTTTTCATATTACTCTTCCTTGGGATTGTGTGGTCATCAGTCTTCTGTATAAACTTGCAATGTCCACCCTAAATATCCCTAAAAATTCCCCAAAATGATGAAATTGATCATATTAAGATTCTAAAATGCTCAATGGCCTTGTTCAGATATAAATGGAACAGAAGATGTTGAGATTGATGACTCTCAGGATGAAGATGGTGGTATGTCTTCCATACAGATATGCTACAAAGAAGAATCAGAAGAGCAAAATCTCAGTGAGAACTCGTGTCCACTTTCTGGTATGCAAAGCTATTTGTTCTTCTAATCAATAACACTGTGTCCTAAGAATCTAATATGGAAGGATGATTGTAAATTTTTTCTTTTTAACATTGCCAACAGGAACCCAACTCTAGTCCCTCTTCCATAGGACAACTCTTTGGTTATTTAAAGATAGCTAACCTCTTTGTTCTAACAACCTATTTACCTCTCTTCTCCTGATTAAACATTCTTGCTTCAGCCAATCCTTGTGTAGCATGTTGTTTTAAACTCCTTTATTCCTCTGGTTGCCTTCCTGTATATGCATTTCAGATTGTCAATTGCCTTCCTAAAATGTGACTCCCAGAGCAAAACTCAGTACTTCATATGTGGTCTAATGACAGCAGACCACGATGGGACTATAGCCTCCTTTGTTCTAGACCACTTAAACAGCTTAATTAATCAACTAATTAATGCAACTTAAGACCATTTTAGTTTGAGGTGGGGACTGTTGTTACACTGTTAATGCATTGAAATTAATAGTTAATGCAACTCAAGTTTTTTAATTCAGCTTGGGTTATTTGGGGGTGGGGTTGCCATATTAAATTTTTGATTCATTGAACTTTCAGTCTATTAAAAAAAACAGGTCTCATCATATAAATTGTTTTTTGGTCATGTCTCTCCTATCCTATTCTACAGTTGAACCATGTGTAGCACTTTATATTTATTCTCATTAAACATTAGATTCAGCCCATCACCCTACTATGTTGAGATATTTTATTTTTTGGTTTCTGTTTCTGTCATACAACGTTACCTATCTTTCCCAACTTTGTTATCTGTAAATTTGGTAAGCATGCCATCCGTTCCTTCATCCACAAAATAAATAAATGCTTTGAAGAAACCAGGGACAAGACACCAAGGATGTTACATCAGAAGAAAAGCCTTCATGCTAATGTTAATCACAACCCTTTGGATCTAGTCAAAGTTTCAGAGCTGAAAAGTACCTTAGAGGTCAGATCCAAACCTCTCATTTCACCAAAAAGGAAACTGAGGCCCAGAGATGTTAAGTGGCTTCCTCCATGTCACAAAGCTAAGTAAGAGTCAAACCCAGGTTTTCTAGACTTCATCTTTACTGCACTGTCATCCAGCCATTATCTAAATACATCTAATTCTTCTATGATCTAGTTCACATTTCTCTATTTTATTCATTAAGAATATTATTAAAGGCTTTCTTAAATGCCTTGTCAAAATCTAGATATGCCAGGAACACTAGATACAGGGATTTGGGCAAAGAAGGTCAGGGTTGATCGATAGAAATTTAATAGAAATTTTAAATTTATATGCTTAGAAGTGATGGTCACTGAGGCAATGGCAGTGAATAAGATGTCCATGGGACCTATTGCACATCTTCAAGTTTGGGAGACATTCTCAAATGTTGTATTTGGAATATAGGAACTGATATTCCGTTGTATTTTGTGGTTTTTTGTTTTGTTTTGTTTTGTTTTTTTGGCAGGGCAATGAGGCCAGGTTTGAACTCGGGTCCTCCTGACTCCAGCGCTGGTGCTCTATCCACTGCGCCACCTAGCTGCCCCTATTCCATTGTATTTTTTTTTTTTTTGCTTTTTTTTTTTTTTGCAGGGCAATGGGGGTTAAGTGACTTGCCCAGGGTCACACAGCTAGTTAAGTGTCAAGTGTCTGAGGCTGGATTTGAACTCAGGTCCTCCTGAATCCAAGGCCAGTGCTTTATCCACTGCGCCACCTGGCTGCCCTCCATTCCATTGTATTTTAATAAACATTTGATTTTGAGTTAACTTTCAGAGCAAGTTACCTTTCATTCTATAAGAGCCAAGAGAACATTGGGGAGAGTAGTGATTAAAAATTAATTTTATTTATTTCTCTTACTAATCTTCTCTTATTTTTTATTTATTTTATTAGTCCCAGAAATACAATATTTTCACAATTAAATGAACAAATGTCTTAGCTGATAAAGAGAAAAGTTTTAGTCTTTTAATTTGGTTTACATTTATGGACAACTCCCTAACTTCTCATTCATAATCAATGGATATTTTAAATTCTTCTTGACCTATATTGACCTATCTGGCATGATATAATGGATGGAGAGTTAGCCTCAAATTTGGGAAGACCTGGGTTCAATTTCTGTCTCTGACAGTATTCTAAGCAACTCTCTAAGACCAAAAGTTGCAGAGAAGGTGCCACCCACACCTGGAAACTCCTGCTACCAGTGAAATCTCTTTCACTAAAACAGCCATTATGTGTTTGTTACCCATCATCTGGATCCATGAAGCTACTTCTTCAAGCTTGATATCAAAAGGTATTGCTCTTCTTGGCATGTATCTTCCTTGCAAGGCCCTAAGATCTGTTCCTTAAGAGCAAATCTATTGGACTTTTCCTTTTTTTTCCCATCTATCACTGACCTGATTGATCTCCCTGCTTCTAGTCTCTTTCCATCCCCTTTCCCCACATCTGACCATGTCACTCCCTTATTCAACAGACTCTAATGTCTCCTTATTACCTCTGGGTTCAAATACAAAATCTATCATTTGGCATTTAAAGCCTCTCACAGGGGGCAGCCAGGTGGTGCAGTGGATAAAGTACTGGCCCTGGATTCAGGAGGACCTGAGTTCAAATTTGACCTCAGACACTTGATGCATACTAGCTGTGTGACCTTGGGCAAGTCACTTAACCCTCATTGTTCTGCCAAAAAAAAAGCCTCATACAGCCTGGCTTCAAAACACATTTCCTGTCTTATTATATATTATTTTCTTTTAGGCATTTCATGATCCTTCTAAATCATCCTTCCTTATAAAGCACCTTACATTTATAGGTTGCCTGGAATGGTATTCCCTTATCACCTCTGTCCCTTAGAATGTCTAGTTTCCTTCAAGCATTCCTACCTTTTACAAAAGGCCTTTCCAAACTTCTCCCTACCTCTCCTCCAAAACTATTCTGAATCTGTTTTGTGCATTTATTTTTAATGTACATTGTGCGTGTATATGTTTTCCTTGATACAATAGAAGCCCCTTGAGGATAGAATCAGCTTTATTTTTTTTGCCTCTGTGCTTACCATAGTACTTAATAAGTGTCGATTGATTGATTCTCATTAGTTGAGGGCTGCCGTAACTATGGTTAACAAGGATACAAAGTCCATGGTAAAAGCAATATGGTAAGTTCTTGGAGCCTTTGGAAGGAAGACTTTCTATAAATAGGATGGTAGTTACTTTCCTTTGGAATAGAGATGTTACGAAATATGAAACTACCCTTTAGAATGCTAGATGTTTAATCACTCTACATCCCTGTCTTACAGAAACTCCTGAGAAGTCACAGTATATCCCACTGAAGCCAAGGAGTTACCAACTGGAGCTCGCCAGCCCAGCTTTAGAAGGAAAAAATACAATAATATGTGCACCCACTGGTAAGCCCACCTCCATCCTTTCTCTGCTCCATACAAGGGAAAAGGTTGGAACCTGCCCATCTTCTCTAGTGATATGCTTTTTTGAAAGAACTGACATAAAACATATATGATCCCAATTATTTTAATCCCAAGGTATTTTGTTGTTAATTCAACTTAAGTTTGTTAAGTCGGCTTAAGGCTGTATTAGTTTAAAGTGAAAGACTAGTATGGAAGATTGTTTTGGACACTTAGACGTCAGAATCCATGATATGATAGCAGCTTGTATTGTTACAAAGTAGCTGTAGATTCTTAGTTGGACATTAACATCTGTAGCCATTAATTTTGTCATTATTTAACTTGAAAAAAATTATGATTCAATCAGTATGGGTATTCCTTCCACCAGTGCAGATTGCAACCCTTCCATTCCTAAGTAGATGGTCATTATGAGATTTTTTGATGCTGAACCTATCAGGTAACAGAAGCTAGTTCTTGAAGGACAGATGCATAGGTCATTGCCAGATCCACATTTGGGAGCTTTTCCCGCTTGGTGTGACATGACAGAGCTAGACTTCAGCCACCCAGGTCACCTACATATAATGAAGTATAATAGTATAACTTTAGGTCGGGGGAGGGAGCAAGGACAGTAATAGCTGCTTAGCAGATTCTTAGTAGATGCTTAGCAGCTTTAGGGGAAGGTAGCAGAGTATTACTGTTGACTGGATTTGTGGTAGAAGAAAAGACTTTTTTAAAGTGACCTCTTTTTTATTACATCTATAATTTTTTTCCCTCTATGCAAAAAGGAAGTGGGAAAACCTTTGTTGCACTTCTCGTATGTGAAAGTCATCTAACAAATAACCCAATGGGACAGAAAAGAAAGGTTGTCTTCTTGGCTACTAAAGTCCCAGTGTACGAACAGCAGAAATCTGTGTTCACAAAGCACTTTGAAAGGCTGGGGTAGGTATAACTGTCAGTTTGGCTTCTATTCCTTGTTTTACATGAGTGCTGTTTCTTTGGAAGGGACGGTATATAGCGGTATACTTGGAATCAAAAGGACATGAGTTCAAATCCTGCCTGTGACACTGGCTGTTTGACTTTGAACAAGCTACTTTACATTTTCTGAGATTTTTATTTTCATCTATTGAAATAGGGATAAAAATAGTAACACTAGTTTCAAACGTTTTGTGATCAAAATGAGATAGCATACAGCACTTTACAGACCTTAAAATGCAGTATAAGTATTAGCCATTATTATTTGGAAGTATCTCAAATTGATCATTTCTCTTTCGTTCAATGAGCATTAAGTGACTTGCCCAGGGTCACACAGCTAGTAAATGTCAAGTGTCTGAGGCCGGATTTGAACTCAGGTCCTCCTGAATCCAGGGCCAGTGCTTTATCCACTGCGCCACCTAGCTGTCCTCTTCCTTCCTTCCTTCCTTCCTTCCTTCCTTCCTTCCTTCCTTCCTTCCTTCCTTCCTTCCTTCCTTCCTTCCTTCCTTCCTTCCTTCCTTCCTTCCTTTCTTTCTTTCTTTTTTCAAATTGATCATTTCTTAAATTTATTCTTGAAGCATTATGCTACTTATAATTTTTGCTTGAGAGGCAGCAAGGCATTATAAATATAGGGCTGACCCTGGTGTGGAACTGTGAGACCACTAGCAATTTAGTTAATGCCTCAGTGCTTTAGGTGACTTCTCTAAAGCTAAGTCAACCAAGTTGCTGAGCTGTATCAGGGTGGGGAATTTTCTTTCTTTCTTTCCTTCTTTTTTTTTTTTTTTTTTTTTTTTGGTGAGGCAGTTGGGATTAAGTGACTTGCCCAGGGTCACACAGCTAGTAAGTGTCAAGTGTCTGAGGCTGGATTTGAACTCAGGTCCTCCTAAATCCAGGGCCAGTGCTCTATTCACTGTGCCACCTAGCTGCCTAAGGGGAGGGAATTTTCATACTGGGAATTCTCCACATTCATGAAATGAAAGTTTCGGTCCAACTTGATGTGGGCCTTAAGTTGTACCCAGATTGTTAGGTAAACTAGAAATCCTGATCTCTCTGGCCACATTGTTCCAGATGAATAAGCAACTTATGCAGACATAAATTTGACACTTCAGATGGTACTTTTGAGTCTCATACCTTACAGTTGTCTTGACTCTGTTTAGTATGAACCTCTCCTAGTGTTCTGAAAGAGTTAACATACTTTCAAATTAGAGTTGTTTATGCCCAGGTAATAACTGCTTCATCTGGCATCTGCCATCTCAGCATCTCCTTTTTCTGTGATTCCTCTGTCTTGTCACACTGGGTTTAAAAGAGAGAGGGATAGAGACTGGACCTGTGATTTCATTGGAATAGGGTGCTCCTAGGTGAAGAATTCCCTCTGCCAATGCAGGTTTGTACCTCCTCGACAAATTTGTTTTGTGGAGTTGCCCAGAGCCTTGAGAGGCTATGCAATTTGCCCAGGGTGACCCAGCCAATAGGTGTCAAAGGAAAGCTTTGAGCCTGTCTTCTTGGTTCCAAGGCCATCTCTCTGTCCATTACACTATGTTGCTTCTAGTTGGGGTTTTTCATGAAAAAAAAATTCTTTTCTCTCCCAGGTACAAAGTCACAGGCATTTGTGGAGAAACTGTTGAAGATGTCCCTGTGGAACATGTTGTTGACAGCAATGATATTATTGTGCTGACCCCACAGATCCTTGTGAACAGCCTCAGGAGTGGGACCATTCGATCCCTCTCTGTTTTTACTCTGATGATTTTTGATGAATGCCACAACACCAACAAAAACCATCCTTATAATGTGCTCATGATCAATTACCTGGATCAGAAACTTAGAAGATCAGCAGGCCCACTGCCTCAAGTGCGTCATGAAGGGAATTAGTTGTAGCAGCTAAGTGACTGCCACATAGTACAGTAGAAAGAAAGAGTGTTAGGGGCAGCTAGGTGGCGCAGTGGATAGAGCACCGGCCCTGGAGTCAGGAGTACCTGAGTTCAAATCCGGCCTCAGACACTTAACACTTACTAGCTGTGTGACCCTGGGCAAGTCACTTAACCCCAATTGCCTCACTAAAAAAAAAATTAATAAAAAGAAAGAGTGCTAGCTCTGGAGTTTGAGGGCCCAGATTCAAATCCTGCTTTTGACAGTTCCAATCGGGCAAGTCACTTAATCTTCCTGGGCCTCAGTTTTCTCATCTATACAATGAGAGGATCAGTCATCAAGCATTTATTAAGCTTGAATTTCAAACTATCCCTGGTGCTTCCCCTCTGAAGTCATTTAGTCTTTCCCTTGAGCACCTCTACAGCAGACATAGCAAACGGAAACTTCAGCAACTTACACCACTTGTGACCACAGTTGAACAAAGATTAAAATGTAACTGTGAACCATAGATAATGTTAATAGGTGGTTTTCTAGGTCAATATGGGACAGCAGGGAACCTTCCACTGCCCCTGTCTCTTTTTCAGTTTTGTTATACCTCCTCTAGAGGGAGAATGTTTGCTTTAATGTAAAGAATGCAGGATCAGGTGGGTGGGAAACCTTGCTGCTAATCCTGAAGGCAATTCATTTTCTACCAGGGAGTGTTTTTTGCTTTTTTGGAAACTAGTTCATAAACCAGCTTCTTTGATAACTCATTTACCTAACTAATTCATTGATTCGGCTGTCAGAACTAAATTCTCTTTGTTCTAAATGTTAGCAAAGTAACTTTGCTTGTTCTTCAAGTTCGTTTCCTCTTTTTTTAAAAAAAATGTTAACTGGAGGGAATGGGGCAGGTGACATTTTAGAAGCTTACTGCCTTTTTTTTTTAAGAGGCAGTTGGAGTTAAGTGACTTGCCCAGGGTCAAACAGCTAGTAAGCATTTGAGACTGGATTTGAACTCAGGTCCTCCCGACTCCAGGGCCAGTGCTCCATCCACTATGCCACCTAACTGCCACAAAGCTTATTGCTTTTCCAAAAAGTGTAACTGTTTGGTAATCGTGTGTTCTCAGGTCATTGGATTGACTGCTTCTGTAGGAGTTGGTGATGCCAAAGATAAGTCTGACACAATAGAACATATCTGTCAGCTCTGTGCCTGTCTTGATGCATCAGTCATATCAACAGTGAAGAAGAACGTGAGTGACTTGGAGCAAGTTGTTTATAAACCAGAGAAATGTAAGTGAGGTCTGGGAATAAGTCCCTAGGCACTCCATTTTATTCAGCTGTTAATGTTAGGTACTTGACTGCATTTAACTCAGCTGCTAACATTAAGTACTTTTCATCCATGCTCCTTAAATGAGTTCAGTCTCTCCCATGGACATGGAACTTTTGTCTTTACTGATCATAGAAGCTCTCTTCCCAATCCATTCTCCTCTTGGACCATCTGATATGATATTTGTTTGTTTTTTGGTTGGGCAATGAAGGCTAAGTGACTTGTTCAAGGTCACACAGCTAGTGTTAGGTGTCTGAGGCAGGATTTGAACTCAGGTTCTCCTGACTCCAGGGCTGGTGCTTATCCACTGTGCCGCCTAGCTACCCCCTTGATGCTTTTTTTTTTAAATACGTTTTTTTACTCACTAAGTAGTGGGAAAGCACCAGTGGTGTTGGGCCTATTGAGGTCAAGACCCCTGTTGGTTTGGACTACATAAAGCATATTTATCGGGCAGTTAGGTGGCAAAGTAGATATAGTGCCAGCCTGGAAATCAGGAAGACCTGAGTTCAAATTTGACCTCAAACTCTTACTAGCTATGTGACCCTGGGGAAGTCACTTAACCTTGTTTGCCTTCCTTCATCATCTGTGTAAAAAAAATTAATAATTCACTAGCTAATCTAACCTGGAAAAATTATATAATTGGATTTATGAAAAATTATAAACTTAGAGAAATTATAATTGGGCCATAAGTCCCTTCATGGTTGGCATTCAAATGTAGAATTATTTTTGTTTGATTGGCCCTAATTTTGGGGGCTAATCTGACTGGAGGACTAATCTGGGGACTTTTGACTGTTTGGCTATCTGACTTCATTAATTTAATGTGGGCTGTTTATAAAGTTCTACCACACTGCTCCACTCCCAAATTGATAAGCAAAATATTAAGAAGCCTCTTAACTAAATAATCAAAGCAGAGTTTATTTATGAGATACTATTTAAAATTAAGAATACAGGGAAATAAAATGTACAACCTGACTGCATTGCAGTGTCTCTTTCCCACCTGCTGTGCCCCTAACTTTTTTAATACAATAAGGGCATTAGCCGCCTCTTGCCTCAGGGTAAGTACTTTACCTGCTCAGCTTCTTTCTTCTAACTCCTCTTAAGCTTCACTTTCTCCAACCCTGTGCTGACTGCTTCTATGCTCTCCGCTGCCTCCTGTTCAGTCTGTCTTCTGCCGCCTTTGCTCCTAGTCCTGCGTTGCTGTTCCTCTCGTCCCCCTCTTCTTTCTAATCTCATCAGCCACCCTCTTGACCTCTTCTCCGCCTCGTCTCGTCTGTCAGAACCTCTTCTCAGCCTCTCTCATCTGCCCCTGTCCAACCGAACCCCCTGTTGTCTAACTCCCAGGTCTATATATACCTTTCTTATCTCCACTCAAATCTCGGGGCTTCCTGTGCCCCCACAGACCAAGCTAATCCACTAGTCAGGGCTGCGGCTGGGGCTGAGGGGATGCTCCAGCATCACGTGCCTCACCAGAGCCCAGCCTGGACAAGCCTGGTATCTCTCGGATCCCTCCGCTCAGGTCGGAATGAGCTGGGGCTTTTTCCCCTCAGCTGTCTGACCTGGCGTCTTGTACAGCTCACGGGGCTTTTTGGCTCAGCTGAAGCTGAGGAGAAGGGGAAGAGACCCTGAGGGCCTAAGCCTTTCTAATCTCAGCCTAAAGGTAGGGTCCCCAAATCAAAATAAATTTCCACATCTGTAAGATGAACTTGAGAAGAAAATAGTCAATCACCTTAGTATCTTTGGTAAGAAAACCTCAAATGGGGTCACAAAGTGTCAGACATGACTAATGGACTAAACAACAACAACAACAAAGCATATACAGGTTCCTTGGTGGACAGAGTGCTGGACTTAGAGTTAAGAAAGACTTGAGTTCAAATCCCGCCTTAGATGCCTACTAGCATCAGGACCCTGAGCAAATCACTTCCTGTTTGTCTCGGTTTCCTCATTTGCAAAGTGAGGACAATAATAGCACCTACCTTATAGTGTTGTGAGAATTAAATGAGATATTTGTAAAGTACTTTGTAACCATAAAGCACTATATAAATATTATTAGTAGTAGTATGGTTAATGTGGCATGGAAATGGGAGGTGCCAGTCAAAAATTAGCTAAAGGCTAATGAGTTTTGAACATATTCAAGCTACCAGAGATAATGTGGGGGAGCCACAGAGGGAGATGAAAAAATGTGAATTATTGAAGTCCTCTTGAAATGTAGAGATGAGGCCTGTTAGATGACGAAGATGAGGAGGAGGAGGAGGAGGACAGCATCGATAAGGATGATGATGGCGATGATAAGGATATGATGATGATGATGATTGAAAGAAGGAAGGAAATTAGCATTTATTAAGTATCTATGTGTCAGGGATGGTGCTAAAAGTTTCACAAATAATATTTAGTTTGATCTTCACAACAATCCAGGGGGATATTATTATCCTCATTTTACAGTTGAGAACACTGAGGCAGAAAAGGTTAAGTGACTTGCCCAGGGTGACACAGCTAGTAAGTATCTGAAACTAGATTTGAACTCAGGTCTTCCTGACTTCAGGCTCAGTGCTCTATACACTTCGTTACCTCACTGCCTCGAAGATAAGACACCATTGGCAGCATAATAACAAAAATAATAGCTAACATTTACATACCATTTACTATGTACCAGGTACTCTTATAAGCACTTACAATTATTACCTCATTTGATCCTCACAACAACCCTGGAAGATAGATGCTATGCTTAATTCTATTTTACAGATGAGGAAACTTAGGCAAACAAAGGTTGTGACTTGCCCAGGGTCATACAGCTAGTAATTGTCTGAGGCCAATTTTGAACTCTGATCTTCCTCACTCCAGGCCTGGTGCTCTATCCACTGCACTAGGTAGCTGCCTCAGAGGCAGGAAATCACTGACAGAAGGATATCATAAGCAGATATGATGAATTCCAGAAGACAAGAAACAGTTTAGTGGCCAGAGAAACACCCTATTAAAAAAGAAAGCTGAATCTTCTCCTTTATCCAAAGGGAAAAGAAAAACAGAAAATGAGGCTTCCATGGAAAATCAGCATGGCAGTTGGAAAGAACTGGACGTCTGCTCTAGCAGGAGAGAAGCAGTGAGAATGAGGTTTAGAAAAAATGGGACTTTGCCCACAGTCTAAAGGAAAGGAAGTGGAGTTGAGCAATAGGAGGTGGGACAAATTATTATAAAAGTTTAGGTATTAAGAATTAAGAGATTTGGGGGGCAGCTAGGTGGCGTAGTGGATAAAGCACAGGCCCTGGATTTAGCAGTACCTGAGTTCAAATCCGGCCTCAAACACTTGACACTTACTAGCAGTGTGACCCTGGGAAAGTCACTTAACCCCCATTGCCCTGCAAAAAAAAAAAGAATTAAGAGATTTTCTCTTGGTAACCTTATCACATGTACATACACATATGTACACACACTTGTATCCACACACAGCCCCAATCCTTAAGCTTCCATTTGACTTCAACAAACCATCTGTTGGGAGTTTCACATTGAATATCCCATAGCCATCTCAAACTCAGAATATCCTGAATTAAACTCATTACCACTCTTTCCCCCAGACCTTCTCCTCTTCCAAACTTCACGATTTCTGTGGAAGGCACCACCATCCTTTCAAATTCTCAGGTTCATAACCTTGGCATTATTCTGGATTCCTTATTCTTCCTTACCCCACATGCCCAGTCAGTTGCAAAAATCTTGCTGTTTTTCCTACCACATTTCTCCATCTGATTTCTCTATTCATATAGCTATCAACTTAGTTCCTTCTCTCCTCACACCTTGCCTAGAATATTACAGTAGCTACCAAAGTAATTATCCTTATATAAATTTGCCCATGTGAGTTTCCTACTCCATTGGCTTTCTATTGCCTCTACAATAAAACACAAACTTTTAAAGCCTTTTTCAACCTATTCCCAACCAATCATTCTGTCTTCACTAGATAATCTTTCCTGATTCCTATACTCTATGAGCCAGCCTACCTGGACTTCTTCTTGTTCCCCATACTCAATAATTTATTTCTTGTCTGTGTGACTTTTCTTTTTCTTTTCTTTTCTTTTTTTGTGGGGCAATGAGGGTTAAGTGACTTGCCCAGGGTCACACAGCTAGTAAGCGTCAAGTGTCTGAAGCTGAATTTGAACTCAGGTCCTCCTGAATCCAGGGCCACTACTTTATCCACTGTGCCACCTAGCTGTCTCCGTGTGACTCTTCACTAGCCATTCCACACACCTGGAATATATTTCCTCCTTACTTTCACCTTATAGAAAACCTCTCTTCCTTTAAGATGAAGTTCAGGCATGAAGCTTTTCCTGATTCCTCTCCTCTCCCAAGTGCTGGTACCCTCCCTACCTGAACTTTATATTTGTGCTGTGTACACTTGTGTGTGTGTGTGTGTGTGTGTGTGTGTGTGTGTGTATACACACACAGAAATGCTGTATATACTTGAGTATGTGTGTGTGTGTGTGTGTGTGTGTGTGTGTGTGTATATGTATACATATACTTGTCTCTTCTTTTAGAATGTGAGCTCCTTACAAATAAATATAATTTCACTTTTTGTACATATGCCCCTAGTATTTAGTGTAGTACCTGGAAGATGGGTGATTAATAAATGCTTATTAATTGATCAGTGACATAGACTTAGAAATACCTATTTAGAGGAATGGAGGCATACAGAAGTTACATGATTTTTTTCCCCCTAAAAGCATATAACATGATTAGAACTAATGTATTCTAAACAGGTTAAGCTTATTCTCTTCTCATGGTTTTAGTTTTCAGAAAAGTTCCACCACAGCCTGTCAACAAATTTAAATTTGTGATTTCTAAGTTGATGGAAAAGACAGAGAATCTGATAGAAAAGACTTTTAAAGAATATGGTCTATTCCAAGGAAATAAACTAGGTGAGTAAATGTCTTAAATTCCCTTAAAATCCCTCCAATATGGCTTATTTTAAGACTACTCTACTGAATTCATTTTCTCACTGGTCACCAATTAACACTTTCTTGTTGATTCCAATGCTGTTTTTTCATACTCATTCTCCTTGACCTCTCAGATGCATTAAATATAGTTGACTGTCTTGTCTACCAATTGCTTCTCTGATGTGGAAGCGTTTTCAAGGTTTGCGCCAGCAGTACATAAATTATAGCATGTCCTTCTAAGTTGGACAGGCTTTAAGCGTGGGGCCAACATGAAATATCACACATCTATTTTCCAAGAGCCAAACTGGTTAAGAGGCTTATCAAACAAAAGACCAGTTACCAAGGAATTATTATTATTTTTGCCATGGAAAAACATGAAATTGTCAGGGGATGTCATCTGTCGTTCTAGAGGTCTGACTCCCATGGATAAAATCACTGATCCTTTGAACACTGAAGATCACTTCTTGCATCTTGAATTTCCATGGCACTAGTCATTCCCCTAGCTTTTGGAGCATGATTTTTCTTCTTTGGAAGTCATCTTTGACTTTGCTTTCTTCCCTACCCCTGAAATCCAGTGAGCCCCAAGTCTAAGTGATCTTCCTGCATCCACTAAGATGTTTTTGTTTTTAATAGGAGTGAATATGTTGATCCTAATGTTGAACCATCTTTGTTCATCTTGGTCATAATGATTGATTCCTGAAATAATTTGCTATAGTCAATTGACAGAATTTTATTTAAAATTTTTGTTTTGTTTTTGTTTTGTTTTTTTGAGTGAGGCAATTGGGGTTAAGCGACTTGCCCAGGGTCACACAGCTAGTAAGTATTAAGTATCTGAGGCCAGATTTGAACTTGGGTACTCCTGAATCCAGGGCTGGTGCTCTATCCACTGCGCCATCTAGCTGCCCCTATTTAAAATTTTTGAATCCATATTCATTGATGATATGTGATCTTCTTTCTTTCATGCATTCTTTCCTTCCTTCCTTTCCTGTCCCACTGATATTGCTTTAGTTAAGGCTTTTTTATTCACCTTATACCAGACCCGGCGAGTCAACAAGTGCGTATTATATGCTAGGCTTTGTGCTAAACAGTGAGGAAATAAAGAAAGGCAAAATGAAAACAAAACAAAACAAACAAACAAAAACAAAGAGCACAGAATAGTCCCTGTATTCAGGGAGCTTGAAGTCTAATGGAGGAGATGGATGCTATTCCCTCCATGAGACCACTCCGATGAGATCAAGGTCCCTGAGCTAATTCTGGAAACAACATGCAAACAAATATGTGCAAACATGTGTTTGTGTACAATGTTATACACATATGTGTATATATACATATACATACATGTGTATGTATATATAAATTACATATGTATAGTAAATTGGAGATGATTTTAGAGGAAAAGTACTACCATTAAGAAGATTTGAAAAGGCTTCTTGTAGAAGGTAGGATTTTGAACTAGGACACTAAGGAAGCCAGGAGGTGGAGATGAGGCAAAAAATTGTATGCTTGGTTGGCAGCCAGTGAAAATGCATGGAGTCGGGGGCAGCTAGGTGGCGCAGTGGATAAAGCGCTGGCCCTGGATTCAGGAGCACCTGAGTTCAAATCTGACCTCAGACACTTAACACTGACTAGCTGTGTGACCCTGGGCAAGTCACTTAATCCCCATTGCCCCACAAAAAAAAGAAAGAAAGAAAGAAAGAAAGAAAGAAAGAAAGAAAGAAAGAAAGAAAGAAAGAAAGAAAGAAAGAAAGAAAGAAAGAAAGAAAGAAAAGAAAAGAAAATGCATGGAGTCTTGAAATGGAGTGTTTTGTGGAAGGAACAGAAAGGAGGCCAGTATTACTGAATTACAGAGTACTTAGAGGGCAGTAAGGTGAAAGAAGACTGGAAAGGTAGGAAGGGGCCAAAATATGAAGGACTGTAAAAACCAAACAGAGGATTTTATATTTGATCTAAGGTGATGAAGTGAAGCAAAGAGCAGTAAAATGAGGTATGCCTGTATAAGATGTGATGCAAAGGTAGATACAGCAGGACTTGAACAGGAGGAGTGATACAGGATGTGGGACTAGACAGAATTCAACAGCGTAAAAGTTGAACTGGGCTATTATAGTACCCTCAAATGATCTCTCAACCTGTAGCCTCTCTTTTCCTCATTCTTACACATTGCTGCCAGATGAATTTTTCTTTTATATTATTCTATATATTTTAGTGTTTTCCCTTGACCTATGGAATCAAGTATAAGCTCCATACTTTGGGTTTTTCTTTTAAAAAGTATTTTAAGGGGCAGCTAGGTGGTGCAGTGGATAGAGTACCTGCCCTGGATTCAGGAGGACCTGAGTTCAAATCCGGCCTCAGACACTTGACACTTACTAGCTGTGTGATCCTGGGCAAGTCACTTAACCCTAATTGCCTCATCAAAAAATAAATAGATAAATAAACAAACAAACAAACAACTAAATAAATAAAGTTTTAAAAATTATTTTCCAGTTACACAGAAGAATAGTTTTCAATATTTGTTTTTATAGGATTTTTAGTTCCAAATTTTTCTCCCACCCTCTCTTCCCTCCTTCCTCCCCAAGACAGAAATCAATGTGATATAGGCTATATATGTTTACTTACATTAAACATATTTCTGCATTAGTCATTTTGTGAAAGAAGAGTCAGAGCACAAGAGAAAAACCTCAAAAAAAAAAGGGGGGGAACCAGCCCCAAAATAGAAACAGTATGGTTCATTCTGCATGCATAACCCACAATTCTTTTTTCTGGATGTTGAGAACATTTTCTATCATGAGTTCTTTTTTTTTTTTTTTTTTTTTTGGTGAGGCAATGAAAGTTAAGTGACTTGTCCAGGGTCACACAGCTAGTAAGTGTTAAGTGTCTGAGGCCGGATTTGAACTCAGGTCCTCCTGAATCCAGGGCCGGTGCTGTATCCACTGTGCCACTTAGCTGCCCCCATCATGAGTTCTTTAAAACTGTTTTGGATCGCTGCACTGCTGAGAAGAACCAAGTCTATCACCATTATTCATTACATAATGTTGTTGTTACTGTGTACAGTGTTTTCCTGGTTCTGCTCCTCTCAGTCATCATCAGTTCATGTAAGTCCCTCCAGGTTTCTCTGAACTCCTCCTGCTCATTGTTTCTTACAGCACAATAGTATTCCATTACATTCATATACCACAACCTGTTTAGCCATTCCCCAATTGATAGGCATTCCCTCGATTTCTAGTTCTTTGCCACCACAAAAAGAGCTGCTATAAAGATTTTTTTACATGTGGGTCCTTTTCCCTCTTCTGTGATCTTTTTGGGATATAGACTTAGCCATACCTTGGCTTTTAAGGTTGATCATAGTCTGGCTCTTACCTAGCTTTATCACTTATTCCTTTCCTACTTATAGAAGCATCAATTTTAGAACTGGGAAAGACCTTAGAGATCATAAATCCCTACAGCTAGGGAATCCTTTATGCCAGCTAAACTGGTCTACTTGTCTTTAGAACACACAACTGGCATATTTTTCTGCTTTTGCTCTTCATGTTTCCTCTAGCTGGAATGAACCAACTGTCACACCCCCAAACCATCTTCTACTATTAAAATCTTAGCTCTTGATCTGGGTCTTAAAAAGAAATTGTCCTTCTTCCACTTTCTCCCACCACTAAGCTTCTATCTCTCCTTCCTCTAGATTTCTGTAGCACTTACTTTTTTTTTAAATCTCTTCTGTTTTCATGTCATTCATTAGCAACAATATACCTCCCCTATCTCCTGCCCACTTAGCCATTTCTTTTTTTTTTTTTTTTGGTAAGGCAATGGGAGTTAAGTGACTTGCCCAGGGTCACACAGCTAGTAAGTGTTAAGTGTCTGAGACCAGATTTGAACTCAGGTCCTCCTGAATCCAGGGCTGGTGCTCTATCCACTGCGCCACCTAACTGCCCCCACTTAGCCATTTCTAACAAACAAAGAATAAAAAACACTGGAAGTGGCTCAGTAAATCCAACCAACACACCATTGAGGTCTGATAGTATGCACCCATAGTCCTCTCTCTTCTGCAAAGGTGAGAGAGAAATATATTTACATCTCTTCTTTGGGTCTAAACTTGGGCATTATAATTGCACAACATTCAATTTCTTTGGTTGTTCTTTCCATTTATATTGTTGTAATCATTGTGCAATATTATTTTCCTGATTCTGCTGATTTATATGTCAGTCTTATAAGTCTTTCTATATGTCTCTGAATTCTTCATATTCCTCATTTCTTATGGCAATTGATATTTTGTTACATTCATGTAACATACCTTATTGGATATTCCCATTTGTTGGACATCCATTTTGCTTCCAACTCTTTGTATTCACAAAGAGTGCTGTTATGAATATTTTGGTATGTAGAGATTTTCTGGCTCTGACTTCCTTTGGCATAGGCCTAGCAGGAGCACAGCATTTAAAAATAATTAATTTATGTTGTGATGCTTCCAAATAAGCCCCATCTATAATGTTTATTCCTCAAAATCATGTAAGCAGAAATAACCAATAATGCGATTACAAACAATAGCAACATGTCACTTTCCATTTGTGTAGTTGTTGACTGCTAAAAGAAAGGAAGTACTTGTGCTTTAACTTTGATAGTATGGTACCATCATTATCATTAGATCTGACCAGAGTCCCTCTACCTCTTAGTCAATACTCTTTTCTATACTACTTAAATGGCACTCAACATACACATTGTTTTGGAATTATTTGTATACAGTCATACCTTGGACCAGGGGTAGGTGAGGCAGGATAAAAAAAAAATCTGAAACTAGGAGGAATTTTTGGGGGGGGGGCAATGAGGGTTAAGTGACTTGCCCAGGGTCACACAGCTAGTACATGTCAAGGGTCTGAGACCGGATTTGAACTCAGGTCCTCCTGAATCCAGGGCCGGTGCTTTATCCACTGTGCCACCTAGCTGCCCACTATAGGAGGGATCTTAAACATCATTCAGTCTAATTTTTCATTTTAGGATGGAAGAAACTAAGGTGTCTAACACTGATGATTACTCAGAGAATAATTGATTTGAACACAGATCTTCTGACTCAAAAAACCCCAATTTTTTTCCACAACAATCCTCATTAACTGGTTCTTATCTTATTCTCCTTCTTTTGATGAATAAATCAATCATTTTTTAAGGGCATTTAAATATTTTCCCTCAGTAGCTTTGGTTGTCAGAAGAAAATATTTCCGAAGTCAGAGCATTTCATAGGATTGTTGATTTATAGCTGGATGAGATCTGAGGTTATCTAGTCCAGCTCTCTCATTTTAAAGATGAGGAAAGTGATGTACAGGGAAAGGAAGTGATTTATTTGGAATCACAGGTTAGTCTTAATGCCCTCATTGGTTAAAATTCAAGGGAGGTGGAACTGGGAGTGAGGTTGTTAAAGCTTTAGTGGTTGCAATTCATGAACAGTGCTGAATTATGTTTGTTTGGTTTTCAGAGAATTTATCTAAAATTCAGAATAGAGTCTTTGGAACCCAGAAATATGAACAGTGGGCCATTGATGTCCACAAAAAGTGCATGCTATTGCAAATGGAGGACAAAAAGAAAGAAAGAAAGATTTGTAAAGAGCTTTTTCTGTATACTTCACATTTACGGGTAAGTACTTTTTTCCCCTCAGTTTTACTGGGTGACGCTGTCATTAAGCTCACAGTATAGACTAGCTTTGTGCCTTGACTCCCAAGGACCTCCAAAGAAAGTTTGTAGGAGGCCCATGCTTACACTGGGGCTATTCAGAGAGAAGAGTAAGCTAGGGTTTTTGGGTAGCCTTTGGCCTAGAAACAGCTGATAGGCAGAAATTGTCTTTTACGGTCATCAGAGGAACATAGTTATTATTTTACAGATTAGGAAACTGAGGCCCAAGGAAATTAAGTGACTTGCCCAAAGTCACACAGGTAGTAGGTATGAGAGGTGGGATTTGAATCCACACCCTCTGATTCTAGAGATAGTGCTCTTTCCACTGTACCATGTTGTCACCTCATTGTAGCCTTTTCTGGACTCTTAGACTTTATTTTATTATATTTTATTCTCTCCTTCCATTCTGTTCTTTGCCCTCGTTCTATCTTCAATATTCATATTCATAAACCAGCTGTGCCTACTTTGTCCTTATGTTTTCTCATCCTCTTATTCTTGTTTCTTCTTTTTTTATTAATAAAGTATTTTATTTTTTTCCCGTTACATGTAAAGATAGTTCTCAACTTTTGTTTATACAGGCTTTCCAATTTCAGATTTTTCTCCCTCCCTCCCCTCCTTCCCCCCTCCCCTAGACAGCAGGTAATCTGATATAGGTTATTTATATATATATACACACATAATAACATTAATCCTATTTCTGTATTTGTTATGTTATAAGAGAAAAATTAGAGCAATGATGAAAAACCTCAAAATAGAAAAAACAACAGCACCAAAAACAAAAGAAATAGTATGGTTCATTCAGCATCTATACTACACAGTTCTTTTTTTTTTCCCTTGGATTTGGAGATCCTCTTCTATCATGAGTTCCCTGGAACTCTTCTGTACCACTGAATTGGTGAGAAGAATATAGTCCATCACAGTAGATCAACACTCAATGTTGATGGTACTGTGTACAATGTCCTTCTGGTTCTTCTCATCTCACTCATCATCAGCTCACGCAAGACCCTCCAGGTTTCTCTGAACTCCTCCTGCTCACCGTTTCTTACAGCACAATAGTATTCCATTGTATTCATATACCACAACTTGTCCAGCCATTCCCCAACTGATGGGCATCCCCTCAACTTCCAATTCCTTGCCACCACATAAAGAGCAGCTATAAATATTTTTGTACATGTGGGTCCCTTTCCCCTTTCCATGATTTCTTTGGGAAAAAGACCCAAAAGTGGTATTGCTGGGTCAAAGTGTATGGACAGCTTTATTGCCCTTTGGGCATAATTCCAAATTGCTCTCCAGAATGGTTGGATCCATTCACAGCTCCACCAACAATGCATTAGTGTTCCAATTTTCCCACAGCTTCTCCAGTTGTTTCTTCTTTTAATGGAAACTGCAATCTTTTTTTCTCTTGGTAGAGAGCAAAATATAGGTTTGCATTAGTCACAGGTTCAGTCCGGCTTGAAGAACACAAGTTGAATCTTTCATGTCCATTCAGAGAGTTGAAATCTTACTTGTGGTACATGGGAGCCAAAGGTAGGAAGTGAGGTAGTGTGATGTCTATTTCTGGCTCTGACCCAGGAGAAGGAAGGCCTTCACAAGGTCTGCAATGAGGCTTGTCCCCCATATAAAAGGAACTCTTCTATAGATACATGTGGGGGAGTCTCAAGGCCTGAATGAAGAAAGAGTCTTCAGGGGGTGGGCTGATGACAGAGAGAGAGAGCTGATGGGACTTTTCCTCTTAACTGTTTCAGCCATAGAAAACTAGGTAATAGTCATTTTCTCTTTATGATGACTTATCTGTTGAAATTACTACTCTTCCTTCTCAGCAGATTGGCCACCTTTAATTGTCTTTCTAAATAGGTCTAAGATCTGGCCTGGTAGTTTAAGCTAACTAGGAGTCAGATTACTATTATAACACTTAGCACTCCTTTGACAGATGCTGGTTTGCAAAGAGACTGATCAGAACTAGCAAATATATAACTAAACTACCTCTTCAGAAAGAGATTTTATTCATAGCAGGAAGGAAACATAGACCATCTAATGCCACCTCTCATTTTACTGTTGAGGAAACTAAGGTAAAGTGACTAGTTCAGGTTCACATATCTATTTTGGCTTTCTGGCATTATATAGTGTAAGACAGAGCTGTCAGACACACAACAGCAGGCTGCATGCCTCCCCTTGACACCACCCAACTTTGTGCCAGAACTAGATTAAAATAGAATTAGGAGGGGGTAGCTGGGTGGAGCAGTTGATAAAGCACCGGCCCTGGATACAAGAGGACCTGAGTTCAAATCCAGCTTCAGACACTTGACACTTACTAGCTGTGTGACTCTGGGTGACTCTCAATGCCCCCCTCCCAAAAGAAAAAAATAGAATTAGGAAATATTTAACAATAGAAATACGGATACGATAAAACAGAATAATATTAGACTTTACAGGGATCCTTATGTATGGGCTAGTGACTCCTGTTTCTATTTAAGCTTGATACCACTGATGTAAAATGCTGGTCTAAATCTAATTTCTGCCAGATTGCTTTACAGTTTTCCAAGCAATTCTTATTAAAAGGAAATTCTTCAATGGGTCAGTTATTGGGGGGGTTATTATTGGGTTATTGAATTCACTTGTTCTTCTAATCTAGTCACTGATCTATTTTTCTGTAGTATCAAATAGGTTTTGATAATTATTTTTTAATAATATAATTTGAGATCTGGAAGTGCTAACCTCAAGTTGTTTTGGCTTATAATGATCTTATTCTTAGTGATTCCTCACCTTTAATTCTAAATAGAAATACAACGATGCCCTTATCATCAGTGAAGATGCTCGGATCCAAGAAGCTCTGAGATACTTGAAAGAATTCTTTAGAGCAGCAGAATCAATTGATGAGACTGAAAAATACCTCATTCATCAGTTTGAAGGTAGGTAATTCTGTTGGGGAAAGAGAGTGATGGAGAAGACTGGGGACCAGTGCCCTGTAGTGACACATTTCCCAAACACCACAGTAAGTCATCTATGTATCTATTTTATTTTATTTTATTTATTTATTTATTTTAGTGAGGCAATTGGGGTTAAGTGACTTGCCCAGGGTCACACAGCTAGTAAGTGTTAAGTGTCTGAGGCCAGATTTGAACTCAGGTACCCCTGAATCCAGGGCTGGTGCTCTATCCACTGAGCAATCTAGCTGCCCCAAGTCATCTATGTATCTAACACATAAAATTGGTTGTGAAAGGAATATTGCAGAATGGTTAGAGATTTGGTTTCAGTCAGAAAGACTTGGATTCAAGGCCTGACTCTGGCATATATTATATAGTCCTGGAAAAATCAAAGAACCTCTAAATGCTCCCAGACAACTCCCCAATATTAGAAATTACAGAGCATGAGTAGCTAGATGGTGCAATGGATAAAGCAATGGCCCTGGAAGCAGGAGGGCCTGAGTTTAAATCCAGCCTTAGACACTTACAAGCTGTGTGATCCTGGGCAAGTCACTTAACCCCAATTTCCTCCAAAAAGTTAAAAAAAAAAAGAAAAAGAAATTACAGAACAGGTACTTATCTACATTGGTAGAAGGATTTTTCACTCCTAGTGAACATTTCAACTCATAGTGAAATGTAGCAGATTATGGAAATAATTCTGAGTCAAGTATGAGTTGTAAGATACATTGCTGGAGTCACTTATTATTTTGAGGAGATTAAAATACAAGGATATAATACTATTAAAGGAAAGGGAAAATTACTTACATGTACAAAAATATTTATGGTAGTTATTTTTGTGGTGGCAAAAAATCAGAAATTGAAGGGATGCCCAATAACTTGGAGAAAGGTTAAATGATTGTGATGGCATACTATTATGCTGTTAAAAAATGAACAGAGGATCAGCTAGGTGACGCAGTGGATAGAGCACCGGCCCTGGAGTCAGGAGTACTTGAGTTCAAATCCGGCCTCAGACACTTGACACTTACCAGCTGTGTGACCCTGGGCAAGTCACTTAACCCCAATTGCCTCACTAAAAAAAAAAAAGAACAGAATAATTTCAGAAAAACTTGGGAAGATTTATATAAACTAATGCAAAATGAAGTGAGAAGAACCAGAAAATTGCACAGTAACAATATTGTAGTGGTAATCAATTGTGAAAGACTTTGGTACTCTGATCAAGAGTCCAAAACAATTCCAAAGGATCCATGATGGAAAATATTCTCCACCTCTAGAGAAAGAGAACTGATGAATTTAGTGAAGATTAAAGCATAATTTTTCACTTTTTTATAGTTTTTTTAAAGCAACATCTTATACAGAAATGTTTTGGATGAAAAAAGGATATAATAGCATTAGTAGCATATAGCATTGTGAGGTTTGTAAAGCACTTTAAAAATATCTTGTTTTGAGGCAGCTATGTGGCACTGGCCCTGGATTCGGGAGGACCTGAGTTTGAATTTGGCCTCAGACACTTGATACTTACTAGCTGTGTGACCCATGGCAAGTCACTTAATCCTCATTGCCCTGCAAAAAAATCTTGTTTTATTCTCAAAATAACTGTGAGAGGTAGATGCTATTAATATTCCCATTTTAAATATGAGAAAACTGAGGCAGACAGGTTTAATCATTTGCCCAAGACTGTCAGTGTCTGGCATTGTGTTTGAATTCTTTCTTTCTGACCATGAGGTCCCACCATACTGCCTAGTCCCTAAAGATTGAGCTCAATTAATCCAGCAGAGGAAATAGTCTTCACATGTTGAGTTCCTCCAGTAACTGCTTGTTTTATATAGTTCTCTGTAGTCTTCAAAGGGCTCTAGCTTTCCTTAGTTGCACTAAAACCTGGCCAGAGATTAGAAGACCAGTTCTGGAGCTACTTCTATTAGAGTATGTTCTAAGTGTTGTTGTTTGCCTTCATTCTCAAAGATGACCATGACATTGGGGTAATGTCATGACTTTCAGTGAACTGGATTTAAGTGAGGGAGGGCTGTGCAAAGTCACCAACCTCACTCTTTCCTCCAGAGCCATCTGGGTCCAGCGGCAAGATATCTATCAGGATGACTGGAGATGGCCCTGGATGTTTATTTTTAAATTTTTTTCTTGTCCTCTTTATTCAAGTATTTCACAGCAGGTATATTACAAATTACAGTAAATGTTCAAAAAGCCCTGGATGTTTAAAGCAATTGGGGTTAAATGACTTACCCAGGGTCACACAGCAAGTAAGTGTCTGAAGTTAGATTTGAACTCAGGTTCTCTCAACTTCAGGGCCAGTGTTCTATCTGTTGTGCTGTGTAGTTCTAATTATTAATTACATGAAGCCTCATGTTCTAATTACTGATGAGTCTAAGGAGGCCTTAATAAAAAAAAGTATGTATCTTCACTCACCCCCCCCCTTTTTCCCCCCAGAAAAGCTTCAGGAACTGGAAGCTATTTCCGCAGATCCAGCCAATGAGAATCTCAAGTTGGGTGACCTCACCTTTGTCTTGGACGAACAATATCACCAGAACCCAGAAACCCAGACTATTCTCTTTGTAAAGACAAGAGCTCTGGCAGATGTAAGCCATCTTTTTCTAAACTTTGGAAAGGAGTACTCTGTGGTAATGGAAAGAACATTAGATGTGGAGGTAGAAGATTTGGGTTCTAATGGTTCTGCTATTTACTATCTGTGTAACCTTGGAGAAAGTTAGGCCTCCTTTGTGGGTCTCAGTTTCCTCCAGTGTAAAACAAAGGGGCTAGAGTAGCTGGCAGCTAGGGTGCAATGAATAGAGTTCAGAGCCTGAAGTCAGGAAGACTCATCTTTGTGAGTTCAAATCTGACCTCAGGTTCTTGGTAGCTGTGTGACTCTGGGTAAGTCACTTAACCCTGTTTGCCTTTGTTTGCTCATCTGTAAAATTAGCTGAAAAAGGAAATGACAAACCACCACACTATCTTTGCCAAGAAAAACCCAAATAGAGTCATGAAGAGTCGGACATGACTGAACAAGAGAGTAGCTGACCTCTTGGGTCCCTTCCGGGTCAGAATCTGTGACCCTATCCACAAGATGAACCCAAAATATTCATTAGCTGGTGTTCTATGAAGTAGTTAGGAAAAACAAGAACAAAACAAAAAACCAACCAATCCACCAAAAGCCAAATCATTCTCCCCTTTCTCCTCCCTTCATAGTCAACATTCTTTGCTTTGGTAAAATTTTGTCAGGGCTTGTTTAAGTTATTCATACGGTATGTCTGGTGACACATTAAGGAAATTACTTTACAGAATGGAGAGCTAGCTAGGTTATTTAATTTTTTTAAATTCAGTTTTAAAAATTTAAGTGTTATTGGTGTCTTTTGCTTATATAACAATAATTTCTGGATACTCCTTTCCCTTTCCACAAAACCCAGTAGTGAGCCTTCTCTTATAAAAAAGGAAAAAAAGGAGTTAAATAAAACTAAAGTCATGTCTGAGAATATGCAACAGTCCATATCTTTAGTCCCTACCTCTCCAGTGAAAAAAGTAAGGCACGTTTCCTTTTTTTTTTTTTTTGGAAGGACAAGTAAGCTAGCTTATTATTACTGTTGTTATATAGCATCCAGCTTTATTTTACTGTTTAAGCAGGTATTTCTTAAGCATATGCCGTGTGGCTGGTACTCTACTAAACACCAGGGATACAAAAGTAGCCTAAAACCCCAAAGCAGTCCCTGAACCCTTGTCTTTCTGACTCTAGTCTGGTACTCTGTCATATAGGCCACCTGACATGCTCATGGCTTTTCTCTGAAAATAATTACTAATGGATAATTTGTACTTTAGGCCTTGAAGAAATGGATGGAAGAAAATCCCAAACTTAGCTATCTAAAACCTGTTGTATTGACTGGACGCGGCAAAAGAAATCAGAATACAGGTATTTTATATTAGAATGGCTGTAGAGTGAGAATGAATAAGTGTAAGTCCTTAACTTTATTTTTAAAATATTTTTATTGATAGTTCTTGTTTTTATATCATTTAATTTTCCCCTATATCTTCCACTTCCTCCTGTCAGGAAATTATTCCTTATGAACTTTAGGGGAGGGAAAAGAGGTAAAAAAAATCAACAAAACTGATCAATACATTGAAAAAAATCTGACAATATATGGAATGGTCCCCATTTATAGACCCTTTCTAGTCCTCCCCCTCCCCACCACCTCTGCAAAGAGAGGTGGTATCTTCTCATAATTCTTCTTTTGTGGCCAGTTTGTTCATTGTAATTATGCAACCTTTATTTTAGATTGTCTTGTGGTGGTGGTTCTTTCACACAAATTAATCTGACTAAAAATCAATAGATGTCACTCCCTTTTCATGAAATGCTTTTCATTTCTAACTAATAAAGTATGATCTACCAGTAAGTTTTGATGGCTGATCATCACACCCACTCTGTAATTAGATGATTGTAGCCAATGCTACCACCATCCAACTTTTATTAAGTACAGCATCACCCAGCTCCACTGACAACCACCTCTGTGGTGATAGGAGTTGAGAAATGAAACAGAAATCTAAGCTCTTGAAAAGGTCAGTGACCCCTAGTCTACAAGATAAACTACAGACTACCTTCCCTCCCCTAGGACGTTGCCCTTAATAGATGTTTAATATTTGTTATTTATGTTAATGAAAAATTCATCCTGAGCTAATGAGATCAAGCTTGTTACCTTAACTGGAAATGTAGGGGGTAATAAACTCAGAACTTATACTGACCCCATCAACTCCAATGAAGACATTTGAAAGAGCCCTCTAGTCTCTACACTATGGGTTCTTTACTTTTTTAGGGGTCATGGTACCTTTGGAAGTCTCATGAAGCCTATGGGCCCTTTCTCATAATGATGTTTTTAAGTGAATAAAAGAATATATAAAGGATTACAAAGGAAATAATTATATTGAAATATAGTTATCTAAGTCAGCTCTTTCTCTATTTTATTGACATAAGTCTTTAGAGATATAAATTGGCCACTCTTCTTTGCCTCTGATCCATGGGTAGGGCCCTCAGCTATATGGTCACCACAAATGTTCTTGTTCCTTTCAGTCCCTCACATGGCTTCACACTTCACTTCTCCCCTCTGCCCTGGAAAAAAAAAAACACAGGGACTCTGCTTTCCTGTGAGTGCCCATGGCAAGCAGGGTCCCTTTCCCTCTGCTACTGCAGTTACCAGGCACAAGCTCACCCTTCACCCACAGGCACAGACGGATGACATCTGGTCAGCATACCTTATTTTCAATTATTTCTCCAATTTGTTTTGAGTTGATTTTGTCTCATTTGTGGAAGAAATTTGGAGTCCAGTATTTCCTGTCTTATTCCACCATCTTCAAAGTCATCTTTTCCAATCTTCTCCTTTTATAAGTGATGAAAGTGAGGCTTTTGAATCTTGCCCAAGGTCACACAGGCAGGAGGCATCAGAGCTGTTGCCATGTTATAGATATAGCTATAGCTGCATTTAAAAAAATTTATTTTATTTTGTTAAATATTTCCCAGGTACAGGTAAAATGTTTTAAACATTCATTTATAAAAATTTTGAGTTCCAAATTCTCTCTCTTCCTCCACCCTTTGAGAAGGTAAGCAATATGATATCAATTTTACATGTGAAGCCATGCAAAACATTTTCATATTAGGAATAATGCAATAAAAATCACACACACACACACACAACCAACCAAGAAAAATAAAGGAAAAAAAGTATGTTTCAATCTGTACTCAGAATTCATTAGTTCTTTCTCTGGAGATAGCATGTTTTTTTGTGGGGCATTGTGGGGTTAAGTGACTTGCGCAGGGTCACACAGCTAGTAAGTATCAAGTGTCTGAGGCCGGATTTAAAGTCAGGTCCTTCTGACTCCAAGGCTGGTGCTCTATCCACTGTGCCACCTAGCTGCCCCTTAAATAATTATTTATTTATTTATTTTGGTGAGGCAATTGGGGTTAAGTAACTTGCACAGGGTCACACAGCTAGTAAGTGTTAAGTGTCTGAGGCCGGATTTGAACTCAGGTCCTCCTGACTCCAGGGCCAGTGCTCTATTCACTGCGCCACCTAGCTGCCCCTCAGCAATACAATTTAAGGAGAATATAGATAAGGTGTGATCTTGTACACGGTGAGTATCTTTCCTCATATCTACTTCTGAACTGTCTTAGGGCCTTCAATGTGGCCATTGATGCCCTGGGGTGGCACTGAAGCTCAGGTGGCTATTTGGCAACTCTTTCCCCTCCCATTCATATATCATAAGTCCTAACCCTTTGCTTCTAAGGGGTCTTGAGGAGCAAGTGTTTCTTTGACTCCTCATCAAATGGCTATACTCTTCTTCAACCCTGGAGTGCTCATTGTTCCTTGCTGCAATTGCTACTTCTCTTTATTGTCTAGTCTCTATTACTTGCTTTCCACTTCATTTTGTATTTCTTGCCTCTTCTATCTCCTCTTGCTTCTTTGACACTCCTTGGCTTTTGCATGAAAAGGCTTGACTTTTAAAGATATTGTTAGCAAATCAGAGCATCCTTTTCTAGGATACTGTTATTGGTTACTGAACCAACCAGCTGTGCATTGAGTGTAATATTTGGGTTTTTGAAAACAATTGTAAAGAGCCATTACTAGGTGCTTAGTTGTTTGGGGTCTTTCCATATACTTTATTTTTATTTATTTATTTTTACAGGGCAATGAGGGTTAAGTGACTTGCCCAGGGTCACACAGCTAGTAAGTGTCAAGTGTCTGAGGCCGGATTTGAACTCAGGTCCTCCTGAATCCAGGGCCAGTGCTTTATCCACTGCGCCACCTAGCTGCCCCGTTCTCTATCATTCTTAACCATATTTTTCCACTAGTCTGCTACAGAGTATTTTCCCAGTGCACTAGAGATTGTTCTCTAAGACTTTTCCTGGAGAATAAGTGTGGTGCAGTGGAAAAGGACTTTGATTTTGCATCTCTCTTTGCCCTTTTGTGATCTTGGGCAAGCACTTAGGCAAGTGAGGAAGGTAGGGGGTGGTGTAGACAGAGCACTGGGCCTGGAGCCAGGAAAACCTGAGTCTAAATTCAGCCTCAGACATTTTATTAGCTGTGTGTTTCTGGTCAAGTCACTTACCCTCCGTCTTTTCATTCATAAAATAGGGATGATAGTAATAGCACCTAATTCCCAGGGTTGTTGTCAGGGTAAAAGGAGATAACATCTAAAGCTTAAAGTACTATATTGATGCTCTTGTTGTTTTCGTTGATGATGAAAGATGAATTGCAAAATGAAAGTGTTGGATTAGATTGCCTCTACAATCCGGTACTCATCTGGATCTATGATTTGCCTGGAACAATACTACACCAGGCTTGTAACTCTATCTTAGCAGTGCTTTACAAGGATTTCCCCCAGCCCCCCGCCCCCCTCCTCCGCACTTTCCAGGTTAGGAAACTAAGGCCAATTGATGTTAAGTAACTTGCTGAGGTTCACACTGAATCTGTTCTATTTCACCGTTATCATAACTGGGTCTTTTTAGTTATGAGGATCAATTTTTTTATTTGTCTGTTTTGTGGGATTCCAAAGTTGAGCTTGCTTTATTCCATTATTGTTTTTTGACTTCTAACACTGCAACACAGGTATGACTCTCCCATCACAGATGGGTGTATTGGATACATTCAGAACCAAAGGAGAGAACAAGATTCTGATCGCCACTTCAGTTGCTGATGAAGGCATTGACATCGCACAATGCAATCTGGTCATTTTGTATGAATATGTTGGCAACGTCATCAAGATGATTCAAACCAGAGGTCAGAGAAACTTTGGTGTCATTGTTTTCAACTAGCTGATTCTCTTGCTTAGACCAGACTCAATCTCTACAATATTTTTTGTTTATCTCAGTCTTTGCTTTTTTAAAAACTCTCTTGACAACATCTGGGTTTGTGACTCCATTGGTCATGGAAGGGATTGAAGATATTTGTCACAAATTCTAAATTCTAGCCAAACCAACCCAGATGGTATGAATTTGTAAATTAGTGATTTGTTTTTGTTGCTAGTCCATGCCCTACTTCAGACTGTTTAAGGTTCTTTAGTATTTAACTAATTCTTCCATTAATTTGTTATTTTGCCACTAACTAGAGTTGACTTAATGAAAACACAAGAAGAGATTAAACAGGATATTGTGGATTATTTTTTGTAACACATCTTATTACATGGTTTAATGAGGCATGTAGAGAATACAATGTGTTTGTTGCTTACTTTAAAATAATTGACTAAGTATACCAAAATTCAATTTTAAAGGCTTTCCTCCAGAAAGGTTTTATCCACACATCTGTCAAGTTCATGATACATGCAACCACAGAAATAATATGTTCACTGATTTGCTGAGTATCAACATAAAGTAAAACATTAAATAAAGAAATTAAATAAGGTGTTAGATGTAGTGTTTGTAACTGTTGTAGAAAATGTCCATATCCTTTCTAAAAGTAAAATTTGGAGAGATATGATCTCACTAGTACAGTGAGACTCTCACCTTCCTCTTTCTACTTCTTAATGCAACATAAAATTGAAATGACTTTTTTGGGGCTGCCAGGTCATATGGTTGGCTTATGTCAAGTTAGTAATCCAGTAAAAACCCCATATTATTTTTCATATCAATTTTGTCTAGCTATCCTGTACTTGTACCATTGCTTAATTGATTGTGAGGAAGAACCCAAGTGTAGGCTTTTATTGTAATAAGTGTTGTGGAGATAAAGGATTCAGTTAGCCTAACCAGTTAACTTTGTAGGATTATACCCGCCATATGATCCTACCTTTCTAGATAAAAAGAATTCCAGAGTTGGAAGGAATTTAGGGGCCATGTAGTTTCCCAGCTGCATCTCTGCTGGACACATAGAACATTCTGGAAAACTTTTACTACTAAGGGTACTTTTTATAGTCTCTAAATGAAAAAGAAACTCCCCTGGCTCATCCTCTCTTGTTCCTCTTGCCTTTCTCTGTATCCCCAGTAATTAATGCCTGGAACAAAATAAGCAACCAACGAATGCTTTTTATTTGATTCTCCCTGTGTCAGGCTCCTAATTTCACTCTAGCTCCTGTCCCTGCCTTCTGAGCCAAAGGGGACCTCAACACAGACTAAAAGGTTAAGAGACAGATATATGGCAAAATATAGTTTAATTATGGTCTGGGTTGGAAAAATGCCAACTAGTCCATCTTCTCAGGAAACATAAGTTCCTTCTACCTCTCTGACAGGTGATAATACTAGCTCTGCTAAAGTATCTCCACTGGAGAGGTCAGTACATCATCAGGCAACTCATTCCATTTTTTAAGCAGCTCTAATTGTTTGGAAGTTCATTGGATTTAAAGCTGGGAAGGACCTTAGAAATGATCTAGTTTTACCATTGCATGTTACATATGAGAAAGCTGAAGCCCACAGTAGTTCAAGGAATTGTTTAGGATCACATAGATAATAAATGATGGGGCTGCATCTTTTGCCTCCTCTTCCCCATTTCCTGTGCTGCCATGGAAGTGGTTCAAATCAAAAACAGAGTGTCTACTGTGTATCAACACTGAGAGGCAGCATGGAATAGTGGTGGACAGCATGTTTCAGAGTTAGGAAGACCTTGGCTGAAGTCCAGTCTCTGACAAATAGGGCCTCATGGAACTTTAAGAGATAAGAGGCAGAGAAGGTGATCATCTGCATTGGTAAAGGTAGATATTCTATACCAATGAAATTATAGCTCTGCACTGTCTATCTCCCCACCCCCATCGTGCCCCCCAACAAACCAACCCTAAAAATTTTAAGTACTGTGCGAGAGAGAGAGAGAGAGAGAGAGAGAGAGAGAGAGAGAGAGAGAGAGAGAGAGAAGGAAACAAGCATTTATATAGTACACTGTGCTAAGTGCTTTACAACCATTATCTCATTTGTTCCTCACAACAACCCTAGGAGGTAGGTGCTATTAGTATTACCCTCATTTTACAATTGATGAAACAGGCAAACAGAGAATAGGTGAGTTGCCCAGGGTCACATGTTAGTGAGAGTCTGAGGCCAGATTTGAACTCAGGTCCTCCTAATTCTAGGCCTACTTCTCTCTATATTCATTATCACCTGGCTACCTCTTAAAATATGGCACATTTTCACATGTGTGTCTATCTGTGTGAATATCTATATCTATATCTATATCTTTCTCTGTATATGCGTGAATAGACATGGTTCTGTGTGTATGTATGAATCTGTGTATGTAAATTTATGTTCCATATGTGTATGCATGTATTTCTAGAGGGAATTCACATACATAACCAAAACACAAGGTACTCAGTGATGGGAACAAAGGAGAGATCCAGACAATATTCTAGGAATATTTAAGGGAGCAAAGAATACTATTAATCCTGAAATATGGTGTCACTGGAAGAGAAGGAAGAAAAAAGGAAGGTAGAGGTGAGGGGTAAGTGCATTTCAGATCCAGGAAGTAGTCTAGACAAGCAGAAGAAAATGCCATGTTGGCATAGGGGAATACCTGGTGATTTAGTTTGTTTGTTTTTGTGGGGTAGTGAAGGTTAAGTGACTTGGCCAGGGTCACACAGCTAGTAAGTGGTGGTTTAGTTTGGCCAGGATGTAGAATGTATCAAAACGAATACTGTGAAGTAAGTCTAGAAAGGTAGATTGGAACCATATTGTGGAAGTCCTTAAAGGTCAAGCTAAGGAGTTTCTATTTTTAAAAATTGGAAATAGGGAACGTGTTTGTCCCATAAAGCAAGATAAGACCATAGACATTGTCCTTTGTTTTCCTCTTTTCTGATGGCACTGATGTGGTCTTCAAGTCTGAAAACCTTTAATCAATGGCAAATCCTGTCCTACAGGTCGTGGAAGAGCAAAAGGGAGCAAATGCTTTCTTCTGTCTAGTAAGGAAGAAGTCATTGAAAAAGAACAGGCCAATCTATATAAAGAAAAAATGATGAATGATGCCATAGAAGAAATACAGACATGGAATAAAGATATATTTATTAGAAAGGTGAGTTTTCTTTTTCTTTTTAGGTGTCAGGGTGGGGCAGTGAGGGTTAAGTGATTTGCCCAGGGTCACACAGCTAGTAAGTGTCAAGTGTCTGAGGCCGGATTTGTACTCAGATCCTCCTGAATCCAGAGCCAGTGCTTTATCCACTGCACCACCTAGTTGCCCCCAAAAGGTGAGTTTTCTTATCTGGCTAATTGTTGGGGTGATAAAGGCCTGGGCAAGAACTAGATCAGGGTAAGCACAGATATGATAATGGTCCTGATGAAGCTCTAAGGATCAGGCTTCCGTTGCCTCCTTAATACCTTTGTTTGCTAGAGTTGGGGGAAATATCAGACTAAGGCTTTTGGAGTTTGTCAGATTGGCCAGGGCTTCTTAAACTTTTTCCATTGGTGACCCCGTTTTGCCCAAGAAATTTTTACATGAGCCCAGGTATATAGGTATAGAAAAGAGGTATAAATAACCTTTTACTGTTTTTTTAATCATAAAAGTATTTTATTTTGTAGTTACATGTAGAGATAGTTTTCCACATTTTTTTTTTGGTGAGGCAGTTGGGGTTAAGTGACTTGCCCAGGGTCACACAGCTAGCAAGTGTGTAAAGTGTCTGAGGCCAGATTTGAACTCAGGTACTCCTGAATCCAGGGCCAGTGCTCCATCCACTGTGCCACCTAGCTGCCCCTCCACATTTGTTTTTATAAGATTTCTGGTTTCAAATTTTTCTCCCTCCCTCCCCTTCCTCCCCCCTCCCCAAGACAGCTAGCAATCTGATATAGGTTATATATGTACAATCACATTAAACATATTTCTGCATTAGTCATGCTGTGAAAGAAGAATCAGAGCAAAAGGGAAAAAGAAAAAAAGAAAAACAACAAAAACATAGAAATAGTATGGTTCATTCTGTATCTAGATGCCACAGTTCTTTTTTCTGGATTTGGAGAGCATTTTCTATCATTTGGAAGTATCTTGGACCATTGTATTACTGAGAAGAGTCAAGTCTATCACAATTGATCAACACACAATGTTGTTGATACTGTATACAATGTTCTTCTGATAACCTTTTACTGTTGCCAATTTTTTGTGACCCCCCCCCATATTTAGTTACATGACCCCAATATGGGGTTGCAACCCAAAGTTTAAGAAGCTTTGAGGGCAGCTAGGTGGCGCAGTGGATAAAGCACTGGCCCTGGATTCAGGAAGACCTGAGTTCAAATCTGGCCTCAGACACTTGACATTGACTAGCTGTGTGACCCTGGGCAAATCACTTAAACCTCACCGGCCTACCAAAAAAAAAAAAAAAAAAAGGAAGAAGCAGCAGCAGCTTTGATCTAGGCTAAGGAGTCACCAATATCTTCAAGGCTCTATTATATGGATTGGTGAGTGGTTAGATAGATTGGACTGAAGAAGAAAGGGATGGGGAAAAGAGGATAGCAGGAAAAAGAGAGAGATTGCCACTATAGGGAAGCATGACCATGTTATGAAGCCACAGATGAATACCTGGCTCCAGATCGAGCATTCTATCCGTTACACCACACTGCCCTTCTTGGCAAACAATAGCACCCTGCTCCTCTTAGACTGGCTTCCCCTTTAGAATTTTAATAATAGAATAAGGAGAATTCTTATTTTTCCTCTGAAGTTTGAAACTATCTCTCCCCAAACTCAGAGTGCCTACACTTGCCCAGACTTTGGCCTTCCTTGTCTAACATGAAGATGAGATGAATTAATTACTTCCTTTTAAATTTCTCATCACTTTTACTCAAGCAACCAGACCTGTGAAAATACATTGGAGCAATCTAAGAAAAAGTATTTCTTATAAATGTCTTAGTGAAATTTCATTCCAAGATGCCCTAGAAAGACACTGAATTCCTTCTGGGGGGGAAATCTTTTGGCTTTATGCAGGATAACCCATAGAATTTTGGAGCAGGAAGTTCTCATTGACATCATGTTCTACTTCCTCATTTTATAAATGATTAAAAATGAGAGAGTGAGTGAATTTCAGGACTATACCACCAACAGATTTTTGCTAGAGAATAATTTCACTTCTCTCTTTCTCCATTCAACTCATAGTTTTCCAGATAGAATCATTCACACTTCATTTCATACACTCATGGGCTAATTTCTCCCACTACAGTTTTTAAGGAGACCTGGGTGAAATTGTGAATAAGTGAATACTAGTTTGACCTCTGGCGCACAGTTGTTCTACCTTTATTCTGGGACATCCTCAGTTTCAAAATCAATGTTCTTTTAACTATAAGATACTCCCTCCCTCAGTCAGGGAAAAGTAAGTAAATATCAGTATGCCTGTTGCTTCAAAAATGAGATCTCAATGCATGAGAAAGTACTGAGAAGCAAAGATCTCCTTGAATTGGAAATATGTCTTTTTGGGGGAGATGGGGAATAGAATTTTCTTTAGATAAAATATTCTTCATAAAAAGTTCTGACATCTGTAAAGAAGCCTACCTAAAATTTGGAAAGATGTATTTTAAAAATTATTTATTATTTTCAATCAAAGAAAATGCTTGCAATTTTTTCCATTTTACCAAGGGCAAACCTCTTTTTCATGAAGTTGCATTGCTATCTAGTACCATTTTAGTGTATTGACATTAAAAACAAACCACCATCGTCATTATTATTGTCACCTGGAAGCAAAAAAACCTTTTAGATACAGTAGAGGACCTTGGGTTATAGATTTAAAGCAGAAGGTGGTCTTGGAAATCCATCTCATTTCATTCCCTTATTTTACAGTTGGAGATATTAAGGCTCATAGAGGTAAATGGACTTGCCCAAAGTCTAGGTAGTCAGTAGCAGAACTGGAATTCCCATAACTACAAAATCTCAGGATTATAAAGGATAACCATACCTGAACAAGAATCTGTCTTGCAACGTACCTAATAAGTGACTATCCAGCTTTTCCTCCTAGTATGGTGGAGTCCAGTACCTGTTGAGACATCCCCTTTCACTTTTGCATAGTTGTAATTATCAAGACATTTCTTTATTTACAATAAGCCTAGTTTGTCTATTTATAACTTCTATGCATTGCTCCTAGTTCTGGCCTTTGAGCCAAACAGAACAAGCCCAATACTTCTTCCTTGTAGCCTTTGAGCTACTTGAAAACAGCAGTCATGGTCCCTTGAAGTCTCATCTTCTTTTTGGTTAAGTATCCCCAGCTCCCTCTATTGTTCCTCAGTTGGTTAAAACTGTCCCTTTTCATTACTGGAATGATTTTTTGCTTTCAGAAAGCTTCCCATCTTTCTTGGGTTGACTTTCTTTGTAGAATTTACATGGAATTGTAATTATGCTTTTAATGAATCCTCTGACTCCAATTCAAGTCTCTGATCTGTGTCAATCTGGTCAATAAACTAGGAATATTGGCTTTGAAACAGACACTGACATCCCTTTATCCTGAGCACAACAGAAGAGGTAGGGTACGGAAAACTTTATAATCCCAATAAGGGTGTGGGTTGTGGGTATTCACTATTCCTCCAGTGTTGAGTTAGAACATGGATGTGTATGTAGACTGGGACAGTGGTCATGAAATACCAAATGTCAACCAGGGACAGGAATACAAGGCAGGATCACTTGTTATCCCCATAACACAGGCCCCAATCAGTAAACATTTATTAAGCATCTACTGTGTGCTACTAAAAGTGTTTTGTCCAGCCAGTCTACCTGGTTTTGCCTTTTCAAATGCCACTGCTGAATGGTGCTATTCTGATATCTTCAGGACTAACATGTTTTTAAATAATGCTTTGGTTTCCCTTAGATCTGCCATTTACAACTTCAAGAAAAAGCCATCAGAGATAATGTAATAGTCCCTAAACCACAGCTGGAAGAGAAAAACAAAAGACTGCTTTGTAGGAAGTGCAAAATCTTTGCATGTCATATAGCTGACATTAGAGTGGTGGAGGTAAGCAAAATTTCCCTAACTTGTTCCAACTACTATTTTAGTAGTTGGTTAAAGCTTACTCATGCATTTATTTTTAAATGTTTTGATAACTTTTATTTTTACATAATAGCCCATTTCCTGACATTTTCAATCCTTCTAAACTAAAAGACTATTGTACCCTCCCTTGTATCACAGAAAAAGCAGTTAAGCAGAAACAATCTGTTGTTTGTCCTTCATTCTTTTTAAAAAAATATTCCTATTGCTGATTATTAAATATTATATCACCTTTTATTATATTATGTACCTCTTACACCCAGGCAATGCTGAGACAATGTGATACAGTGGAAAGAACACTGGATTTGGATACAGAACTTATTATTATTTTGGGTGGGGGGCAGGGCAATGAGGGTTAAGTGACTTGCCCAGGGTCACAGAGCTAGTAAGTGTCAAGTGTCTGAGGCTGGATTTGAACTCAGGTCCTCCTGAATCTAGGGCCGGTGCTTTATCCACTGGGCCACCTAGCTACCCCTCTCCTTCATTCTTTTTTTTTTTTTTTTTAGTGAGGCAATTGGGGTTAAGTGACTTGCCCAGGGTCACACAGCTAGTAAGTGTCAAGTGTCTGAGGCTGGATTTGAACTCAGGTACTCCTGAATCCAGGGCCGGTGCTTTATCCACTGTGCCACCTAGCTGCCCCCCCCCTCTCCTTCATTCTTGAAGAGGACCATGACATTGGGGTGATTTCATGACTTGCACTGAATTAGATTTAAGCCAGGGAGAGCTGTGCAGTGTCACCAACCTCACTGTCTCCTCCAGAGCCATCTGGGTCCTGTGGCAAGAAATATATTAGGATGACTGGAGATGGCCCTGGATATTTTTAGGGCAATTGGGATTAAATGACTTGCCCAGGGCCACACAGCTAGTAAGTAAGCAAAAACAATCTACAGTTGTCATGACTGACTGTGTACAATAATCCTACTAACATATTTACCATTTACACTTACTATGTGCCAGATACCATGATAAACACCTTACAATTATTATCTCACTTTATCCTCACAACAACCCTCGTGAGGTAGATGCTATTATCATCCCTGTTTTTGTTTAGTTGTTTGTCATGTCTGACTCTTTGTGACCCCATTTGGAATTTTCTTGGCAAAGATACTGGAGTGGTTTGCCAAGTCCTTCTTCAACTCATTTTACAGACGAGGAAACTGAGGCAAACAGGGTTAAGTGACTTGTCCAGGGTCATACAGCTAATACGTGTCTAAGGCTGCATTTGAACTAGGGTCTTTCATACTCCAGGCCAAGTGCATCAGTAGCCTCATCTCATTTCTCTACTGAGAGTACAGAAATGTTTTCTCATCTCTTTTCATGGATCAAGATTGATCATTGCAGTTAGTCATAATCCACTTGCCTTTCATTGTGGCTTTCATGTCTGTTACTATTGACATTATGTATCTTCCTCTGGTCCTGCTTCTCTCCTTCCTGCAGGTGTTCATGCAGCTCTTCCCATGCTTTTCTGAATTTCTCATGTTTGTCATTTTTATAGCATATTAAAGTTCTATTCCATTTATCTACCATAACATGTTCAGCTATTCCCAATCAAGAGGCTCTCACTTTGTTTTTTGCCACCAAAAAGGTTGCAGTTATGAATATTGTATTTTTGCAACCTTTACTTCTGTGTTATGGCATGTACCCTGTATTGGGATCACTGGGTCAAAGGGTTTGAACAACTGAGAGACTTCTATAAGTTAGATGAATTAAGAGCTCCAATGTGTCCGTCTTCCCATACCCACCTCCAGTATTTTCAGTGTCTAGCTTTTGTGATTATAGCCAAGTTGATTGGTATAAGGTGAAAAGAGTTATTTTAATTCTCTGATTAGTGATTTGAAGTATTTTTCATGTGGATATTAGTAGTTCATAATTGAAAGCTGTTGGTTCATGTCCTTTGTCCACTTTGTTGGGGAAATGCTCATATATGTTAGCAAATTTATAGCAAGAGTCTTTTCTATTTCAGTGATACTATGGCTAATGTCCACTTTGGGTTAATATTTATAAATGTTTCTAGTAGCAAGGCACCTGTCACGTATGTAGGCAGCTACATAGTTATACCTTTTGTTTTTATGTTTCTGAATGTAAAACTCAACACCTTCTGTCCAGCAAGCTTTCCCTTGTTATAGACTGAAAAGGGGGAGGGAGAAATGTTCAGCAAAACCAATCAACTTATTAACCATGTCTGATAGCATATCCATACCCACCACCCCCCATATCCTTAATGAAGAGAGAGAAATTTGTTTTCTTGTCTCTTCTCCAGGACAGGCCATGGCCCCAGTGTGAAGGCCAGTCGTTTTACCCATTTGACGAGCTTTTTAGTATAGCTCTTTCCTTTGTTGGCTTTGAAAGAAAGGTGATGCTTTTCAACTTTCAAAGACCAGCTTCCAAGTTTTGGAGGGGTTGAGATGTGCATTAATGAAAAGGGGGGGGGCAGCTAGATGGCGCAGTGGATAGAGCACCGGCCCTGGAGTCAGGAGTACCTGAGTTCAAATCTGGCCTCAGACACTTAACACTTACTAGCTGCGTGACCCTAGGCAAGTCACTTAACCCCAATTGCCTCACTAAAAAAAAAAAAAAGAAAAGAAGGGTCCAAGATCTCCCTTTGAAAATTACAGATTAAGTATGTTAAGCATCATCTGTGCTTTGAATGAGGTTTCCTTCTGCATCCAAAAGCGTCATTGTAATGCTTAGCTTACTTTTTTTTTTTTTTTGGTGGGGCAATGGGGGTTAAGTGACTTGCTCAAGGTCACACAGCTAGTAAGTGTCAAGTGTCTGAGGCCGGTTTTGAACTCAGAAATTTCTGAATCCAGGGCTGGTACTTTATCCACTGTGCCACCTAGCCGCCCCCTAGCTTACTCTTTACCAAATTGGAATCCATAATCATTTCTAACTACCATTGGATGAAAGCAATAAAAAATTGTCCTGGGTAACTTCTTTAACACTGACAAATCACTTCAGTAGGCCTCAGTTTCCTCATCTATAAAATAATGGGATATGACTAGATAACATTCTAATTAAGTTAAATGTGGGGTTGGGCCTAGATAATATACTAATGAAAACCTGGGAGGACTTTAAAACCAAGGAACCCTTTTGAGACCAGCAGCATTCCTGTAAATAATAAGGTTGTTTATGAGAATTTGAAAATTTCTTTCATTCATTAGTACTATTCCCATTTTTCTAAATTCTAAATCATATTGGCCTTTGTTCCTAGAAAATAGTTTATTTGCAGGTAAAAGAGGTGAGTTTGATTTAAAACTAAAGTTTTAATAAATGGATCAGTTTTTATTGAATTCTCTCATGACTACAACTATTTTTGTAGCTTGACCATTTTTTAAAAAATTGAGCATTTCCCTTTAATATGTTTCTATGTGATTCCCTATAGGATAATGTATACTCAAATATACATTAAAAATTTTTTTTGCCATTTCTCTTAGGCTATTATTATTAGATTTATAAAATTATTATTATTTTTAGATTATTATACAGATGTGGCTTTCGGGGAATTCAGGCCATTTAGCTAAGAATTTGAGAGTTTTTGTCCTAAATTCATGAAGGCTGCCTATCTTCCAAATAACTCTCATCCTTCCCCTTCACATTTTAGCACCAATGTTTGTAAGATGGGATTGCCTGCTTGAGAATACTTAGACTCAATCAAAGGATTATAGATTAGGAACTAGAAGGGACCTTAGAGAACATGAACAACCCCTTTGATTTACAGTTGAAGAAATTGAGGCCCAGAAAGATTCAGTGACTTGCTCACTGCCTTACTGGTAGCAAAGGTCCATGCTGGGAGTTGAATGGAAGGTCCTTTGATTTTACATACAGTCTTTTCTACATTTACTAATTGTACCATCTGTAAACTGGGGCTAATATGGCCTGCCCCTGTTCCTGCATGGGTATGGCCTTTGACAAATCTTTTTATTGACCATGTTCCTGCTTTAGCATTTGCCTTTGATGTATGTGATTGTTTTTCCTTTTTAGGACACTCATCACACCGTGATAGGGGATGCATTTAAGAAAGCATTCGTGACTGAGCCACACCCCAAACCAAAGAGCTTTGGGTTCTTGGAGAAGAAAGGAAAAATATTCTGTGCAGAATCTAGCTGCCATCATGACTGGGGTATATTTGCAAGATATAAGACATTTGATGTTCCTTTCATAAAAATTGATAGTTTTGTTGTGGAGGATGTTGCGACTGGGGCTCAGACTCTGTACTCCAAATGGAAGCATTTTAATTTTATGAGGATCCCATTTGAGGCTAGAGAAATGTCAAACTGAGGACAGGTTTTCCCTCTCCCCAGCTAATGTAAATGCTATTGTAGATTCCACTCAGAGAACAGTTCATCAAAGGCCCATCTAGAAAGTGCCTAACATGATCTAAATCTCAGTTCTTCAAAAGTTCTTTTGTACCCCTTTTGTTAAAAAAACAAAAACAAAAAAACCCTTTGGTAAGAACAAATATTCATTTCTCAGTGTACCATAATTTGTAGTCATGCCCCAATAGATGTGTTCTTCACCCCTCCATCCCACCCCCGTTTTCCATTTCTAGTTGGTCATCTGAAAAAGAGCTGCCAGGCACTAAGAAGTGCAAATAATGAATCCAGTGAAGTGGTTCTGTTATTCAAATTACCGGTGACCTTACTTCACACAATTGTTAGTTTGAATAGCACAAATTCAAATATGTGCAACCACTTCAAGGAATTATTTTCATTAATCAGGACCTAGTTGTAAATATTTTAATACCTATGGATCCTTTTCTTTTCTTTTCTTTTTTGATCTTTTTGGTATATATAGGCCTAATAATGATATCAATGAATACTCACAGGGTATACATTTTTTTGGGGGGGGGCGAGGCAATGAGGGTTAAGTAACTTGCTCAGGGTCACAAAGCTAGTGTCAAGTGTCTGAGGCTAAATTTGAACTCAGGTCCTCCTGAATCCAGGGCCAGTACTTTATCTACTGCGCCACCTAGCTGCCCCATAGAGTATACATTTAAGTAATTTTTTGGACATAATTTGAAATCACTTTCTTATGATGGCTGTAAATACATATTGATTTATAGTCTGTGCTTGGGTTTTTCATCTTAGCCTCTCTCCTCTGAAAACTGAATCCAATAAATAGTTGTGATTAAATGGTGGTGTAAGGTTTGTGAAATACTTTATACATGTGATTTGATTTGGTCCCCAGAGATGAAAGTGACTCACCTGAAGTTGAACAGCCAAGCAAACATTCCAGGCCAGGATTTGAACTCTGGTTATTCTTCACTCTAAGGCCAGTGTTCATTCCACTGCAGCATGATGCTTTTCACATAGGATCATCTATTCAGAGCTGGAAGGAACCTTAAAGGATATCAGGTCCAACCTCCTCATTTTACAGATGGGGAAACTGAGGCATAAAATAGCTAATTTCTCTATATATGGTCACACAGGTAGTAAGTGTTGAATGACAGATTTGAACCCATCTGGCTGAATTCTACTGTCCTATCCCTTACATGATGCTGCCTCTTAAATACATGGCTCATGTTTTCACTGACTGCTAATGAAAATTAAAAGAACCCTTTTGAGATCAGCAATATTATGGTAAACAGTTGTTACTTGTTTAAATGAGAATTTGAAAATACTCAAGAACTCTTGTTTGTAAGTGGCATTCCCATCTTTCTAAAGTCTAAACCAACAATCCCTGAGACATTTTCATAGGGTCTGCTAGGTCAAAACTATTTTCACAATAACACTGGCATTATTTTCCAGCCACTAGTTTATAAAGTATACTTGAACTGCTTCTAAATAATTATCTTCTTAGAAATGCAAATTAAAACAACTCTGAGGTACCACCTCACACCTATCAGATTAGTTAAATGTTGGAGCATATGTGGGAAAACTGGAACATTAATGCATTGTTGGTGGAGTTGTAAACTGAGAACCATTCTGGAGAGCAATTTGGAATAATGTCCAAAGGGCTATAAAATTGCATATCCTTTGATCCAGCAATACCACTCCTAGGTCTGTATCTCAAAGAAATCATAAAGAAGGGAAAAGGACCCACATGTACAAAAATATTTCTAGCAGCTCTTTTTGTGGTGGCAACAAATTCAAAATTGAGGGAATGTCCATTATTGGGGGAATGGCTGAATAAGTTGTGGTGTATCAATGTAATGGAATACTATTGTGTTATAAGAAATGATGACCAGGCAAATTTCAGAAAAACCTGGAAAGACTTACATGAATTGATGCTAAGTGAAGTAAGCAAAACCAGGAGAACATTATACACAGTAACAGCAACACTGTTCAATGATCAACTATGATAGATTTAGCTCTTCTTGACAATATAGTGATCAAAGACAATTCCAAAAGAGTTACGTTAAAAAATGCTGTCCACATCCAGAGAAAGAACTATGGAGTCTGAATGCAGATCGAAGCATGTTCTTTTCACTTTTTTTGGGGGGGGGTTTCTTTCTAGTGGTTTTTCCCTTTTGTTCTCATTCTTCTTTCACAACATGACTAATGTGGAAATTTGTTTAACATGATGTACTGTATAACCTAGATCAGATTGCTTGCTGTCTTAGGGAGGGTGGAAGGTGGGGAAGGAAAGGAGATAATTTGGAACTCAACATCTCATACAAATTAATGTTTAAAATTATCTTTACATGTAATCAGAAAAATGAAATACGATTAAGTAAAAAACCAACTAAAACGACTAAAAAAAGAATCAATGATGCGCAAATATGGTTTTAGAAAACAACTTTAAAGACATATAAATTGGTACACCAGGAGAAAGAACATTGTATACAGTAACAGCAATATCATGATCAAATATAAATAAATGACAGTTATTCTCAGCAATACAATGATCCAAGACAATTCTGAAGAACTTTTGATGAAAAATGCTAAACACCTCCTGAGGAAGAAACTGATGGAGTCTGAATACAGAATGGAACACCTTTTTTTTTTTTAACTTTATTTATTTTTCTTGTGTTTTTTTTTTTTGGTCTGTTTTCTTTTGCAATATGGCTAATATGGAAATATTTTGCATGACTGTACATGGATATCTATATTAAATTGTTTGCCTTTTCGAGGAGGGGGGAGGAAAGAACAAGTGATAGAATTTGTAACTCAAAACTTAAAAAAAATGAATATTAAAACTTTTAACATGTAATTGGAAAAAATAAACTTTAAAAAAAAGTTATCCTCTTATCCTTAAGCTGGTTTCTCCCTGTACTGTCCCATCTTTATAATACAAGAAGAAAACTGTGAACTCCCAAACTCCCAGGCTTCTGTTCTCAGTTGGACAAATCATTTAATATTGACCAACATTTATGTAGTGCTTTGCAGAGCACACATCTCACTTGAACCTCACACCAACCCTCTGAGGTAGTTCCTATTATTATCCCCTTCATACAGATGGGGGAACTGAAGCTGCAACGCTAAGTGACTTGTCTGAGGCAGGATTTGATCTCAGGTCTTTCTTACTACAAAGCCAGTACTTTTTGGGGGGGGGGGAGGGCAATGAGGGTTAAGTGACTTGCCCAGGGTCACAGAGCTAGTAAGTGCCAAGTGTCTGAGGCTGGATTCGAACTCAGTTCCTCCTGAAGGTAGGGCAGATGCTTTATTCACTATTCCATCTAGCTGCCCCCTACAAAGCCAGTAAGTACTTTTACCCGCTTACCCTCTGCCTGCTTCAGTTTCTGCATCTGAAAAACAGGGATAACAACAGCAACTGCTTTTCAGGGTTGATGTGAGGATCAAACAATATGTAAAGTGCTTTTCAAACCGTAAAATGCTAGCTATTATTATTTTCAAGGAAGCATGCAAAGCTCTAATGTATTTTGATGACTGATTAGTGAAGAAACAGATTGATAAAGATCTCCCTTATAGTCTTTTGTGATTCCATCTGACTGCCCTCAGCAAATTAATGAAGAAATCACATATTGGATTTTAAAACAAATGTACTTACTTTTAAGTTTATTTTCTATTACAAACTGAATTGGAATGGTTTACCATAAATTAAACAAAACAACAACCCTGAAGAACCACTTCATTATTTTTATGCAAGTGAACCACTCAAATTAGAGGGCAGCAGCCAGCTGCTGCTCATTTCCCCCCAAGGACAGAATAAGGAACAAGACATAAACCACAACACGAGAAATTTAGGAAGAAATTCTCAACAGAAAAAGTTATTAAACATTAGAAGAGAAGATTCCATAACTTCCCTTAGTAACCTAGTCCAGACCTTTAAAAATAGGATAGATTATCAACCATCTGCAAAAGGTTGGCTACTAACTAGCTAGGTCATTTTGGTCAGGATTCTTCACCTCTCTTAGAAGGTTTTCACCTCTTTAAAATGAAGGGAATCACTCTAGATGAAGTTATTTTGTAGACCAGGAAAACTGACATTTCCCATATGGAGACATTTCAGGATGGTGGTTTCCAAGAAGGAGAGTGAGTGAATCAGATAGAAGTGTTCCACCCAGTAAAAGGACTTTGTCGATAGCTTCCTTATTAAAATTCTAATATTATCATAGTTTCAAAGATCATCTACCAAATCAAAATTTAGAGGCTATCTTCTAATAAGGAAGACTGCTTTTTTAGATCATGGAGCCTGGTTTTAGTCTTGGTCACAAATAACTTCCTGTGGGCTCCAAACCCATTTTTTCATCTTTCAAATGGAGTCAGACCAAATGATCTCTACACTCTCTTCTGGCTCTAAATCTCAAGATCCTATAAATGTGATCATTGACCCTAGGCCAGGAGGCAGTTTTCCAGGTGTGGTAGGAGTTTATCTCCTTTTCCTTTATGAGAAGGGAAAAAATGTTACGTGACACCTTCTGGAACTTTGACAGTCCTACAGCACCTTTGAGGGGACCTCGCCATGCCATTCACTTCTTCAGAGAACAAGATTAAAGGTCACCTATTCTAGGTCCTGATAAACACCTTTTATCTAATTGAAGAACTATTTCTACAATAGAGTCGAATGACATCCTACCCACTTTATTATTTTTTTAAGATCAAAGATCACTCCTCTCACCTTTGTCATCCTTGGGGAGTGGCAAAAAATATATTGTTAAATTGATGCTAACATAACCTTAGTCTAGCTAATTGAACACAAACCACAGTTCCTGAGAAATTCCACTTGGGATCCAAAATGGCTCCAACTTGCTTTTCTAGTCTGATTTCCCATTACTCCCCCTTTATACAGACCATATTGTAGTAAAATTACCTGTTTATATGAAAAGTGCTATATTAATTCTATTTTACTGATGAGAAAACTGGGGGGGGAGGGAGGGAGAGAAAGGGTTAAGGCTAACCCAGGATGTGATCAAGTAACTACTAAGTGTTCAAATCCAGATTTGAACTAGGGTCTTCCTGATTCTAGGTATAATACATTGAGCCACCTAGCCACCTCAGTGTTATCATCTCTCTCAAGTGATTTATGTATGTCCTCTTCCATCTCTGGACTTCACATTCTCTGCCTCCCTTAAGAATCTTCTGAGCACATTAAAGGTGCTGCCTCCCTGACTGGTCCAGACAATGTGTCTTATCCCTTCTTGAATTTTCCTTGAATACTTTAGTCTTCTCTT